>NW_025408612.1:0-600000 GCF_019456465.1 Bacidia gigantensis | reverse complement strand
CGAGGATTGCTTTCGATTACAGCTGGTTTGTTCCCAGGAAGGACAAGAGCATCGCTTGGCTGGGAGTTGTGTTGCTCGAAGACGATGTTTCCAGCAAGCAGGCGAATCTTATCCACCACGTACCAGCCAGGTTTAATCGTCTATTCATCGTCAGCGCTGATCACTGAGGATGACTGCATGCAACTCGCACATTAGATCGTATCTTTAGCCTATTTAAACCTGGTTTGACCGCAATACCCTCCCCGCTACACATGCTGAACTTTTTGAAATCCTCCTCACCGACTCCGATAGCTTGCACACACAGTGAATGTGCTTCGAATATCTCTGCAAGCCCACATTGAAAGTCAAAGTGCATCTCAAAAGTATCTTGGCCAAATACATGCTGGATGTAAGGCTCGAGCGTACCTTGATAGAAAAAGGCGTCAAAAGGAAGTGTAACTTGCTCCTTAAGACTTGCGGACGCCTTGAATACTTCACCCAGAGACAACGACGAGGTCAGCCGTGGTTCTACATCGGGTTTTAGTCGTCTCAAGGCGCGTAAGGCTACAGCTATATATTCGTTGTCATATCCCAGATGCCGCAGACAATGTGCTAACATCTCAAGTATTAGAGTTCCTAAGTTAGACCACTCTTTATCGTCGTAAGAGGGTGCTAATTGCCTGAAATAAGTAACCGCTGTGGTGAAATCTTCGAGATGACTGAAAAAAGATGAGCCTAGTGCTCATGTGTGTAATGAGTGGCTCTACTTACAAGTACAGTATCGCTAGATCAGCTGTAGTAGCCTCTATCTTTTTGGCTTGGTCGGAAATGACATAGTGTGCTAAAGTCGAGGCTGTTAAGTCCTTGCAAGAAATTAATAGGGGCAATCGGTTGCTTGAATTGTATTTACCTCATACAATGCGTAGAAATTGTCTTTGGAGCTCAAGGCCCTCAGCAAGAAGGCATTTTCAATTCCTTGTGTAGTTGTCTTAGGACTAGGGAAAGGCGACTGTGAGCGTTCGTCCACGTCTGCTTGATCGTTCAGATCGACGTCCTCAAGAGAGGACTCAGTCTCAGAATGCTCAGTCGTGAACGAAGACCCTATTTTCCATGTCTTCAAAAACATACCAAGAGTGGCAAGCGTACGTTTCGCTAAAGTTAGAAGCTCGCCTCGCGAGCTTGCAAGTTCACCCGCTCCATGGGATAGCGACAATGATACAAGCTGTTGACCCGCATGGGAACTTTCTGACAGCGGAAATAGTTGAGTTGATGCTGTAGACGGACTTCGGAACGATAACGAAGACGCACGCATCGGAAAACTTTTACGTCGAGTATCATCATCACATCTCTCTTCGCCGCGATTGACTAATTCAGGATGTACTCGCGAAGAGCGTCTGAGTTGTCTCAGGGCCTTTTCGAGGTGAGGCGAAAGCACACGTGTCGACGTAGAGTCTAAAATACTCTGACATGCGGAGAACGTCCACGAAGCAACTATATTCTCGACGATAATGTGGTTCATGGCGGGACAAGGCGTGCGCCCGTCACGTATACATTGCTCGGTAGCGTAGTCTAAGCAGGCTTCTACGTCTTGGCGAATGACCCACGTTGAAGACGCAATAAAGGTAAGCGCAAGTTCACAGATGTGAGCGAGCTTCTGATGATTCACTTGCCCTGCGTCATTTAGTGTAGTTTTTGTGTTGCTTCCATTGGTAGACGGAGTAGCCTGCGCGGGGTTGGCTAGGGTGGCCGTTACAAGAAACGGCACATTTGCTAGACGAAGCTGTAACGAGACCTGCCGCGCAAAGACGTAACATTGAAAATCGAAGATTGAAATGTTATTCTCGAGTATCAGCTTACGGAACGCCTTCCTGTCCGTATTTAAGACTAGTGAACCGAGGCTTGCAAGTTCAACCTGGGGGACTTCTAACGAGGTGCTGTTGTCTTCTGAAATTGCGAGACACTTCTCAAGAAGATGCTGAAATTCCACTGTACGGTCTTGAAAGTGAGAGGCATCCGATTCGGAGTTTGCAGTGAGTTGTTCATCGACAACCGCCCCCAGACCGGCTGCGAGTTCTTGGTATCCCGTAAGCGCATCCTCTATAAGACCGACGCTCTCAAAGCCTATCGCAAGTCCCTCTTTCAGGACGAAGTAGGTGTTGAAGTTCCATCCAGGCAGATTGCGCTGAAGCTCCTTCTCCCTAATGTCTTCTTCATATTGCTGCACACGTCGATCAAAGGATGCCAATATCAGAGCTTTCATCTTCTTAACAACATCTTCTAGGAGGGTTTGATCTTCCTGTGAGTCACGCTTCGTATTGATGCCGATTTCCTGGGAGCTGGGAAGCTGGATCTGAGTAACCCGATCGGCGGCATGCTTGGATGGGCTATTGAAGTCTGAACGGACCTTTTCGATCACGGTCTTCGAACTTCGAGCTTTCCATCGGGAGGAGCTAGTTTTTCGGATGCTTTCAGAATCAGCCTTACCACTAGCATATACCTCAGACAGCTCCGTAGTATCTACAAGGATGTGGACAATGAGCCATTCAAATGCATCATGTTTCTCTTGCTTATTTATGGATGCATTGCTTTGTCTAGCAGAAGTCTGGCGGTTCACCCATTCCTGCAGATCGGGTCTTGTTTGTGACTTGTATGCCTCAAGGTCGGTACCTGATAGCAAATAGATTTTCAGATAGGGCGTCTGTCGAAGTCCGGGAAATTGATGCCGCCTTTCCTTCTTTGAGGGAACACCACTTGAAGATAAAGTACGATGTCTGGGGCCCGTTTCGTCCTGGGAGCTCTCCTGAACTGTAGCATCCACATCCCCAATGGCATTTTTTGTGTCAGGAACAAGCTCGATGTGAAGGGATGAGATAGATCTGAGCGGTCGGGATGATGAGTTCCAGTGCAAGTCCCTGAGAGGAAGGCAAGACTGTAGCACCGGTTGAATTAAGGTGAATAGTCCAGCCGGATCACTGAATTCGACTTTCGAGGGAGGTCAGTCAAGGTTACCTTCATTTTTGTGCTCACAGTATACCTTGGACTTTGGATGTTTCCATAACACTGCTGCCAGACTCCAGTATTCTCATGCGCCATAGTGGAGATGCCTCTGTGCTAAAGGAGACCTGAGCGAGATGTTGTCAACTCGTCAGACCGACATCATTGTAAGTACAAACTAAGACAAGGGTCTACCTTTCCTTAGCTTACCTTAATCTGAGGTAAGGAAAGCCTCGGATGAGGACAAGGTTCATTGCGCCCGCGCTTATAATGCCAAGTCCACCAACCTTATTTCAGTTTCGAAGCCAGCCCGAAAATACAATAATGGAATGCCTGAATGGGCCTGAACGCTTCTTGACCTCCGAACAATTGCCAAAATCCATGTCTTCTGTTCTCAATTCCCTATTTCTAATCCTCTTGCCAATGTCTGCACCTTTCAAAGCGCAATTGCCTTGCCAAGGGTGTCCTCGCAGACTTTTTCTTTTGATCTATATAGCCCTAAACTCGTAGGAAGGGCGTTTATATCCTTTACCGCCCACCAAAGAATCTCGTCATATTCCGTCTAGCATACGCAAAAAGAATTCTCAGTATTCAAGGTGGTCGCATTGAATCATAACCAGGTTTGTGTAAGTTGAAGCCGATCATGATAGGGGGCAGAGGAAAAGCCCATACTGCTGGTCGCGAAGGCGCTTCCAAAAATCTTGGTGAAACTTCGCATGCTAGATTGGCCAATATGACTGGAGTCTTTGAGACACTTCTGAGAAACCCAATCCGTTTTGTACCGGCAACTGAACGGACCATTGAAGATGAAAGAAGGATGACACTTACTCGGTTACATACAAGCGTACAGGGTACCTCTCAGTCATCCCAAAACCAGGGTATCAAGGCTACAACAGTAAGCTTCGCCTTCCCGAGTAGGTCTTGACTTAAAAAAACCTGTAGACATGCCCCCATTCGCAAGCGCCGCCGGGAACAAAAGCTTCATCTGCATCATCCAGCGGCTTTTGGAATCACGGTGTGATGTGCTATCGCAACAGTACAATCCAAGCACTCTTACATGTGCCGCAAATTGTGAAGTGGTTGAGAGACCATCAGTCTCACGGCCATCAGACCCAGCGATGTGCAATCTGCGCGTTTCAACGTCTTTCTCTTGTCTACTGGAGTAAGGCTCACGATTCCAAAGATGCAAATCGAAACCTGCACGAATTTGGATCCACACTACGTGCGTGCTCAAACTTTTCAAAATGGAAATGGAACCGACAGCAGGATGCCAATGAGTTCTACCTTTATGTTATCAACGCGATGCTGGAGTGTCACTCTAGGTAGGACATGATGGAATCTTTGTAGTACGCAGTGTCAAATTAATCAACACGTCTAGTAGCCGGAAATCTCTCGAGAGTCTGCTTGGCCATCAAACAGCACGTACAACTGTCTGTCGCTTGTGTGAGCATGAGTCACGTGTCTTGTCTCCCTACGAATATCGTTTGGGTGTTGCACTTAAGTATGGGCAAGCACTGGATGATGTTCTTCGATCCAATACGTTTGCTAGGGTCTCGGTGCATGACTACCGCTGTGAGAAATGCAGAAAGCGCTCGACCGCCGTGCAGCATTCTCGCATGACTGCTGTTCCCGAAGTCCTAGAGCTAGACTTTCTGCGCTTCGAACGCGTGGGATACGGTCTATACAAGAAAAATGCTAGAGTCGTACCATTTAGCCAAGAGTTAGACCTCTCTGCCTTCGTCGACGGTGATGGCCCTGCGAGATACCAATTAGTCTCTGTTGTACAGCATATGGGCTCTTTTGAGACTGGCCACTACAGGTGTGTAGCTAAACGCTCGGATGAAGCATGGGAGGTGCTGGACGATGGCTCTGTGAGAACTGTGGGCGTCTCGACTGCCGTTCGTCCAGAGGGCAGTTGGACTCCTTATTCACTTTTTTTCACTCGGATAGCGACTAACAGACCACGTCATTTATCACCTAATGACACTGAAGGTCATATTATTCCAGAGTCCAAAGCTCTCCCTTCTCAAAGTAACCATCGAAAACACAGAATAAAAACAAATAGTAGTACACAATGGACGCAAGGAGATTCACCCGGGAAAAGGTTGAAGAACACTTACTAAGAGAGCGTATTCGTTCATTTAACCAGCATGACTCACACATTATCGTGACCTAGAAGTGTTTAAACATCAAATATCTAGATTGAAAAGCCAAAATTTGAAGTTTGTAATGGCTGCTCGAAACTGACGATAAAGATGGCAACATGCTACGTGTAGAACAGTAGTTTCTGCAGCATTTAATCAGCACTTGGCTAGAAATACCTTACGCGATAGATCACTACAGTTATGAAAATCCACTCAACTATCAATAGCACGAGTATATTGATCAACGCACTCCTGGACACCGTTCAAAGCAGTGTCGCAGCTTCGCCCTCTACAAATCCGCAGGTAGACGCAGGACCCCTTAAACCAGTCTTATTGACCCTGCACGCTCTTTTCCCCACCATTCTGCTTCCGGCCCTAGACTTACTCGACCGAGGTTTAGTAACAGACCTGTCTCTGAGTCCCGGGGCATCAACTATTCCTAGAGCTGAGATTCGCGATCCTGCCGACTCAGTAGACTATGCGAGTGCGAATGTCGCTAGTCAGGATTCCAAGGGCCGAGACGTCTACTACGTCCTCTCCAACGCCCCTACATTTTCATCTCGAGTACATCAGGGCAATCGCAAATTGACGGACAATGTCAGTTACGAGGTGAGACCAACGGCTTGGAGTTGCACATGTGCTGCTTTTGCCTTCTCTGCTTTTTCTAAAGAGGATGGGGGATTTCACGACGAGGATTGGGCAATAGGTAGTGGAGCCGAGTTGCAGCAAGACACACCAAATGATGGTGGTAGAGAGGGAGGATGTTGGGGTGGGTTGATGCGGGATAAGCATCCAAATGATATCCCGGTCTGTAAGCACCTACTTGCGTGTGTTCTTGCTAAGAAAATGGGAAATCCGGGGCCAAGGGTGAAGAGAAGGGTTGTTGAGCGAGAGGAAATTGGGGCTTGGGCGGCAGGTTGGAGAGAAGGATAGAGGTATTACGCAATTGAGAGGCAAATAGCGCGCTGTTATGACATCTCCTCTAGCTCTGATGACTTCAATCTCATAATTTGACTATTGATAATGATGGAAAGACTTGAGTCGCTTGTTCACGTTTAAAACACTTCTCTTGCAGGAAATGCTAATGAAAGAATCGACTATCCGATGCCAGCACCTCATCATACGTTGAGAAACAGGAGTTCACAGGAGTGTCACCATTGTCATCAATATTATGTCACCTACCCGGTATCTATATCGTGTGGAATCATCAAATGGAGATCGGGAAATTAATTAAAGTGGAGTGATGAATGGCTCCGCCGGTGCCGCTGTTCGCCAAGGGTCCCTTCTGCCATAGGGTCGACAAAATGGTTCTCCCAAGTTGGGACAGGAAAGGCCCCAATCTGTAAGACCGTCACAGGAGTAAATTCTTGGAAACACCCCCATTGACTGCTAGCTCTAGAGCTTGCTACTGCTGGTCCGGAGAGGGACAGCATTTCGCAAGCGCGCTTGGGCTATCAAAGGATCATAAGCTGGAACTTGATTTCATGGCAGTAGTAAATGGAGCTAATGAGCTATTGTATATGCAAAAGTTTGAGAATATGCTATGCTGTGTGTAGGATGAGGTGTTGTTCTATCTTTCTAAACTGGGGGATATTGAGGAAACAGGAGACTTACAATCGAGTGCTTCTTCGGGTATCCTGAAACCTCGTCTCGTGTTCACAAACATCTACTTGGACGTCACGAAAATCCAAATCAGGCGTGACTTTGGGGAGACTTCTCTATTCATCGTGTTGACAGCGAACCTCCTCCTGCTTCATCATAACGTCCCGCTTCGTCGATTCGTACATATCTTTGGCCTAATTTCTTGTTCTGCACGGAAGACCTTCATATTTGTCATTTTGAGTCTTCAACTACTTGCTCCTTGATCGGTCAAGAATGGATAATTATCAGCGCCCATTCATGCGGGAAGGAAGCCGTTGGCTTTTGCTTTGGCCACAGCTGCCGCTACCTAATGCATTGCTTAAAATGATTGTTGTATCTTTGTTCGAGGCAAGCAACGCGCTCTGCAACCAAAGCCGTAATGCGTTGTTTGAGTGCCCATCCTTGGTCGCGCATTTCTGAAGAGATCATGGGGCCTGACGTTGGACAATGTCGCAGGCCAAGGCCACTTCAAATGGTCAGTAGTTTCTCCAGTTGTTGATCCACCTTCGCCTTCTGTGTAGTATATCAAGCGATCCATGTCTTCATCCCATAGATGTGGCAAGTGACTGCTTGACTGGAAAAGGCGCGGCTTAACAAACAATGCGCTGATGACCTCTCAATAGTAACAAGATAGATTGCGAAAATGTTGTCACTCACTTGCTGCCACTGAACTCTTGGCTCATCTTTCTACACTTGATGCGTGCGCGCCGTGATTTCATTCGTAGGATCACTATATTCCCCACTTCCTGAGGTCTCTTGAGGACGTGTTATAGGTCAAACTATAGTTTCGCCATTGCAAAGGGGGATTTAAGCACGTAAAGCTTGAGACCAGCGTTGTCGCCCAGCTAGTAGCTAGATGTGAATGACGCTGCAGGATCAAGGCATATACCGTAACGGCGAGCAGCCCTGAGTGTATGCATGTTATCATGGAAAGAGGATCCGCGGTTGGATTTGTTCCCAAATCTTATTGAAAACTTCTTAAACCGCTATCACGCTTGGATGATGAGTAGGCAGTAGAACATCCAGCAGAGCGATTTAATACTGGCAACTCGACTGTAGCTGTCCAATGGTGTATCTTACACTGAGCTACAACAACAGGGGTACACTTGGTATAAACGCGTCGCCTCGTACTTTTCTGATACAGACAATCGCTTGCACCTTTTTGGTATTCAAGCGCCACCCAGATTCATGTTCAGCAGTAGATGAAAAGACACTCAGCTTCTTAAACCGATTCGACTTAGCAAACCTCCACTTGAGAGAGGCTTTTTTTCATCGCCGAAAACCTGCAACAAGCTCTTCCATACCTGGCCAGGCTCCTGGCTTGCATCAATGGGTCTCCAAATTCCAGTTTTCTGATAGTATGCCACAACAGGCGAGGTTTGGGCGTGATACGTGGCTAGACGCTTTTCTAGGGTTTCAGCGTTGTCGTCAGACCGTTGGATCAATGGCTCGCCAGTCACATCATCCTTCATTGTAGATTTTGGGGGGTTGAAAGTCTTGTGGTAGGTGCGGCCAGTGGCTGGATGAATCAAGCGCCCTGTTATTCTAGAGACCAGCAGACCATCATCGATTTGGAGCTCCACTGCGTGCTCGAGTTTCTGACTTTTCCCCCGAAGCATATCATCCAGCCGCTCGGCTTGTGCGACTGTGCGTGGGAAGCCGTCAAGAATGAACCTGTTGCCATTATTAAGACAGATATAGCAATCGCCAATCAAGCTTGCCTACCCTTTTCTGCATTTCTCATTCCCGTCTAGCTCAGACCGGATCATGTTGACCATAATCTCATCACTGACCAGCCCGCCCTGATCCATAATTTTTTTGGCTTCACGTCCCAAAGCAGTTTTCTTCGCCACCTGGGACCTGAGCATATCACCTGTAGCCTTTGTGCGGAGATTAATTGCATGTTATGGTCTAAAGACTGCGAGAACAGAAATTACCAGGTGACAACACTTATATTTCTCCTCAATCTTGGGGGCCTGAGTACCCTTTCCTGTAGGTAGCATCAGCCTCGTTTCACAGCTTTCAGCGCCAGGTAGAGTATCCATACCAGCACCAGGAGGTCCCATTATTATCATTCGTATTGATCGTGGAGAGTTGCCGACTTGATGCTCATCATCTGATCCGCCACCAATCCTGCTCTCTAGCTGTCGGACGCGAGCTTCAAGTTTGTGTATTGTAGTGCGAAGGCCTTCGGCCGTGTCGTCGGTAATGGGAGCCATTGGATTATAGCTGAGGGAGGTGAAGAGGTATAAAGGCGTGATGAAAGTGGATCGAACTTGATCCAGTCTCCTTATGCAACACACATCTTCGTCAAAGCAAAAATCCGAAAGTTATGGTGGAAGGCATTGGTGAGGTTGGGCTCGGAAGCTTGAAGCTTCCCAGTCACCCGGAGGACCACCGGCGAGAAGCGAACGAGCGGAAGCAATCCGCCATGCCAAAATCTTCGATTCTTCAGCCGCACGTTTTGGGCATGTTCCGATTTTTATGGTGGATGGAGCCTACGCCCAGCGTGCATGTTACGATGGACCATCTGCAAATCCTAGTGTATCTGCCACGTCCTCAAGACATCTAGCGGCCCTGCACACAAAAGCCGAAGTCGATGCCCGGTTTGAGCTTGGAGAGGCATTCGTTGTCGGAGCTCCGGCGACGGATACTGCAGCAATCCTAAGGCATGTTCTTCGTATTTAGAGTGATTTGCTGCCTAATTCTTCTGATTAGGGTCGTCGACAATGCCCTTGCGGCTACTGATCGCGCAGGTTTTGCTCACCTGCGGAGAGTCGTTCGCAAGGAAAACCTGCCTTTGAATTTGCAGAATAAATATGCTGTCGCCACATCCAAATCTTGCGGGGCGCAAGAGCAGGCATGTGGAATAGGAGCTAGCAGAACGCTCGTCGCGAAAGAAGAGCCTTCATACTTCTCTAAGACGCTGCATTTATGTTTGCTCCTCTGCGTCAAGTCCAGCATGCCACACGAAGCAGTTTCTGCGTTACTGCAGGAGTCTGCAATTTTTGACCGATATGACTTGAAACCGAATGTATTTACGATTACAGTACCGGTTTCATCCCCAAGTTCAGCAGAGGAAGCTCATCAGTGGTCTCGGGATTACTGGCCAGCTGTGTATAAAAAACACAATCCACTTGGCCCACAGCACAGCTCGATAGATCAGGCCGCCCAAGAGATAAGTGCTGATGTGCAGCAGTTCATGGCATTGGCCGAGCGAGTAGGGTTTGATGCATGCGATCAGGGCATAGGAGAGAAAGTTGGGGCGCTCATCGTGAATCGCAGCGACCATAACGCTCCCTCAGTCATAGTTGCAGCAGGAGACGCTCGCTGGAAGGGGATCTCTGCGCCGAAGAAGCCCGGTAATGGTAATGCCATGGCACATGCAGTCATGCGAGCGATTGATCTTGTTTCACAAAAACGAAAAGCATGTTCAGCAGAGTCCAACATCAGTGGACAAGAAGTACAGCAATCTGGGGTTTTTACATTTACGGCATCAGAGAAAGAAATATATGACCAATCCAGCCTCGTACCTGGCGGTTACCTCTGCCTGGATTTCGAGCTGTATGTAACTCATGAACCCTGTGTCATGTGTTGTATGGCGATGTTGCACTCTCGCTTCAGTAAAGTCATTTTCGGCTACAGAATGCCACGCACAGGGGCCCTTGTGGCAGAGGCGTATGAGCACGAAGGGATAGACGGCTTGGGCTACGGGCTTTTCTGGCGGCCTTCGTTGAATTGGAAGTTTTTGGCATGGCAATGGGACGAGAAAGGCGAACCTGGTAACAGAGCTTGCCATGAGGCCTGGCATGCGTAGCAATCTTTCATATTGGAAATCGAAGTTCAGCATAGGATATCCATCAATGTAATCCATGATCATTTACGTGGGTTTGCATCGATAGGAAATCGTACACGATTTGCTTGAGGCTAACATAGCATCAATGTACTTACTCCCACCTGTGCTCCCATCGTACATGCTCATGTAATTACTCTGCATTTTGGACATAGTCTGGAATGCAAACATGGAGAGCACATTATACTAGAAATGAGCACCGAAAAATTTCTGTCTGGCTAGTGTAAGTCCTAATTGGGTTTAGGCTTAGACCCTAGTGCTCCGGGGAAAATCTTCGTCTTATACCGAAGAGGAGAGGGAGGAGACGATACTACAAACTCTCGAAGGCTGTTGAGTGGGTTGCCGTTGTATTGGAAAGGGTTGAAAGCATGTTCGAAGTAAGTTATTGACAGCTCAAGCCATGACTCCGAAATGACTTGATCTATGAAAGCCGCATGGCTCTGATGATTATCGCCTCCGTGCGCACAGGGCGCGGTCAGTGATTTTGACCGATGAGGTAGTAATTATCGCTGATAAGTCGTTTCGAGACGGCTCTAACAGATGAGGTAGGAACTTGTCGAAATTCGAGCCGCGCAAAGAACCTTCGAAGGGGCTTACATTCGCACTGCGTTGGGACAATTCTCCTTTTCGCTGGTCATCCTCAAGATTTTTACCTCGGAGTTCTATTCCATCGGTGCTCTTTTTGCTGTCTACGGTGCCGGTATTTTACTGCTCAGTCTCTTCAGAAGACAACAAGGCAACAAACAATTCTTCTCCGAGATTGGCGAAGATGGTCTTAACCAGCGCAAGTTCCGCACCAGTGGCAACGTGGTAGTTGTTCTAACTGCTCTGTCTATTGCGGCATACTCTTGCCTACTGATCCTCACGTTGAGACTCGCAGATCGATGAGGATGTGCTACAACGATGACGGTACCGCCCTGGACAGAGTTGCCAAAACTTTGTCAGACTACATTATTGCACCTTCATGAGGACCCGGTCCAGCTGTCCAGCAACAATCTAGTTACTGGACGTTCTGGATATCCCACCGAAGCCAGATAAGCTCAGCGCGAGGGACGTGGGTGGCATGAGCTAATACCATTGGTCACTTTTGTGGAGCGCGGCGGGAGCTGTGATTGCTGCGAGTAAGCTATGCCGTGCATAGGTGGCGGGCTGCATTACCAGCATGATGCATCTGTTCGAAAGGCTGATGCGACATATCATTCAATGTCATAGGGGCTCCCTGTGATCATCCACTCTTCGTCTGGGCTATTGGCAACAAGCAGATCACGTTGCACTCTGCTCCTGCTGCTCAGGGGGGCTTGCGCCAAGCGCCCCGGCCTTCGCGGGACGACCCTTGGAAGCGTTCCTGTGATGCAAGAGCAATAAATTATTTTAAATGATTTTCAGTACCTTCAAAACCACAAAGCTCAAGCTTGATCAACCATTGTGCTCAACCAACCTTCACCTGACGACTTGTGCGACTAAGCACACCGCATCCAGCTTTACGGCCTCTCTCGAAACGAGACTCTCTCCTCTGTCGAAACAGTCTACGGCCCCCACTGATTCGCATTTAACATCTGCCACGGTCGGCTGCAATGCCACTGCTATCCAATGGCCAATATCGCGCCCATGACCTCCATCAGAATATCGGAGATCTAAGCGACAATACAGGGAAGAAGCCTGCAAGCTCACATCGACACAGCCAGCATTCAGGCATGGCAAAGACGGCAATCATGAGCCATTTCTCGACATCAAGCACAGAAAGCATTCGTACATCAGACGCCGAAAGAGCAAAGGCTCAACAGTCTCACGGGAGTGGTCCTAATGAGGGCCTGCTGACAAGTCCTTCCAATGGTGCGAAAAAGGCTGGTGTCGTGGATGGAAAGGCCTTGAGCGACACCCCTTGTAGCACACCAGCCACTACAACGCCGAACAGCCCGATAATGTAAGTCCGTCGTCCCTAGACTATCATGATAAACCTAAATAGCGCTTGGAAATGACAGCCCGCCGATACGCCGCGATTCAGGATCTCCTCGATTGCGCCCTCGGGCCGCTACTACACTTGACATACCAGGCCTTACAAAATCCAAAGTTTCGCCGGACGGAAAAATCTCGCAAAGAGATGTAGGCTCGAAGCTTGTGATTGTCATGGTGGGTTTACCTGCTCGTGGTAAAAGCTACATCACCAAGAAGCTCGCGCGCTATCTGAATTGGTTACAGCACGACACAAGAATCTTCAACGTGGGCGAAAGGCGGCGTGGCGTGGCTGGTCCATCGGTGACGAGGTCAAAGACGGATCGTCATTATCAGACCATTACGTTGAGAGAGATCAGTATGGTGACAGCTTCGTTGAACGGCCTTCTTCGTGAACAGAATCTCACCACGCCACCAACCTCACCCTCCACTCGGATCCTGATCAACGGAGATATGCCCCCTGAAACGCCACCTCTCGAGAGATTGCCCCCAGCCGCACTTGAAATGTCGGAAAGTAAGGCTAACACCGAGGCGGACCATCTTGAATGTCCTGATGAGGAAGCAAGAGCTGATGCTGGAGATCCGTCACCTGGTCAATCCTTGGAACAGACGGCCAGCTTTTTCGACCCAAGCAATGAGAAAGCTGCCAGTATTCGGGAGCAGGTTGCAATGGAGACTCTTGACGAAATGTTGGACTACATCCTGGATCGAGGAGGATCTGTAGGAATCTTTGATGCCACGAACAGCACTCCCAAACGTCGCAAAGCCATCATGGACAGGGTTCGGGCAAGAGCCGGGCCCGATTTGGGCATTCTCTTCCTTGAGTCATTGTGTATTGATGAGACACTCCTGGAATCTAATATGCGTTTGAAGCTTTCTGGTCCTGACTACAAGGAGCAAGATCCAGTCCTGGCCTTGGAAGACTTTAAAAAGCGTGTATCGATGTATCGAAAGACCTACGTATCACTTGGAAATTATGAGGAGGAGAACAACATGCAATATATTCAGATGATCGACGTGGGTCGGAAAATCATATCTCATCAGATACGAGGATTTCTGAGTGCACAAACCAATTATTTTCTATTGAATTTCAATTTGGCGCCTAGACAGATCTGGATTACAAGGCACGGTGAATCTAGAGACAACATCATGGGAAAGATTGGGGGCGACTCCGACCTCACTGAAGGAGGTCATGCATATGCAAAGACCCTGACGGCCTTTGTCAAGGATCAGCGTGAAATTTGGGAGGTTCGACAGCAAGACAAAGCTGTCTCTACTCATTTTCCTCCTCAGCCTGGCGATACTACGCCTCCGAATCCTGAATATTCAACAAGCGAAAGTCAGGATAGTGTGAAAAGCTTTTGTGTGTGGACCTCGATGCTCAAAAGAAGCATACAGACGGCTCAGTATTTCGATGAAGAAGAGTTCGAGATTAAACAAATGAGGATGCTTGACGAGTTGAATGCAGGCATTATGGAAGGCCTCACATACGAAGATATACGGCAAAAGTATGCTGCAGATTACGAGTAAGTCCTGGCTGATCTACGCCGTATCTGATTACCGTTTCACTGAGTTTAGTGTTCTTGAGGGACTTCGTGATTGACGATGAGTAGGCTTAGGAAACGAGACAAACTACACTACCGATACCCAGGTCCGGGAGGGGAGGGTTACCTCGACATCATCAATCGACTCCGGCCCGTGATTCACGAGGTGGAGCGGATGACTGACCATGTTCTCCTAGTCGGCCATCGGTCTGTAGCAAGAGTGCTTCTGGCCTACTTTATGGGCTTGAAGCGGGAGGATGTTGCAGACTTGGTTGCTCCCTTGGGAATGTTGTACATGCTTGAACCGGTGAGTAAAACACGAGAGGTGAGGCGAAGACAGTCACTAACAGCTCCAAGAAACCCTATGGGGTCGAGTTTAAGGCATATCGGTATAATGCAGAGACCGAGTGGTTTGACCTTGTCCCAGATTATGAGTTACAGGCGACTAAACAACAGACCTCTTACTGACTAGATTGAACATTGTCATAAATCAATGCTGCTATAGCGTGGTGTCTGGTGGTAACCAATACGATGAAGGCAATGGATACCCATCTTGCATTCTAGGGTGCTTATGTAATTGCATAGACGAAATTTGTCTTCTTGGCATGGGATTGGGTGGAAACAATAGAGGTAGATTGAATACTACTTACTGACCAATCGCTGAAAACTTGAATGGAAATGCTCTATGTGGAGTTGCCTGGTATTTCTATAACATCTTGGACTGAGCTTGTGAGCCCATCGACAAGACACCATTAGTCCCCCGCGGCCCCTCTTTTCTCCGGAGAGCTCGGGGCCCATGGTGCTAACGTTTGGCACCTGTGACGCGAGTGACGCGATGTAGAAGGGGCCTTACCCTGTAGAACAATGTTCTAAGTTGCACTCTAGTCTTCACAGAGACGGCGATCCTTTCGTACTTGAGATTTTGGTCGCTGTCGTGGCAGCCGATCCGTGTGACTCAAGCTTGGAATCCCTGGTGGAAGGCTTGCCTTACTCTAAACGCCATGGAAGATCATACATTCGCCATGTCTAAGTCCCAAGCAAGCTCAGTGACGTCGAATGGCACGAAGAGAAAAAGAGGATCCGAAATCAAATTCTACGCCGTACGCATAGGACACACGCCTGGAGTGTACTCTTCTTGGGCGGATTGCCTCCAACAAGTCAAGGGCTACCCAAAGGCTACGTGTATGTGCATTGAACCGACCCTTGGCTTGCTACACTAAGCCATCCTTATAGTCAAATCGTTTCCGACCCTTACTGATGCAGAACGGTTTGTTGCTGGAGAAGAACCTTTTCAAGCCACTTCAACGCCCAAGTTCTATGCCGTCAAAAATGGAAGAACTCCCGGGATATACACGGACTGGCAATCTGTTCAGGAGCAAATCAAGGGGTGGACTAAACCTAAGCATCGTTGTTTCGGGACTAAATCAGAAGCCCAGAAATTTCTAGACGAACCCACCATGAAGATCGAGCAATCCCTCGTGTCTCTAGACGGCAGGAGTACCTTCATTACATCAAATGATACCGAAGAGCGACCAAATGCTAAGACTATGCCTATCGTGGTCAAGAAAACGAAGACGCCTACGAATGGCAGCGCTAAGAAACCCTCAACTCTTCAAAAGTATTGTGAGAGCGATTACCAGGCTGGCTATGGTCCTTTACCTTCAGGAGCTACCGATGGCTTTGATCCGAGAATAAAGCTGGATCCTGTGACTGGGACTATCGTGTATAAAAGTGAAGAAGAACGACAAGCCACAAAGGCAGTTCCTGGTAGCTCAAGCCAAATTGGACCAATTAGAATACATACGGATGGCAGCTCGATTGGCAATGGTACAGCTGGCGCATTCGCTGGCATAGGCGTCTACTTTGGACGAGGCGACAAGAGGTAAGGAGCGATATATTGCCTTAGCATTCCTAGCTGACACAGGGTGTAGAAACATCTCGGAGGCATTGCAAGGACCTAAGCAGACCAATCAGCGAGCAGAGCTTACAGCTGTTCAGCGAGCGCTCGAACTTGTTCCTAGGAATCGAGACATTGTAATTATCACAGATTCGAAATACTCTATTGATTGTTTGACGAATTGGTTCCAAACTTGGAGAAGAAATGGCTGGAAGAACGCAGCGGGAAAAGCAGTTGAGAATAAGGATCTCATCGAAAACATTCTTTGCAAGATCGAGGAGAGGGATCGTTTGAGGGTCTTGACAAATTTTGAATGGGTCAAGGGGCATGCCAGCGAAGCTGGAAACATACAAGTAGACAAGCTCGCTAACGAGGGCGCAAGGAAAGGGAATGCGGGTTCATAAGGATGAAAGGAATGGCTGCTTCTTCATGATGCAAGCTCAACGCTATGAAGACAGGTCAGAACCCCGATGATGATGCTGCACTGGTTGGAAGCACATTAGTGGGTGGCTGTGGATGCAGCCAAGGCTTGGGCTGAATCGGAATGGCGTTCCATGAACAAAGCTGCGCCTAGACGTAGGCTATTTGGTGAGGTCGAACACTCTCATCAAAGTGTACTTGGGTGGCATTGTCGAACATTCGGAAGGGCGCATATGCTAGCCTCCGCCCCGCCCTGACGTCTTAGGTTGTGTCAAGGCTTGGCTTGCCCTCCCTTCTGCTTCTACGCATCATCTATCCCAGGCTTTTCTTCTTGCCATTGGGTGTTGGGACGTTGGGAAAAGGATGGACGGCGCCACAGATAGGTAATTACCGCCTCTTCTTTGCAATCAAGCCATCAGCATGTCGTTCCAAATCCACTAGTAAGAATAGTTCAATACAAGTACTGGCCGTTTCTGATACACATTGGCTTTTCCTCTCCTCCTCGTCTACGGCCCGTGACAGTGACAACAGGCTTGATGCAAAAAGTAAACGAAGCTCATGAATGTGCAAATCGCTCTTTGAGCAAACACCTTCACAATCGAAAGATTTCACATGTACCCCAACTGCCTACTCTTTGAGCATCTGCGCGTCGTCAGCCATCAGTGGACATATGACAAACACGGACGTATTCACCTTCTGGAACAATGCCGACTCTCGATATCTCGAGTTTCAATGTCGTCTGTGCCGTCATGGGCGGCTTCGTCACTGTCTTTGGTCTCGTCAGCTACTTGTGCAAAGAACGCTTCTACCTCTCCGAAGCTTTGATCGCATTGAGCGCAGGGACACTTTTCTCCCATGGGACTGGCTTCATCAAGCCCCTGGACTACACTTTTGGGTCGGAAGAGCAGCTGGCCACGGCTACACTCTACTTCACTCGACTCGTTCTGGGCGTCCAACTAGTCTTGGCTGGTGTTCAGCTCCCAAGCAAATACCTTTACAAGAACTGGAGAAGCTTGGCGTTGTTGCTTGGACCTGGCATGACGGGCATGTGGGTATGTAGTAGCTTACTGATTTGGGGATTGGTGCCGCGCTTGAGCTATTTGAACGCGCTGGCTGTTGCAGCGTGCGTGACCCCGACTGATCCAGTTCTATCAAATTCAATTGTCAAAGGCAAATTCGCCGATCAAAATATCGCGAAAGATTTGCAGAAGATCATCATCGCCGAGTCCGGTGCGAATGATGGGCTTGGCTACCCTTTCCTCTTTCTTGCCTTGTACATCATCAAGTATGTAGGTAATGACGGCGTTGGTGGAGTTCATGGAGTGGGTTTCGCCATGAGAGACTGGTTTGCTGAAACTTGGGCATATACTATCATGCTGAGCGTCGTGTACGGGGCAGCCGTGGGCTGGATCGCGCAGGAAGCACTGCATTGGGCGGAGAAGAAGAATTTTGTCGATCGAGAGAGCTTTCTAGTGTTTGCAATCACTCTAGCTCTTTTCGTCACTGGCACTTGTGGTATGATTGGCACCGACGACGTGCTTGCATGCTTCATTGCGGGAAACTTCTTCACGTGGGACGATTGGTTCCGGCTCGAGACACTTGACGACTCATTTCAGCCGACGATCGACATGCTTCTCAACTTATCTATTTTTATGTGGTTTGGTGCTGTTGCCCCATGGGGCAGCTTCGCTCATAACGATGTGATCCCGATCTATCGGCTTGTACCTCTGGGCGTCCTCATTCTTCTGCTTCGCAGACTGCCTGTCATTTCCGTCCTGCACTGGAAGATTTGGCAGATTGAAGATGTTCAGGCCATGCTATTTACAGGATTCTTCGGTCCGATAGGGGTAAGCGCTGTCTTCTACTTGTACCTTGCCCTTGAATTCTTGAAGCGTATCGAGGACAACGAAAAAAATCATGAGGATACCGTCAAGCTAGGAGATCAACTCACAATAATTGTCTGGTTTCTCGCCATCTGCAGCATCGTAGTTCATGGATTGAGCGTTCCTGCTGGCAAGTTGGGCTACCACTTGCCTCGGGCATTGTCCAGCACAGTACGATCAGGGCCAGAGACCGTCGAGCTAGAACGTTCAATTTCCTTACGCGGAACAACAATATCTCGTCCACAAATGGACATACAAGATGGGGAACAGGTGAATGAACGGGGCAATAGACCGTAGGCTGCCTCCTTCAGCAGCCCTCCGCTTAGCAAGCCCCGTCGCTTTCGGAAGACGATCTGCTGCAAACGACGGTAGCCTTGGGAAGCCGTAGGACAGCTAGCGAGTTTGAATGTCGGCCAGAGTCTACCAATATACTTATGATCACTAAAAGAAGGGGGCGCGGACAACATTCGAGTCGTATCATGAAGATGGACCAGGATTGGGCTGGGGAATCTCTTGATTTAGGTAGAACACTTCGAACCGAGAAGCGAGTATGATGCATATAATGAGAAGTCGACATTTGAGTCTCGGGCATTCCATATGCTCTCTCGTCCTACCGCATTCTGATCTCAGTCTTCCTTTAAGTCGTGCAATCCTTGGCCATGCCTCCCTCCGATAGCGACTACTTCTTCCAGACAAGGTTCGTTCCCACTAGTCATTCCATATCTCACACGTAGCCTTCCTTCTCTAAATGCTTGGACCAGTCATTCTGTCGCAGAGACCAACCGCAAGGCCCAAAAATCCAAAAACACTCAGGGATTTCCTATCCGCTTACCCTCAAAGCTTCTCGCCATTCATGCCGACCCTTCAGATCCTGACGTGGTATTCATTGCAGAAAGCGTCGGAAATGTGAGGAGGATCGCTATTGAAGTGGGTGAGATTCCACCTTTTGCCGTCTGCTCTCCTGTGGCCATCGCTTTCGCACATCTGAATGGCTCACGCTCTTTCCACGCCATTATCTTGATTCGTCTTATAAGGCATCTTGCGTGCGACCCACTGACGCTTGCAGCAGACTGGAGACACTACCCACATCTATCGCGGTCCCTCAACCCCGGCAACCAGCCTAGCACTTTCGTCTGATGGCCAGACTATCTATGCGGGCTGTTGGGATAAAAGTATTTGGTCATGGGATACGACTACTTGCAAGGGCGGAAGGAGGTTTCGTGGGCATACGGATTTCGTGAAATGCCTGCTTTGCTTCAGAGCTAGTGATGGAGGTCTGGGTGGTGCCGGCGGAAAGGATGTATTGGTGTCTGGCAGTGCGGATACGAGTGTTATAGCCTGGAATGTGAGCACAGGGGAAAAGCTGCATGTTCTGAATGGGCATACGAGGGGGGTGTTAGCGTTGGCGGTGGATCCTGCGACCCCTACAAGCATTGGGAAAGACGGAGACGGGCAAGACGGTGGATCGAGGGACGTGATGGTATTCTCGGCAGCAAGCGATCCTCATATCCGACGATGGAAAATAAAGCGTGACTTGACGTCTGCTGAAGAAGTGGACGCCGAAACGCCTGTTCTGCAGCACGACACGTCTGTCAATTCGCTGTTCTTCGACGAGGATCAAGATTTGTGGACTGCGAGTTCTGATGGAACGGCAAAGTGCCTGTCCCGCGAGCGCAGGTGGGCGGCCGATACAGTGCTGACGCACGGTGATTACGTGAGGGGGGTGGTTGTCGATGAAATTGGAGGATGGGTAATTACTGCGGGGCGAGACGAGGACTTAAAGGTGTGGGAAAGGGGGAGCGGGAAGTTGTGGCATACCTATTCGGGCCATTTTGAGGAGATCACGGCGTGCCTCCTACTTAGCAGGCAGAGACTGGTGACGGTAGGGATTGATCAGACATTGAGGACATGGTCTTTGAGGGCGGATGAGCTGGGGAAAGCGAAGAAGGAGGCCGAGCACGCCGTGGATGGGACAGGCAGTCAGGAGCAAACAGGAGAAAAACAGAAAGAGAGTATGCTAACGGAAGAGGAGGAAAGGGAATTAGCTGAGCTGATGGATGATGACTGATGACTCGTAGCTACCCAGCAATGTATATTCAATTACACTTCATTAGACATGGCATACTACATGATCATAAAAATTCGGAGCCTTGTCGGCAAACGCGGCCTTCACAAACCGTTATATTCGGGGTTTCTGCATCAATAGCACTGAGCAGTGCGTTCCTCTTTCTAAGCCATTCGCCGAGTCCGTTTCCGATAGCGACGACAGTAGTACCAGGCCTTACGCTTTCCCTCAGTTTCTTTATCACCCCCTCTTGTACCTGTCCGCTTAGTACAACGCCCTTTACCCCGAGTCGACCCATCACAACAGACCCAAGCATGCCTGCGAACGTATGCGGAAATTGTTCTATCTCAGCCTCAAAGGCCATGACAGTCTCCCGAGACACTTTAGCGTAATCTTCATCATCAAGCATGCTACTCAGTCTCCACAGGTTATTTGCGCTTACGCTGTTCGAGCTCGGCTCCGCAGAATCCATTCCGTTCTTTAGCCTCAGCAAGAGATCCGGAGGGTGTGGTGACGGGGTGGTGAAGAATCCACCTCCCCCTTCAACATCGCGGAACTTCTCAAGCTGAATTTTTTGCAAATCGTCCGCAAATTGAAGATGGCTGTCATCGAAAGTTGCTTCATATAGGTCGATGAGACCGTGGATGAGGAAGGCATAATCGTCACACAGTCCCTTTGTGTCACCGCGACCTGAGCGGTAGATACGGTATAAAGTTCGTGTCTCACGGTCAAAAAGCTCGCGTTTGATAAACTCAGCTGCGGAAACTGCAGACTTCAGACAAACATCTGCCTTCTTTGTGTCTATGGAGCGCAATGCAGCAGAGGTGCGGGCTAGTGCACCTATAGCTAACCCATTCCATGCGACGACAATCTTGTCGTCGAGAGCAGGTCGTGGGCGATGAGCGTCTCGATGCTCGCGAATCTTCTGACGTCCAGACTTGAGAGCAGCTATTATGTCGGACTCCGGTTTATCGAATTCGGCGGCTAAAGCCGAAGGGGTGTTACTAATTTTGAGCACGTTCTGTCCAACAAGTTCCTGATGGGGGTCATGAGCTCGCGAGACATTGCCTTCCTCGTTGACGCCATAGAAACCTGCCAGAATGTCGCTGACATGAGAGTCAAATAAGGTCCTAAGCTCTTTTAAAGTCCAGACGTAATAAGCCCCCTCCCGTTTGTTCGCAGCAGTCCTAGTAGGATAGGAATCTGCATCCTCTGCCGAGAAGAACCCGCCAGTAGACGCTGCTAAGGGGGCCGTGGTCAGATAAGTAGATATGTCATACACGGCGCCGAGCATTTCTGGGTCACGGTTAATAAGGAATGCATCAAGGTAGACATTGAGCAGTTGGGATTGATCATAGAGCATTTTTTCGAAATGTGGAAGTCCCCAATCCTTGGTAACCGAATATCGGGCGAAACCATAGCCAATTTGATCCCGTATACCACCTCTGGCCATGCATCTCAAGGTATGAAGGACCATGTGCTTAGCACCATCGCAGTCCTCTTCGCCCACGACGTGCTTCACGGACTCGCGCCATTGCCCTAAATGTAGTAGGAAGCTCAAATTCACTGGCGTGGGAAACTTGGGGGCAGATGAGAAACCGCCATTGACCTTGTCGAATCGTGTTGCAAAATGCGAACAAGCCTCTTCTAACAACTCAATCTCCAGCGCTTCACCTTCCCTTTGGCTCATCTTCTCACCGTGGACACCCTCTTCGGCAAATTTTCTTAGCTGCGAGATGATATCCTTTGCGCTATCCCTGCATTTTCCTTCTTGCTCCGCCCACACGGTCCTCAGCTTTTTGAGAATGTCCAAAAAGCCAACATGATCTGCAAGTGCGGACCCATGAGATGATTCGCTAGGACCCGGAAAATATGTACCGCCAAATACAGGCTCTAGATCTGGAGTCAGGAAGACATTCAGAGGCCAGCCTCCGGAACCTGTAGTAGCCTGGACATATTGCATATACACGGCATCAATATCGGGCCGTTCTTCTCGATCCACCTTGATAGGGATGAAATGCTCATTCAGGAGAGCAGCAACGTCGGGAGACTCGAAGGACTCGCGCTCCATGACGTGACACCCTTCGTATGCCATCAGACGTTTTCACTTATGATACAGGCTGGGGGGAAAACACACAATGGCAAGCAGCATATCCAATGCTTAAGAACAACAGCTTGTTGTATTTCTTCGCAACATTTAAGGATTCTTCATCCCACATTTGCCACGCTACAGGATTATTCATGTGTCCTCGTACCTACCGTCCAATCTGTTAACGTGACAGTCAAAAATCGAAGGCGTAGGACTAGCGTACGTACGGGCTACGGCTCGCGTCAAGCCGGTTGACCAGATGAAAGCTATCTGAAGCTTGTTGCGGACCACAATCGGAAGCCATTGTTGCGGACTGGCGACAGCAACTCCACAACAGTGGCGGGTGGGCAGCCCGGTATGGTAATGCACCTGTCCACTTGCGTGTGATAATAAGAGGCCTAGAGCTCAAAAACCTCTGGACTGCTCGACCGTTCTGAGCGATTGTCCACGAGCGGACCGTCATTTACTAGTGAAGGCCTCATTCAGGATCTGGACGAATTGATCTCAGCGTGCTTTATTCATGCCATCACAGCCATTGCAAGGACCCCGATAGAGCGGCCCGCTAGCCGTGATTACCTAAGGAGCTTATCCTGATCCGTCTTAACGTGGGCAAAAAAGGCACGGTATCGATGTATGTTAGGCGGTGTTGATCTTGGCTTTAAACAGTAGCTGGTCCTCATGAATAGCTTTTGACTTGCTAGCTTTTGACACCTTGACTCATCGTGTAGCAGCAAAAGCGTTTTGCTAATCTGATTGCCTACCGGCAATCGAAGGTTGAAGAAGTGAATATCTACATATGACTATCCTGAGTACATCGCGAAACACCCTTTGAAGTCGAGGTTCATCGGATTTCTCCGCTGACAACGCCTCAAGTCAAGCATCCGTCGTTGCTTTGAAAGCACTGCTCTCTTTATTCCACGTGGGCAACTGGCCTGACAAGAAGTTACCCCCACAGCCCGACTTGTTTCAAAGGCCCACAATGCCATTGCCAGTCATTTGCACGAATGGCATTTTGTCCTGAGGGCCTGGAACCGAAGAATACTGGCCTGCATAATTTCCTGTCGCTCAGAGCTTAGCAAATCTTCAAACACCTGGTTTACCGACCACCTACCTGGCGGATAGTAGTTGCAGACCGTGTTATACGCCTTAGTACCTCCATTGCCACACCCTACATTCTTCAAGTATGATGCACCTGTTGCGGGATTGCATTGAAGAGGGTCGGCACCTGGTGGAGAACATGTTGCGGTGTAACAGGCGAATGAGGTGGTGCCTTCCCAAACAATTTGCGTAAAGTGGCCCCATTCCTCGAAGTTATTCATTGCTGGTTCATTGGTACCCCACTCACCTGCAATAGCTTCCTTGAACAATTCGATCTCTGCATTGTAAAAGCCGTTGGTAAGGACTGCGGAGATATTGCCGGGAGCATTTCCAGACGCAATGTTTTGGCCATACCCCCCACCACCCGGTGCCCTAGATCATGTCAATATGCAAATTTCATTGAAGTAAGTTTGAATTAGCAGACTGACAGGCTGTGCCCATAAATACAACTCTCCGCCGTTTCCTTGGCATATTCAAACAACGTGTCATTCCAGACAAGCAAAGGAAGCGAGTGATTCGTACGATGGATGTCGTGGTGCAATTTGGACAAACCCTTGAAGATATCATCGTTGCAGTCCAGATTATCCACAAAATCCTTGGGCAGCCCATCGGTGTTGACACCGGAGCCCGAAGGGTTGTCCGCTGGAGGTTGTTCCTTTGTGGGTTGTGGCTTCGCTTGGGTCTGAGGAGACGCCTGCGGTTGTGGCTTTGTTGGCTCCTGCTTTGGAGCTTCTTGAGGTTGAGGCTGGGGTTGAGGCTTTGGTTGTTCTTGTTTAGCAGCCTGTTGTGGCTGCGGCTGTGGTTGTGGTTGAGGCTTGGGCTGGACTGGTGGTTGCGGCTGCGCCGGTTTCGGAGCAGTGTCTTGCTTCTGCTGAGTGGGGGGTACAGCTGGTGATGGCGGCAAGGAAGATGAAGACGAAGAGCTGGCTGGTGAAGAAGGTGGAGGCGAGTCTCCGATTGTCTTAGTGACCACCACAATCACTGTCTCATCTACTATCTTCACATGCTTTGGGGCCGGATTTGGAGGGGTTTGACCAGCTGGAGATTGTTGCTGGTTCTGCGCCGGTTGTTGACTGGGCTGCGGCTGTTGTTTTTGGCATACCTTGCCGTCTGGATTGCCAGCCCAATCGTCGCAAGATCCGGTACCAATTGACTCCCCGTATAGCTTGTCAAGCTCATCAATGAGCTGATCGGCTGGGGTGTCTGGCTGAGTTGGGGAAGTATTCTCCTGGGATACAGGGGAAGTATCCTGACTTGGGGTGTTGTCTGTGTGAGTCGTGGTGTCCTGGTTGGGAGAGCCCGGAGCGAGCGCTCTCACCCCAAGGTGCTGTCTCGATTTGAGAAGGTGGAAGTCTAGGTGATTGTGCTGGTGAACGGCGGCATCTTCCTGGACATTCTGCATTTCGAGCGAATGAGTAGCCAGAGCACGCGTCCTGAACCCTAGCGCACAAATGATCATAAACAACCGCATGTTGATATTGGGGGCTCTTCAAGCCTAGAGACGTTGTAACAATGTCCAGGCCGGCCCTACGGATGCAGGAAATACGTCCTATGACCTCTATCCAAGTTCTCTAAGCCTGCTTGAATGCTGGGTGAAAGTAAGGTGGTGATTGGGTTGGTCTGAAACAGAGAATTCCGCTTGGCTAGCAAGACGGTGCAAGAAGAAAAACGAATGGATTTGTACAGTTCAAAAGAGTGAAAGTGCCACAAAGAGCAAAGGCGAGGTCACCGGTCCAACCGGCGACAAGAAGAGAATGGCGAAGACCGTCGGTATGTAAAGGTCGTTGAGATCGTTGGGGTGGAGGGGTGAGGGTGCTATTTGAAGCTTGAGGAGATGAACCAATTATGCGACACGGGCTAAATTGCAGGAGCACAACTGTCGCGAACAATAATGATTTGATCTGAAGTCATCTCGCTATTTTTGTGATATAGAATGCTTGCAAAAGACCGATGGTTACAAACAGCGAGAGCATGATATAGAGAGCATGCCACATGAGCGAGAGTGCAGTTTTCACCAGCAGCAAGCTCGTGTGCACAGGAGGCGATCATGAATGCGAAATCTACCTTGCTGAGACGCAGGAAGGTGATTGAGTTCCTCCAGGTTTCAGGGCAATTGCGCTACTGCCTGTTATCGGCATTGCCCCTGAGGCACAACCCTCACCTCTTTGGATGGCAGGTGAGCCCATCATCCGATAACCTGCTCTTTAATGATTTCGGGAAGCTCAAGGACTGTGACGAGCGATGTCCTCTACAACGCATCCTATGATCGCAGAACATGGTCCCCAGGCCACCAGTGACGATCAT
Organism: Bacidia gigantensis; assembly: GCF_019456465.1. Taxonomy (NCBI): domain Eukaryota; kingdom Fungi; phylum Ascomycota; class Lecanoromycetes; order Lecanorales; family Ramalinaceae; genus Bacidia; species Bacidia gigantensis. The sequence goes on along the minus strand of NW_025408612.1, from coordinate 574,136 downwards.
TTGAGTCGCGGTTGGGCGAGAGGGCGGCGGCTTGGTGGGGAGGGGTGGTCTCATAGTGGAGTTTCAGGTGGTTAGATGAAGGAGGAGGTCGTTCGGCGGAAAACGTTGGTCATTGGTGTCGGGCAGCTTGCCGCGCTCCTTCACCCAATTCGAGGAACACTAGTACCGTTCGAGACTAGGATAAGGGGCATCGGCATAGGCATAGGCATAGGCACAGCGAGCCATCACCAAACATGGGCTGCACATTTACGACTAGTTGCAGTCTATAGAGCTGTCTTCTCTTCTATGCTGATGCTCGACGCTCTTCTCTTCTCGGAGTATGACTTGTTCCGCAAAAGGGATTCATATGTCCCGTTCAGCGTGAGAACGTCCGTTGAGTTGGATTTCGAGGCCGTGACCATTGAAGATACTTCCCGTAATAGATATGTCTCGCCGTTAGATTTGTCCCCAAGTATATCAAATTCGCTCATCGGGCGAGCGTAAATCTCGGTCTTCCCTTCCGACTCTTTTTGCTTTTCGTCGCGGGTAAATGCACTCCCTGCTCATCATGAGGGGCAAAGCTGAGTGCGGCGCTGAACAGCGCCACATTGTCCCTGTCTGCGTGAGGACGAAACCTGTATGAATTTCATTAATTACTATTCCCTCCTATTGAGAATCAATCATAACCGGTGTTGAGGACATTGTTGGATCGAGCCATACACTCCACAACATTCCCTGAAAGATATGCGTATGGCGCTCAGGCAGGAACATAGATCGCATCGCCAATGTCGGGACGAAGATAACTCATAGTGACACTTCCGTGCTTCGAACGCCATTCTTGGTAAGATATACCCCTGCACATACAGCAATGCCACCAATGTACTATTGTCTTTTTTTGAAAAATGATCTTGCAATCTCAGTAAGAAACCTGAAATGTATGCTTGATCTCCCGGCTTTGCCTTGTCTGCTGGCAATTTCGCACCACATCTTCGCTGGCCTGGAATATGAACCGATACAAGCTTCTCAACATTTCGCTATTCAAATTTTCCGCACGTTGTACTAGTAGAATGCGCTTCAAACCTGGTAGTACATCAAAAACTTCCAAAGGCCCCGACGCCATAGCAATCCTAATTACGTTATCACACTAGCAAGATAATACTTGATAGCGTCCCTGAATCCCCGAAAGTGAATCGTGCTCAACAGCTTGAAAGAAGGGATCACTGCTTGCATCACCTCAAAGATGTTTCCGATAATAAATGTTTGTCTCTTGCTAACTCACTCTGGTGTGTTGGGGGTCTGTAAACTAACTTGAGTTCTCCTTGTGTAGCTTCTCGCTAAGCGCTTTGTTTGGATGAATTTGCAACAGAAATGTCTTTTCAATGCTTAGAGTCTTTGGTAAAAGAAATAGACGCCCCCAAATTGCTCTGTACACTTTGGACCGAGCAGGAACCCCTTGGTTGGCATCAACAAGAGCAGGAAGCTCTTCGCCAGTATCGAGGGATTTGGCGGGCAAGACTGGATGGTCGCCCATCCACATCTCAGCTTGTGGCTGATCCTCGATGCAGAAAGAAGTATTAGGAGTCTGGGCGCAAGCGAGTTCTTCCCAAAGTGGCCTCATGGACAATTTTGCAAGAGCATTGCAACTGAAACACAGGAGTGACCAATTTTCAATTTCGACAACTAACGTCCAAATCTTATACACGCGCACAAGATGAAAAGTCATTTATTTTTGACCGTGTTTTTGGCCGGTACGTCAACTTTTTCCAGGTAGATGACATCAATGCCAACGTGATTTGTCACTTAGTCCTTTCCATGAAAGAACCCTTTTTGATACGAGTTCATCCATACGTCAGAACGGCGTGCTACTCCCATCAGGATTATTCAAGCGTTGGGTTAGACACCTGTGTCATGCCGTTAATGGTCGCTTCAGACCAGCATTTCACCTTCTAGGACGAAAGGCTCACGGCTTGCTCGGCATCATAGAGCTTCAAGAGACAGGCTCAAACGTCTGTGAGGCTGTGTGAAGGTACGTGAGTCTATAGTGCAGCGCAGAGGAGCTGTCACCTTCAGCTATATCCTTAACATCAGGCGAAGAGGTGAGGGAGGTTTCGAAATAGGAGGGAACCCCTCGGGAAATCTCCTGAGAAAAGGGCCGCTCCCGCCCGGAAAAGCAACCGCTTCCAAACCACCATCTGCGTCTCCATATGTATAAGTCCCCGTCATCTCATTCTCAAGGTCAACATGGGTCCGATAGATCCTCTCAAGAGGAAGCAAACTCTTCGGGTCATCTTTATTTCTCTACTTTTAGATCTCGTAAGACCCTCTGTCTAGACTTCGTTCAAACTTGCATACTGACTCCTGTCAACAGATCTCCTTCACGTTCATCCTCCCCCTCTTCCCCAAACTCCTTGAGTTTTATCGGAACCTTGAAGGATCGCAAGCTTCTTCTTCATTCCTCAATCGAATCTTCTATGGGCTCAATAGCTATAAATCATCGTTTTCACGTCCCATTAGCGACCGTTATGATATAGTGTTACTTGGGGGTGCTCTCGGCTCCCTCTTTTCGTTCTTGCAAGCAATAGCCTCACCTGTAATAGGTGCACTGTCCGACAAGTATGGCCGTCGTACCGCCCTCTTGTGGTCTATGGCTGGTAACATAGCCTCAGTCGCCCTCTGGGTCGCTGCAACAGACTTCCGCACATTCTTGGCTAGTCGTGTGGTTGGAGGCTTGAGCGAGGGAAACGTGCAATTAGCGACTGCGATGGCCGCTGATCTGAGCAACGAGAAAGAGCGTGGCGCGACGATGGCACTGGTCGGCGTGTGCTTCTCCATCTCCTTTACCTTCGGACCTGCATTGGGTGCAGCACTTGCCAACATCGAGGTACTGGTTGCAAACCCGTTTGCAACGGCTGCAAGCTTCTCGCTATTTCTTGTAGTTGTGGAGACCTTTTATCTTTATTTCTACCTGCCAGAAACGTTGCCATCATCTAGGCCCCAAGCAACCTCAAATGGGTCGTCTGTACAATCAAAAAGCTCGACGCCCTTAACGGCACGTACTAACTCTCATGCTCTTCTCAACTTCACACACTTCGTGTTTATTTTATTCTTCAGTGGCATGGAGTTCTCACTCCCTTTTATGACGTATGATTTGTTCGCATATACATCCTCCCAGACGGGGAGGCTTCTTGGATTTATGGGCCTGATTGCATCGCTATTGCAAGGCTCACTTACTCGGCGCCTGCATCCTCTTCGCGTGGTGCAAGTCGGAGTAGTCGCATGTACAGCAAGCTTCATACTACTCAGTCAACTGCATACTGAGAGTCAACTTTGGACTGCGGCAGGTTTGCTCGCAGTCACCACGGGCACTGTCGTCACTGGTTTGAACAGTCTAAGCAGCTTCGAATCTGGAGACTCGGAAAGGGGAGAGAAATTAGGTCATCATCGTAGCTGGGGTGAGCCACAATCCTAGTCCTGCGCAAGCTTTGATTGATCTTTGAGCAGGACAAATTGGAAGATCTGTTGGACCTCTTGCCTTCTGCACACTTTATTGGTGGGCTGGGCGGGAAAGAGCATATGCATTTGGCAGTATAGGGATGCTCGGTGTTTGCGCCCTTGCTTTCGGCTCTTTGAGAGCACCTCTACGTTCTATCAAATGACGACAGCTCCAAGAGAAAACTTGCTAATCTGTTCTCTTCAAGTCAAAATCAGAGCATTCTAGTGCACACGCCCTCATTCATAGAAAATCTACCGTCATTCAACTGGTGAAAGACCGGCGAGTCTCAAGATGGAAAGTTCCCAACTTGAATGAGAAATTAAGCGTTTGACGCACGTGAGCCTAGAGGAACACAAAATGACTATATAGCGCTTAAAAGTACAGGGATGATGGGTTGCTTTCTCGGCTGCTAAAGGAGAGTGGGGGGTTAGGTCGCCTATGATGCAATAGCTACATGCTACATATAAAATCGCTCTGAAGATAATTTGGTCTTGGGGAAGACTGCTTTAATCAGTCTCGATTGAAAACTGCAAAGTATTCGATACTAGAGGCGACCGACTCATCATCGAGCGCTCGATATGACAACGACCGTGGAAATTGAAACAGAAAATCCCCTGAAACTTTCTGTAAAGGGTGTTCAGGGGACTATCGACGATAAGTATGTGGGGAGGTTGCGACCTATGGGCAAAGATACCCCGCTGCCAGAACTGAGGAAAAGACTGGAGGACGATGGATATCTCTTTCTTAAACATCTTATACCACGTCAAGACGTTATGGATGTTCGGAAAAGGTAATCTCTCAACACGACAAGACTGCACTCAAGCTCAGATCTATGCAGCTACTTTGAGTACTACGAAAGTCTCGGGATGCTTCAACCAGGTACTTCGCCGGAGCAGGGTATCTTCAACAGAGAAGCCGTACCTAGCGACCACGCTGGCATTGGTGCCGGCCTTCTTCCACCGAACGAGGCCGAGCAGCACAGAATGATCGCGTCACACAAAAATACGGACTATCTGAGGTTCCTTGAGCATCCAGTCTTGCGTCAAATGGTAAGAGACCTCACTGGCTGGGAGGCAGATATTCTTCTCCAACGGACAATGCTGCGGCATAACATTCCCGGCGGCTTGAGCACGGGCGTTCACTACGATAAGCTGTTTCTGCGGGGAGGATCTGCTTACTTTCTTACTGCATGGGTCCCGATCGGTAAGGCTCGATATCCTAGCTGTCGAGCATTGACAACCTGACTTCCACACAGGCGACATTTCCCTTAATGGAGGCGGCCTAATATATCTTTCAGACTCTATTTCGTTGGGTCACTCAATGGAAGAAGATTTTGCCGCACGCGCAAAGGAGTTGCCCGAGGCAGAACGCGTATCAGCCTTCAATGCTCATATGGGCGAATTTGGCCAGCTTTCGGCCAACGCTGGAGAATTCCATCGCGACCAAGCAGGTGGAAGAGGTCAATGGCTCGTGAGTGATTTTGAGGCAGGGGATGTTGTTTTTCACGATCCGTACACGATACATGGAAGTAGTCGCAACGAAGACAAAGATGGAAGAATTCGGCTCAGCACAGATCTTCGTTTCTATGATCCTAGCAGTGATTATGATAAGAGGTGGATGAAGTACTGGGAGCCGGGCGATGGGCTATAATAGTGTTCGGTCCCTCAAGTATTTATGTAGCACGTCTCTCGGTTCCAAGATACTTCTGGATCCCTTAAGCTTATGATATCTTTCTAATGATGATTTTTGAAATGTGGCTTGTGCATCCCGGAGTGCAGGGGCCTAGGCGGACGCGACCACGCGCTCTCCACTAAATTATGAAAGTGAATCCTGTGCAGATTGTACCAACCCCATCGCCATTTAGGTAGCGTCAGCAGTCCATGGTATGTGTATGTGAATGTGAATGCTCCCCCATCGCTCAAGTGGCAGACTAAGAGGCGTTCTCCAAAACGTGCTACCGAGCAAGGCTTATGATAAACGCAGGCCATGCAAAACTTGCGATATCGTCTTCAGTTCCCTCCACGAATCTCCCTTCGCCTTTCATTTTCGTAATGAGGCATACCAATGGCGATCGAAATTGTTGATCTGACACATGATGAACATCCAGGTGACGAGCAAAGTGCATCGGTGGTAGCAAAATCCAGTATTGCAGATGTCACCTATTTGAAAACGTTGCAGACACCACGCAAAGACAAGCTGAAGAATGGCCCTGACGGAAGACCATCGGATCTTTCGACGCCGAGAACCGAAAAAAAATCAAGGCATAAGACTGCATTTTTCAAACCCCGATCGAAACATAGCTTCGACGAAACAATACCCTTTAGCCTGCGAGAAAATGTTCAGAAGACGCCTACGAAGGAAAGTCTAGCTCCGTGGCTTGATAGGGTCGCCGCCTGGCATGGAAGCTATGAACAAGAATGGCCTGTCGGCGAGAAAGCTAGGCAAAGACAATTTCAGTTGAGGTCAACTGGACGCCAATCGCTTGAGGATGGGTGTATAACTCGCCCACCTCCCGACACGTTTGAGAATGCAAGGAAGCTCTCATCAGTGGGGGACGCCAGGCAAGAGAGTGATGTAGCGTCAAATCTGGTACCGAAAAAACGCAAGCGATCGTCTGACCGAAGGTTAACCATGCCACATGAAATCCGTACGAAGAGTGACGCCGCTTCAACGATAGCGAAAAAGACGCTGTCAATGACACCTTTAATACCGGGGCGCGTGTCAAAAGCTTCGACACCTCAAACTTCAGCCCTATCTATCAATCCGTCATCACGATATGATGATGGAAGCCGACGGTCTAAAGTTCCATCAATGGAATCAGGTGAAAGCAATGCTGCCCGTAGCAGACCATCTACTTGGATGGAACCTCAGCCGCCTTCTACGCTCCCTACAACCATAGATAGACCATCGGCAGAGAGCGCAAAGCCCGCACCTTTTCAATTACCGTCGAAGCATCCGTGTTCCCACTTTGAATTGGTTCCAACTCCTAAAGTGTCCCCGATCGTCCCTGTGTATGCTCCACGCGAATCAATCCCTTCCTCCAAACCATCTAGACTAGAAGGTCATGTAAGATCGGTCAAGATTGGTGGGGCAGAAGCTTCTGCTAATACTGACCTCTCGCCATTGTCATCCATCGATGGTAGGAGATCTTCTGCTGGTCAAGATCTCACCCAGAAATATGACACAAGTTTCGATCAGTCTGTAATCCCCTCTTTTCTACCTGGCTTTGACCGTGGAAGATTTCCCAAGGAGAGGAGAAGGAGAGGAGGAAAGAAATACGGAATTCCAAGGGTTAACGGATTCCGTAAATACTCATCCAATGAGAACGAGTCCTGGGAATCTTTTGACAATGGCTTTGCACAACTTCAGGAATGGCCAAGCGGTTTGGAGACAAGGACATCACCCGAATGCGATCCTCTTTCGCCATCGAGAAGAACAGACGAAATGCTGGTAGGGACCAAGGGTTGTGCGCAGGCAAGCGATGGTCTGAATCTTCCAGCAAACTCATGGACGAGAGAGGAAGTTGACCAAGCAATAAAACTTTGTTTGACGTTCATAGCACCTGCGATCAAAAGCCACCGTCAAAGGTTTTGCAAGAAGCTATCTAATGGATCGCTCGAGCGATTAGAAACAAGCATGATGAATGATATCGTGGGTGAGGACCTTAGGATTTTCCTTCGTGATAACAACCCTCTATTGACAGACAAACAAGAAGACTTCATACTGGAGAAGATCTCTGATATATATACCTTGAGGGCATTGGCTGCATCTGAGAGCCAGCAAGGGCAAAAGTCAACTTCAGATGATGCCGTCGCTCCGACATTTGCCTGGGCTGACGTGCCTTCAAACGTCAAGACAAACCATAAGGAACGGTGGTTAGCAGATAATGCCCAGATGAATGTCCTGAACGAACAGCCAAAAGTTGCCTTGCCGGTAGCCGCAGTCTCTACAACTAATCACGAATCTCCGGAACCTCGAACACTGTCGAAAAGAGAGAACGCCGTCGCCAATCTAGAGGTATTGAAGGAAGTGTTTGACAGACAGAAAAGACCCCAGGATAGCCACAACAATCTTGCATCGCTGCCGCCAGAAAGCTTCAGACGCCAGTTATTGGATAGATTTCCCGAGCAAGCAGCAGGTTACATCGAACGCTTGAATGGGAAATCAAAATCTCAAGGCAGGTTTAATGAGACATCCAAGATTACGAGTAACAAGAAATGGAGAGCAACATCAAGCGGTTCAAAGCCCTTCCAAGCACTTCACATGGCCGACAATACCGGTTTTCCCGTTTCTAGCAGGAAGTCGACGCTTCTTGGCACAGCTGTTCGGGTGAGTGATCCAAAAGCAGCATTTGATCCTCATCTAGAAAATATCATCGCCACTGCAGTGCTAGACGATCGTTCAATATCTGTCACTGAAGATGATTTCGACACAATAGAAATATCTAATGAAGACCAACAACAGATGCGAACATCCGAAATTATGCTAAGATCTATTATTAGTAAAGGACACGGGCCAAGAAGATGGATGACTACTCTCCAGGGAAGACTCGTTGACCCCACAAGAAGATATGATCGACAGCTACCATCCCTACTACGACGACGCGAGCTTGACCCGGCTATGGGGAGGCCCATCTCTAGCGACCTACAGTTGCGTACTGTTGAGCGGCTCGAGCAGTGGCGAGCTTGGAAAGGCGCTTCAAGCGATATAGTCAACGTTGCTTGGGCACCTGACTCGGTGTCCTATGCTGTGGGTGCCGCTGCTCATACCAATGCGGAGGACATTCAATACAACAGGCCACTCAATCTCCTTTTGGGCAATATTGACGAGAATAAGATGTGGGAGTTACCTGATCATCGAACCACAAGACCGAAGCCGGATAGCATCCCTACTGGGCCTAACTCTCATCAAGAGACCTATGATGCTTGCGATCCTATGGTTTATCAGACTGTCAATGCTGTCAAGTTCTCAGCTGCAGGGCATTACCTGTTCACAGCGAGTCGAGACAAATTTCTGAAAGTCTGGAATGTGCAGGATGGCTTGAAAGAGTGTGTCGGAAGCTTACGGCATCCCGAAGTCGTCACTAACATAGACGTCGTACATAATTCATCTGTAAACATCCTTGCCACAGCTTGTCAGAGTGTCGAGTATCCTATCTCCGTATTTCATGAGCGCGACGATGGGGTCATCCAGTCTGATGAATCGTTCTCATCAGAACGTGCCAGAGCAAGAATGAATCTACGAATATTGCCGGAATGTATACATTGGGGCCCGGCGGCGCATCATGGAAATCTGCTCCTGGCCGGATTTTCCCAATGGGATCAGATCGGCGACCGTGACTATGCTCGCGAGGGCCATCTTTGTCTTTGGGATGTCAACAAACGGGAAAGCATCAAAGTCACTCCCAGCTCGCAAAGTGTGACTGCAGCTGCGTGGCACCCGTTGCAGCCCTTCTTTGTAACGGGCGGAGCTCCGGGTGGATCACTTGCTCAGAGGAATACGAAGACGGTAGTACGCACCTATGACGTCCGGTCTCTCTCACGGTTTGTGGCGGAATTTGAGAGTTCAGCTATCGACATTCAGGACGTGACCTACAATCCCCGAGATCAAAACATCGTCACCGCAGGATGTACCGATGGCACATCGTTTGTATGGGATTATAGGCGGCCAGATATGGCATTACATTGTCTGCGACATGATAGTCCTTTGTTAGAGCTCGATCCTGATCGGCCGAGGGGCGATACGGATACAGGGGTTCGCATGAGCCTATGGGGCCCAGAAGGTTGGCAATACTACACTGGATCCTCAGATGGTGTCGTCAAAGCATGGGACATCCGGCGACACCCAGAAGATGTCCTCATCCGGAACGTGGCTCAAGTTGGTGCTGCAATCCAGGATGGCGCATTCTCTCCCGACTTCACTCAACTACTCGTCGGAGATGCAGACGGGGGCATTCATCTCCTGTCCTCTGCGCCCTATGGACAAGTTGATCAGGATGACTCGGACGATGATGAACCCGCCAAGGTGGGTCCAGTCCAGCTCGTACGTGCACCAGACGGCAGTGGTAAATGCACGGAAGAGCAGAACCCGGGTACGGAGGGCATTGATGCTGCCAGAGAGCTCGTTCGCTCGGGTCAGCTTGATATCCATCCGGTGTTCGGGCCAGGTAAAGGCAGGCATTACACAGGACCGTTTGCGAAAGACGGGCAACGCCAGGAGAGGGGGAGGGAATTCTGGGGGGGTTTGACGAAGGCACGGCCAGGATGCAAGTTTTGGATGAGGACGGCAAGCTCAACGAGGAGGTGGCGGGATTTCGAGTGGCATGTGCAGAGATGAGGAAGTGTTTGCTGGATGACGAGACAGCAGGGAATGGCGATGCAATGAAGGATGTCGTCCCCTTGGGCGAGCGAGTCAGGGTGATTCAACGGGAGGATGTGGTCAGTGGCTACTCCAAGGCGAAGAAAGCTGCTCGAAAGGCTGCTCGGAAGGCCGCTCGGGGGGCTGGACAGCTGCCTTCGGAGCAGGAAATGATGGAAGAGCTGGTGGAGGAGGACTACTGGTGGCCCTGGTTGGGTAAAGCCGAAATAGATAAGGCTATGGGACCACGAGGTGTGCAATGAATGAAGTGACAAGCTATTGTGTGACTGATGCATGAATTATTGCACTCCCTACTCCCCCTCGTTCCCCCAGACTTCAGAGATCTTCATACGGGAGACCGAGCGGCGACGCCCACAGGTTCCTCCCGGCGCTTGATGCTGGTGTGTGAGGTCGACGGGATGGAATGCAAATGATTGGCATCCTGTGCAGCATTTTGTGCATGATGCACGATGCATAATGCATAATGATAGATATAATAATACCAACTAAATTTGAAGAATCCAGGACCATTGGGACATGGTTTCGAACATTGCCGCAAGGCAGAGTTTACGAATCTCTGGGGGTGATTGGTTCTAGAGCCCGGTTTCTGGTGTTTCTATGTTTTAGACCAAGCCGGATTTAGTGGCTGTTGGTCGAGGGGGTCGAGGGGGGCTGTCGCATGATGATTCAAAGGCAAGTCGCGCAAGCCGCCGCCTGGTTTCTACATTCCATCCCTCTCCTCTCCCTCCCCCCCCTTCCAACAATAATCAACCAACCTCTACACTCTCTTTTCCTCTGCACCACCCCCACATTCTTTTCGCTTTCATCAGAGCCTCGACGGCATTCATCCACTATCACAGTCTTTTTGCAGGTACAAAATCACGTTTCCATCCATACGAACAGATTATCATCGCTCTCTTCCACCGCACAAGCGTCCATATTGCGACAAAGTACAACCTCAACTCCCCTGTCGTCGCCTAAGAAAAAAAAACAACCTGTCTCACCTTTCCGCGCTCACAACAGCTATATCCCCAAGCTTGAGACCAGCTGTATAACAATCCCAGCTGCTCTCCACCCTCCTTGACAACCTCCTGATACCGCACCAAATGCTGAACCTCAATTTCCCTCTGCGCGCCTTGCAGGCCGCTCTTGCAATTGCCACTCTTGGCTTCAATGGCTTTGGTATGTCCCTCCCTCCAAGCATCCGCTTAGCGCACTGATGGGGTGCCTCGCGTAGTCACGAAATGGTACCTAGAGCACACCAAACCCTCCATCTGCCCACAAGCCCCGGTCTTGCTCCTGGTTGTGGGAGCCTTGACACTCCTCTCGCTACCCTACCTGACCTTCAATGCCCCACTACAAATCACTCACGCCAACCGCAAGTCAAATCCTCGCTTCTTCAATAAATGGATTGTCCTCGCCTTGGACGCAGTGTTGTGCATACTGTGGTTTGCTAGCACCATCAGGTTGGCCGTGTTCCGATCGAAGCTGGTCCTCTGTGGCGGCCATGTGTGCGGCTATATGGGCTGGGGTACCGCTCTTGGGACTGTGGCATTGTAAGTCTTGATGCTCTTCTGACTTCTCCCTTAAGGATGGGAAGTCGATATCAGAATCGTCCGAGCTAATGTGTTCTCTCAGTATTGTATACCTTGTGACAACCGTTCTAGCTTCTCTCCACGTTCTCCGAACCCGTGGCAATGCCCCCACGGCCGAGCAGACCCACCACGAGACCTGGGTTGGTGGAGAGCTCAAGGCAAGCGCCTAAGCCGATAGACTCGGCAGGAAGAGACTCAGCGCAGCAAGGTTCTGCAGCAGCTCTGCGCATCATTAGACATGATCAACGCAGACTGAAGAGTTTCAAAAACATCGCGAAACCTTTGGACAAGATGAATGACTTGATGATTGGACATACCTCTTTCGAACATATGAGCGATTTGTTTCTACATTCCCGAAGATTTACGAGCCCGCGCAACCATTCGACCTCTGTAAGGCTTTTTTAGGGGAAGGAACTACGGTTTGGTGACTGTTGTACATACAATACTTTTCTTGCTGAAAAACGAATACACGGAATATGCGCAACTGCTTTCCCGCTTTCTGACCGCTTGTCTGTCAAGAGTGAGCCTCTGCACTAGTCCATGCTCTGATCTCGCTTCTATTTTCTCTCTTGTTCTGAATCAGGCCATTGTCAGGCCACTGTCGGTGCTGTCAGAGCAATTAGTCACGTGCAATGGCATCATTCGCGCTACTGGTGCTAGGTGGAGATGGTTTGAGAAACCCCCTCGACCCTCGACCACATGGCAAATAAAGGTGGGGGAACTATTCTACTCCCACATCCCGATTGTTTTCTTCTCCTCTACGCGTTCCTGCATACTCCATCTCCATCGTTCACTCCTCATTTCGCTGCAAACACACCACCGGCGGTGAAGCGCGTTTAAGTCCTCAAGATGGGTTCAGAAGAGCCTCCCACTCAGAAGTTCGAGACATTGCAGTTGCACGCTGGGTATGCCAACTTCTCCCCGCCTCATGTTTCTATCTTCAGACGGGAAAGCAAGCCTGATTGACTGAGCTGCACAGTCAAACACCAGACCCAGCGACCAACGCCCGCGCCGTCCCCATCTATGCAACAACGAGCTTCGCCTTCAATGACAGCGCCCACGGCGCCCGCCTGTTCGGGCTCAAAGAATTCGGCAACATCTACAGCCGTATCATGAACGTACGCTCCCCTCCTGCTAGCCACTCAATCCCCGGCTTCTGCACTGGCTCCTGGCCCCCCCCCACTAACATTTCCTTCCTCCTAGCCCACCGTCGACGTGTTAGAAAAACGTCTCGCAGCCCTTGAAGGCGGCGTCGCCGCCATCGCCACCTCCTCAGGCCAAGCCGCGCAATTGATGGTCATCACAGCACTCGCGCACACAGGCGACAACATCGTATCCACCTCCAACCTCTACGGGGGTACCTACAACCAGTTCAAAGTCGCCTTCCCACGGCTCGGCATATCCACGAAATTCGTCAAGGGCGATCGCGCAGAGGAATTCGAGCAAGCGATCGATGACAAGACGAAGGCGGTCTATATCGAGAGTATAGGCAACCCGCGGTACAATGTCCCGGACTTCGAGGCGATTGTGAAGGTGGCGCATGCGAAAGGCGTTCCTGTTGTGGTGGATAATACTTTTGGTGCGGGGGGTTACTTTGTGAGACCGATTGAATACGGGGTCGATATCGTGGTGCACTCGACCACGAAATGGATTGGGGGCCACGGAACGACCATCGGCGGTGTGGTCATCGATGGGGGCAAGTTCGACTGGGGGGCTAATGCGAAGAGGTTCCCGCAATTCAATGAGCCTAGTGAAGGGTATCATGGGCTGAAGTTCTGGGAGACGTTCGGGAACATCGCGTTTGCGATTCGGTGCCGGGTCGAGATTTTGCGGGATTTAGGCATGTCGATGAATCCATTTGCGGCTCATGAATTCATTCTGGGGGTGGAGACGTTGTCGTTGAGGGCGGAACGGCATGCGGAGAATGCTCTGAAATTGGCGAAGTGGTTGGAGGCGAATGAGAGGGTCAGTTGGGTTAGCTATCCTGGGTTAGAGAGCCATGGGAGCCATGAATTAGCGAAGAAGTATTTGAAGAGGGGATTCGGTGGCGTGCTTTCGTTTGGGGTGAAGGGTGGAGGTGAGGCGGGAGCGAAGATCGTGGATGGATTTAAGTTGATTTCGAACTTGGCCAAGTGGGTATCCCCTTGCTGTGGTTGGACATCAAGTGCGTGAGCTGACTTTGAGGTCGATAGTGTTGGTGACTCGAAGACGCTTGCGATCCATCCATGGTCGACGACGCACGAGCAGCTCAGCGATGAGGAGAAGACTGATAGTGGAGTGACTGAAGACTTGATCCGCATATCTGTTGGCACTGAGCATTTTGATGATATCGTTGCCGATTTCGAGCAATCTTTCAAGGCGAGTGGCGCTCCAACAGAGGCAAAAGACGACCAAGGGAAGAATGCAGATAAGGGAGGAACTACAAGCGTAGCTGGAGGGCCAGCCGGTGCGACGTGAAAGGGAGGCAAAGAGTGCGTAGACAGTCGACTCTTACTTAAAGCATCCTATTTTCAAGTAATCCTTTGCAAGCATATGCTAGCAAGATCAAGCAAATTTATTCTTTTTGCATCTTCTCAAGGCCTGTGTCGTCTAAAATCCCATCATGTGCCTTTAATCCTCTCGATAGACGTCCCGGAAGCCGTAAGAGTCAATGCCAGCCGGTGCTGTCGTCCATTCCGAACCAAATTCAAGGAGGATCAGAAACCAGGAGTAGGACTGATCATCAAGTTGATTGTCTGACTTTCTCATTGCATAAATCTAGAAGAGAAATATTCTCACGATCATCAGTGCCTGTTGGTCGACGTCGACCTTAAGAGGAGGAGCTTCTCGCTATCAGTGCATCCGAAGAAGCCGCCAGCAGGAGCAATCTCATTCAAAACAGCCAGGGTCAATAGTCTTTGCTCTGGTGTACTTACGAGATCGCCAATGCTCGTACCAGCAACCACAGCTCATGGAGTCTGTTATTTGGGAGGTTGAAGTGGCGGCGGAAGTCTCCCACAACACTTATAAGGTGGTTCGAAGATTGGCTCGCTCACCGGACGTCGCTCATATTGATTCAAATGATAGTCGCAGTAGAGGTTGGTGTGAGGTCCCACGGAAGCGGGCTGACAACAGGCTTGGAAGAGCACGTAGCACATGCAACAACGGACTGCATTGGCGCAATTCGGATATTTGTCGGAGATGAGGACTTTCCTGTCCATTTGCCAGCAGTAATTACAGTACCTGTAAAGGCACATGTTTGATAGTTGATGAGTTGTTGGGTAGAGCTTCAATTGCTGTATGATGCGTTGGGTTTGGGGAGCAGAATGGAAGAGGAGGTGAGGAAAAGATCGCTTTTATCAGTGTTAGCATGAGAAAGTCATGATTAGGAATTTCCACGTCGCACGCAGCGCGTAGTACGAACCACATGAGGGTGGTCAAGAAGCCTTTTGCAGCTGTAGTATTCGAGAATGACCATGGCCATCGACGTCTAAGTGTAAATATTCTCAATCATCTTCAATTTGTGTGTTGCTTGTATCTTCTTAATTGAAGCCGAAACAATCCGTAGGTATAATCGGACATGCTCTTCACACATTTAGCTCATACCCTTGTAGATTGTGTACCTTTTTGATGTTTTCGCCCTTTGTTAAAGCAATCTACCTCATGCCAGCATGGGGATCATAAACATTATAGCTAGGCGAAAGCCTCAATAGCAGGGGAAGATTGGGAGTCAAATCCTTCTTTTACGTATGAAAGCAAGACATCAAGACATCGACACAGCAGCTAATTTCATCTAATCGTTGCAGTCACAAAGACGATCCTCCTTGAACGCCATCTCGCCGGCTTCTGTTAGAGAAAAGCACGAAGGCGTACTTCGGCGAGGGTGCGTTGTGCGCGTGCGTTGGAACCTGTAGCTGCCTCAAATTCCTTGATAGCATTGTTTTGAGATAAAAGCCAATCTGCATCCAATCGTACGAGGCGAGAATGAGAGAGGAATGGCTCCACCCTTATGAACATAGCCAAGAGCGGCCTTCTTTGACATTCGCCTGTTGATTGACGCTTCATATTGCGGCTGTGGTATGTGAACGGCAGGACGGCGTTCTGAACGTTCTTGTGGACTCGTCTATTCTCATCACTTGATAAAATTAGCTAAAACATCTTTCGAAGAAAATTGATTATTTGATGCCTGCAGAGGAAAGGTTAGCATAGGCAGATAACCAGTACTTAGTTGTGATGCTCGCCGTCGGGCCATGATACCCCATCCACATCTTGTGGTGGTGGTCGAGGGATATTTGACATTGTACATAATTGATCTCTATCCTGGGTTATAAATCAACGAGCAATATACAACTCGAACAAAGCCATAAGTCTATAAATCCTCCCAAGCTACACCTTGACGCCTGGGCTGTGCAAACATGCTTTTCCTGCAATACGCCGGTTATACCTGGAAACTGACTCATCGCAAGTTTCCTAATGGAAGCAGCGTGTGACAAGGAGTATGTGGCTTTGCGAGAGGATCATCTGAAGGAAACAGCCAGATTTGGATTGCCATGTTGTTGAATCGGGTGGCATTCAACATAGACACCTCCATCTGACGCCACTCTGCAAGTATTCTTTATAAGCAAAATAAAGAAGACGAGTGTCACTCTCTCTGGGGCTAGTGTTTGGCTGTGACTTTGTCACCAGTGAGCTTCTCTACGGCTTCTTTGGCCCTTTTGACGTGATGTCATCAGTATCATCCGCCTTCGAGTATCCAGCAAAAGGAGGGGACTCACATATCACCGAAGCCCACCATGCAGATCGTCTGCCACATGCCCAACGCGATTCTAGGCGTCACACCCCGGTACAGTCCCTTCAGACCATTGTTAGCATAAATGTATCGGAAAGCCTTCCCAACTGTCAAGTTCTTCGGTCGGTTCGGATCCTCGGTCTTGCTTTGCATCTCGACCCGGATGACCTCGATAGGCTGATTCCAAGCGCTCATCCCACCACCAATTCCACTCGCTATGATCTTTTCAAGCCCAGACAGTCTCTGCCCCTCCTCTTTGCCCGTCGCATTTCTGATCCCGGATTCTGCCAGCCGACTCAACCCAAATCTGCTCCCCCAATTCGTCGTCTGCCGTATTGCGACCGCATTTACACCTCTGTTGATGCCTCTGATACCCTCACGACGCCAAATATCCATGAACGTCTCCATCGTGCCCGGTGGTTTTTGCCCAGAGGCGGCAATCTTGTGTTTCGTGATCTCGACTGTTTTCATGCAGGTGCAGAAGCCCATGGTCGCATATGCTTGAGCAACACCACCTGCCATACCCCCTCCGATGCCAGCAGTGAAATCATTGGCTCCGGCCACTTTGGCGTAGTATTCGGCTTCCGAGGCGACGAAGAGGAGGACGGCGCCCTTGGTTGAGGCTTCGATCCAGGCCCAGGGTATCAAGCCTTGAAAATCTATGGGCAGACATCAGCTCATGGTATTGGGGAGGTCAAGGTTCCTTCGGCATGAACGGTACGAAAGTGAGAGTGGGAGAATGCGTACAGCCTAGAGCCCCACCTCTGCCCCATATCCGCCCCATAGCACCTGTGAAGCCGTCCTTCCGGTTTGCAGCCATGGTTGTCTTGATGACTTCGAGAGGCTAATGAGGCAGGACGTCAACAGCAGCTCCTGCAAAATTTTGATCGAACAATGCGCATACTTGGCCCAAAGTTGTCACTCTGCGACCCGTCAGCATATTCAAATGTGATTTCCCTGCCTCGCTACATACTCGAACATGTTGAGTCCAGCTCCCACTACGGATCTCATCAGTCTTCGGCCTTCCTACATCCTTTCAAGCACTCACGAAGCAGGTTGCTAAACTTGACGGGTTTCTTTTCCAGAGTCTTTGGGCCGCCGCCCAGGATGGGTTCTTTTGGTACCGTCGCCATGATTAAAAGGAGATTCTACGAAGTTCTGACGGGGAAGTGAGGACGAAGTGACTGGAAATGGGGGGCAACGCGCAAAGACGATTAATTTCGTAGAGCAAGTCGCCGATGGACCAGGTTAATCAGCACCCTAGCCCTCGGGTACCAAAAAAACAGCATATTCTAGTCTTGGCGGAAAGTTATATGCTTAGATATTACCTTTAATTTTATTTTAATAGCGATATTGTTGCGTATAAAGTCACTGATTTGTATCTCAAGAAGATATTTCGTATACAAAATTTTACTAAAAAACGTTTCGTTGATTATATATAGCTAGATTCTTGAAATTAGGATATGCTGTTATTTTGGTACCCGCCAAGCCTAGGTAGCGGTGGATCTCTAGCGTAGAAAAGTTTGGGAACAGCGCTTGGCTATTAAATCTCAGCCCTAATATTGAGCCCCCGAAGCTGCATCGTTCGCCCGGGAAGAAAACTCAATGCATTACGGAAATATCCATTATTATCATAGTCTCGGCTTCAAGCGGCTCAAACTTTTCGGTGTCCGGACTGGGTGAAGACAATTCCTTTCGTAGTGTAGGGGCTCCACTACAAGCATCGCTCAGGATTCCCAACAGCCTCAACACACCACTAGCATAATACAGAGATACAGCGAGCAATCGCCCAAATCCAACTCTTACGCCTCTGCCCTCAAATGGTAAGCTTTAAACCGACCTTCGCTTCCCTCGAAAAGCGTGTATATAGATGAGTACTCTGATCGACGATGACAATCTGGAAATGGGCGAGCTCCTTTATGATTACATCCCTCGATCCCTCGAAATCATAACGTAGCACCAACCAACTTGGCCCAAGCTTCCGTGCTGAATGATTTTGGTCTCTCGATAGGGGCGCCTACCGCGCGATCAATGATCAATTGAGGCAGCACACCGATGGCACGTGAGACACCAAACAGCACTGTGTAGAAGCTAGCCTCTGTCAAGCCGTAGTACTGCAGGAGAACACCAGAATGCTATTGAAGTCAGCACATGGATTCCCGTTAATGCAAAATTCCACTCACAGCATCAACGTTGGGAAATGGGTTCTTCGTCTTCCCATGTTCCGTCAGGACGCCAGGCGCAATGTTGTACACTTGACTGACCAATTTGAACATTGGGTCATCTGGTAGGTGCTTGAGGGCGAAATCGCGTTGTGCCATGTAGCGTGGATCAGTCTTGCGTAGGACAGCGTGGCCGTAACCTGGTACCACTTGGCCAGACTTGAGCGTAGACCAGAGATAGTCTGTGATGCTTTTGTCACTCAGATCACTGCCAACAGATTTCTTCATTTTCTGAAGCCAATTGAGCACTTCTTGGTTAGCCAAGCCGTGCAATGGACCTGCCAACCCATTGAGACCAGCAGCAAGTGAGAGCATAGGAGAGCTGAGAGCACTGCCAACAAGATGTGTAGTGTGAGCGCTGACATTTCCGCCTTCATGGTCGGTGTGAATTGTCAGATATAGACGCATGAGTTCGAGGAAATCCTTGTTCTCAGCAAAGCCCAGCTGGTTGGCAAAGTTGAACGAATAGTCTTGGTCTTTTTGTACGGGGGCAACCTTGCCATCTTTGTATACGTTACGGTAAATCAGAGCCGCAATTGAGGGCAGTTTAGCAATCACATCCATTGAGTCCTCAAAAGTGTGAGCCCAGTACTCTGACTTATTCATCCCTTTAGCATAGGCCTTGGCGAATGCAGACTCATGCTCGAGGGCTGTTACAGCGGCGGAAAACTGGGCCATTGGGTGAAGCGTATTTGGCAAACGATCGATGATCTCTTTCACAAAGCCTGGAACTTCTGCTCTGGCAGCCCATTCCGCTGACAGTTGTCGTACTTGCTCTACGCTTGGGATGTCACCGGTCAAAAGGAGCCAAAAAAGGCCTGAAGCGTGTTAGCTGTATTTATAAATGAGCTCGACCAGATAGATGTAACCTTCTGGGAGTGGCTCAGCTCCTCCTGGCGCTTTTGGTAGTAGCTCCTGGCATTCTGGGATGGTCTTGCCCCGAAACCTGATACCCTCTTCTGAATCAAGGACCGAGCCTTCCCAGACGAGGGACTTGATGCCTCGAGCGCCTCCGTAGACCTGATCCAGAGTCACTTCGCCAACTACTTTCGAGCCATAGCCCTTTCTTAGTGTTTTGATCTTCTCGATCTCGCTGGGAATTTTGTCTGCAAAGGTATCTTTGAGGGACTATGAAAATGTTAGGATCGGTGAGCACATTTTCTCGGAGTATTTCTACCTTCGTTTGGGCGGATGAGTAGGCCCGGAAGCCGTTTATGGCAATTGGCTGCGTCAAGTGGAAGACTGGACGCAGTGTTCGTTGCAGCGCAATCGCGCTGTTCATCCTGGTTGCCAGGATCATCTTCACAGGAAGAATTGATTCCGGGCAATGCGGTGTTGGGAAGCTCAAATAAAGAAAAGAAACGAAATCTTGCTGGGCAAAGCAAAACGTCAGATCTCCCGCTAAGTCTCCCCGAGAGCTCCCATTATTATTATTGAATCCCGGAAAACCCTTTTCTCACACCGATCCTTGCCGAGCTGACCAGACTAAGCCACCAAAGCAAAAGCAAGGGTACCCATTCTTGGAGTGTCAAGCTCCACATGGTATCCACCACTTTGGCCTTTGGCTTTGTCTTTACACGCAAAGCATTGGGATGAAGTATTGGAAGATTGCATGTTCAGGATCTCATTACTCGTCTGTCTATCCTTTCATGTTTTTACCTAAATTCTTGCATCTACCAGGGTCAGTCAGTCCACTACCCGTTGAACCCCCATCATGGGGGTCCACAAGGTAAAGCTGTTCACTTTTCCTCCAGCTATCATGACAAGCCCAAATCTCCATGAATCGCCGCGGCCCTGTCATCTGAACATCTATATCCAATAGAGATGCTTCCGCCTCCTGCATCGTTTCAACGCATTGCTTGCTGAATTTCTCGAAATCGCCCCAATTCTGCTTTGCACCTGCAACCAGACCTTGACCTAACGGACATCCTTCTATGTCATCAGGACACCATACATTGCTCCTCTGAGACGCAAATGCTGATGTTAGATGCTGCATAGTATCCACATCTCCCTGCGTGACGGTAAAGCTGTTATCAGGCACTGCCACGTGGTAACAGGCCATCCACTTCTGGCCATCAGCGGTGATGCCCATGTTTACCCGGCAGGAGTAATAATAGTCCCAATCCTCTGCGCACGAGCTTTCAGGCCCAGGGATGGAGCCCCCAAAATTCATGAGTTCGATGCATCTGCCTAGTTCCTTGAAGGGTCTGTTACAGCATGTTCCATGACCCATTCCAATCGTCACATCGTCCTTGCCGAAATACTTGTCGCCGGGCATCTTGGGCCACCCATCAGAGGCGTCGAGTTCCGCACGAGGCGTGATACCGTTGTTTCCTGGATGGGGCGTCACCGTGGCGTTAGGCTTTGCGACAGCAATCGATACCGATATTAGCAGGAGATGTAGGGCGCTTGCAGCCGTTAACTTGCTACTTGGTTTAATGGCGAAGCACTCTTACCAGGTGAAAATCATGTTGGCAATGGGCAATAAATATCACCTTCGGAACAGGAAAAGAAGACAAGGTAATGGAATAGCACTAGCCCGCAAAGAAATAGTTGAAGCCGAAGACTGAAGTTAGAATTTTCAGATACCAGGAATTACAAAAAAAATGAGAGACCCAGGAGAACGATTGATTGTCTATATATTTATATAGAGAGAGAGAGAGAGACTCGGTGGGGTCCACTCAGTGGTAGTCCGCCCTCCTACCTAAGGCTTCCTAGCCATCGTGGCTGTTGCCACTTGGTGGAGCCAGAAAGTATAATAGAGCGCCATGCAAAGATAGTGACTGATGCTGAAGTGTACTTGGCCGACCTAAATGCAGCATCTCCGAGTGCGGAGTGATGTTTTGAGGCTGAAGTCTTGGAGATACTTGATTTGAACATATGTCAACGAAAGAGACTCGATGGCCTCTTAGTCTAGTCCTATATTGGCTTAGCTTACACTGCTCTTGGCAGGCCAATCTTGGCTTTTCGCGTGTCTACCGCTTTCCGACGTCTTTTCATCTTTCATCTCGCAAATTCATCAACCATCATTCTTTGCCATCTGAATCTCCATTGACGCGATCCGCATAATCTTCACAGAACAAGCTTGGAAGGATTGCTGGTTGATGGGGCGTCCTGGCAGCATGGTATGAAGTGCTGGTATTGCAACGATCAGACATTGCACTGTGAATTTGCGAAACAACTTGCATCACTCGCAGCACGCTTGTGTCCGATATCTTAGCAACTCATCAACTATTGAACCTAAAACTTCATTCTAGCTGTGTCTGCCTAGTACTGAAAGCTATCTGGGTCAAAGTGACCGTAGTCATTACCTCTCACCTCCCCCTGATCCATCGTGATCCCTTGGAGTAGTCTGTATTCTGTACACTCACCCAACTATGTCGGCTCCTGTAGCACGCGAGCTAGACGAAATCCTGGAGTCAATGTTGAGCCTCAAACCGCCTGGAGTCACCCAAAGTAAAATCACTAATCTCACATCACTATGTAATGCGAACATTCAAGTAAGTGTCCTTCATCCCCAACGTAAATGTGAATGTCTCTAACCTCTATCTGTATTCAAAAGTCCGCAACTGTTCTCATCCAGCGAATATACTCACACATCAAAAAAGCTCCACCATCCCATAAACTTGGGGTACTTTATGTTGTAGACTCTGTAACACGGGGCTGGGTAGAACAGGCGAAGAAGAATGGACAGTCCCTTGGCCCAAGTGAACAAACAAAAGACGGAACGTATGCTGCCGGCCACAAACTTGTCACGGAGATGTTGCCCTCTTTCGTGAACGAAACTATAAATAGAGCCCCTGAAGAACAGAAGGTATGCTTGCTAGACCGCACCTTTGCACGTACATCTGAGATCCCTTGCAAGTGAACGGCTTGTTGCCGCATCATTGTCTGTATGGAAACGCAGGACGAGAATTTCTGTCCTAGTATCCTTCTCCAAGTATGCTGCGTAAATTTGACTTACGCAATTTTCTGTGAATTTTAGGGTAGAATCAGCAAACTTGTCGATATCTGGGATCGTTCTTCTACATTTCCACAAGATATGTTGGCTGGCTTCAGAAACAAGTTAGCGGTCCCTACAACGAATGGTAAGCTACGGTTACAAGGTTTTGCCGTACTTTAGATTTCATCGTCTGATTGATCCTTCATAGCGTTGAACAGTACTACTCCAGAAGGATCTCCACCAAAAGATTACATTCCACTGAATGATGCATCTGGTATGGCTCCTCAGGAGCAAAACACCTCGAATATTTTACAAGCTCTTGCAAGCATGGCCAAGAGCAATTCTAATATTGCAGGGCAACTTCACCAAGTAGGGCAAAGTAACAACTCGACCTCCTACGATCAAAGTTCTCCTGCCTTGTTCACTAATGCTCCCGCTCATGCACAAGCTCAGAATACCTTTGGCATTCCAACCACAGGCAATGCTTATGCTGGAATAGGTGGTGGTTTGACTTCGCTACCAGCACTACCACAAGCGCAGAGTGGGACAATAAATGTGCATGGCAGCCCTGCCCCTGCGCCTCAAAGCAACCTCCCATCACCGGAGCAGCTGCAGCAGCAAGTCCAGATTATTGGAATGCTTCAAGCTCAAGGCATTCCTCAAGAGCAATGGGCTGCTGTTCTTTCAGCGCTTATGGCTGCTGGGACGAATAATTCAGTGCAGGCGCCCCCAGGTCAACAAACATACAGTCAAAGCCAGTACGGTTCTATTGACAATTCAACGCGTGATCGAAACGGAGATTTTGGTATGCGCTCACCACCTGGACGATATAGACGTTCTCGGTCGCGTTCACCCAGAGGGTACGAGAAGCGCCGAGATGACAGCCCTCGTCGCCGTCGCGACAGTCCAAGCTATGGTCACGGAGATGAGCGTCGTAGCGGAAACCCGTATCGCCAGCGCAGTGAAAGCCCAAGAGGCCGAGAAAGGAGATTACCACCTCCTGGGCCGAAAGTTATCACTTGGGATAAGAATTTACCTCATGAGCATATCAAAGGTATGGCGTCATACAGATTTATCGGCTTTCTTTAACGCGGTAACTAATGGAAATCAAGTCTTGAGTCGGACACTTTTTGTGGGCGGAGTCACGTAAGTCCCTCGAAGCCTGGTTTCTGCAACATAGGTGTACTAAGTCTGGTGCAGGTGTTCTGAGGAAACACTTCGGAAAATATTCCACCCTTATGGTATTGTTCAAACTTGCATTGTCAATGTTGACAAACGCCACGCTTTCGTCAAAATGGTATCGCGGAAGGATGCCATCTCAGCGAAGGAAGGGATGGAACGCTATAAAAGCCAAGATATGCAACTCAGGGTAAGCCTGCTGTCGTCTCATTATGCCCTCTAAATCCTTGTCATAGCACCACCTTAACAACCCTTTACAGACGCGATGGGGAGTTGGCTTCGGCCCACGAGATTGCAGCGACTACTCGACGGGCGTCAGTATCATCCCAGTATACAAGCTGACAGATGCGGATCAAAAATGGATGCTGACAGCCGAATACGGTGGTACTGGTGGGGAGACTTTAGAGGGTGGTATGGTAGTGGAAGAGCCAGACATTGAAATTGGAGCTGGCGTATCATCAAAAGGCAAATAGTTCTTGGCCCTAGTCATTTCGAACCTGACTAACGTAATGTATAGCAATTTCGCGTCGCATGGTCACTGACAAAAGTGGTCAGCATGGGCCGAAATCGAACCGGTCCCCACCGCCTCCTAATTTTCCCTTCAATTTTCCAATACCCACTGGCTTTCAGATGCCACCGAACTTTCCCCAGAATTGATATCATTTCCTAGATCTTGGCAATGTAATACAAGGCAGCTGAAGACTTTGTCACTAGCATCTGCGGCCTCCCACGACTCAAATGCACCTTTTTGTACAGCCTCTATGGAAGAAACCCATCAAACGTCGAGATTAACGAGACTGCTCCGTCATACTCATAGGCTGTGCGAGTCTCGGAGATGGCAGCCTTTGAGATACTCGTTGATTAACCGTTTCGGCTGTCCTGATGATCAAGGCCTGCTTGTTGCATTTGTAGACTCTCCAAAGCTTGGCGATTGCCGTCTTTCGAGCCCTTGGTAACGGACCTTGCCGAAAATCCTCATATGAAATACAGATGAATTGTATGGCCAGGCTTTCCAAAGCTCAAGGGTGGAGAATTTGAAGATTCCGTCAAAGCGTCTTGCCAGATGCACTGGCGTTCAATGATTGAACAGGGTACCTCCTTCCACTTTAATAGTGAAAGTCATCCGAATGTGCGTTTCTCCAGCCTAAAAGATGGCATTTTCCTTTACTTCCCCTGATACCTTCTGTCAGATGTCTCGATTCCAAGGCTTCAACATAGTAACTCCTTCTGTATTCGTGAAAGGCGCTGCCGGGTGCTATAGTGGTGTTGCTCATAGGAAGGGACTCTTTGCGGTTCCCTGTTGCGTGCCTGCCTCTTGCAGGTGGATTTTGTTGTTAGGGCTACGCACTTTTGTTTACCTCACTACCTCAATCTGCCACTTCCACCCCTCTTCACTATTCTGACATACCACATTTCCACATCATCTCCGTCTGAACTGCCGTGTTGACGCTCTCCATTACTTGTCAACTGCCGCTTAGCAGCTGTTCGACCTCCCTCAACTGCCGCTTATCAGCTTTTCATCTCTGATCACTGCCGCTTAGCAGCTATTCGACTTTACTCAACTACCGCCTAGCAGCTTTTCATCTCTGATCACTGCCGCTTAGCAGCTGTTCGACTTTACTCAACTACCGCCTAGCAGCTCTTCATTTCTGCTCACTGTCGCTTAGCAGCTGTTAGACTTCCCTCAGCTGCCGCTCAGCACGAGCTCCTCAAGATGCCAGGCCCTACTCGTCATGAATTGGACCGCCATCCCGGTTTAACAGAGAACGAGGTGCAAGAGGCCCGCAAGGTTCACGGTTACAACCAATTCACGCCAACCTGGGCTCGTACGATGCAAAGCGTCATCGCCAACTCCAAAGGCGTCTTTGCCCACACAATGCAATTCAACATCATCCTTCTCTTGGTATCCGGTGACTACATTTCCGCTATTATATCTTCGAGCTTCTTGCTCTTGGGACTTTTCATTTCGGTTCTGCATGCAAACAAAAGCTACAAAGCACTCTCTCTGAAACGCAAATGCCTTGTTCTCCGGGACTCAGCTGCTCAAACAATACGCTCCCGCAACCTCGTCCCTGGAGATATCGTCAAACTTGTGACCGGCTCTGAGGTGCCTGCAGATGGACTTGTTATCTCCAATACTGAGTTTGAACTCGACATGTCAGGCTTATCAGGTGAAACCGGTGTCGTACTGAGAGGCTTTGGCGAAACCATCCGTCAATCAGCAATTTTGACTAGTGGAAATGCGCTTATGGAAGTGACCTCGACAGGCAATGATACAATGCTCGGCAGGGCACTTGCACAAGAAACTCACAGGACTAATTCCTACTTGACACTTATCAACTCCATTGCAATGGGCGTCTTGTACCTCGCCATTATCTGCTTTTTGTTCACATTTTGCCAGAAGTGGTTCATGAATGGCAAATTGCTTGATTTGCTGGGATTTACTGGTGCTCTTACTGCGAATGGCGCCCCTCTTGGTCTGATGGGAGTCAGCATAATCATTGTCGGAATTCAGGCTAAATCCATGATCGGAAAGAAGACTATTGTCAGGACTTTGTTCTCAATGGAAGCTCTCGCCCGCGTTAATGTTCTTTGCGTTGAAAGGTACACCTCCAGGTTTTTTATGTATGACTTGAAACTGACTTGTTCAAGGATGACTATGAATGAAAGGAACGAAGCTTCGCGCTGGCCGTCGGTTGATACGCTAGATTTCAATGTTCAGAAAGCGAAAGACCTGGGTTTGAATGTCAGAATGCTCACAAAAGATGCCCTTGACGTCGCAGAAGAGGCAGCTATCCAGGCAGGAATGGGCTCTAGGATTCACCATTCCGCCAAACTTACGCATATACTTACCCATTCCCAGGAACCAGGGGCTCGTATCATGTGCGCAGACGGCTTCGCAGAGCTTTCACACGGACAAAAGTTTGAGACTATCAAAGCACTACAACGATACGGGGCGACAGTAGCAATTATTGGAGATGCAATAACCGATGCACCGTCTCTCGTCAAAGCAGATGTGGGAATCACACTCGAGACCGCGAGTTCGCCTGCTAGACAAGCCGCAGATATGGTCCTAATCACCCCAGGTTTAAGAGCTTTGACAGATGCAATTGGCTTCTCCAGACTAGTGTTCTCAAGATTGCAGGCATATATCGCATATCGGATGACTATTTCAGTCCATGCTATCCTATTCTATACTCTTTGGTACCTCAATTGGGCCGAGACTCTTAGCGGACCTGGCGTCTCTATTATGGCTACATTCGGCGATCTGGTTGTTATACCAATCGCATACGATAACGTGCCTGCTCCAATCAGACCGCTTCGCTGGGAAACCAGAACTATGTGGACTCTAGCTTTGATTCGTGGCTCGATCCTGGCTGCCGCTTCTCTTTTCTGCCTTTTTTCAATGAAGAAAAATTGCAAAATGACGCCAGACGGAGGTATTCATGCTAAATGCCACCCGATTCAACAACATGGCAATCTAAATCTGGTTGTTTTCCTCCAGATGTTCCTCTCGCAAAGCCTCACAATCTTTGTCACGCGCTTGCAACAAGCTTCTGGCCCTGGCCGGCGGGCTTGGCCTGCCTGGCAACTTGTTGCCTCGTTGGTGGTTACGGTCGCTTCTGCTATGTTGTTTAGTTCCTTCAGGCTTCCTTGGCTGGGCCCAGGCCTAGATTGGGCTACAATCGGTGTGGTCTTCGGTTTTTGCTGCCTCGTCTCCTGTGTCGCAGGGCTTGTACAAGCCCTGTTTGTCAAGTGGACTACGCAAGACGAGGATGATTGGCTGGAAGCGCCAGACGCTTCAATCCCGCTCCTCCCCCTCGCCAACCGTCCGTCTGGCTCTCGGAGCCAACTCAGGCAGCGCTCCTCGGCCTCTCACGCCTCTGGGTAGGCCCGCAGCGGCGGGCTACCCCAATTCTTTCGTTAGTATAGTCTTAAACAGCATTTCTAGATACCAATGAAACCAGTTCCGCTTTGCTCAATCGTCTGCTATAACCGCGTTCTTATTTCTTCTTGAATTATTAAACCAACGAAAAACGACACATATAAGTGATTCGCCCACCTAGACCCTGACACATAGCAGAAATGGCGTAAACAACATTTCCCACTATCTAATAAGCCCCACACGACATCTCAGAGTATACATGAGACTGCTCCTACTCTGCTCGATAGTCTGCAGTAGCCATGTTTATTTGATTATGCTAATGAACAAACCTTAACAAATTACAATGTATATACATATAAGCCAGCTGACTATACAATGTTGCTGAAAGCAGGAATTAAAGTTTGTGCTAACCAAAAGCTGAAAACCAATTTTGGTCCAGTCATGAGTATTTTCGGGGTGAGACCCTTGAAGAAGCTCCGGAAACCTTCCTGACGCATCATACTACCTATGATCTTGAAGCCGGACTCGGGGCTCTCAAAATTTCTGTTCTGGATTCGAGTTTTGATGACATCTAAGGGCGCAGAGACAAGTATCGAGGACGTGGCGCCAGCGATGGAGGCAACAAAGTTCTGTAGATAGGAGGCGGTGTTGTAGTCCGATAATTTATACAGATACTGCTTTGCTGCGGCTGCGCCACCAAATAACTAAGCATTCAAAGTCAGATTTGTGTCAGAATACTCATTGGAAGGAAGAGACAAACAGCGAAAGATCCGGGGGCATTTCTCGCAGCAGTCCAACCTGCACCTCTGTAAAGACCAAAGCCTTCGTCGGCAAAGACTCGTACCACGCCTCGACCTCGAAAAGCTTCTGGATTTGTCTGCCTTTTGATCTTCAACACGTCTAGAGGTAGCAAAACAATTTCTCCTATCCCAACAAGACTACATCAAGTCAACACGTTGCTACTCTTGAAGCTGATTGCTGTGCAATTCACCTTCCCGCAGTAGCGTGCATGACAGCTTTACCATTACCCTTGCCAAAAGTTCTGTCGAACTGATGTCCGTAATGTGCTGCTAGATAGTCCTTTGCAAAGGGTTGTCCACCGTATTTATAAATTCTTTGCAGAACCTTGTATGCTGCTGCATAGCCTAACCCAGGGAAAAGAGAGCCAAATTTTCGGACAGCGGAATCATGTGCTTTGTCTTTGAAGATTGCTAGGTTCAGTTGTGATATAGAGCTTACTCTCTGTTGATTGCTCATCAATCGCTTTGCTATGGTGTCCACAGGATGAAAGATGGCCAACTCGGCGATGCCAGCACTACCTGGTCAGGTCAGCTTTGAGGATAAGTCTATGAAGGGCCTCAGGAGTCATTTACCTGATCCTAGCAGTCTCGCTGTGGCCGATTCTGTCTTGAAGTCCTTGGCTGCAGATTGCGCAGCGATTTCCACTACCGCGGGCGCCATCCTGGCCGCCTTGCAGAGATGTCTCGCGATTGGAGACTTGTGTGAGTGTATGATGTAAGCTACCGAGTCAAATGCATCATGCGCGTCCGAGTATCGTTTTTTCACCAGCCGAAGATTTTGATATTGAATAAGGGTGGCCAACCAGACGAGACGAAAAAAAGGTCTTAGTCCGGCGTGGATCAAGGTCTCGCGGCGGGCCGGGCGACAGCCGTGCATTAGCGCCCAGATCTTTTCGGAAGCCCAGTCACCCGATTCGGGTAGGGCCCGAGGGCCCCAGCCTCCGCTTTCCGCCCAACCTCTCCATCCTCTTAACATCCCCAACCTCGTGTCTGCTAAGAGAGAACCTGGGTCGACTCTTCTACCGGCCCGTCCGCTCATTGCCAGCTTTCCTTTCTTTTTAACATGACCTCCTGGCTTCGCCGATTGTCGAGGGATCGCTCATCCAAAGATCACGGCGATCTCCCCATGCCTTCGCGCCCGATGCCGCACAATGTAGACAGTTCCCCTACACAACCTTACAAAGATACCCAATACTCTTCAGACTTTAATTCTCAGGACAAATTGCAGACATATCGACCAGCTACTGCAGGCGAACCATCTTACAGCCAAATGCATCCAGCTCCGTTGCAAACAACTCACGATCCAGAACCAAGAGGCCGCAGCATGGACCCGGCGCCAGACCCCTTGACCAAAGCCTTCAATGACGCAATCCGGCCTTACAAAGAGGAGATAGAAGACCTCCGCGGGCAGGTGGAAGACGCTGCCTATCGTCTACAAACACTGGAGGACGAGCGCGCAGACATGCACGCGTGGATCGACAAACGTGGTCTCCGCGCCGGTAAGCGCACTACTTTCCAATTAAATTGAGTCTGCTAACGCTATCTCCATAGACGTGCCTCCCTCGATCTCTTCAGCAATGAACGTTGACCCTGCCGCTGCCGCTACGCTCAACTACCAACTCGACCGCAAAATGACCGTTTTGAACCATGACCTACACCGATTGCAGGATTCCGTCTCGACTCACCTTCCTACCGCAACATTTGCTTCTACACTGGCGCAATTGATCCCACCAGTTGAGGAGCTCTCGCGCCTGCCCGGCGGCTCCCCGCTTGCTTTTGAGCTCCTTATCAAGCTCGGCGGCAATTTGAACTCGCATGGCGGAGATGAAGGCTGGAACAACGACGCAGACTCTGCATCGCGCGCAGACTTCTACGCACGATTGGATGAATGCATGATGGACGTGGTTAAGATGCGGTTGAAGGATTCTGACAGCGCAACTGGGAATGGTGGCGTAGGGGGCACACATCCCGAGGACGCTCCTCATGTGCAAAATGGAGGAGTATCACAAGGAGAGAACTGGCAAGTTGGGAGAGACATTAAGCGATTGGAGAAGACAGGCCAATTTCTAAGGAGTAAATTAGGATTGAGGGAGTACTTTCCCAGAAGCTTAGAGATCATGAGGCGCGGCGAGGGAGCGAGAATGGAGAGGAGCTTGCCCTTGCAGGGGCGTGCGTAATCAGGAAGACGATCTTTTTAGGCTAGCGACCTCAAAATGGCTTGCGAGCGGCACCATACATCTTATGAACGACGATACGATCATGGTTGAAGAATTTCGGTTAAGCTGCATTCCACTACGAATAGACAACGAACAGATACGGTATGGCGACCTCGAAGACATAAAAGTGTGCAGGGCTGGGTTTAGGCTCTGGTGGATTCAGAAAATAATGCAATTTGTAATTTGGGAGAAATTCCTCGCTTCAAAGCGGAGCTTCAAGTCGAATATGTACCTTCTTCATAGCATACACCGTCTCTCTAATGATCAACTAATTTTGCAAGACGCCAGTATCTAATACCACTACTCGTCATCATCTGATGGAACTCCTCCTTTTCTGGGTTTACTCTGCACCATCGTACCTGTGTAACCCTCTGATGAGATTCCCGTTATTGGCTCCGTCTTTTGATTCTGTGATGGGGTGCATATGTCAGCGAGGAGATCTAAGTAGTCCAGCATCCGGGAGGCTGAAAGCCTGAGGCAGCAATATCTATGCACTAGGCCCGAAGAGGGCGTGCAGAGATCACTTACCTTAAGATAGTCGTTTGTCATTTCCTGCCACTGTGCATTCATTGTTTTCGGAGGTTCCCTTGCAAACTGCCCAATTACAACGAAGATGACGAGGGCGAGAGCAACAGCGGCCGTTGTCCATTTGAATATATACATGTCCATTCCTGGGGGATAGTCGGAGCGGGGACCGTGGGGTCCGAATGCTATCCAGAACGCTGGTGAGATTGAGCGTTAGCATCACACACTTTGTAGATGTAGCTTGATATAATCCGTTGCGTGCTTGGGTACTGCGCAGTCATTGTCCTTCCAGATTGCATGATCGGAGCCATTTCCTAAGGTTCTCCTATTCTCAACAGCGCATGACAGGGCCACATACCAGCTTTCCGTTCCGATAATGTCAGTTCATGCCAGTCGCCTTTCATCCGATCCCGCAATGACATCCAAAGCTCAGCTTGCTCCTGGGGAGGCATGGTCTCCCATCTCTTCTCAATATTTGCTAGAGTTGGATTCGAGATAGCGTGAGTTGTCGCCAATCGCGTCTGCAATGACGATCGCAACCTCAAGCATGCTGAAATCGGATTTGCCGGTGTGCTGGGAAGTGGATGTATTGGAAGAGTCCTCGAAGGACAGGAGCTACGAAGTGCTCTAGGGAGCGACCGGAGCATGTTGGGAGGCCGCTGCTAGGGTGGTGACGACGGCGATAGGTAGGGACTACTTCGAAGGAGAGAGTCGCAGCTCCACGTCGCCTGTGTCGATCAATTGGGTCGCATCTGCTGGCAACAGCAACTCGGAGTTGGGCATGTAGCAATGATTCTTTACACTTTTAGGCGATTTTTGCTAGCGCGCCAAGACTAAAATGTTACTTCCGACATCTTCTCGTTCCCTAACAGCTGTTTGCATATCAATTGCTTCACATTCCTTTCCACTCCACTCCCTCTAGACTTTCTGCTCTTAACGTCCATTATGTGGAAGAGGTCAGAAGCTTCTGATGCAGTTTCGTGACCATGCTAACCAAGTTATTGTAACAGCGGCCTTTCAAGAGCTCTGCGAACCTCCTCACTGCCACGGCCTACACCAGCTCGACACGCGTTTCAACCGATCAGAAAGAACCTTACGCCCGCTTTAGGGGCAAGATTCGCAAGCTCTGTTGGGGATGGCAAAATACATCAGGTCATTGGAGCTGTTGTCGACGGTAAGGAAAACCCCTCACAAGACAGGAAGCCGCTTGATTGCGAAGGTTATGGACCGTTGACCCAGTTTCCACCCTTTAGTCAAGTTTGATACAGATTCGTTACCACCTATTCTCAACGCTTTAGAAACCGAAAATGTTGGCCAGAAGCTCGTCCTCGAAGTATCTGTGAGTACATACAATCGCTGGCCGAAACTTATGCTCATGTCTGTCAGCAACATCTCGGTGAGAACGTTGTTCGGGCGATTGCTATGGACGGCACCGAGGGATTGGTCAGAGGACGTTCTGTTCGTGATACGGGGTCACCAATTATGATCCCCGTTGGACCCGGCACACTTGGGCGCATCATCAATGTCACAGGGGATCCAATTGATGAGCGAGGACCTATCAAACATACCCTGAAGAAGCCGATTCACGCCGATGCTCCAGAGTTCATTAGCCAATCTACTTCGGCAGAAGTACTTGTCACGGGAATCAAGGTCGTCGATCTGCTTGCCCCATACGCTCGTGGTGGTAAAATTGGTCTTTTCGGTGGTGCTGGTGTCGGCAAGACTGTGTTCATTCAGGAATTGATTGTACGACATCAACACAGGCTCTTCGGATCATATGCTAACGATACTAGAACAACATTGCCAAGGCTCATGGTGGTTATTCTGTATTCACAGGCGTCGGGGAGCGCACTCGCGAGGGTAATGACTTATACCACGAAATGCAGGAAACGCAAGTCATCCAGCTTGACGGCGAGTCTAAAGTCGCACTTGTGTTTGGACAAATGAACGAGCCTCCAGGGGCCCGCGCTCGTGTGGCTCTGACAGGCTTGACCGTCGCTGAGTACTTCCGAGACGAGGAAGGCCAAGATGGTAACCTTGTTTCTCGCCATTCGATTGCTTTGTGCTTACCGATCTAGTGCTACTTTTCATTGATAACATATTCCGTTTCACACAAGCTGGATCCGAGGTATCCGCTCTCCTAGGTCGCATTCCTTCTGCCGTCGGCTACCAGCCCACCCTCGCTGTCGACATGGGTCTCATGCAAGAACGAATCACCACCACAGACAAAGGCTCCATTACGTCGGTGCAGGCCGTCTACGTACCTGCTGATGACTTGACGGATCCGGCTCCAGCTACCACCTTCGCCCATCTAGACGCCACTACCGTCTTGTCCCGTGGAATCTCAGAATTGGGTATTTATCCAGCTGTTGATCCGCTTGACAGCAAGTCTCGTATGCTTGATCCCAGGGTCGTAGGCGAAGATCACTACCAAACTGCCTCCCGTGTGCAACAAATGTTGCAAGAATATAAGTCGTTGCAGGATATCATCGCCATTTTGGGCATGGACGAATTATCCGAGGCTGACAAACTGACCGTTGAGCGTGCCAGAAAGCTGCAAAGATTCTTGAGCCAGCCATTCACTGTTGCGCAAGTGTTCACTGGTATTGAGGGTAAATTGGTCGATTTGAAGGATACGATTGCTAGTTTCAAGGCAATCATGAACGGAGAGGGTGACGATCTTCCAGAAGGTGCTTTCTATATGGTCGGTGACTTCGAGTCTGCGCGCCAAAAGGGGGAGAAGATCCTCGCAGATTTGGAGAAGGGTAATTAGTCCGTTGTACATGAGGCTATGACCTTGTTGTTCTATTGGCTTTCCATTTTGAGCATAAGTCCTCTATGGGAACAAAAGCCACAAATGAGAATAAGGAGTCTGTGTAATCGCATCTTGTTGGAGGATAGTGTATCTACTTAGGGCAACACAATGTAACATCTTCCTTTCCACTCGCTCTTCGCTACCTCCCCTCACCGTTGCAGAAGCCTGTTGCAAGCGCGTGACAAGAACTGTGAGGCTTTGCGAGAGGATCATCTGGAGCGAGACAACCAGGTTTAGATTGCCATGTTGATGAGCGGGGTGGCAATTGTCTTCCCTCCACGCAACCCAGCGCCATCTCCGGCACCTTCCTCTTCCCATTGACCCGACTCAACAGCCAATCCGTCACGCTGACCACCCTACTCGTCCGATCCAAAGGTCCGCTCTCCTCCGCATGCTCGATCGTATGCGTCAGAATCCTGCCCTCCTCATCGAACTCGAAGATGAAGAGCCCGCAGAACTCCTCATCATCTCTCGCGTCGCCGCCCAACCATTCCGTGATCTTATCCACTTGCTCACTCCCTCCGATGCCTCGGTACAGCGCGCCCATCCCTTTTCCTTTAGTCTTGCCACAGGTCTTCCAGCGCACGATGAGGCGCTCGTTGTGCACTGAGGTGCCGGTGTCGGTGATGTTAGAAGAGGAGCCGTGTTTTACCATGCGCTCGGAAATGATGATCAATTTTACGTTTCCGAGGATGGGAACACGGCCCCAGGCCATGGGGGCAGTCCAGAGGGCGGCATGGTAGGGGACTCTGCCAGTGACTGTTGGGAGGTGGGGGTGCGTCGAGGGGAATAGGTGGAGAGTAATGTGGGGGGAAAGTATTTTCTGTGGCAATGGGGAAGCCAGGAGGCTAGGAAGGCGAGATTGGAGCGTACTGAGTGCTGTTGAAATTGTTAGCGAATTGCATATTGATGGGAGTGGCGGAGGGGAAGGTGGGGAACGACTTTTGCCCAGCTTTAACGTCCGCTGACTTGGTGGACTCATGTCCTTGAATTTGAGATCATCATGGACTTGACGTGGGGGTCCTGATGGTGTGAACCACATTTCCTGAGATAGTTCATGATCTGGTCGGACTTGAGCGAGGTTCCGGGATGGTATTGAAGCTCTGATCCATGGGTGAGGGAGACGCTTGAAGAGCGCATTCGAGTTTGACTTGATGAAGGGCCCTTGGGAGCGGAGTGAAGAGTAGAGTGTCTTGCCCAAGGACTTATTCGTCATCGAAAAATGAACATGTTGATATCTTGGGAGTGAGGAAGGAAATTGCAGCGAGGTCATCCAGTGACCCGCACGAGCACGTGACATTCAACTTTCTTGGCCTGGCACTAGTCTTTCTCTTTCACTTTCACTTTCACTTTCACCTTCAGCCGGAAATCCTGAGCGTTTGAAAGTCTGTTAGTGAAGAGTTAAGACTGGAAAAGGGTGAGGTAAAGATAGAAACCTCAAATGTAACGGCACTGGCGGAGTGGCCATTAATTATTGTCCACAAAGCCTTGCGTAGTAACGCAGTGTATTATCGACACAGCCTTCATTCTCGCGAGCGTTCTGATAATCAAAGGCGATAATACAAAGAGCATGACGTGAGAAAGTACGCCTCCGCAAGACAAGTGGTGGGATCTATGCAAGCAGCAGTTTCGTCTTTTTCAACGACAGCGCCCGACGAAGAACTGTTTGCGGATTTTTGCGAGCCGACGTTTCCTGGTATATGCGTGGCCGGTTCCCTAAGAATGGTAATGTCGAGTAGAAGATAGAGAGAATGAACGGATGGGTAAGAAGGAAGACTACTTTTTTCCTTCTGGAAACGCGAGGGTAGAAGACTTCGGAAAAAGGCCAAATAGACAAATCAATTTCATACGAGTATTAAGATGTCAGTAACACTCTTGAACAAGCGCCCTGCTTCTGCTCAAAGTCTTAGCAACACTTTCCTGATTTCTGTTCTGTTTCCGCCGATTTGCTGATCTCCAATACTTTCCTCTCCCCAATTGGATTCTGGCCGCCGTCCCCATTATCAAGCGCTTTGCTTGAGACGATTCGGTAAATTTCTATAGATGTATTAGCCCGGGTTTTCATTGAGATCCAAGGCGCCTTTGCTTACCAGTGAGGATGTTTTGAAATGCTAATTCAACGTTGCTTGCATCCAAGGCTGAGGTCTCGATGAACGAGAGATTGTTTTCGCCTATTGAGAACTTAGCACACTTGCTCTGTAGCACCAGTGCAAATTTCCAAGATTAGCACATACTTGCAAATCCCTTTGCTTCCTCTGTAGGGACTGCCCGTAGGTGCCTTAAGTCGCTCTTATTGCCCACCAGCATGATGACGATGTTGGCATCCGCATGATCCCTCAACTCTTTCAGCCACCGCTGTACGTTCTCGTATGTCTGGTGTTTGCTAATATCATATACCAGAAGTGCCCCTACTGCACCCCTGTAGTATGCTGACGTGATGGCACGGTACCGTTCCTGCCCTGCAGTGTCCCATATCTGCGCTTTGATTGTCTTCGCATCGACTTGTATGGAGCGGGTGGCGAACTCGACCCCGATTGTTGATTTACTATCAAGATTGAACTCGTTGCGTGTGAAACGGGATAGTAGGTTCGATTTGCCGACGCCGGAGTCTCCTATCAGGACGACTAGAGATTCGGGGTGATCAGTACACGCCTAGAGCCCGCCCAAGCTCAACAAGCTCTGGTTCATATCGAGTACGGTACCTTTGAATAGGAACTATACAGATATTAGTATGACGCAATATCAGGTCTCAACCATAGGCCTCACATCGTATTCATCATTAGCCATAGTAAGAGAGTGTTCAAAGGGACGGACGAAGGGTGGGTGCCGAGATCCGTGATCTCAAGAGAGCAGCTCGGAGGATCAAAAGAAGTCGGAAGATGGAAGATGATATAGTTGATCAAACCTACAGCAGGAGATGTGCTTCACAATGACTGCTGGCATGACAAGAACAAAAATTTAAGGATGCCTGGATACCATTTGTCGAAAGCCCAAATACCACTTTGGGAAAGGCGTGCGGTTTAGCACGGGCCGAAATCTTGGCAACCTAAAAATCAACGCACCTTGGCACCTTGGCACATGGTATCACGAGCTTACCGCAACTCTTCCATCTCTTTGAATGCAGAGGATGATTCTTCCACGTGCGCAGTCTGATAATGTGCATTAAGGGTCTCTGTTGCTATTCAATCCGAATGAAATACTCCATAGCATGCACAATTGGAAGTAAATGTGCGATAGTTGACCCCTGTGAGAATTACGGTTTGAACATTGAAAAAGTATCATTGCAATTTACTATCAGGTCGCTTGGTTCACAGTATCATCATACTGGAGACCGGGTTATATGGTAGTTCAAGAAATCATGCCTTGTAATCATCAAAACTCTCAGTCCAAGCGAACGGTGACATCTCTCAATCTCTTAATAGACCTGTTTAACTTCTTGCTCTTTCTAGTCTTGCGTCCTCATGCCGGCCGGTCATTTGGTGCATTCGGCAAGTTGCAAGCAGTTGAGAGTGACGCGCTTGGTAAAGTAGCGGTCACCTACAAGATTAGTTTCGCCTTCCAATCCAGTTTCTCCAGCTCGCAGTGCTCCTGAAGAAAACACATGCCTGCGTTTACGCCCTCAATCGCACTCGTTGCTTTGCCCATTGGCAGCGCAAAGCCGTCTTTGGTGTAGTCTTTCAAGTCAATGCTGTCCTGCGCTTTCCCCTTGCCTGGAACCTGTCTTGCCTTTCCCCACGTTTTAGGAAAATGTTTTTGCAAATCGGGCAACCAGAGGTTTGCGTAGCCCTCAGGCCACAGCTTCTCAGTTCTCATTTCATTTTCTACATATTCTTTGATGAAAGCGTGATTTTTCTGCAAAGGGGGCTCGTCGCCCTGTGCGTACTGTTCGCGAAGAATTGCTCGGAAGTGAATTGTTTCGTAATTATGTATCACGTCGCGTGTTAGGCCTTCGAGCTGGCAGAGGAGACCGAAAAGGTATGGATACGAGCTTGCTTTGAAGGTGAGGCTTCCTAGAAGTGGTAGTACAGTTTTCCACTGTGACGTGTGACCAGGCAAGCCTTCTCGTCGAGGAGGTTCATCGAGTACCGCAGCCGCAAGAATGAAGGCCAGCACTGCTTCAGTACCCAAGACTAGGCCGATCTTAACGTCGTCCTCGGTGCGGCTTTCAGGCTTCAAGTATCTGTCAGCTTCGTGTTTAAGGTCTCGACCTATGTTAGCAAGCCGGAGCATCTCAGCACGATACTCTACTCGCAGTCGCTCTTGCTTCGACGGAGATTCTTTGTCAGCTACACTAGGCGTACCATGTCGACTTTGGCCTTGGGGTGTTGTCGCAAGACTTTGGCCTGAACCTGCGCGTCGCATTGCGGCTGATGTCGGACGAGCGTCTAGGCGTGGTTTCTGAGCGCTGAGAGGTCTAGTTGTTGGTGGTGATGATCCTGGTGGCAATGGTGTCTCGGCGTGCAGTGTCGAGGAGTCTGAACCGCGCCGCCGTTTCCTGGCCGTGCCTTCCTCAAAACAAATTCTCTCCCGTTTCAAACTTGGTAAGGCCGGCTCCTTGGAAGGTGTGAAAGACGCACGGTGCTCTGGCGAGATCTTTCTCTCCCAGTGCACCTTGTTAGGCGTCGGTCTCAAATTGAGGTACTGACTCAGCTCTCGACGACTTTGCTTTCGCTTGATTCTTAGCTTTACAATCAATGATACTTTTCTCATCTTTTCGGTGGGTCGGAGATCCTCATTTTCGCGAAGCTTGGAAGGGTTTGAGACTCCATTAAGATGATTTGCCCTATCAGCTGCGGCTGGAGAGACACCCTTTTTCGATTCTTTGGCTGTTTCTCCAGGCGCCTTGACGCGATCAGTTCCAGAGGGAGCATGCAATGATGGACTTTTCGCTCGATTTAGAGAATTCGCATTTTGGTCGGCCGCTTTCTGTACCTTAGCTTTGAGTTCAAGAATCGCTTCCTCCACGTCTTTTGGTAATGTAGGAGATAGCAAAGGCGGTAGCCTGTACGCTTCGGCGGTCGGCAGGGTCGGTGAAAGCATTGGAGGAAGTTTTGGCGATCTATCTTTCTTGCTGGTTTCCTTGGCCGATGCTGGCCGGCTAGCCGTAATATCTGTATCTTCAACTAAGTACGGCGCAGCTTTAGGCTTCTCCTGCGAAGGATCATTGGCATATGAGGACTTGTTAACATCATCAGCTGTCTTGACCTGCTGCTCGGATAGGTCCTGTGACTTCTGGGTTGACTCTTCCAATTGAGTGATAACATTGTTTTCAGAGGATAGTCGCCGCTTCTTCGCGGGTGGCGATGGAGTAGCAGACACGCCCGGTGGCATGTGTTCAAGAGACTGTCTATTTACCACTGGCTGCTTTACCGTTCTACGTTGTTGACCTGGCTGATTTTGCCCAATTGGGGAGCGAGACGGCTTTTCGCTATCTGTAGGGTTCTGACCATTGGTCTTTGCAGCATGTGGCTCAATATCATGCTGCCGTTCAACCGGACCGTTCGCTTCTCCTTTCGCCAATTCCTTTGTTTTCTGTTGTGGAGCAGCATCCTTGCCTACGCTCTTGCTCTTCTCTCGGTTCAAATACTCAGTGAAATTCAACTTTTTCACCGGCTGACTCTGTCCTGGAGTATGAGCGCTACTTGCTCGACTCAGGGGCCTCTCCGGTGCAGGGATACCTCCGTTTCCATCATCCCACAGCCCCAAGGAATGTAGCATACCCTCTGGCGATTGACGGAAGGTCATATATTGCAGCTCTTGTTCGCCAGGCACTAATGGCGTTCCACGTAGCCAGTACGGTGATGAGTGGGTCTTAGAGATTGGGTTGCCGTTGTCTCGTGGAGTGCGGAGGATATAGGGTGTATTGGGGAGAATGTCCTTAATGATTTCATCGAGCTGGGCGTCGATAGCGCTTTTTATTCTTGCGAATTTAGTTCTTTTGGCTGACCCTGGCGGTGTCTGTGCGGGATGTTTGCCTTGAGTTGAGGACACTGACATTGCCAGTCGAGGTCGGCGTTCCAAGCGGTATCGGTCAAGGTACTCAATCCATCTCCAAACGTAGATCAATGTACTGCACGACTTGATAGAGCCATTGGGTATCTTTTATAAGCCTGTATTCTCAAGAAGATCTATTTCGACATGTCGACTGCATTTGTCAAAGCTGCTCGACCTGTGACGATTGTGGTTGCGACTGAGGAGTAGATGGCAATTGTTTGATAAAGCTGTGTAGGTTGCAGCATTGAATCAGTATCGTAGAGCAGTCTCAAAGAAACATTGCCGGGATACACGTCGCCGTGGCCGTGACCATAAGGCGCAATAATCGAGTACTGGAAGCCACTGGTGGCTGGTGTGCAGCACCCGGGGTCTAAATGGTATCTGTATTGGCTAATTAATGTGAGCTGGGCCTGACTTCTGCGGTCATGCAGCTCCTGTTGCGCACAGCACTAACCAGTATCGAACAAAG
This sequence comes from Bacidia gigantensis, assembly GCF_019456465.1. Lineage (NCBI taxonomy): Eukaryota > Fungi > Ascomycota > Lecanoromycetes > Lecanorales > Ramalinaceae > Bacidia > Bacidia gigantensis. Next base: position 533,895 of record NW_025408612.1, on the reverse strand, counting down.
ACTTGACTTTATGGGCCTGATCAGCCGCGACGATGGGCTGAAAGGCTGATATGGATGGCACCACGCTAGCGGCTGTCATGCAGCGGCTTTATTGTTCCGCAGGATGTGGCTGATGCACTAATAAGGCCAAAGTGATAAGTCTCAATCTAACGCGCAGTCGATATACCAAGCGCATCCATGCAAATCCAGCGAGGACTCTCTCGGCCAGATTGCTCGAGGTGCACCGGTCAAAGCTCACTATCAATGCGTTGGAAGACTGTACCGAATTAGGCAATAGAATTTGGGTCTAAATGTGTCTGACTACGGGCGAAAGACGGGCCGTACGCGTCTGCCAAGCCCATGCGTGTCATTTTGTTGAAAATTGTAAATCGGGGCAGCTCCAAAAGGCCAGTACACGTTATCGAACGTACAATTGATGGCTGACTTGCAAGACCTGGAGATCCAGATAACTAGTATTATTTGACGTGCTACACGAGGCGCCGCTGGGCGGAGAAGAAGCAAATACTCGCGCAATTATGAACATTTTCCGCATTCTAGGTAACCAATCATACCTATCGATACTTCTTGCAGGACACAAGCTTGGAGAATCTGCGCTGACGATGCTATCATCCAAGCGGACTTGTCCCACCTCATCTCCATCCTCATCCTCCTCCAAAAGATGCGATCCTCCCATGTACGTTCTCCAAGAGCTCCCCCTTCAATTGGCCCTTCCTGACAGCCATTCAGAGCTGCTCCGGCATATCCTTCAAATCGCAAGCGCTCTATATGATTGTCTACTCGACCAGATATCTCGGTATGTCTCGCAGTCAGCAGGTTTTATCTCTAAGAGCCTCTCCTACCCTAGCGCATCCGCAACATCTGCTTACCCCCTTTCTCCAAACATAGACATCTTCTGGACATTGACTTCAGGCTCACTCTACAACACCATCTTCAAGCTTCTCTTCCTCTCCGCCCAAGCCTACACCGTCTATCTCATGCTGAATGACTACAAACCAACCCACGACCCTAACATCGATACCTTTAAAGTCGAGTATCTCCTAGGCGGCTCAGCCGTCCTCGGTATCCTCTTTCCCTACAAATACGAGATCTCTGAGATCTTATGGGCATTTTCTATCTGGCTTGAATCTGTCGCAATCTTACCGCAACTGTTCATGTTGCAACGGACAGGCGAAGCAGAGACAATAACGACACACTATTTGTTTGCGTTGGGGCTGTACAGGGCGCTATATATCCCGAATTGGCTGTACAGGTATTTTGCTGAGGGTTACGTGGACCAGATACCATGGATCGCAGGGGTGGTGCAGACGGTGCTGTACTCGGATTTCTTCTGGATATATTATACGAAGTAGGCCCCCCTTGAATCTAAAGTCTGTCGCTGCAATAGACGAGATTGTGAAGTGTTTGTACGGACCTGGAGCTGACTTCTTGATGTAGGGTGTTGCAGGGTAAGCGCTTCAATTTGCCGGTGTGATGGGGAATGCTGGGATGAGACCAAGGGAAAAGCATTGAGCGGATGGGCACCATCAATAGCATCGCATTATTTACTGGGGAAAGTAGACCAAAACGTTCTTGTAGTTGTAGTATGATACCGTTTTTCGATTCTTGAACTTGTCTTAACAAGTATTCCTGACGAATCACTCTGATCAAATATTTATACAACGCTTTGTCGCCTCAAGCCATGGGAATAGGCAAGCTGCAACAGCATGATCGGAATTTAATTGCCTTGCTCACGAATGCAGTCTCATAAGCTCAGATTCCTCCTCCCCTTCGTCGTCTTGGTCTGCCACTTCCCCCTGTCGTAAAATGTGGATTTTGTCCCACGCACGCAGTATTACAAACATATCCATAGAAGAAGCGATAATGATCGTAGCTTCGGCAACATGACTTTGGGTAAGCCGATGGCCGCTGTCCAAATTTTCATTTACCGTTTACTTGTATGAAGAGTAAATACACAACATTCAGCGTCAATATTCTCGCAAAGTCAATTTCTTGCCCACGGTCGGTCGCCGAGGAAATGAGTTCTCGTTAGGCCGGTCCTTCTCGTCTTGGTTTGCCTTGAGCGCCTGTAGCAGCATTCCAGCATCGAAGAAACCATCTGAAGGCAGAAAATTAGCATCATATCCCCAAAGCAATTTCTCAACATAGCAAAGTGCAAAAGGGAGAAAATAAAGGAGACTACTCACAACCTCCCAGCCCATCCTCATCATCCTCAACCTCTTCATCCCCATGATCCTGACTTCCCACTTCCTTTCCTTGCCCCACCACTCGTCCCTTCCTTCCCAACACTTCAACCCTCTCTGCCTCTCTCGCCCGACTAGCATGCTTACTCTTCGTCCCTCCCCCACCTCCCCTCAGCAACTTCCTAATCTCCTGGAAATAGCTCTCAATAGCGTCCACAAATCTCTTGGTCTGCCGATGCTTACTGCTCGCGCAAATACTGACAGTGTCATCTTTGATAATGTAGCCGATACCGAAACCCTCTCCGGAAGTGGGGCCGAAGCCGAAATGGCGTAGTGCAGGGTTGCCGCAGTTGGAGGTGGATAGGATGGTATTGTTGATTTTGTCCCAACCGGCGTCGGCGAAAAGGGCGGGCATTGCCTGGGAGGGCTGATGTTGGCGGCGCGAAGGGCTCCGTGAGCTATCGATTGGGTTGGCATCGTTGTCCGAGCCTTTACTAAGGGAGCGGCGACGATTTGGCGATGAGGTAGAGTCTTCTGTCGGGCTGGCATAGCCGTCACTGCTAAATCCGTTGCTCGATGCGGCTTCGGCGCCATCTTCGTCTACAGCGCGTTGCCAGACGCAGTACAGAGCGTACAAATGCCGGTCCTGGCCTTGGGCCTTGGCACAGTCTTTGGTGCGCTTGGTATGCTGATCGCAGGCCTTGCGAAGCTTCTCAATCTTTTCTGCTGGTGACTTCTCGGCCCAGAAGGTGCGCACGAAGTCGGCAGATTCAAGGGAGATTGCACGAATAGCTTCAGTGCGTCCATGAAGGAAGACCTTTGTCATTGCTGGCTCGTACGTGTTCTCGACGCGGCCATAAAGGCCGTAGTAAGCGGCTTGAAAGGCCATCTGCACAAAGGCATCCGGTGAAAACCCCATAGATGTCATGAAGTTTTTCCCGTAACCTCCAAATTCGAGAGTCTGGAATTCGTTCTGCTGGATAAGGTCTGCGAGGCGGGTTTCTGCAAAACGCAAGGCAGTGGACAATTCAGGCAACATATCCCATTCGAGTTTATGCGGTGTGGTAGAAACATCTCCGAAAGATTCAGGATCTCGTTTTGAGGGATCGGGAGAGTTAGACGCCCAAAGGGTCGGAGCAAGGCCATTTATAGATCTAGCAAAGCGAAGAATCGTGTCCGTGTATAGGTCAGACGCAAAACGAAGTACGGTATGGCCATCAACACCTGTATGCTCGAAATTGATGCCTGCAGACCCATTTTTGCAGACGATGATCTGCATCTTATCATACCAGCGATTTGTACAAGTCCCAACTTGCACACCTTTGACAACTTCTGACGTGCCACATAGCATGTTTCCGCAGAGCTCTGCTGGCGACGCTGGCTCCGTGTAATCTAGGCAGACAATAAAAATGGCAGAATCGACAGTGTTGAGACATTCGGCATTGTTGGAGTCCCCATCTCTAGTGAGCACATCCCGTAGTCCAGCCCAGATCTTTCGATTCTCGGTGCTCAAGACTCCGAGCGCTCCCCGCGCAGCTTCTTGAGTAGGGGTCTTTTCGGCATCGTCAATAATAACCTGAAGATTGATCGCTAGATCTTTCTCTGACATGATCAGATCTGCATTGTCATCCAGGACGTCGAACCAGTAGAATTGACCTTTGCATGCCATCACCACATGTTTCGATCCGCCATCTTGGGCGATATGGCAGCCATTATCGGTCGGAACACGTGCGGTGCCGAAAAGTCTGGAGAATTGATACATACATAGAGGCTGGCCTCGAATCGTATCGGGCGGGAGCTCTTCCTTGCGAACTGCACGAACGAAGCAGAGAGCAGAGACAATCAAGGACGCTGCGCGAGTGACCTGGTTATTTCGAGCTGGCGTAGGGTCGTCCTCTAGAAGGAAGAAAGGGTTCAAATTTAGGACTACGGAATTGTCGAAATTGAGATACGAATCATACCCTGGTTTGCAGAATTAATCACTGATACTCTCATATATGTACATTCACTTACAAAACTGTTCAATGTAGCTAGTTTTTCCCGTTGCATACTTCTTCAACCTTGACTGCAGCTCAGGGCCCTCTGCCTTCAGGAATTCTTCGACCGCTGCAGCTGTATCTGCCTGCTCTCTTGCCCCCTGTAGTGGTTGCAATACATCTCGATACTTCTTCAGACTGCTTTCCAATTCCGGTATCGGCAGCTTTGGTAATTTGTCTTGATGAGCAAACGTAATTCCGGGCTTCCGAATGACACCATCCTGCGCCAAAGGCTCCTGTTGGGCAGGCGAAAAAGATTCCTTGACGCTTTGAGCAGATGCTTGCTCCATATCGCTGCCTTCGAATTTTGATTGTTCAAGCGACCCGTCAAGAGAGCCAGGCCTAGTGAATTTGTGGGCTACCATGATGAATGAGCTTTTCTTCAATGGAATGCAGGTGCAACCACGGTAGGGATAGATAGCAGCTTCAAAGCAGTGCGATAGAAGTAGTGGCAATCTTGGAGATAATACGCAGGCATCTCTAATAGCTCTGATTGTTGCAGAGAGGCAAAGTCATCTCGTACTGTTGGAGGGGTTCACTCTTGGGGAAAGAGTAGGATCAAGGCGCAATCTCTGGGACTGTACGATTTTGAAGTACGGATTGGGATAGAAAGCAGGGATTTGGGAAGGCTGAAGGAGAATCCCATGGCGAAAAACATACCCGAAGGCTTTCAGAATCAGCGGACAGACTATCTCAGGTATCTCCACCTGGCAAAGTTCGATTGGATATCATGGAAGCCCATGCGGTTGTTGCAGCTCGCGCATGGTCAGGCGGAGAGATGACGCTCCCAGGAGGTAATGGCCCCCTCACCGGACAAAAGGCCCTGGCAGGTAGCAGGTAGCAGGTGGAGGATAGGGTGAAAGGAAGCTCTTTGGCGCGAAGTTTCCATTCACTGCTCGCCGGAAAGACGTAGTGTCAGGAATATGACATAGAATAGGACGCGTTCGTTGCAGATTGCCCATCCTAACAGCTCAAGGCAACGTCACACGCCCGGTCCTAATGCTCCCAAGCCCCCCTCAATTTAGGGATATCACCTCTTCCAGACCACCGTATTTTGGCGCTAGCTTATCCTAGCTCCGCCCTACCCTCATCAAGCGTCCGCAGAGAGTTCTCGCTTTTCTCCCTCAACTCATTCGCGGACATTTTTATTGTAGGAGGTGGAAGCTTAAATTGTAACTTCCATTTCCTCTGCTAGATGATCCAAGAGCAAATCGCGTCGTAGCTGGAAGAACGAAGGCTTTGGAAGAGGCTAATGCAGTTGAAATTTCCTTACCAACGGCGGCAACATCTCGGGGACGCTCCGTTTGCTGATGGCTATCAAGTCATGGTCTCGCCATGTTCAATGCGTACTTGAGGTCATACTATCACGGGATGCCTCTCGTTACTGTACCTGCAAAGGTGTTGTTTGAGCATTAAATTATTATTGACCGAAATGAGTTTATCTATCTTTTCTAGCTTCATTAACCTCATATGCATGAACGGCCACCGTGTTCGTGGAGACCATCTCCTCTAAAATCTTGTTATTCTATCATTTATTCATCATCTCACAGTAACAGTACGATTGACGCTATGGTCTCGAGGCCGCCATGTTTCTTCTTGTTTCATACCTGGGTGCGGACTGACACTCATACTTCCAGCTCTTGGTCTTCCGGGTCCAGTCGCATCTGATCTTTTCTCTTCCCCTGTTATTTGCCCGCTTGCGGAGCCAAACATCTTGCTGAGACCTAAACCCACTGGTGATTCGGTGATGCTAGTGTCTTTCATTGCGAGAGGAAGCAATGGCTCATGTTTGGTGGAAAGCTCTAATTTTGCCCTTCGGTCCGCTTTCGAGGCATCGCTTGTACGGTCATAAAGGTAGAGGCCGAGAAAGGTGAGGGCTATGCCCGCAGCTTGAACAGGCGTGGTGCTGTTGCCGAACCAGACTATGGCCATAACGATAACGAAGACTCGTTTGATAAGCGAAGCCACCGAGTACGTGACCGGAGAGGTCATGGAGAGAAGTACGAAAGCCAGTATATTCTGGGCAAAATGGAAGACTCCGTTGAAGAAGAACTCAAGAGGGAGGTACATTGAGGATGGTTGACGATAAGAGCGAATTATGTGAGGCGTGAGCGAGAGGGGGGCCGAATAGAGTGGAACAGCATCTGTCCACAGCCATATCGGAAGTGTCAGCAGGAAGGCGAGACCAGAGCAATAGCATAGTAGGTTGAGCTTGTCTAGTTTGCGTGAGGTTGAAGCTGCTGAAGGCCCGTCATCCTCAGCGCGAGCGGCGTCGTTGAAGAGCTTTTTGGAGAATATATTCTGCGTGACAAAGACGAGTGCCCCACCAAAGGCGCAAATGATGCCAAATAGATTGCCTGAGAACTCAACGCTGCAAGCCAAAACAACTCCAAGCGTCAGCGGAATTAGGGAGAGGTATGTGTTCAAAGGGTAGCGAATGTCGTACAACAAACGGTAAGCCAAAACAGTGAAGAGCGGTGAAAGCCCTTTGATTGTATGGACAAGTGACACTGGTATCTTTTCTGTAGCTGTGGAGGATAAGATATGCCCACCAATTTGAAATAAAGCGAGAGGCACGGTAGTCGCTATCACGTCGCGACTCGGAGGGCGAATGCCATGCTTTAGTGCGGGTATGATGCTGCGGAGTCGTGGGAAAACATGCGCTAATAATGCGAAGAAAATACACCACCCAGAAACGAAGGCGAATTGTATGATTGTAAGGGTAATCGGTTTTGGAAAATTGTTCAGAATCGACTTTGAGGACGTGTTTGTAAGGGCGGAGCTCATATACCAGATGAGACAAAGGACCTAAGGCGCGGTTCGGTCAGCTTCCTTCCGCCGCTTTCGCTCTTTCCAGAAACTTACAACAAGCTCGACGGAGAGAGGAGCCTTCAATGCTTCGGCAAGCTCTTGCGCGCCCTCAGATACACTAGTTCTTCGTCTTCGAATGCTCCTGAACGCATCGCCTAAACCCTTTTGCGGGCCATGATGCCTTGGTCCGGCAACATTTATCGATCCATTTCCCCAGGTTAGGTGCGCCTCGTTGCGTGACTGGGAAGTGCTTGCGCGCAGAGCACGGTTGACGCTGCCCGGACTAATTGCCCGGGCAGACGCACGTACGGGGCTATGCTCTTGATATGCACTCAAGTATGTGCTGCTGGACTCGATCGTGGGGTCAAAGTCTGGAAATCTTTCGTTCACACATGAGGAAGACCTTCGCCGCTCTGTCGCAACAGAGGGCATTGTAATAGTAGCGCTCATACGCTCGTTTATCTTTTGTCTATGTCATCATATTGGCTTTTGGTAGAAGCGTTTTGTGAGGAGTACGTAGGGCCGTCAAAGAAGGAGATCCTGCAAGGTTGAATTTTCTTGAGCAGCCTGCTGCAACAGATTTATAACGATTGAAAGATGTCTGATATATTAGATCTCAAGCTTGTGTAGAGACCATGGTCGGGCTGTTGGTAGTAGCTTCACGACGTACAACACGTGATAAGAGAGAGGTTGGCGCAAGTTTGTAGAGGTCTTGAAACAATTTACGAGGTTGTCCGAATTCGATCAGAACAGCGGGTGATAGTTTTTCCGTGCTTGGCAGGCCTCCTGACCTCCCCCGACTCTCTCGAATGATAGAGGTCGCGGCTCTTCTAGCTCCAATCACTTGCTCTGCAAATCCCCTTTCCATGCAACGAAAGAGGCAGGCAACTCTGACTTGCACCAATCTTGAAATGTGAATGCTGCCAATTGCTCGGAAGGCAAGGATATCATGTCATTTGTGAAGATTCGTATCTCGCCACAGCTACGACTGATCGCAAAATAAATCTAGCGTTACTCAAGAATATGTCGATAATGTACAAGAATGCCGCTAATCCGCTGAGCTTCTCTGAGATTTGGCATGTCCTCGGACCATTTCAGATTGGAACTCGAGGTATTCTCAAGACGATCCAAGGGCTGATGTCGTTGATCGCGCGTAGAGGCAACCTGGGGAGCAGATCCTCTAGAACACATCGGCGGGTTCTGCAACATATCAATCGATGGTAATGCGACCTTCCGTAGCTCTCTAGCCCCGGACGGTAGCGTCTCTTGGTCGCAACACCAGTGGAAAAGGCATCCTTTAGACAACAGCTTGCTAGATATCCCTGCGTCTGCTAATGTTTCAGGCGAGCTCAATGTCGAATTCCCCAGCGTCAATTGGCTATCGTTACAATCAGTCTATGGGTGGGCTGCCTTACAGTGGCAAGCCTGGACACGAGGGATTCTCACTTGCTATGGATCAGAAATCATCACAGTCTGCCTATATGTCGAAAATGTTCTGGAGTTCTGGTTGGATGACGAGCATTTCTTTGGTGGTGACTATTATGCGTATCGTAGGCAGCCGCTGATCCTACAGTTGGCCCCCGGAGACCATGTTATCAACATTCGTCTCGTGCGCGATGTCAGGTTATTTGGAGGAATCGCGCATCCTGGTCTGGTTTGCTGTCTCACAGGAGCAGTAGTAGAGGAATCGTTGCTCATCCACTCGAAATCATGTTTATTTCCAGAGGCGGTGAACAACAAGCCAGCTGGGCAATATGGGTCGGTTCAGCTCACCAATGCAACTCGTTCTATTATTCGCGTCGAGAAGGTTGATTTACAAGATACTGGTTGCTTGGAAACCGCCTTACCATCCAAAGTAACATTGATCGTCCATATGTGAACAGTTTGACTGACTTCCGAAGCGCTGTTTTTCACTTGCTATGCAGCAGGCGTCTCCCTTGCTTTTGCTACCCGGACAGTCAAGGCCATTGATAATTCGTATCTCCTTTTTGGGCTCCAGGTTTGCCGATTTCAAGGTCTCCATCTGTTATACCACGAATAATTCACCCATCTTCGAATACGGCCTTGTGAATGTACAGATCAAGCAGATGTCTTTATACGTCCCGCACCGAGTCACATTCCTGCATCCCAGTGGCATCGTCTCGTACGCTATTCTGCGACCGCCCTCAAGAAAAGCTTGTGTGGGTGCGAGTGCAAGGCTCGGCCACACAAGTTCAATGCCAATTGCTCTCGTCCTACACGGCGCAGGAGTTGACGTGAATGATTCTATGACACGCCGATCGCTTGATGGAAGTCCGGATCTTCCCGGGTGGGTATTGATGCCCTCCGGTGTCACGACCTGGAGTGGAGACGATTGGCGTAGGGTCATTGAGTCCCTATCTGGGCGAAGCTGACAAGAGGCTAGACGAATGGGGTTCAGCTGATGTTGAAGCTGCCATCGATTCAATCTCGAGCTGGATCGAACTCTCAGGCTGGGACCACGTATCGGCCGACACAAATCGGTGGTTAGTGATTGGTCATTCTAATGGAGGTAGAGACACATTTTTCAATCAGGTGCTTCGGAGATTTGCTAAAGAAGTACAGGACAAGGTGTCTGGCACATACTGACTCACAAACCCGACAAAATCATCGGTGCGGCTCCACTGTCCGGGTACTCCTCCATTCAAGGTGCTCTTTATTCGAACTGTCTCCGTCCTGAGGCTTATATCAACCTTAGCATACGTACCATATGGGATGTGGAATGAAGCTCATCCTTGCGTGGAACTCTGCATTCAGAATGCTTTGCTTGGCTCGCGGCATGAGACCCTAGTGAGTAACTTTGCAGGAATACCTATACTGATACAACATGGGAAAGATGATGAGAACGTGCCTGTCTTTCATTCGCGTCGCATGTACCAGCTCATCTCGCAAACGAACGGGTCCAGCTCAACTAAATATGTTGAGCTTGAGAACAAAGGCCATTGGTTTGAGGGGGCACTCACCACACCACCTCTATTGCAATTCTACGAGAAGACCCTTAGACAAAGCTGCGTCCCTCCGATACCTTTGCATTTTACGATGCTCATACCCGATCCAGCAGGCATAGGATCCAGAGCGGGGTTGAAAATAGATGCTCTCAAAACGCCCGATCAGATTGGAAAAATGATCGTGGAACGGAATCCAGCCTTCTCCTCGTGGACGTTGACCACTCGTAACATAAGCCAATTCCATCTGGTATCTGGCTCTTACTGCCGTGACTGGCCGTCGAATCTAATAGTAGACGGAGAACTTTTCGAGAGGTTGTCGAACGCGGTCTTGCTTTCACATTCCTTTGTACTTCATGCCAATGGGCGATGGAGTGTATGTATCTGACGTCCATTATCTAGCCGCAATGCTTACTTTGCCAGATGGTTGGAAGTCCTCCACGACACAACGACTTCCGATATGGCCTTCAATCAGGCCCTCTCAACTCCATCCTTCGATCCCCAGGTCATTTCACAATTCGGTCAGCTTCGCCGGGTTGTTCAGCTGTGTCGTTACAAGTCGCAAGAAATCTCCATCAATACTTTGCGGCTGACGTCGAATTTCTGTTAGAGGCAAACCGTCCGACGACTTCCAGTGGTAACCTCATCCAAATAGCGATTGGGCAAGATGACCTAGAATCAGGCGAACAGGCCAACCCAGTTACCATAGGAGACTCGTATCTCATTCTCAAGCGAGCGAATGGTTGCGAGTCCACCATTGCCCGTGAGTCAGGGATTGGAGCTGTCTATCTGCGCCCTGCCACGAACAAAAGGCTCGAGCTTGTGGTATGGGGCTCAGATGAAGCCGGTCTTCGACAAGCAGCTCGCCTTCTTCCGCTGCTTACAGGAGTCGGGCTGCCAGAATTGATCATCGTTAGTAAGAGATGTGCGTCGCAAGGTTCTGCTGGTGTTGTTGCAATGGGTTCACTGACCAAATCCTGGAGGCTTTCTGAATCGTCCTATGTCTCTTGATCGGTAGGCTTTCTTGGGCTGATATTATCGACCTGGAGACAGAGATGCCTGGCGCATTGTTTAAACAGCGTTTGCAAGATTTGGTATGTGTCAATCGTGATATCTTCGTAGACTGATGGCCATACAAGAGCGCTCCTTATTCACTTGAAAAGGTTTATGACACGCTTCATCACCATCAAAGCATGGTGTGTGTTGCTAAATTTGCCCCAACGCGTGTGTTACACGCTCTTTCCCACTTAAGGTGTCAACTTAGCTATAGCGGCTTCTAAATCTTCGCCTTTCCACAACAACGGTCTTCCTGACAACTAAGGTCGGATGGTTCAAGGCCATCATTCTTTCAGAGCCTTGTTCTATCAAACGCTCCTTCCCTGTCTTTCGTTACTGCCATCTACTTCGCCAACTCTAACTTTTAATTGCAATCTCCTCTAATTGTTTGTTTAAATTTCGTTGATCTTACTACCGTTGCAAACATCTACATCACCAACCTCATTGCACAAGGCTTCTGGACATTCGGTCCATTCCTGGCAATACGCATGCAAATTGAAGCACATTCGTACGGAATCTACGACGCGTAATTTGCACGCTTACACAGACCGTCAAGAAACGCAAGCATTATTGACTCATCTCGAACCATGGCCGGTCTTGAGTCGGCCGGATCGCCTAGCAAGCGTGGACGTGCATCAAGCCATTTCGCCATCCACGAGGAAGAGGAAGGCAAACATAGTACCGCTGGAGCTGCGAGCTGTATTGGCAGCGTAAGCAATCTTTTGACACTAGGGGAAAAGGGGATCTAACACGAGACAGGAACAAGCCTATCAAAACGATAGTAACACAGGCCCATCACCCTTGTCCACCTCAAAGCTCAGAAATTTGCAAGCAAAGTCTGGGGCAGAATCTGGGAAGCAAGTCACACTGATGGCGGCTACGGTAGGTTTGCATCGTTCGCATTCTTGAACGCACATGCCTTATAGCCTCTATAGGTCAAACCTACTACACCCAGTAGTGCAGAACAGACGCAGTCTGGAGCAATAGACGCCTTACTAACCAAATTGTCTGAGTCACAAATAAAGCTGGCTCAACAGCAATCTGCTCTTTCTACAAATTCTGATGAAGAAAACATCCAGCCTCCCGATGGCTCTTCCAACAGCTCCGCTCTATTCACACCAGCCTCGGACGCTCGCAGCAACACCTACGGTTCTCAGACCCACGATAAGAGCGGGCATAGCGAGACTATTGAAGTCTCTCGATTGAAGCGAGAGTTGGATGTAGCTAAAGAACGGCTCGCTTTTCAAGCACAAGAGATTAATCAACGTGTCCCGAAGCAAACATTGGACACCCATACTCCCCTAGCCCCTGACGGAGGGCTAAGTCCGACAGTAATCAATCGCAACTTCGCAGGCGCTCCACGTCAAAGTTGGGTTAGCAGTGACGAAGCTCGTTCTGATTTCTCAGACTCTTACACCTCATCCAATGTATGGTCGGCTGCTCCTCGCCAAGGCTTCAGTATGGGCATGCAACCAGACTCGGCATGGGGCTTTGCAGGAGGGCGAGCATATAATCAACGCAACGCAGGCCCCATGCCTCCGCCACAAGAGCACTCTTTTCAGCAGCGAAACTATGCCGTACCACTTTCTCCTGGAGGCAGCAACGCCAGCCGTGTCATGAGTGATTCGACAGGATTCAGTAATTCGAATATGGGTCGTGGCTTCGGTCGATTCAATTTCCAAGATAATCGGAACAATCAGGCTTTTGCACCTCGTGGCAATTTTGACATGTATACGCCTTCGGTGGCTGATAACCTCGGCGGAATGAATCCTGGATCAGCATTTCAAAACATGGGAGCATATCAAGGCTATCAGCCTCAACCAATCGGTACTCCACTTTCGCCCACGGCGAGCACCTTCAGCTCTGGCGGCGTCCCACTTCCAAATCCGTGGAACTCGGGAGTATGTTTGATACATCCTTGAAAGTCTTGACCAGCTAACTAGAGCCACAGCCTCCGTCATCTCCGGGACAAACCTACCTCCAACCTATGGAGCCACTCAATTACCGCCGTCTTCTAGATCGCTCGGTCTCCTGCAACTGGAAATACATCGTTGACAAGATAGTCTGCAACAATGATCAACAGGCCTCGATCTTTCTTCAGCAAAAATTGAAGGTTGGAACAGCGGAACAAAAGTACGACATCATTGAGTCCATTGTCGCGCAGGCTTATCCATTGATGGTCAATCGGTTTGGAAATTTCTTGGTACAACGCTGCTTTGAAGTGAGCTTACTGCATTCACTTGAGTGGCTCTAGTGCTAACGAGGAATAGCATGGCACCCCGGAGCAAGTCAATGCCATTGCCAGCGCCATTCGTGGCAACACTTTGAGCTTGAGTATGGATCCATTTGGTTGTCATGTGGTTCAAAAAGCTTTTGATACGGTCCCAGAAGAGTACAAAGCTGTCATGGTACATGAGCTACTCCGTCGTATTCCAGAAACTGTAATCCATCGCTACGCCTGCCATGTGTGGCAAAAATTATTTGAGCTACGCTGGTCTGACTCGCCACCACAAATCATGAAATTCGTCAATGAGGCTCTCCGCGGCATGTGGCACGAAGTAGCCCTAGGGGAGACAGGTAGTCTGGTCGTGCAAAACATCTTTGAGAATTGCCTGGAAGAAGATAAGGTATGATTCGCTGGCTCTCCGAGAAGTTTCCTGCTAATGTTGAATTCCTCCAAGCGTCCATGCATCAATGAAGTACTGGGTAGCATCGATATTGTTGCTCATGGCCAATTTGGAAATTGGTGCATCCAGCACGTTTGCGAGCATGGTGCACCAGCTGACCGCAGCCGCGCCATCGAACATATTCTCCGTTATGCTACTGAGTACAGTATGGATCAGTTCGCTTCCAAAGTCGTGGAAAAATGTCTCAAAATTGGAGGTTCTGAATTTCTGGAGCGTTATCTCGAGCGTGTCTGTGAAGGCCGGCCTGATCGTCCACGCATTCCCCTGATCGATAGTGGGTAAAATACATATACTGGCTGCCTTCGAGTACTAACAAAAATAGTTGCGAGTGATCAATATGGAAATTACTTGATACAGTATATTCTGACACATGCAAATCCAACTCATCGTGAGATTGTGGCATCTCAGATTCGGTTCGTCTTTTCAACACACCCAAGCGCTCCCGAGTCTAATTGCTTCATAGGAAACATATGGTGTCCCTTCGCGGATCTAAATTCGGCTCTCGGGTTGCCATGCTGTGCAGCAACCAAACCTACGCCGGTCAAACTGGGCCCGCACCCACTGGTGCTGCCAGTAATCGCTTTTCTAGCGCACCTGCGAACGTGCCTCGCTTCGGCGGTGGCTACCGCTGAACATTTTATTGTTCATCGCTCTTCAATTGTGGACATTCCTTCCTGTAAACCATATTGGCAGACGGTCTCGCTACATGAAGATAGTAACCTCAACCATTCCTTTCGCCAATTGCTCATTTCCTTGGAATGAACTACTGTCATTCTCGAAAATTAATCTTAGCAGTCGATCGGTGTTGGCTTGCGATCGAATTCATTAACGGCATCCTTTTGGCATGGAAAGCATTCAATTTCATCTAAGGTATCCTACTTATCACCATATGGATGCTCAGAACAGCCTCTTGACTTAAAAGACAAAGCAAGTCCCCGCCGGATGAAGTCTTGGAAAAGGCTAGACGAAGGTCACACTCTTAGATCGATACTGACCAGCTTTCCCCCGGGGTGACGGACATTAGTATCGGCAGGGCAAACATGCGTTCATGCTGAGCTTCAAGATTGCACTTCTTTGCCAGCTAGGCGTCTCGTTGAATTTCGTTGTCTGTGCAGGCACTTTACTATACATTAACTAGAAATGTTGTGAGCAGAAGATGGGTATGATCGCGGCAGTATTTTCTCCAGCTGTATTTTAGTGAAAGAGTCGCTGTGTGACCATGAGACCATGTATTTTAGAGATATTTCATCATGCTAGTGCCCGAGACAAATTGTACTGCGCATAATCGCCTCATCAATGTTTAGGCATGGATAGGCAATCAGTCTGATGTTGACTTATGTCTTGCTTGTATTCTCTGATAGCTGATCTGGCTTCGATGGAAAGTCTTCTTTCTCCCACGGCTTTTTTCTTTTCTCAGCCAGGGACTGTGAGGCCTGCCCTTCTAATATGGTGCTAGGGATATCTCTGATTCCTGAAATGGGTTTGCCACTACTAATCAGCTCGACTATCTGGCTGAAGCTGTTGGGATAAGGAGCCGAGGTTTCCTCATTGATCCCCTTAGAAGGGTTTCGTTGCCCATTTCCTAAGCCAGACTGCAATACTGTGCTTTCCGCGACTACATCAGAGCCTTCGCTCAGAATATTATTCGTATTTGGTAAGGCTTGGGGCCTTCTCTGACGCTCCCGCCACACCTTGTAAGCAGCAAAATCTATTGGTATAGCGAGTTTTCGAGAGAGATAAAAACATTGAGCGCGAAGGGTCAAATGCTCGATTTCTGATTTGGAGCTACTAGATGATAAGATGGACTGCAAACCGGTCTGAAAGTCCTGGTCCCTAGAGAAGTCGTAGCATTCTAGCTGTAGGAACAAATCCTGACTCGACCCTGTTGGTGGAGCAGACAGAGATTCTTGTTGTAAAAATGCCATTGTCCAGTCCTCCTAGATATCCCTCATGTCAAGCAACAAGTACTCAGGATGCCGTCTAATCCACGATTGCTAACAGCTTATAGAGCCCACAAGAAAGCTTTGCAGCCTGTTTCATTCTGTACAGTGCAAGTAATTAGGGGAATCAGACGGAGAGCCCAAAATGTGCAACTTGGCTATGCCTAGTATTGCTTCGGAATCCCGGAAGCCTTGAGCGTTGATCAAGTAAAATATCGAGATCTATCTCTCTCTTGCCATCCCTGGCAATTTGTCACCCTTGCTCGAAGAAAATCAACTTATAGAGTCGATACTTGAAGGCACCTCAAGTGAACGATCGATCTACATCTCAGAGCATCTCGAGCAATGCAAAGTGAAGAAGCGTTTTGTGGAATGATTCGCACCGACCTGATGCCAAGGCTTGCATAAAAGTTGTACAAGGCTAGCCTAAAATGCTCCGCGCGACTGCTTCCTTCACAGCAACGTCAATCCATGCCATAATTCATGTACCCTAGACGTACACTCCGAGAGCGTCATCTTCGACTTGTGTGATCTTTCTGCCGATACTATATTGCCTTCTCGATCCTCCAGCATCATCTACCCACTGTACTTTGCTTGACATCATGTCTGAATACATTGGGTGAGGTTGAGGTCGTCGCAGAGGCTTGCTCAAGCTAACTGATACTACCATAGATCAAGAATATCCCTCATATCAAAGCGTGACATCCGGTATAAGTCTCCAGTCTGCGATTGATTCGATTCGCTCTTAACGACGCTGTTAGCTATGTCGGTACCCTTCACGAAATAAATTCCGAAAATAGCACAGTTGCTCTAGAGCAAGTGAAATCGTATGGCACCGAAGGACGCTCAGAAGAGGAAGTACCACCTTCCGATAACGTTTACGAATATATTGTCTTCCGCGGGAGCGACGTGAAAGATTTGAGAATCGAGAAAGAACCAGAAAAAAAGACACAGGCGCCTCAGGTGCCTGATGATCCTGCAATTTTAGGAGTAAGTAATCCACCTCCATACGCACGTGTATTACAGCCACCATGTCAATATGATGAAGCATTTCGGATGTAAACATACATTCATGCCACCGAGAGCGCAAAACCATGCGGATATTTCCGTTGCCTTCCTTCTGACAATTACACTTCATCGCGTTTGGTTGCATTTGCTCAACTAGCATGTACAGGTGTTAATTTGCTTTCCAGAATGCCCGACCTGTGGGCGTCCCATCAGCCCCCTCTCAACCCGAGCAACAGATGCCGCAACACCCCCAGTATGGACCTCCACAAGGTAGAGGTCAAGCTCCCCGATATCCTCAACAGTTGCCATATCCTTATGGAGGCTACGGACTTCCGCCGAGTCAACGTTTTGGGCCTGGGCCTGGATCTGGATCTGCACCAGGACCAGGACCGGGACCAGGACCTTATGGAGCTCCTCAAAATTACCCTCCCCCGGGCTATTCTGCAATGCAATATGGGCCACCACCTGGATGGTACCCTCCCCACGGACAAGGCTTCCCTCAGGGTCCATCTGGGCAGATGATGCCACCGCACCTGCAACAACATTTCCCAGGTCAGCCTCCTCCGCAGCACGGTCCAGCTTCGAAGCCTGCAACGCCAGGTAGAGAGGCACTTAATGATGCTCCGCAACCTCCACAGCCGCCGGCAGCAATTGAAAAGCCAGCCGCAGCTGTGAAACTCCCAAGTCGATCTCCAGCAAATTCCCAAATTGTGCCTCCCCCTCCCACTGAGTCAAAGCCAGATGTTGCAGCTGCCCTCGCTCCGCCAAGTCAATCTTCAGTACCAGAACCGGTAGCCCCTAAATCGACTCCCGGTACACAGAAAAGTGGTCGCATACAACCAGCAATACCCATGAAGAGCCCAATTCCGAAAGCAAAAGCAGCCATGAATGGTACACCATCGACACACACCGGGGCAGGTACTGCTGCTGATTCGGCTCCGATATCTCTTAAAGCGCCAAGCAATGCTCTGGGGCCTACACCTGGGAAAGCGAATGATATGCCAACTGCTCCGCCATCGAGGAAGGTCGTTGAAGATGCCAACCGGGACGCAAGAGCGGCAGTAGCCGCAGCCATGGCTAAGCTAGGTCCTGGGACAGGCCAGCAGAAGAAGCAAAGTGGTGAGGAGAGTGCTATGGATAACTTGACAAAGAAAGTAAACGAGATGCGGACGAATGAGAATGCCAGAGTATCGAGGCAACCTGGAACGGGTGGTTACGCAGCCGGCAATCGTGGGGGGAGGGGTGGATATCGTGGTGGGCGACCCCGAACGGAGTCCCAGACGAAGAAAATTGAAATGCCGAAGACAGACTACGACTTTGAATCAGCCAATGCAAAGTTTAACAAGCAAGACCTTGTAAAGGAGGCCATAGCTAGCGGCGAGCCTGTTGGTAGCCCAGTCGATGGCACACCAAGCGAGTCAGTCAATGGTACACAGGCTGAAAGCGAAACGAGTTTGAATCAGTCTTCGAACGCAGGCTACAATAGGGCATCCTCATTCTTTGATAACATCTCGAGCGAGGCAAAAGATCGAGAGGACGGTGGTAGCAAGAGGCCCGGTGGACGAGAGTTCAGGACTGAGGAGCAAAAGAAGAACATGGAGACATTTGGACAAGGCAGCGTTGATAGCTATCGTGGTGGCTTTCGAGGTCGTGGTCGCGGGAGAGGCTTCCGTGGTGGAAGAGGTGGTTTTGGCCGCGGTCGTGGAGCGAGAGGACGCGGTGGTGGTGCCGTAGCCGCTGAAGGATAAATTACAGGGAAATTGGAAGAGAACTGAAGCGAAGGTCAAAAGATCTGACGTGAGTGATACCCAGAGTCGGGGCTGCTTTGCCTACATCCGTGGAAGCTGGCTTCATCACGGCCTGGATATAAACATCAAATACGTGCTTTACTCTCACCACCTAACAATAGCGCATAGCATACATCTTCAACTAGCACCTGCAACTCAAGGGGCCATATGAAGCCCTGCCCTTCAAAGTCTCTCGATCTTCATCAACCATCGTCATGCTCACAGCCACTGGGTTCATGTCCTCGCTTTCTTCCATCAGAAACATCTAAGCCTTGAATCTCATCAAACTTTTCTGCATCTCTAATCAGCCGTGTACACACTTGCGAATAAATTTTGCTTCATACGTGGGAGGCCTGTTTGACGGCAGCAGCTGTCAACTTCTTCGTTCCATTCTTCTTCGCTTGCAAAGTCGCCTCGTGCATCAAACTTTTCCACAGATCAGTGACGTTACGTTCCTTAGAATATGAAGCTGGTAGTATACTCTTGCATGAACATTGTGTAGTTGAGAAAGACCTGAGTTGGCCTATTAGCAGTGCACCTGAAGTACTCAGGCTTCCTACCAGGATGTCTGCGTTTTTGCCGATTTTGCGATTTGAATGCGCCTTCACAATGCCTTTCACTGTAGAGCGTGGGTATAAGCGTTTGGCGGCCATGTTGGCCTTACAGATGGGCTCGGTTTCGCAGGTTCAAATGTGACCATGTCACTGCGGTATGTGTAAAGCCTACGCTGCCGTGGAAGATGTGGTTGTCGCATGGAAGCCACTGTTTACATCTTTCCTCAAGCGGGCAATCCCAATGCTTGGCGCTCCGTCCCG
This sequence comes from Bacidia gigantensis, assembly GCF_019456465.1. NCBI lineage: Eukaryota > Fungi > Ascomycota > Lecanoromycetes > Lecanorales > Ramalinaceae > Bacidia > Bacidia gigantensis. Next base: position 514,612 of record NW_025408612.1, on the reverse strand, counting down.
CCCAAATGAGCAATTCGAGATCAGATCTTCTTGTCAAAGATGCGCTGCAGGCTAGTATCTTCTAGCAACGATGGGCAATGACCGATCTCCTCACAATATTGCCATCGTTCCCTAATGCCCAGTACAGTCACCTCCTCCCCTCATTAGAGAAGAATCTTATCACCACCACCGACCTTCTCACACTTGACAGTTTAGAAGTTGCAAGACGCGCGCAATTGCCATTGCTGGACCTCAAAAGACTGATCTCGCACGTGCTTCTGAGCTTGCAATCAGAGCTTGGAGTTCAAAGCGCGCAGCATGGGGAAGGCTTGGGGAAGAAATTTGAGGATGTGCGGCAGAGGGGTGAAAAGGGATGGGGACGATTGAGAACGGACGGCACGTCACTTTTGAAGAAGACATGGGAGACGATCAGTCTTGGAAACGAGAAGTTGGATGATATAGTTGGTGGGGGGATACCCACTGGATATATTACAGAATTTGTGGGTGAGAGGTTTGTCTCACATTGTCTATATCCTTAATCGTTTGTCGGGACTGATTCGTCTGGTTCATAGCGGAGCAGCAAAGACTCAGATCCTCCTGTTCCTCCTCCTAGCAGTCCAGCTACCACCCTCGCAGGGTCTCTCTCGCTCAGCGCTCTACATATCAACCGAGCACGCCCTGCCCACTCCTCGCCTGACTCAACTTATCAACTCTCACCCGCTCTTCACTTCACTCCCACCTTCCACTCGGCCCACTCTCTCGAACATTCTCAGCATCTCAACCTCAGACCTCGAGACTCAAGACCACATTCTCCAGTATCAAGTCCCCGTCGCCCTTGCGCGCCACAACATCGGACTAGTCGTAATTGACAGCATAGCAGCGAACTACCGCGCCGAGAAAACTGTTTCCAGCTCCACTTCATCGGCAGAGAAGCAGCGTCTCGAGTCTCTCTCTCGGAGGAACACGCAGCTCGTCCGTCTCGGCTCCCTTCTCCGCAATCTTGCCCGTGAACACAACTGCGCGATTGTAGTCGCCAATCAAGTCAGTGACCGGTTCGCGCCAACTCCTCAACCCATCGCGACCGGCCCTTCATCTTCCGCAAGAGCAGGATTAGGAACGCAACGCTCCTCCGGCCCTTATTCTTCAAGTCCAGCTTTTCCTACACAGCCGCCAAGTGAGCCATGGGGCCTCCCGTCAGTGGCCACGGTTCCAACAGTACAGAGTCTCAACCACCAAATGCGCTGGTTTACAGGTTGGGGCGACTCGCCTAGTAAAAGTGCTGAAGTAGGAAAGGGAGACAAGACGCCAGCGCTGGGACTAGCGTGGGCAAATCAGATCGCTTGTCGTGTTGCTGTGATCAAGGAGGCAAATTTTGTTAGAGGTGGCGGTCCGAAACTAGGGTCCGCAATGGGGCGAGAGGACGATGAGGTCGATTGGGCGCCTAGACGGTGGAGGAGGTATATGAAGCTCGTTTTTGCGCCGTGGGCTGAGCCGACCAGGGGAGAGGAGAAGGGGGTCGAGTTTGAGGTTTGTGCGGAGGGTGTTAGGGCTGTTTGACGCTTCAAGGGTTTGGACTTGAAGTGATTGAATGAATTATCTTAAGCTAGATGTAACAGTAAGTTTTGTGTAGGTGGATCCGGTATCGTGAGCTACGATTTGGATTCTTGTCGGCTGCCGACGATGTTTAGGAACAAATCATACATTTCAATTATGATGATACTTGAGCTATCGCTGTACATGCTCCACCTGCATTAGCTGACCCTATCATACACAGAGTGTTTCTGCTGTGGCATACATGTGCCTCTGCTATTGTCGTTCCGGAATGCCGTGAAGCCAGCTCAGCACATCCCTTGACCAGTCATCTTAATATCATTAAATCCTGTATCTCAATGTGATTGCGCCAAAAAGCACCAATACTGCAAACCACGACTGCGAAGATCGAGGCTATGTACAACTCCCATGCAACGATCAGGAAGAGAGGGAGTGGTCTATTCTAAATGTAATTCCTCGATTACGGAATTTGTCCATTGTATGTGAGTCCGCATGCTTTCTTCAAGGCATCATTGGCAACATCTCCTCTCCTCCGATACCAAGCTCGTATCGAAGAGGGCTGCCCGCTTGCCCCGAGTTACTGTGGCTGTGACCATTACTGCTGCTCCCATCACGGCTATGATACCCGTCAGTACCCCATTGCGAATTTCCTGCATGGCCGCTTTGATTGTTGATGCCAGCATCCTTTAATTGCTGCGTGAAACGTTCGAAGCTTGATTCATGTGCGAAAGGGCGTTGTGCTTCTTGTCTCATTTGCTCTTGGAAGTCGTGCGTGGATTGAAAAGTCAGGGAAGGCCTCTGATTTAAGTACGCATTGGCGTTGTGTTCGGGTTTGGTGTAGTGGAGCTGGTGTTGATTATACTGACTTGGTGGTTGATGGTGCATAGGATGGTATGACGGTGGATAGTAGGAATTAGTTGGAGTCGACGAAAATGCCGTTGGATACGAGGGGGAGATGGGCGTATGAATATCGAAATATGACGACGGGGTCGGATGCATATGGTTTGAAGAAGGCCGTTGGATTGCTGACATTGGGAGATGGGAGGGCTGTGATTGCGCAGCACGGTGATACTGATAGGAGGGTCGTTGATGCTGTTGCTGATGCCCAATGCTTTGTCGCCGTTGACTTGCCATTTGTTGCTGCTGCTGCTGGAATTTGACCTTTTCCTGAGAGACTTTCGCATTTACAGTATCCTGTTCACTTGGGGTGCGGGCCATGAGATAGGCCTCACTCATGCTTTGGCCTCGAGGGCGAGACTTCTCTTTTGCAATAGCGACTGGGAGATAGGGCTCCGTGAAGCCACCTCCTTGTGCATAGGGTGACTGGTAAAATCGAGGCCGTACCTTTTCAGCCTCATGAAGATAGATGTATTTTGGATCGAGTTTCAAATGCGACACCCCTTTCGTTGCTGGAGCAGATATGGCTGAGCCAGCCATTTGCACCACGCTTTCTACACTAGACGATGTTGATACCGCCGAATGAGGTGGTGTTGACATAGCGGGATGAGAATCTGGTTGTCGCTCAAAACCATCGTATTCGACCTGGCGCGGCCTTTCTTGAGGCATGCTGCTCATCATGTTTGCCACTGGTGCTGGTGGTCGGGAGCTTGAGGGCTGTTGATGGTGATATAAGGACTGTGTAATTGGAGCAAGCGAGACTTCTTGAGTTGGGCTCATGGCAGGAAGATTGACTTTTCGTAGCAGCGCTGCGGCATCGAATTGAGGGTCAGGTGAGTATATCGAAGGGGTTGGAGCTACAGATAATGTTGGCATCATTGGCGCCGTAGGAGCTGTCGGCCTTTGCAATGTGTTCGGCAAGTGCATTCCTTGTGATGAAGTGTTGTAGCGGTCGTACGGATAAAAATTCGGACGGTATTGATGCGCGGTGTCAGCTGCCGCTCGTTGTTGAAACATTTTCTGGTTCTGTAGGGCCTGCATATCTGTGTTGCCGTAGTTGTTTTTGGAACGAGCTTGTGGGATTACAGGATCAGTAATAGCATATTTACCCGTGTAAGGCCTTTCCTTTGACGTTGGCGGTCTTGCCTGGACGCTGGGCTGCGAGTAGGTCAAGTGACTGTTGGTGGTATGACTGGCTCGAGCAGCGTTTATGGCATGCTGATTGACGGAACCAGGAGGAGGCAAGAAAGTTTTCTGGTCTTTGATGGCTTTCATGGACTTGGCAACTTCTTTTAGTTTCTCGAGCTCCAGAAAATTGGATTTCTGATTATGACGTCTGATCGATGGATCATGGGTGTAATACTGCTTCGCTTCTGTCGATCTTTCACCAAGGAAATACCAAAGCTGCTCAGGTTTCAGTAAATCGATCTTTTCTTGAGCTTTGTTGAAGAATGGCCGACAAGATTCAAATTCCGACCATTTGTAGATGGTGTTGGGGTCGCAGAACGGCTCATTAGGCTTGGGCTTATCGACCTTTGCAGCAGGGTCTTCAGCGGTAGTTCTATTTTTCCGGAGCATGTCCGCTGGCAAAGGTTTGGCGTCCTCTGATGGCACCGGCAGTTGTGAATTGACAGGGTCAAAGAAAAGCAGCCACTTCCAATCCACCTCAAGTCGGTCTCCATTCGGTAGAACATCAAGCAAGACGTTCTGCTCGCTTTTCCTGTTCTCAATGACGTTGCCAGCAAAGATGTCACTTTGATAGAACTGCACTTGCACTGCCTCGCCAACACAAAGCTTCTTGGCCTTCGAGTAGATAAGTTCGTTATTCTCGAGGTTGCAACTGTCAGCGTTCTTGCTTCTTTTACTGCGGTGTATGCGACATCGGAAGTCTTGGCCGGTATGTACGTACTCCGTACCATCTTCTCCGTAAACCGAGGTAGGTCCAATATCGATTTGTATACCAGCAGGCATGGCGCATGTCGCATGATAGGCCTTCGTGCATTTTTTGGAGGAGCATTGGAAGACGGAGCCTTTCCGACTACGGCAATAATTGCATTTAAGATCCCAGCGGGCTTTGTCAATCATGACAATATCACGAACCATTGATGTTCCGTCAGGTTCATCCGAGACGTACGTTTCAGGAGTGTAGAAGCCACAGATTCTGTGAGCGCGCTGTCCACTATCTGTAGGTAGTAGCTCTTCAAACTTATTGTCGTTCGGGCATAGGATGCAAGGCTCGAAGGCGGGTGCTTTGACACGAATCTTAAGTTTCTTGATTTTGGGCTTGCTCTCCTTTTCGTTAATTGCTCGCTTTCTCTTAGGTCCACGCTTGGGCTTTCCTTTCACGCTGCCCGGAGGCGTAGGCAGGCCTGAGTCGACATCTTCATCGTCTTCATCATCATCATCCGTTTCTTCGTAGTATTCAGGGGTTGGTTCGCCTCGGAGCTTCCGCTCAATTTCTCGTACATCCACCCAAACATTATCAGCTTCGCAGTTGCACTTTCTCGCAACCTTGCCAAAATCAAGCCATGATTCGGTCGCGAAATTCACCGACTCGGCGCAGTTGTAGCCGAGGTTGTATCCAGAGTGGTACCCATAAGGAAAAGTAATGACGAATTCGCCTTCAAAATGGGCCAAGCGATTGACCTTGATATTGTACTGCGATTGAAGTAGCTGCGGTGAGATGAGATACGTTTTGTGCCGAAGAAATTGGTCGCAATTCTTGGCATCGGTCGGCCACACGCCTGTCGAGCGTTAGCAAAACTGAATTGGAGTATTCAACATCTGCTACTGACTTCTCATGGCTCCTTCAAATCGCCTTGCATCTTCTTGCGAAATACTGTACCATTGCTTTGGAGCTCCAAAGTGGATATAATTGATACTGTACAGGTCGACATCTTCAAGATGCCACGCGAAGGAAGCCTTCCACATGCCTAGGTATAGATACGCTGTGTTGACGCCTGGAACCGTCTGGCCAAGTACGTCTAACAGGTTCTCCAGATGAGCAACATTCCAGTGTTTTGTCGAGTCATTGAAAAGGGAGCCTGGCATATCTGCTCCGTACATTGGATTATTGAAATTAAGGCTCCTCCAGTAAGCAGTCTCCAGTTCTTGCATCCGCTCAGTCGTCCATTCGTTTTGATTGTAAATTCGGTAATCGAAATCGTGGAAAGCTTCTTCGTCTACAAAATCTACTTGATCACGCTTGTTGTTGAGCCGTCTTGAGGAGACAGATTTTGGCTGTCGACCTCCAGACTTAGGCTCGTCGTCATCATCTGCAGGCTTGTATTTCTTTGATTTCTTTGATTTCTTTGATTTCCCCGCCGTCTTTGGCAAAGGCGATTTTGGGGTTGGGGGCACTTGAGTACTCGACTCGCTTGTGGCTCTATCATGACTGCTCTTTCGCTCCCGGGGAGCAGGCAAGGGTCTTACCCTTGGCCTACCAGGTCCTCTTTTCCTCCCAGTCGGGGCTGGTGAAGGTTCCCGTTTCGTGCGAGTCAAGCGGGCTTGTGTAGGCTTTTCTTGGTTACGTCTTCTTTCTCCCCTTTTAGCCGGTGGCTGATGATTACTTTCTTCACACAGGCCCTTCCACTGAGGCAAATTGTACGATCTTTGTTTCTCAACGTTGGCCTGTGTGTATGTACCATGTGTTCCATGGAATTCCTGAGTGATAGGGTTCTTGACGCGAATCGTCTTTACCGCTTCGTCAAGGGCCGGAAGAGAGTCTCGCCTAAAGCTGCTCAGCCAATGGTCAATCATGAAGTCACTTTCTTGATCTTACCATTCCTCTGGTGGGATGACTTTAACGATACCAGATTTCATACCATAATTATCTATCTTGCTGATAAAATCTTTGAAGCTTCGAAATTGATTCATGGTCTAAGGCGCATGTCAATAAGCTGCTGCATGATCTTGAACATCGAATAGCTTCTTCTGAGTCCACCTACCGGCTTGAAAACTGGGATCTTTCCATCTTCGTAATAATGATCCGGCACAATCTCAGCGTTAGCATCGTCGCTATTTGGCGCTTCAACTGGCTTTGTAATTTGCGGTTCTTCAGGCTCCAGGTCCGAGAGCTCAGAACCAGAGTCGTCCCGATTGCCTTTGGTTCCTTCGCTCGTTGGGGGAGTTAGCGCGGGCTTTGTGTTTTCCTCCTCCGCCTTCACAAAAACATCTGCCTCCCCGTCGGCTGGGGGAGACATAGCTCCAGACATGATTGATGTTGCAGCCATTGTGAGAAGCGCCCAGTAAAAGAAAGATCAAAGCTATCACTGCGTGATCTGCAGGTGTCTATGCACGCGATAGGTACCTCGAGTCCCCAGTGACTAATTGGTCGTCAAGCAGGTGAGGGAGCGGCGGCACCGCCCTTGAAAGGGACCAACAGTGAGTACAGGCAGATCCAGTAGCGTGTCGGTGATTCTGGCATTTCATGTCGATAAATAGGATCGCATTAGATGTGTATGATAGTATAGTTTGCGGAGTTCGCCTTCAGCAGGTGAAGTTCTGGGTGAGAAACCGCTAGTCTTCTTTGGGCCAAGCCACCCGGTTAGCGCCCGCTCGGTCATGCACGCAATTCAAGCCGTTCGACCCCTTTTCGTGTGTTGTTGGGTTTGCTTCATTCCTGATATCTTTGTCATTCTCCTCAAGACGCAAAGTGAGAACATGCAGGCATACCCACAACGTCTCCAAGTCTCCGAGTCTCCGAGCGCGTCCTTTCGGTTGCCAAATTGATCGAGCAGACGGCACGGAAGATTCTAAGAGTAATGCCGAATGAGCATGGTGCTGCTAGACCCATCAGTCATAAGCTCTCCCGTCGGTTTTATTCTGCTTTGCAAAATACAATCATTCTCAAAACCCTTTGCAGCAGACTTCGTTTCGAGCGTCCTGAGCAAGTCATTTTAACTTCGCGAAGATTGCTGTACCAAGACTGTGCACTGCCATGGAGCTCACTCTGACAGAGTTAGCAGTGTGGACTTGTGACAGTATTCTAATGCCCGTGAATTTAGAACCAATTGATGCTTCTCATTTTGTGTTCCGCATCTCGTTCTGCACAAGTTCAGGCCAGATTACGATCATACGTTGGACTCTTGTTCATTTCAAGTCTTCTTAGGCAGTCGCAAATGGCCGACGCAAATGACCGGAATTGGGCTCTCTGAACTACATGTAGGCATATCCTTATGGCTGTGCTTTAGATTGCCTCTCTCGCAAGTGACACAAGCAACTTCGTCTACGGAGACTTCGAAAAGCGGGGGCTGCAATTCTTCCCCTCACTGCAATGGGTGGGTTGAAGACATGACCCAAACCCGTCGAATCCTGTGATCGTAACGGGACTGACGTGCGAGATGTAGGAGAAGGCTACTCGAGAAGGCTACTGGCTTTATTGTTGAATCCCTCGTAGCGGGCGATCTCAGCCCTACGCAATTTACGTATTTTGACAGCTCCGCTAAGTGTTTGCATGACACTCCCTACCTGCAATTCTTCCCATACACCTCAACATTCTCCGCTCTTGACCCAACTCAACCGCAATTAAGAAGTAACCTCTCAAATCTGACAATTTCGTAAACTTGTAACCTCGCAAAACTTGGTTGAACGTCTTAGATCCTCTCGGTGTCCTTCCTCGAAAAAACACTCCGTGCCGTGCCTCTCGAAAACGCTTTCAATTGCCCCACACCGCTACTTGCACGGTTTTCAACAATGTCTTCTGCTCAACCTCCAAACGTGGCTCCTCATTCCGAATCAAAGAGCGCCAAGAAAAAGAAAGCGAAAGCTGAGGCCGCAGCCCAGTCACCAACCGTAGCGGAGCCTGATACGGGAGATGCTTCAGCAGGCGCTGAAAATGCTACAAATGGAACAGATGCTTATGAGAGCCCTTTTGTCAAAGATCTAGCAAAGTAGGTGGACGCCAAAGAACTCCATCACGAAGACTGTTGTTGACGTTGAGTAGAAACATTCGCAATATCAAGAAGAAGCTTGTAAGTCTCAGCAATATTGCTTGGTACTCCATTTCAGGCTGACGTGAATTGTCACCCCAGAATGCGACTCAAAAGGTCGACTCTATAGTTGCCGAGAACCCTGGCACAAGCCTTGACGAACTCCTTGCGAGCAAGAAAATCAACTCCGACCAAAAAATTCAGGCCCAGAAAAAACCCGGCTTACAGACTCAACTTGCACAATACGAAGAACAGATAAGTCAATTCAAGCAGTTAGACGAAGATTTCAAGAAGAGGTTAAAGGAAGAGAAGTCGGCCTGGGAGACCTCGAGCGATGATAAAGCTCAGAAGGTAAAGGAGGCAGCAGTTGAGGCAGCTGTGGCAGATGGCCGGAAGGAAGCTAAAGAGAATCTATTGGTATTGAGCAAATTCCTACGAGCAGCTGCTGCTAAGAGGCAAGGTGGAGATGAAACCTCGCCCGAGAATCGCGCGTTTGAAGGTGCGCTGCTGCTGGTCTACGGAGGTGAAGCCAGCGCAGTCGAAGCCATGGAGAACCTCGTTGCTGGCAAAGACGAGAAAGTACCTACGGTGGATTCAACGCCTTCCGAATACACCTGTCAGTATCCCTTTCGCCCTCTTCTAATCCTTTGCCCCCACCCCTCCAAAGCGCATCCTGACTAATGACCCTTATAGTCCAACAAGTCCGTGATCTCTCCTTCTCCTACGCCCCTTACAGCGCCGAAGAAGCATGGGCAGAAGAAGTCGCCCAATCCTCCCCCACCGCCCCAACCGCCACTCTTGACGACGAACCCAAAGCAGCCGAGATTGGCACCGACCCAACCGTCGCCCATGCTGGCCTTACTGAGTTCGAAACCACTGACGGTCCACCACCTTCATATCAAACCAATGGCGTGAGTAGCCCCAACGAAAACGCCCACGATGCCCCCAGCGCCTCCGGCATCGGCGCCGACGCAGCTAATAAAGCTGGTGGCGGAGAGGAAACCTCAGGCGAAGGTGGTGGAGGGGATTGGGAAGCCAAAGTCTCGACGCGTGGCGGCGGGGGAGGCGACGATTGGGTCCAAGTACCGCGTGATCCAGCGGAGACGGACACCGGCACCGACGGAACACTGACCGGGACAGGAGGGACGCAGAGCTGGGCCGAAGACGTCCCGCTTGCGGCTCCAGAGGCTGACACTGATGTCATGGGCACGCCTGCTTATGCACAGGGCGGTACTGGCGCTGGTGCGAAGGAAGGTGCTACCGGAGACGGCTTTAGCGAAGTGCAGCGGCATCATCACCGTGGAAGTCGGAGCCGTGGGGGCAATGAGCGTGGAGATAGGAGGGGGCGCGGTGGTGGGTATAGAGGAGATCGCGAAGGGGGCAGAGGACGTGGTGGAGGGGGATTCAGAGGCGACGGTGAACGTGGTGCGCGCGGACGCGGACGCGGGAGGGGTGATTATCGAGGGCGTGGAGGTCGTGGAGGCGGAGGCGCTGGAGGTGCAAGCGCTGGCGGTGGTGGCGGCGAGACGTAAGTAAACGACTTGTATGCTTTGAGTCCGTATGGCTTTCGCGCCATGAGTCTTGAGCTTTCGATCTATAACTCGGAACAACGATGGAAATGATGGAAGACGGGGAGAAGGATTGACGGATGTGGCAAGGCCTGCATCGTGGATCGCTTCATGTTAAAGCAGCTGAATCTGGCGCCTTAATGCCATATATCACGCAGTCGACAACGAGCGAGCGAAAGTGAAATGCATAGCGGAGAACACAACGTATGGGATTGTTCGGCACTTGCATACGGACGTCCTCCTCATCGTGAGGACGGAGGATAAAGACTCGGAAAAGTTTCGGCCTTTGTATAAGAGACATTAGCGTAGCGAGTCAAATGATATCTGATCTCTCTGTGTTCTGTGTGTGATTATGTTGTATTGGGAATCTTATATTGTATCATGTTGTCTACGTGTTCCTTCTCAGCGTTTGCTGGGAGCTATATGTAGTCATTCTGGTCATCATCTCCGAATGCTTAATTCTAGGTAGATGTCATTTGTTCATCACTTGCTCTTCTCTATTGTTTTCATGTGCCAGAAATGCTGTCTTTGCTTTATATTTCTAGCTCCTCCTGGTCGATTCGATTTCCACATCCAGGTTCGAGATATTTCCAAGTCATTTAATAAAATTTCTTTGGTGCGTGGGTTGTTGGGTGGTCTGATACGGAGAAAGCACCCGTTTTCTTTATGTAAGCGAAAATCAAGCACGAAGCTAGGAGGCAACGTTGCTCAGGCCTCATTCGTTTCTGAGAATTCGGACATAGTAGGTGTATGCCTGGGGTAACCGGCGCGTCTTGCCGTCAGAGACTCGTTTCAAGTTGAGCAATCCTCCTAGCCGTTTCATGGGCCGGAAGACGAACATGCTGAAGGAAACGGCGTGGGACTAGATCTGAGATTAGCCATCACAACCCATCACCAGGAACCACAAGGACCCCGTGACAGGTCCGGCACCAACCTTTTGTGGACTCGTCAACATGTGCAGAGTCGAGCCTGAAAAGCCTGCGGGTAGATAGCAATCGATGTAGCTTTTGAGCATGACAGCGCAGATCAGGCTGAGTGATTCAATGCGAAGGCCATCATTCGTTAGATCATGACACTTGAATCTCCAAGAACGCATCACATGACAGCATCCAAAACCGCCCTCCGTACTTTTTTCAGCTGCTCCTCTTTCTCCTGTAACTTCCGCACTAGGATGCCGCAACGTCGCCTCCAGTCCACATTACCCTCATCCTCTTCGTTCGGGTCAATATTACTTAGTTCCTCTTCGGATACATCGCCCAACGTCTCGAAAAAGTCAGCAGATGGTTGTCTTTGGTGGACCGGCGCTTGAAGCTGTGACTCCCCGTTGACCAGGACCCGAGGTGGAGTGGCGAGACGGACCGGATTGCCTGGCTGATGTGGTACCTGGAGTTGAAGTTTCGAGGGCTTGCGGCCACCCACATGGCTGTCGCCGGGCGGCGTTGGCGTGTGCCGATGTTGCGAAGACGCAGGAATTGGGCGCGACATCTGAGCCGAATGCTGTTGAGGTGGGCTAAGGCTAGAATGTTGCGGTGGTTGCGAAGTGGTGGTAGATATGGGTGTTGGAAGGGTGTTTGGTGATGTATTACTATCTTTGGCATTTGGGTTCACAGGGAAGGTGCCAAAGGGTCCGTCTTGCACATTGCGATTACTCGGTGGTCTTCCCCTAATCTTCCCACCTGATGTGCTACCCTGATTCCACGCGCTGGAGATGGCAGAAGCATGACGTTTCCGAACCTTGGTGTTTGGCGATCTGGCGCTGCCAGTGCCACTCCCTGGCAGGGCTGATTTTGGTTCATTCTCGCCAAAGGCTGGAGCAGCAGAATAAGGAGCTCGGGGGGTGATGGCGCTTTGCGGATAAGGGGAAGCCGGAGTCTCTGCCGTGTTCCCACCCGTCCGCGGAAACTGCCACATCCGCTGTGTCGCACTGTTCGGATGGGCACTGAGAGTTTGGTGCTGCTGCGCTGGGCTGTGAGCTTTTGGTGCAATGGCTACATGTGCTGCTTGCCACACGTCGCCTTGTGGCACGTGTGGTGACGCACTCCAAGGCGCGGCGCTCGAAGGGGCAGCGGAGTAATGGTCCTCAAACATTGTTGATATCTCAGCACTACTCGCACGAATGCTATGATGCTGATTGATCGAATTGGTACCGTCTATCCCTTGCTCGCCTTCTGCGACGTCGTCAGCTTTTCGCCGACCACGTTTAGGACGCCATTCCGGGAGCAGAGCCCGGACCGCAAGGTCCTCCTCTGGTGGGACTCCTTCTCGGACAGTCTCAGCAAGTTCGGCGTCTGTCTGCGGCCTCTCGGTGTAGTAGGTGCTTGGCTTGGATGAGAGATAATTGCAGAAGGCATCGACGTGGTAGGCATGAAGCCATCTCTAGACCAGAAACATAAGCACTTTGAAAATATCTTGTATATTTTGGAACAAAAACAACACATAGATGGGCATTAGAAGATCATACTTTCAACCGAACAGCGTACTGTTGTACTTTCTGAGTGCTCTGATTTTTCTCTCTATCCGGTGGCTCTACGCCTAGCTCTATGACAAGATGGGCCCAGGTCTTGATCTCCTTCTTCTCCAGTTTCTGCAAGAGCACAAACAGAGTCCATGTTGAGAAGATGTTGCCATCACTGCGCGGTGGGTTGCGGAATCCTTTCTTGAGCTCCTCAGTTTCGACGGCCAGTGGGATTGATGGGTTGCAGTAGAGGATGAACTTGGCATAAGCTTCGTCGAGATTGTCTTCATTGACCTCTTTAGATGGGAGGCTGCGTTTTGGTGACCCCAACGGTGCCCGTGGAACCTCTTGTGTCGCTTGCTGCGCTTGCTGCCGTTGGTGTTGAGGCGACGGCGGGAATTCATTAGCCATATTCATATGGAGCTGATTCGGCAGCAAATGTCCATTGTTCTGAGCAATGGGTGTGGATGGATATTGAAAATTCGAGGTTTCCAAAGCCGGATCTATCATAGACACTGAAGGGGCCAAAGTAGATGATATAGGAATAGTCGCTCTACGAGCCAATGGAGAATGAGAGCCGCCATAGTAAGGATGGTTCATGGTCAATGCCGCACCACCAACAGGTGTTGATACGCTTTCCCTTCTACTGGACGCTCGAGACGGCAAGGCACAGCCACTCTGAATGCATCATGTTTCGGAACGAGTCCTCTCATCGCATAGCGCTTGCTGTCTCACGCGAAAATTGGGGTTGGGCGAACAGTGCGGGCCAGGAGAGGATTATTTGGTTCTGTATGCTTTGGGGGGTGGGGGGATTTCACAAGAGCTACGATCTGACTGACGGCGGCCGTTTGAACAAATTTTACGCGAAGACCTCCCCACAGATGCGGAGTGTATGTCGGAAGGAAAAGTAGAGACGGGCAGCAGGCAATCCAGATTATTAAGCCAGGAGGACACGGCGAGGTAGCATCGCGATTGTCAGTCATTGGAGGAAAAAAGTCCTAGCAGACTGGAATTACCCGCATAACCTTGAAAGCAGGTCGACAGCACCCAGGGCCAGCCAGACCGCCCACTATATTCAGCGCGTCTACAAATCGTGCATAAGGCCCCATCTAGTCCATCTAGCAGCCTTCTGGCTTGGGAAAACAAGCCGGAGCGGCACAGCATCGATCAAGAGATTTCACTAGTCCTCATGCTCGACTAGATGTCTCTATTTGGGGCATTCCAGCCGGTGTTGTCAAATCTAATCTCCAATGTCTAAAGTATAGATCGTGAGTATTGCCGTGTTGAGTCATCTTGAGCGTTGGACCGGTTGGAAAGGCGTCTCAGGCGTGGAATGGAGCATTAATTATACAGTCATTGCTGCCTCTATGTTTCAAGCTTGGCACGGTGATTGACTAGGTAAGCTCCCCTAACTGCAGGCGGATGGTCGAGTGACTCGAGTCAGCCTTGGGGAGAGCTACTACACACAGAGGATACACACTAGACACTAGGGACCCATAACGGTGAAGGATCACGGGGATTTCGCTTTTGACTAGGCCCCAGGAACGTGTGATTGCTTGCGTCGCAGATCATTGTCGCAGGTCACGAGCCTCAGCTTCATAGTGAGCCATATGGCTGTTCAGAAGGGCACTAGCATGACACGCTGTTCAGACGAAACAGACCCCGATAACCCGTCATCCCTCCTTCTTGGGTCTGGTGGGTTTGATACCTGACCCACAGAGCGACACGGCATGTAGCTTCACAACCAAGGCAGTTCTTCATCTTCGACGTTTAGGACTCACTCATCAACCTAGCTTGAGTCTCCAATCATAACTCCAATCCTAACCTCAATGCAGACTTGCGACCTGGGGTATCATGTGTGATGCAGTCATGTCCAATCTCATTCCCAATGCCATTTCAGCAGTGGCAGGCACGCCATACAACGCCAACGCTTCTGTAGGTCATGGTAGCAATCAAATCTGCACAGCTTCGCGTAGTATCATCCGCCGTTCTCCACCCCCTGCATTTTCACTTGGTCCGCCTCATGACTTGATACCTGGGCAACGAGGACGCCTTCTCGGCTCTGACAGCCGGGGCAATTATGGATGACCTCGTGGCTGAAAAGATCGCAGTCGATGCAGAAGTGGTTTTTGCAAGTTCTGCATTCATATCTCCCGCTCTCGCTCACTCCACTATTCGTAGACTTCGGTATCTCATGCGGTTTCTTGGCCTTCCCTCGGCTCGTCGACAGAGTCATCCCATTGTGCGGGCCCACCGCTCCCGACCTCTCTCCTGGCGCAGCGACCGTAGATCGGATTTGAAACCCCGTTTGGCAGCCGAAACACTTGGCTTGGGGAGAAGCTTGGGCACGTGACCAGGAGACTTCCTTCCAATTCCTGAGCGGGAAGAGGTGATGATAGCTTCGGGCCAAATGCGTGCTGAGTATCAGCGTCAGGTTACACGCTGGGCACTGCGTTGGCAAGCTGCAAACTTTGCTCTGGCACCGCGAACACAAATATCCTCCCCGCGTGGGCTTTGAATGGCACGCGCACAGAGTTGGAGCCTGATCTACAATACGGGACGGAAACCCCATCATAAGCAGACTGGATTTGCTAGCTTCTTCTTCCGCGTCCTTGGCCTGTGTAGTCGTTGGGGGAACGGTAGCACGCATGAGAAGATCTCGGAAGTGCTGTTCATTGAGTGCGACGCTATAGGTTTCGGTGGAAGAGATCGAGGGGTTAGTCCGCGTCACTAGAGTATTGCAAATAGCGACTTGAGCTGCCAACCCAACAACACTCACCGTGATCTTTGCGTTCACCAAAGCGGATATTGTTGTATGTATATCTCCAGGATCAGAGGAGAGCAAGGAGCCAAAGATCACTAGGACCTCTCGGGTGGTGTGAGTGGGTGCATGAAAGAGCGCTGCTCGCGCCATCTCTAGTGCATTCTGCAGACTTGGCTGACCCTTCGGCTCATCTTTACGTAGTTCCTGGAGCTTGGAAACGTGATCACTTGGATTGCCCGAGATGTCGGAGACGCGCAAAGCTAGACCGTCTCGCATGCCGATGATCCCAAGTTGCGAGATAGGATTTTGCTCAAAGTACTCATTGATGAACTCTTGCACATAGCGAAGGGTCAACAGGTACCGCGTCGGACGTAGGTCCTTCTCTGCCATCGCATCTGAGAGGTCTAAGACAATCAAAAGATGTCGAATTATGCCTCTTTGCAGCGGCGTTGTATCTTTGAGAAGTCTGCATTTGGAGACTGTCAGTCAGATGCACCATCATGACGCTCATATATCGTGCTCTTATTTTGTGCGCCTGGGGCATCGCATTTCATCGCATGCTGTTGGCTGTGTGGGGAGAATGAAGGTCACCATCTTGGCTCTACACCGTGCTTTTCTCACCTCTTCCGCTTATCTGCTTCAAGTAGACCTTCGACGGTGGAATTAATCGTTCCATCAGCACCCTCAACTACGTTTTCCCATGTTCTTGTGACCTCCCAGCCGCCTCCCTTCCTGCCGGTCCCTCTTGCCGTAGAACCTTCGCCAGCGCCTCGTGTGACTTGGTGGGCTTCCACCTCTTCATCTGATATGTCTTGCACGTAGTCATCGTCAGAATTGACCATTATATCAGGGGATTTGACTGGCTGTTGCTATTTCTGACATAGAGCGATCGGGGATGATATGGCTACGATCATCCTGAATGATGTGGTGACAAAATCATCGCCTTGCTTTATTAGGCGCGCCTTGTCTATGCCAAGACATTTCGGGGTCGAGGCTTCAAGCCGGATAAACCGTAGATGGAATTTGTGAAGGCATTGTAGGGCAAGCTTGACCGTACGTCAAGCGTTCTACGTCGTAATTCTTTGTTATTATGCTTTAGTATACATCTTCCTGCCCGGGCCATGCATGACAAGAACCACCCCTTAGATATCCTTTGGTCTCTGCACTGTTTGACGGTCATCTTGGCTCAGTGCAACTCTCTTCCAAAAGCCGACTGCCGGGTCCGAACCATTATCTTCTGATACATAGCAACTCGAGGATATGTTATGCTTAAAGGACTTCGCTAAAATAACATCAATCGTCATGAATAACACGCCGCGATATGCACCATATCACGTATATGTTCCCTCTCCTGCTACAGGCATCGGCCAATCGTCCTCTGTAATACTTGACCAGAATACCCACAGCATCACGACCGAGAGTAGCGTAAATAATGTTTCAAACAAAGCGCCGTCGATTTTCCCATTCGTTCCCTGGCAAATATGCGTGCTGACAATGTATTGGAAGATCTGACCAATGGCGAAAAGCAAGGCAGCCCCAAAGAGGTACACTTGACTTCGTTAGCAACAGCGGCACTACTAAAGGGACAAGACGTACACATAGGTTTCTTTTCACCAAGTACCCTTAGAACTAAGACGGTTTCCAGTACAAAGAATAGGAACAAGCAAATCAATGGGAACAATTGATAGAGGACGTATAATGCAAGATTGTAATTCGGTGCCTGTCGACTTCCAGCGAAGGTATCCGTGTAACCGAAGCCTGTGTCGAGTGCGACATAGCCCGCACCCACAAAGAATGCTATGCCCGAGATTAGGATGAGGCCCAGCGAGATTGGTGTGCCGTCGTCCAGTATTTGGTAGCCAACTAGGCCATTTAGTAGAAGCACCCATAGTGTCGCAACGATGGCACCAATGTGCACCGCAGTAAAAGCCTGGAAAAAGTATCAGCGCTGAGCGCCCACTAGTGGTGAGTCTAAAACGTACCAGACGGACACTTCTGTTTAATGGAAAGCCGCCAACAGTGAAGATCTCGCAAAGCGAGACGATTAAGTAGCCCACAAGAAACAATTGAAATTCCCTAAAGCCCAAGTCAGCCTTCGCTGTTAGAACCCAAGACATAAGACCAACCTTCTGCCCACAGCAGCTCTTTTCAGTTCTGACCGTAGCAGTAAGAAGATTGTGACGGCAATTGCTATACCGCAGAGTAGTATTGAGCCTTGTGATACATTAGTGCTTTTATCCTTCCTCCGAGCAGAGGGACGTGCCGAGATTTGCAAGATTACGGTCATTGCTCAATGAAATGCCTTTCAATGCACACCCACGGAAATCCAATGCTCCGTTCAATTGACTGCCCGCTTTCTGTTGCGTTGGCGACTCATCGAAAAGCTATGAGAAATTTGTCAGAGGTGAGCTGCTGCGTATGTAGTTGTCGTTGCTAGGGAGGTCTGAGAGGAGGGAGCATACATTGCAAACAGGTAGTGTCGAGTCTCGACAGAAGTCCTAGATTGGTAGCGAGCCGTTAGCGACAAAAGACCTCCAAGCTTCAAGCTTTTCCGACCTACATGAAAATTGCCAAATGCTGTACTCCCCATCTTGAAATTGCATCAGCCAAGACGGCGTGATTTGGGTCGACCAGTATAACGTCGTCACATCCAACCAACGAGTGCACTATTTAAGAGGATGACGGAGAGAGTAGAACGATTGTATCGCTTTTACACGTGGCAAGTCGTTCCTCGTTGAGAAGATGCGCTTCTACGTCGGTCGAGAGAGCAAACGGTGACGATTCGAAGTGGTAGGGAAAGCGAAAAACAGGAAAGAGCGAGGCGGGAGGCGGCAGGACCTAGTACAGATGCCTTCCAAGCAAGGTTTTTCTTTTCTTCCTCGAGCAGCACAGAATTAAAGAGGTAGATGGCGAGGTGGAGGAGTGCTGACTCGAGGTTGAAGACGATGGAGAGCTGGTGTGGTTGAGAGCCTCCGGAGTGGTTGCGACTGAATGACTGGCTGGCTGCAGGGGAAATTGGACTTTGCCGAAATTGCAGCGGCACCGTCGTCACCAGCCACACCAAGAAAGACCCAAATCATGATGATGCAAGGACCATCATTACAACAATTGTACTCAGAACTGCATACACAGCATCATTTTGAAAATAGTACGAGTTCTTGGGACGATCTACGTGCGTTTTGGCAATAATATGTTGCCTTGCCTACATGCCGCGCTCGATGATCTTTCTAAGTTTGGGTTCAACTCATGAACCGTGAGCGTCCACGACTACGCCATATGCCTTCTGCTGGACAGGACTTGGATGGCAGAGAATAGTGTCAACCTTGCCCTCGAATGATGTTACCGGTAATGGGTCGCAGCAGGCTCGTATAACTCTGGTACGCCAACAAGTGACAGTAATGAAGACCATGTAGAAGCGCTACAAGATGAATGCCTTTGTCTTCACATGAGCAGTGATAAAGCATGGGTTTGGAAATACAGGCCTTCATGACGGCCTGTATCTGCACAAACAATGTGCTAAATGAGTAAGTCTCGGCTCCTTCAAGCTATCGATCTGAGAGTCGCGAATGCTAGGCAGTTGCCACTTATATTTACAGAGATAATGCGAGACGCTTCGGAGCAACTGGCAAGAGAAGCCTTCTCAAGACCAAAGCTCCTCTTACCTGTCTTCTGATATCAGATGAGTTAGGCGGTGAATGCAGGCAAGAGGCATGTAGCCGGCCTACCTACGTTTCCCAAGCGGCGTTCCACCCAATTCCCGCCTCACCTTAGAACTACGAGTGTTTCATGTAGGGCATATTGTACTCAGCCTCGAAGGATGTAGTCGTTGCAGCCGAAATTGGAATTCTGGTGGTGCACTTTCAATCTACCTTTCTCCATTCTCGATCGCTTGCATGGAAACAAGACTGAATTCATACCTTGACCGTGGCACATCTCCCCCGCTCGCGACCTGAGTAGCTGCATGAGAGGTATCTTATTTGCATAGATTCAGTGGAGCCAACTGTATGGTGAAGACTTTAGCGTGAAAAAAAGCTGCCCTACGAGACTCAGCAAGTGAGAGAAAGGATCCCATTGTCAGTCCTACCACCAATTTTTCGGCGGAATCTCGTGCCACTGTTGCCAGAAGTCTAGCCAGCCCAGTCATAGGATTCCTTTGTTGCTTTGGGTAGAGACGCCTGCACAAGTCAAATGCTTCTTCCTCCAACGTGATCGTGTGCGCGCGACTCGACCTCCCCCTGGAGCCCCGTGGATCCACCCCAGCGCCCCCCTCCACTGGTAGAATTCACAATACCTTTTATTCCCAACTGCTTGGATACCTTGCCTCCTCCTCTCCTTGAACGGGCTGCTTCTGGCTAGCCCACCTGTCACCGCCAACATTCCTCGCCTAAAGAGTCCCGACTCCGCAACGATCCCTCTCCGCACTCTATCCCCTAGCCGGCGACCAGACAGGGACTCCGCCTCGATAGACGAGAAGGAGGGTCTCCGTCACCGGCGCTCCACGGACTCTGCAGGCTCAGACTTTTCCCTCTGGAGTGATACCGGTGACCTCGCTGAGCAGCTCGCTGAAGAGGAGGATCCTCTCCGCATCAATCTACGGGGCTCTATAGATCAGAGCTCTGCACGCTCAAGAGCGCAAGAGAAGCGTTCGAAACACGTTCACTATCCACTCGATACCGTTTCGCCAAGCAGGAGTGCTAAACCTGGAGTCGACAAAGAGGCTATTGAAATACCGAGTCCTCCGCCGAGGAAGATCTCTTTCGTTGAGAAGTCACTGGCGGTCATAATGACAGGCAACCGCCAGAAAGCACAAAGTCATGGCCTGGTGGGCAAACCATTGCTGTATGAATCTAATAATGTCGTATCTGATCAAGAGCATACGCTGATTGCCGGTAGCTATTTTACAAGTGTTTTTGTTTCTTTAGGGGTTTTCCTTTTTGGTTACGACCAGGGCGTGATGTCTGGTATTATAACGTATGAGGCGCTTCCCACCATGCGCCAGCGCCGGCACTGATACATATCTAGTGGTTCCTTCTTCAAAGACTACTTTAATCAACCCACGAGAGCAGAAATAGGGACAATGGTTGCTATTCTTGAAGTCGGAGCCTTCATAGCATCGTTGGGCGTGGGACGAATAGGGGATGTGCTTGGTCGGCGAAGGACCATCCTCTACGGCTCGGCGGTCTTCTTTGTTGGAGGCGTCTTCCAGACCTGCGCCAATGGCATGCCCCTGATGATCTTTGGACGGATCATCGCAGGACTTGGTGTCGGTGCTCTCTCGACTATCGTCCCTGTATATCAATCCGAAATATCGCCGCCCCACAATCGAGGGAAGCTCGCGTGTATCGAGTTCTCAGGCAACATAAGCGGCTACGCAGCGAGTGTTTGGGTGGATTACTTCTGCAGCTTCATAGATAATGATTATGCTTGGCGGATACCGCTACTGTTACAGTGCGTTATGGGCTTGCTTCTTGGATTTGGCTCCTTGATCATCTGCGAGTCACCAAGGTGAGAGAGGCTTTTGTGATTGTGGTAGACCTTGCTAAAAACTCATAGATGGCTGCTTGACAATGATCATGACGAAGAAGGTATCATTGTGATAGCTAATCTCTACGGAGGTGGCGATATACATAACGACAAAGCGCGACAGGAATACCGTGAGATCAAAATGGATGTGCTACTCCAGCGCCAAGAAGGCGAAAGAACATACTATGAGATGTTCCGCAAATACTCTAAGCGTGTCTTCATCGCTATGTCTGCTCAAGCCATGGCTCAATTGAACGGTATCAATGTCATATCTTACTATGCACCCCTTGTATTCGAATCCGCAGGCTGGGTAGGGCGCGACGCTATTCTCATGACTGGAATCAATGGCCTGACCTATCTGGCTTCTACGGTACCACCCTGGTATGTTGTCGACAAATGGGGGAGACGCCCTATTCTCTTATCAGGCGCACTGGCAATGATACTGTCCTTGTCAGCCATATCATATTTCATCTTCATTGATATTCACGCGACGCCAGCTTTGACCGTGATATTTGTGATGATCTATAACGCAGCGTTCGGAGCTTCTTGGGGTCCAATTCCATGGCTTTATCCGCCGGAGATTTTACCTCTCAGCATAAGAGCTAAGGGGGCAAGTCTGAGCACCGCAGCGAATTGGGCTTGTAACTGGTTGGTAGGTGAGATGACGCCTATCCTGCAAGAATGGATCAAGTGGCGACTGTACCTCGTGCACGCTTTCTTTTGTGCTGCCAGCTTCGTCCTTGGTAAGCTCATCCCGAGAAGCGGTGCTGTGTGCCCTTCTCAGACCCCAGCTTCGCTGACCTCAAGCAGTATATTTCATCTATCCAGAAACTGCAAATGTACGTTTGGAAGATATGAGTCAGCTTTTTGGCGATGCCACGACTGCCATGCCAACTCCAGCCCAGCAAGCTGAGGTGGATTCCTTGATGAGCGGGCGTTCACCAGTCCCGTCACTGGATATTCGACGTGATGGACGTGGTCTAGGTAACTTTACCGCGGACAACGCCATACCTGGTCTTGATATCAATCCCCCTGATGGCGATGGGAAGGCATCAGAGCCGCCCGCTCCCAAAAGCGAAGGCTTGGGAGGGTGGATATCGCGGCTGGCGCAAAGGACGAGGGGTGAGGGAAAGCGAGACAAAGGTGGGGACTATGGGCGATTACAAGACCGAGAAGATGATTGAGCTGTATTATCAAGTATAGATGAGCAATTGACTTCAATGTAGGTATGATTGGTACGAATTCAGATTAGACTTGTCTCTCACACCAGGGAATGAAAGGGTGGAGACATGATTCCCAGCGCCGGACTTCCTGGTGGTAGAGCGATTTCTGGTGGTTTATATACTATATCACACGTTCAAAAGAACTTAACCTAGGGGTCATTACCACTGTGGACTGCGTCCAATGTACACTGGCTGGATTTAAGATCTCCAGCAATGGCTGAAGGAAGGTCTTGGCATGTTCCCCTTTCTCTGATCTCTCGGGCATCTTCCGCGCAACTCTAATTACGCCGCCTTGCAAATTCGTAAGTCTTTTGGAAAGGCCAGCTCGCCCACTCAACCCTCGTTCAAGGCTCGTTCGCAAGCTCCCCGTACCACTCCGAACCCGAAGAAATGGGGGAACACATATAGCAATAGCGAATATCCTGTTGCCGCGATTCATACCCTTCTGTCAGCGCCCACCCTCCTTGCGCCATACCGTCACTTTCACACACGCCCACAAAACTGCAGGGACTTCCGTCCATTGTGTTTCGAAGGCACAATGTCTAGCTCCAAGGCAAGCCATGCCTCCGGAGCAGCTCAAACAGACCACAACCTAAGGCAAAGACACACCCCAGGCAAAGGGGAAAATGGGTCTGCAATTGCACCTATGGAAGAAGTGGATGATAAGAAGAACGTCCAGGTATGCCGCCGAGCGAAAGAAATTCCGTACACAGCAGCTAATAGTAATGCTTCCACAGCCTACGAGTCATAGTAACATTCTATCCTATCTCGACGAATATGAATTCTTGATCGCCCCCTTGATCTTTACTGCCCTCGCATTTTTCACCCGAATGTACAGAATCGGCATCTCAAATATAGTGACGTGGGATGAAGCACATTTTGGCAAATTCGGTTCGCATTACCTGAAGAGGGAGTTCTATTTCGACGTACATCCTCCGCTGGGGAAGATGCTAGTAGGGCTATCAGGCTATATGGCTGGATACAACGGATCTTTCGAATTCAAGTCGGGCGAGAAATATCCAGAAGAGCTGAATTATACCTTCATGAGACTTTTCAACTCAGCTTTCGGAGCAATGTGTGTGCCATTGGCATACTTCACAGCAAGGGAACTCAACTTGAGGCGGCCGGCAGTCTGGCTGGTGACAATGATGGTGTTGTTCGAAAATTCATACGCAACTATCTCAAGATTTATACTGCTGGACTCAATGCTCCTTTTTTTCACATTCACCACAACCCTCTGCTGGGCAAGATTCCATAATTTGAGGCGGGAGAGTTTCTCTGCTGAATGGTTCTTATGGCTTACCTTGACCGGCATAAATATTGGTTGTGTGTGCAGTGTGAAATGGGTTGGTCTCTTCTGTACGGCTCTCGTCGGCGCTTACACCGCTGAGGATCTATGGAATAAATTTGGCGATCTCAATATGCCAAAGGTACAAAACTCTGCTGGTGTGAATTGAACGAGGCTAACAATCGCAGGCGAGACTTGGGGCGCATCTAGGAGCTCGTATCCTAGGCCTTATCGTCATTCCAATGATCGTGTACATGTTCTCATTCTACATCCATTTTTTGGTTCTCGAGAACAGCGGTCCAGGAGATGCTCAAATGAGCTCTCTTTTTCAAGCAAATCTCAAGGGAACGGAAGTCGGCAAAGATAGCCCCCTCGAAGTAGCGTACGGATCAAGAGCAACACTGAAGAACATGGGTTACGGAGGTGGACTGTTGCACTCTCACGTTCAGACGTTTCCCGAAGGATCTAATCAGCAACAAGTTACTTGCTATCACCACAAAGATGCAAACAATGACTGGTTCTTCTATCCCAATCGAAATGAACCATTGCCCTCGCAGGACGATCCAATCAAGTATGTCAGCAATGGGGACGTGATGCGTCTCATACACTCCCAGACCGGGCGCAACCTGCATTCTCACTCTGTCTCTGCTCCAGTCACAAAGGGCGACAATGAAGTTTCGTGTTATGGAAATACCACAGTCGGAGACGACAAGGATCACTGGACCATGGAAGTTGTCAACGACGCCGCCACTCGAGACTACTCTAAAATCCGCACCTTAACAACAGCCTTCCGCCTACGGCATACCTCTCTCGGTTGCTATCTGCGCGCTGGAAATGTCAATCTCCCCCAGTGGGGCTTCAAACAGATTGAAGTCACCTGCGTAAAAGAGAACAAACCGCGCGACGTCTACACCCACTGGAACGTCGAAGCACACTTCAACGACCGACGTGAGTTTATCACCTCCCATCTCATGCTCCATTTATAAGCACCGCACTAATCGCTGCTTACCACAGTCCCCGCCGGCGACCCAGGCTCCTACAAATCCCCCTTCTTCCGCGACTTCGTCCACCTCAATGTCGCCATGATGACCTCCAACAACGCCCTCGTCCCCGATCCCGACAAACAGGATGACCTCGCCTCGCAATTCTGGCAGTGGCCCATTCTGAACGTCGGCCTTCGTATGTGCGGCTGGGACGATACCATCATAAAATATTTTCTTCTCGGCAACCCGCTCGTCTACTGGGGCTCCACTGCCTCCCTCGTCATCTTCGGCGCCCTTGTAGCGTGGTATACCATCCGCTGGCAAAGGGGATATGATGAGCTCAAGCCCGAGGAAATCGATCATATCCATTATGGGGGCTTGTATCCCGTGATCGGGTGGTTTCTGCACTATGCGCCGTTTGTGGCTATGGCACGAGTGACGTACGTGCACCATTATTATCCAGCGCTGTATTTTGCGATACTCACGATGGGGTTTGTGATGGACTGGTTTACCAGGCCGTTGCAGAGGAAGGATAAGAAGCTTGAGTGGGCGGTATACGGGGTCTTCTACGTGGCTGTGACTATGCTGTTCTGGTTGTTCAGGGCAGTGGTGTTTGGGATGGAAGGAGATAATAAGAAATGGAGGCATTTGAAGTGGTTTGATCGGTGGAGGATCACGGATTGAGCGAGTGGAAAGGTGGTTATGGGCTTGGGGGGGAGCAGAATGAGAAGACTATATCTTGGCTCTGCAAGAATACGAGTCCTTCAAAATATAAGATAGGCCTGCGATGGGCCTACCCAGCAGAAGCGAGTACCACATGATGATATTTCGCAGATGTATTTCTATGCATGGAGTTCCCATTTGGGTCGGTCATTAGACAATTTGTATTGAGATCAATACCATTGATTCTTATCTAGCTCTCTACTTGCTCCTAACAACCCCTTTTCTATGCGAAGCCCTTCCTATCCAACGCCTTGCCAAGAACCGTTTCCACCAATTGATTGTTCCATACCTCAGATCTTACCGCCTTCCTAAAAAGCCTCTACTCTCTTCATCCCCACCATCATCTCTCCCCAACAACTCGTCAGCTTCGCGACAATATCTCACTCCCTGGCCGCGTCCGACTTCACTGCCCCAGCACACTACCACTGCATCCACAACCCCAGCAACGACCCCATCGATGGCTCCGAGCACTCCCCACCCAATGGCTGCCGCAATCAGACCGACTACATAGGCATACAGACTTCCCTTGATAGTAGTCCCTCCGTTCGCAGATGCTAGGGTCAGCGAGCGTGCGGTGCTGACCCACCCGCCAAAGCCAAGAGCTAAGGAGGTTATGAAGCGGGTTGCGCGGAGAAGGAGGAGGGATAGGGTATAAGAGTGCAAAGGCGTCTGGGTGGGCGTATTCCGTGCGTGGAATTGTGCTGAATGTGGATGTTTGGATGATGGAGCGAGGAAAGAGAGGCGGGCGAGGGCTCGAGAAGAGGTGACTAGAGGTTGCGAGTGGATGGCGCTGTAGGTTAGGGTGAGAGGGTTGGTAAGAGTGGCGATTGTGGAGGGGAGGACCGTGTAGGAGCAGAGACCTGCTAGGGCAAGGACACGACGTGGGAGGATGAGGTAAGGTAGGCGGATGACTAGAGCGAGGAGGGTCGAGAGGCAGATAGTCCCGAACAGAGTACTTGTCGCATGGTTGAGGGCGGCGTTGATGACTTCCTTTGATCGAGGAGCGGGGGCGGTGAGGCGGTGGAAATACCATTGACTCACTGTTGCTGCTGTGGTAGCGCGCTGAACACCAAACATGACGCCTAGTGTCCAGAGGTAGACGAGCACGAAGAAGATGCCTAGCCACCAGGTGCCAGCGTCAATGATATAGAGCTTAGCGCCTGCTGAGAGGTGACCGCCGAGAAAAACGCGTGTGAACATTCCCAGCCAGACCCAACTCCAAACGGTGACGCCGATCAGAGTCGCGAAGCCGACGATGAGAAGTCCTGGATTAACTGCAAGAATGCGGCAAGAGAATTCCAGGATGCCGACTGCCTTGCTTAGCGAATGACGGCCTTTGTAGACAGCAAAACCCCAGAACAGAGCCAATATGCCAGGGATGAAGGAGAATCCTCGCATCGCTTTGTCCTGAATACTATCGCCGTGGTACCTTCCTTGAAAGCTCGAGATCAAAGGATAGAGAAAGAAGGAGAAGAGGATGATAGGCACTGCCACAAGAATGGTGTAGACCAGTGGCCGCACATATGAGCGAAGGAGTGAGAGCCATACCAACGATACGATGACCGCGACCACGGTATCGATAGCAAGGAGATGGTAGGAAGCATGTAATGTCGAGTAAATGGTATCCCCTAGCGGCTTCTTGAGCGACGGTGCTGATGTGTGCAGCCATACGAGGGCGAAGCTGGAGAAGAGAGCAGCAACAGATATGACATATAGCGTACCCCAGAAGACGTCGTGGCGAGGTGGAAGATCGGCAGGGTATGAAACAACGGGAGGCGTCGACGAAGTGTCCGAGTCTGGTGATGACATTTGCTGCATATCTTCTTGGTCTGTTTCTGTAGGAAGATAGGCGGATCTTGCATTTGGTGGTTTTCGAAACTGTTGAATCGAAGGAAGATCATCATCAGGAGTAATCTCCTGCGCCAGATAGTCTGGCGGATCTGCGTGATCTGATTCATTCGTGGTGCTTCGTGCTACACTTTCCAGGCCGACGTCTTCCATGATGCCTTTGCTTGTGCTGCTCGACTTGCTGTCGATACGCGCCAAGCTATTGCTTCGCCGCTGACGGCTTTCGTCTGCAGCCGCTCCTTGGAGGTCGTTGTGTGACTTGTCACCCCTCCAAGAGCTTCTGATACCAGGCTCATTGGTATCTGCTTGCCGTCCATCCATATTCCGGCTGTCCTGACTCCGATCGAGTCCCGAGCCTCTGCTACCGCCATCCTCAGCCTCCGATGACTCTGCAAGCCGACTTCCACCAAGCTGCTTTCGAGATCGCTGCAATGCGTAGTATTCTGCTACTTCTCTCTCGTGCTCTTCTTCGTCGTCTTCCTCTTTAAACTGATCATGAGCGCTGTAGAAGAGTGGTGCATTCGCCCGGGACGCAAAGGGGAATTGCGATAGCGAAGCGCCGCCTTGGTAAGGGCTAGCCGGAGTGGGGCGCTGAATGTATGATCGAGTAGATTGGAAACGAGAAGTACCTTGAGCTGGTCGTCTTTGCAAAGGATTTCGGGAAGCCTCTTCCTGTCCACCGAAACTTATGCGGGATTGTGACTGTGCGAGAAACTTGCTCGCATCTAATGTGCGATCAGCTGGAATAGAGGGGACATGAAAGCAAAGACATACATTCAGAGAACATGTCTCAAGCTGCGAGACAATTTTTTGGAATTCTGAAAACCTTCTGGAGAGGCAGATAGCTTCCGATGTTGCTATGACAAGCGGGGCAAGTCAAAAAGGGCAAGCCCGATAGAGATGGTGAAGCCAAGACCGATGTACGATGGCTTTTCGAGTCATTCATGATTGGTAAGTGGTCTGATGGCACATGCTGTGGGATCGAGGTTGTTGAGAGTCATAGGCAGAAAGGTGGAGGTAGGTGTAGTTGCAGTCTCGTGCTTTCAGGCAGATAGGCGTTTTGCGTCACTCCGGGTCTAGCCCACATATCAGACGCTAAAGCTGCCTTAGGCTTAGTCTGCTGCCAAGACAAAACTCATTGGCCCTCATCCACATTCGCTGTTTTCTGTGAGGTTGACGACACACGAACAATGCGCGTCTGTCAGCTAAGCTCACCATGGACAGGCTGCTGTAAAGATTGCTCTTTTTCTATGAAGCCTGCTCTTCTCTGAAAGGCCTGATCGTGATCCGACCGTCGAGGCTCCATGTATTCAATGAATTAAAACAGCCGCTCGCGCGCTTCAAAGTCTGGCCCCTGGAGTTCTCTATGGGCTTCATAAGGATTCTTCTTATGCCTATTTTGTCATTGACTGAGGTTTGAGAATCAACATCATCCGTTGCAAGAAATTATGAGCCAACCTTGGGACTACATAGCCAAGTTGGTCTGCATCGGCGATTCCGCCACCGGCAAAAGCTCTCTTACAGTCCGCTTATGTGAAGGGCGCTTCTCCGCCCAACACGATGTTACAATTGGCGTCGAGTTTGGCTCTCGTGTTGTCAATGTTGGGCCGAGCAACAGCTCCCCAACTTCTCCAGAAGGTTCTGACCCCAAGGGGAAGAAAATGAAGCTCTCGTTGTGGGACACGGCAGGGCAAGAAACATACAAATCTGTCACAAGATCTTATTTCAGGGGTGCTTCCGGAGCGTTGTTAGTCTTCGATGTCACTCGGCGGCCTACATTTCTGCATGCCATAGATTGGCTGAGCGACCTGAGACAAATAGCCGATGATGGTATTGTCATTGTGCTCGTGGGTAACAAAAGTGATCTTGCGACGTCACAAGCTCTCGGGGGCGAGAACAAGCGAGCCGTCACTTTTCAAGAAGCGGAGGACTGGTGCAGAACAAATAATGTATTGAAGTACGTGGAGACATCGGCGAAGAGTGGGGAAGGGGTTGAAGCGGCGTTTCTTGACGTTGCGCAGCGGATCTATGAAGGAATCGAGCAGGGCAAATATGATCTTGAGGATCGGAGGAGTGGAGTCAGAGGACCAGGGGGGCTCCCAGGCGCAAGAGAGAAGAGGGTCAACCTGACTGAGATGGATGCTACTAAAGGTCCCAGATCTGGTTGCTGTTGACTAACGGAGGGTTCTCGTCTACCTTACATGCATAGCGTATTGGTATTAAAGATGTGTCTAGCATTATGATACCCTAAAAAAAGCTGCTTATCCAATCACAGACCAAGATTTCCCGCGACAGACCGTATTGCTCGTGTTTCGACTACGGCCTTTTGAATTGAGTGATTTGTCAACATGCAGCCTCCCATAGAGGGCGAATGTTCTCAAAAACCTGGTCCAAAAGTTCCTGGGTAAGGGGAAGGCCGGGGAAATTGCTTCGTGGAAATCTAGTCTCATGTCGCATTATTCTGACTGTCAAATTTTCGAAGCGAAAGGTTCCGGGGCTTCTAGCAATTGTTCATTTTAATACTTTTGTCATATGAGGTGAAATTTCCGAAATTCGTTTCATTTGCCCCTATCCACGTCATGCTGCTCGGCGAAAATACTTGATATCCGGGCGTCGTTGATAATGGTTATTTCAGCATTGGGTCTTCTTTCATGTGAGAATCAAATCCGCTTCGAGGTTGTTGATCCCAATTGTCTTTCTTGCGGAACGTTTGGGATTCGATGCTAGCATCGGATGTGAAGATCGAGCCTTTGATGACCTTTCGGTCATCCGAATTGAGAATACGTGAACGTTCCACCTGCGTTGGTCTAGCGATAAACCAGCGGAGCAGTGTCCTGATCAACTCGTGGCTGGGGTAAGACGGCAGCGGGACGGAGGCTTCGATCCATGGCGTCAGGCGTTGATGTCGTGCACAGACACCTTTTCTACACGCAGCCTCGACCTGTTCTGCGATCTCGGCTGTGAACCATTGGCGAGAAAAGACTTGAGTCTGTGCGACTTTGATGGTCTCATGATCCAGCGGGCTGTAAGGGTGGAAGAGGTGGGTGCAGAAGGCGATATACGCGCTGCTGTTGTTCAGACTCCTATATAGGTATCTGCATGTGAGTGGTAACTGAGTGTTTCCTGTGTGAACATAGATCCGCGTCACGAGCTCGGGTGGTAGGCGCTCAAACAGGTTTGGTGTACGTGAAGATGGATCAGGCATGGCGCCTCATCGGTTCGAAGGAGATGGGATATGGGCAGAGGAATCAATCAGCGGCTGATCATAGCGGTGCAGAGAGATGGCCAAGGATGGGTAGTCCGCTATTTATACGGAGTGAGGAGGAGACAGATTGCACTGCAGGGACTGGTAGTATGCTCAAGCATGCTGCTCGGATCTGACAGCACGTTCTGCTTCTCCTGCCTTCGTCATCCAAGATAAGTTGAGTCGCAACAAGTAAGACCCGCGTCCGACAGACGAAGGATCCCTACCCTTATCTTGGCTTCAGGCAAACACGGATGGCCGACTAGCAAGACGCAGGGGGCTCCACACTGCATTTGGTGTGAAGATTGATATTAATATTGAGCTTCGGAAGTCTTTTCCCGCTGCACAGGTCGGTGGACTGGGCTGGGTATAGGAGCCCAGAAATGGTGGATTGGGCCTCTCTGCATTCATGTACCGACCGCACTAAAGACGGAAGGGCCTTCCCACCAATCAGCGACCACTTGATGACTTTCTATAACTGTCCCAAGATTATGCCACGCCTGCATCTAGATATTCCCATCTCCCTCTGCTGAGCCCTGATATCCAGCCAGCCTACCATGCTGCGCACGCACCTCTCGAGGTCTGCAGCTCGTTTGGCACGGCGCGGGCAGAGAGCCTTCACCGCCACCGCGACACGACCGGCCGAAGTGCAACTCACAATCGATGGCAAACAGGTCTCTATCGAAGGTACGTCAGCTTTCCCTGCACTTTTGCAAATAGCTCTGACCATTGCATAGCTGGATCCGCCCTGATTCAGGCCTGTGAGAAGGCGGGTGTCGTGATCCCTCGATACTGCTACCATGAAAAGCTCATGATTGCGGGGAATTGCCGCATGTGTTTGGTCGAAGTCGAAAGAGCCCCCAAACCAGTGGCATCATGTGCTTGGCCGGTGCAGCCGGGTATGGTCGTCAAGACAGACTCGGCACTGACGCACAAAGCAAGAGAGGGCGTTATGGAATTCTTATTGGCGAATCATCCCCTCGACTGTCCCATCTGCGACCAAGGAGGCGAATGCGATCTGCAGGATCAATCCATGCGGTACGGTGCAGACCGGGGACGATTCCATGAGGTCGGAGGGAAACGTGCGGTAGAAGACAAAAATATTGGGCCGCTGATCAAAACTTCGATGAATCGGTGTATTCACTGCACAAGATGCGTACGGTTTGCCAATGATGTCGCCGGCGCACCAGAGCTGGGTTCGACGGGACGTGGCAATGACCTACAAATTGGAACATATTTGGAAACTGCTTTGGATTCGGAGATGTCTGGGAATGTCATCGATCTTTGCCCCGTTGGTGCCCTCACATCAAAGCCTTATGCTTTCAGAGCGCGCCCCTGGGAGCTACAACATGCGGAATCGGTAGATGTGATGGACGCCTTAGGATCAAATATTCGGGTAGATTCCCGGGGTCTTGAGGTCATGAGGGTACTTCCACGGCTCAACGATGATATCAATGAAGAGTGGATCAACGACAAATCTCGCTTTGCATGCGATGGACTGAAAACACAGCGGTTGACTACACCGTTGATACGGCGGAATAATCAATTCCAACCAGCATCCTGGGAACAAGCTCTCGTCGAAATTGGCACTGCCTACTCAAAGCTTGCCCCCAAGGCAAACGAGTTCAAGGTCATAGCCGGTCATCTCGTGGAAACAGAGACACTCGTTGCGATGAAAGATCTCGCCAACAAGCTCAACTCCGACAACCTGGCTCTTGATCAGCCTGGGGGCGACAAACCCCTTGCACATGGCATCGACGTCCGGTCGAATTATCTTTTCAACAGCAAGATCTTCGGCGTCGAAGAAGCTGATGCAATCCTCCTCGTCGGCACAAACCCTAGGCATGAAGCAGCTGGTCTCAATGCGCGAATACGAAAGCAATGGCTCCGGTCAGATCTAGAAATCGGGCTAGTAGGTGAACCATTCGAAAGCACCTTCGACTTCGAGCATCTCGGTACCTCTGCATCGGACCTGAAGAAGGCTCTCGCCGGTCCATTCGGCAAAACGCTCCAATCCGCACAAAGACCCTTGATTATAGTCGGCAGTCTAGCGACTGAACACCCAGACTCGAAAGCCATCTTTGAGATAGTCGGCAGCTTCGTCGATAAGAACACCTCAAACTTCATCACCCCCGAATGGCAAGGCTACAATGTTCTCCAGCGCGCTGCTTCCCGCGCTGGTGCATACGACATTGGCTTTACCGTCCCGTCTCCCGCCGTCGCCGAGACGAAACCTAAGATCATATGGCTGCTCGGCGCTGACGAAATCACTGATTCAGACATTCCAAAGGACGCATTCGTAGTCTACCAGGGCCACCATGGTGATCGAGGTGCACAGCTCGCAGATGTCGTTCTCCCTGGCTCTGCTTACACGGAGAAGAACGTCACCTACGTAAATACAGAAGGGAGGACGCAGATGAGTAGAGCAGCGACCTCGATGCCTGGTGCTGCGAGAGATGATTGGAAGATCATCAGAGCAGCTAGCGAGTACCTCGGTGCTCCCTTGCCATATGATGACGTGGAAGCACTGAGGGATCGGATGGAAGAGATCAGTCCGACGTTGAGACGCTACGACATTGCTGAGGGCTCAGGCCTACCTCAATTGTCAAAGGTCCAGCTTGTGGATCAAAACAAAGGATCGAGAATTGAGGGCAAGCCTTTTGGGAAGGCAATTGAGAATTTCTATTTCACGGATGTAATTTCGAGGAGGTTTGTTGCCACCCTTTCTCCCCTTGCCCAGCCCCCCTATATTATTCATATGACAGCCTGCTTCGATAAAGGAACAAACGCTGATTCGTGTGCTGCAGTTCTCCGACGATGGCTCGTTGTGCGGCTGCCAAAGAACAAAAGAACCCAGAGACGAATTTTGTATGTTTTGCCCCTCCCCTTTTTTTCACAAATGCTATTTACTAATACATTCCATCAGATGGCACCTGGTGAGCCTCACAGCCAGGCAGAGTATGGTCCTCCAGAAAAGCAAATATCAGCATATATGTAAATTAGAAAGGCTGTAGAAGGCAGTAGAGTGCGAGTCAAGGGATTAGGAGGCGAAGAATGACGTCCAACGATCTCGATAAGCAGCGTTAGACTTCTCATGTACATACTGAAATCACGAAACCATTAAGCAACATTTCTTCCCCAACAAAACGGTCCCACATGGTCTTTTGTATGAAAAGAGACATGTAGTCCAAATTTATCTACAAAAAAATTCAGTTCTTCTTCATTACAATGCTGTCCCTCGAAAATGCTATCTAAGAAGCTAGACAAGCAGTAACAAAGCAAGATGGCCGCCCCTTCTCCTAGCTAGCAGGCATGAATCACATATCTCATCACCACATCTAAGTAATGTCCATAGAAGACTCCTTCGCTTTGCATATAAGATAATGTCAAAGGTTTGGCATCCAAGCTTTGCGCGCCACAATGCACGCCGAATTCCCTTTCGCCTTCCTGCCCGCTCACGTCACAATCATCTGAATGCACACCGTCAAGCCTCGAGCATGAATTTTGTTCTTGCCGTGATATCCCTGATCGTCCACTTCCATCCCTCATCTTCGCGTTCCTCCGCTTGCTCCTCGATCCACGGCTGCACTTTACTACGCCATCTCTCCTCCTCGACTCTCAATCTCTTGATGAACTCAGGACCCACATCGAACTCCTCACCAATCAGTGGCTCCATGTCATCTTTCAGTGGATCTGCATCGTCCGATTTGTCCTGCTCAGCTGATATTGAGGCTAGTAGGCCAGAGGGATCTAAGGCTTCATCGCGGACGGTATTTCGAGATTTTGAACGCGCCTTTGGTTTATCCTCTAGATCGTCGATGCCAGCGAATGGATCTTCGTCATCATCGTCTGTCTTTGGGCTCATGGGGTTAGACTCGGAGCGTGCGTTGAAGTTGGTGTGGCCAGCTTTCAACCAGCGCATCTTATGCGGATCGAAGACCATGCCACCGCTCATCTGGACACCTTTGCTTGCCCCAACGTTGGCGATCAGAGCTGGTGCAGCTTTAGTTGCGCCATTGCCTGGGCTTTTAGGGGTTGAGAGACCAGTTGTTTTGGGGGAAGCTGAGGGGACGTCGAAGGGCGCGAGTGCATTCTCGTTGCCTTCCCAGCAAAAAAGGGTAGGATTCCAGTGCATGCCTTTCTCTTCTTTAGGATGGCTGTGGACTTCACCCATAGGTTTAATCAAGCGAGGCTTTTGTGGCGGGGCTTTTGGACGACGTTTAGAATGAACCATCGGAGAAGCTAGATTCTTGTGTGACACAGGTGGTGGCGGTCTCCAATTCGTGCTGATGGAGGAAAGAGGTCCGTTTGTCTCCCTGACCGTAGTCAACGTGGAGGCTCCATGCAGAGTTGCTGATACCGAGCCGATACGTTGTTCACGAGCGAGACGCGAAGCATTTGTGTCACGAGCAAAGCGAGGAAGATGATCTTGCTTGACTGGACTGAGGGTTTTGGACGGCGTTGGAGGGGAGGGGCTGCTCATTGACCGAGGTGCTTGATGTATTGCTTTGTTGGAGACCAAGCTTACTCCGCATTTGGACGGATTTCGGAGCACCTCGAGCTACTGGCTGCTTCAGAAATTTGGACTCGCTTGACGCGGAAGTTGGGAGGTCATCGAAGACTTCTAGCTCATTACCATCCCCAAATGCTCTTCGCCGCATTGGCTTGGTCAGCGTTCGTTTTGAGGCCGCTTCTTTCACCAGGGCTTCAGGTGCAAGTCGGCTGTTAGTCGGTGTGCTTGGTCGACGAGGCTGCGAAAGACGAGACAGCGGTCGGTTGATTGGCGCATTCTCATTCGAGTCGGATGAAGTTGGCCGATGGAATTGTCGCGATGTGGATGTTTTGAGGCTTACATGATGCGACTGTCTCTGCGAGGTGCCAGCTGGGAGGAATGGAACTGGCGCCTTCCTTGCCGTTGACATGCTAGACTCTGCACCAGATCGATCAATTGGTGTCTTTGGTCGAGAGGGTAGCACTTGACCGCTTCGCGAAGGAGGACGCTGAGAAGTCTGCTGACGGGCAGGTGACGGCTGAGTCCTTGCCATAGCTGGCATGGACCGTTTGGCTTTTAAGTAATTTGACGAAGTCGTAGTGTTTTGAGATCGCAACGCCTCATGCGAAGTTTTTGTGTTGAGGCCACGGCGGCTTGGAGTAGATGGTGCGGTGGGGTGTGACGAAGATGGCGTGGATGGTGTAGGTATGGCTGATGATGAAGATGAATGGGCGGAATGGAAACCTACCCGCGAACCTGCTCTCTTATACTGGGGCGCTGGACCACTCTCCGACACCGATTCGAGTGTTGAACGAGGCCGATCATGGAACTGAGGTCTAGGTATTTTACTGGCACCTGGCTCAATCTTGTTCGTGAACGTCAATGTCGTCGCAGGTCGCCTTGTTGGACTAGTCTGCTTTGCTTTCTTGTGCTTGATGTTGCGGTTGAGAGTGAGCTTGCCAGAGTCAAAGACCTCTCCATCCCCAATATCAAGGCCGGCAAAAAAGTCTTCTTTTGGAGGTGCTGTCTCCTGGATGGGAGGTTTGGGGGCTCCTCCCTCAAAAGCAGCTTCCAGTTGCTCGCTAGGCACATTCTCCATTCGTTTCTTGAGGGCCTCACCAAACTTAAAATTACTGTCCGGTAAAATCAACCCTTCTAGCCCATCGTCACTTTCAGCTGTCAAACAACTAGACGCACTGGGGCTGAATGTGATGGATGAACTTGGGTTAGACCTCAAATCCCGCCGTGTACCTCCAAATCGAGTGCCTAAGCTTCCTTCTGCCCAGTCCAGATCCGAGTCGTCGGTCATGTTTGAAGCAGGTGTCTTCGGCTCGTCTTTGCGTATTGAAAGTCTTAGGGGCTTTCCATCAGTGGGGAACTCTAGATCCTCTTCGATGTTCTCAGGCTCGCGCTTTCCTGGTTTATTGGAGGGGAGAATGCTCGTTAGTTTCTGTGGGGATCTGTTTTTAGCAATTTTAATGGTGGGAACATCTCCAAAGAAGTCATCATCATCGTCTTTGAACTTCTCCAATTTTGCAGCACCAGTCCGTGCTCTAGTCACCAATGCCAAGTGGTCCATGAAACTGGTTTTTGAGTTGGGATTCGATGGGACTGGGGACGTTGGGAATTCACTGCTAAAGGATCTCAACGAATCTGGGAAATCTGCGGCATCAGCCTTCTTCAGCTTCAAGCCACCATCTTGAAGCTTCGGCAACTCAAGGTCATCACCCCAATCGTCACCTAGGACTTTTTTCAACTTTCGACCTCCAAGCTTTTTGATTGTACCACCTAGCAACGCTGAACCTGGCACATTCTGTGGAATGGGTATCCCTGCACTCTTCGCTGAGCTGATCGCATCCAGTGTTGATTTCTCATCGTCCGTGGGGAGCAAGACTTGCCAGTCCTCGTCGCCTGCCCCAATCGATTCTCGATCGGATCTTGTTGACATTCTTGATGAGAAGGAATCACGGTGGTGGGGTTGCGTCGAACCAATCGTCGTACTGGAGGCATGGCGGAGGTGCAGAGCATCCAGTCCCTGAAAATCCATGTCATCATCCCAGTTCTCAACAGCTTGCTCGCCCAAAGTTTTCTGGTTCAATATCGAAGAAGCCATGACTGCACTTTCGGAGAAGGAAAAAATATTCAAATCTGCGCTGTTTGGTGTTGTTGAGGTGGCCTTAGGGTGCCAATGCGCTGTGTCTATGATGTCGGAGAAGTGTAATGCATCTTCACTGTGAATCTGATGATGAAATGATTGAGGGTGAGGTGATCTTCGAGACCTGTTTGTTAGTATGCTGTTCTATTGAGACTGTCTACGCGAGCTTCATTCCCGTGGGCAGCACCGCGCTGCGAGCGACAAATGCCTTGCCGCTGCAAGATCACGCAGAGAATGGAGATGGCCAGGGCGATGATTCAGGGAAGGAGGAGTACAGCTGGCAGTCAGCGGGTGGTCGTTGAGACGCATGGACCGCTTTCTTACTCCACCGGCGGTGGCAGGTCGCGCCAGTAGATCGAGAGGCGGGCGAGTCTTGGCAACACTAGGCGGACGCTAAAACGCGTGTTTCATCCATGGTCTAAAGTCCGAATCAGGTATCAAGCCCAACGCCTATCTCGACGTGACGCCCCGCGATATCGAGCCCATAAGCACTTGCATCTCGTGTCTTATCACTGGGTCTGTCTTGTGGCCTTTTACCCCGCTTCAGCATGGCCTCCCCAAGCCAAGAGCACGTCCTGCGTGTGCCGAGAAGTGACAGCGAGGGCAACTTCGTTCTGGTCAGCGTCAAAGCCAACGGGCCCGCTCCTCTTGACCTTACAATTCAAGCCACGGAGGGTGAAAGTCCTTATGCTGCAGAAAGTAGGCATTCATTCCCTCGTCACTGCGTTTTGACTGACACTTGCTCACCTCAAGTCAAGTAACCCAACGCCATGCTTCTAATCTACGCGAGAAGAAATATCAAAAGAGCAAGGAAGAATGGGCAATTAGGCTCGAATCGATTCTGCTGCAGCGAGCTCTTTCGGAACCCGGCGACTCTGTCAAAGAACCTGACAAGATCGAGCTTGTTGCCACCGTCTCAGGCAGCCAACTCGAGTTAATCGTCCGCAGGAATCTAGAGGGCATAACACAACGCCTCGGCCAGATTTGCCTCCCGCAAGACGATGACGTTGAGATTGATACCGTCGGCTGGGCACACACAGCCGTCAGCCGTGCCGACACTTTGAGCACAGAGATCTACGCCCTAAATTTGAAATGCAAAGAGCAAGAATCAATCATCCAGCAACTATCCCAGCAACTTGAGGACCTAGCTTCTACAAAGCAAGAGTATAAGAATGCGATTCTCAGCAAGTTTTGCGATCTGCTGAATGCGAAGAAATTGAAGATTCGAGATTATCAGCGGATCCTTGCAGGGGCGAAAGTGGATGAGAAGGAACTGGCGAAGGAGCAGAGTGCACGCTCGAAAGCTGGGGGTGCGGATAGACAAGTAGCGAAGTCTTCGAGGATGGGAAAGAGGAAGGCTGAGGAGGCGGGTCAGGAGGAAACTGACGATGACGAGGCGTTTGCTAAGCAGGTAGAGGTTGAGAAAGAGGACAGTGAGGAAGAAAAAAAGGAGACGCCGGAGGGTAGCGAGGATGAGGATGTGACTGAAGACGACGATGAAGAAAGTGATATCCTGGATCGCAGGACCGGGACGACGGCCGGTGCGGAAAAGACTTCAGACACACCGCCACCAAGCAGAGATCTGCCGTTTGGAAAGAAGGATGAGGGGGGAACAAAATCGGGGTTGGATGGGGCAGCCATAAACCCTGGTAGAAAATCGAATTCGGCTCATGAAGCTGGCAATGAGGACGATGAGACGACCGAAGACGATGAATTATGATTGAAAATCTAGACAAGCCAGCAGTATCATCATGACATGCATTCGTTTAGCACCTCACTCTATGAGGAACAGCTGCACTGCATTCCCCTCCCCTCTCTCGGCACATCACCACACCACCTCTCCTCTTCCGCTATCGCTTCTTTGTCATTGCCATCGGCCCACCGCTCCTGAAATGGGTTTGTCGCCATACGCATGACCCTCGTCAGAACTTCTCTCTCCCCTTCAAATTCCACCTTTCGAATAATCTCATCTAAGATCCAACTTCGAGGCACAAATTTCGGGTTCACACCCTTCATCTCCTTCTCCCTCTCTTCCTGGCCGACGGGATTAGTGCCCCAGTCCTTCTTCACCCGCTCTGCCCAGATTCGTAACCATTTGCCCATGCGCTCGCGGGCGGCTTCTTCATTGAGCGTAGCGGTAGAGGGGACACCTTCTTTGTGGAAGAAAATGGGAGCTTTGGCTTTGCATTGATCTTCCGTCTCTAGATCAGAGGGTCGGAGGGATGATAGGCGTCGGAAGAAGTGGTTGAAGTCGAGTTCGGCTGCTTCGAGGGTGTCAAGGAGCTCGGAGAACAGGTCATCAAAGTCAGAGTCCTGCTCGCTCTTCAAGCCTAGCCGTGCACGCATGAGGCGTTTGTACTCGGTCATGAATACAGCTTTGTATTCTTCGCCAATGTTCTGGATGAGTGTTTCGGCGCGTTTGATGAGCTCGGGTGCGAAGTCCTCAGTGACACCCTTGGAGATAAAGGTTTCGTCGTCAACTTTAGAGCCTGCGCCGATCAACTCACCCATGCTCTCGCCTAGCCGAACAAGATTCCACCAGATCACGGAGGGTTGGTTCTTATAGCTGTAGCGAAGCATGTGATCATCATGGTTGGGAGTGTAGCTAGGGTCGAAATTGTCAAGAAATGCAAAGGGTCCAAAGTCGAGAGACAGACCGAGGAGTGACGTGTTGTCCGTGTTCAATACGCCATTCATGAAGCCGCAGGCTTGCCAGGCGGCCACGGTGAGAGCATTGCGGCGGACAATGGCGCGGTAGAGACGGGTATAGCGATTCTCCTCAGTCTCGGCTGAACCTTGGATGGTGTCTTTTGGTACGCTTGCAACCGAAGGCGATTTGGAGGCGTTGAACGCGGATGGGAGCGAACTCCAACCAGCGTAGACATTCTCGGCAACGTAATCCGATAGCTGCCGGATCAGATTGCGATCGCCGCGTGCACGTAGTATATCATATGTGCCTATCCTGAGCCAAGATTGCGCAAATCGGACCACTATCGCACCTGGCTCTAGGCGCTCACGGACAACCCTGGACTTGGGAAGCAGCGTAAGCGACAGCGCGCGGGTCGATGGTATGTGGAGACCGTTGAGAGCTAGATGATAGATTATTGATCGGGCCCAGTATACCAGAATGATAGGGTCTCTAACCTTCAGAAACAACGTATTCGCGAATGCTGGACCGCAGGACAGCTTTGCCATCGGCGAACCTCGAATATGGTGTCCTTCCAGCACCTTTTACCTGCAACTCATAGCGCGCGCTCGTCGTTGGATTTGTTGTTTCGAACAATGAGATTGCTCGCTTTTCAAATTAGCTCAATCTTTGCTAAGCAGAGACTAAGTATTACTCCATCTCCCAATTGACCTGCCCACGATCCACTAGCTATTGCATTAGTATGCATCCTACTCTTTGGAATCTTAACTCTTTACAATTGCCAGCCTGCAGACACTGTTAGCCGTGTAGTCTCTATCATCGATACGATGTCCAGAAACCTCCATAGCACTGCGCCCAGGGATAGACTCCCTCCTCCGTTTTTTCGTCCCAGAAGATTTTATTGCCTGCTGCAAATTGCTTGAAGCCTTCCGTCTCGTCTTCAGCCTTCTTCATGCCAATATCATGCATCGCTGCAGGGCTAACACTTAATAGCTCCGGCTCATCAGCCTTTTCAGGTCTGACATAGGTGTACAGTGCGCCTTTGACGATTCGAGGGCCCAGTCCATCGCGCGGCGCCTTGTGTGAGATAGATGGTGTCTTGAAAGCTGAGTCCGAGGGGAGATTGGATGTGAATGTGTTTGTCTTTGGCAGATCGTTGAGCGATACGCCTGAAAATGCGCCATTAGTGGTGCCATTTGGCGCATTTGTTGAGATAGGAGCAGTCATAACGGGTAAGCGTCTAAGGAGAGAATGTGAGTGTTTGGAAAGAACGCGTGAGAGCATATACAGGAATGAGACGATGAAAATTGAATCGTAAAGATAGTTAGAGACGAAGAACTGTCATCTCGTCAAGGATTAGAGCACATATGGGTGACGTAATGCGTAGCAAGATATTGCGAAGCTATTAAACATGGCGAAATCTGGACCACATCTGCTGCTCGCTAGAGAAACACAGCATTGTCAATGGCAAGTTCATAATCGGTCCTCGCGTGTACGAGTCGCTTTTCAAATGTGGCATCGAAGTGGTAGCAGAGCCATGCGGTTTGGCTACGGTTCGTTTTAGCTTATCTCCGGATGTCCGATGTCTAGACTTCGTCACTGCGTTCTAATCTATGTTTATATTAAGGCATGAAAGTAGAACATCAATATTGCTTCTTAGTATACGACGGGCTCTTTCGCAGATCAAGCTTGACTCGTAGTCTCCCAATCGCTGGTCGCAAATGTAAAACATCGAGGTCTGCCAGACATTTCAACGAATCGAGTCCGAGAATGGCAAAGATTGATACCCCAATTCCACTTCTGAAGCTGAATGATGGCATTCAAGTGCCGATGCTTGCTTACGGAACTGGTACAGCCTGGTATAAAAAGCCCGATCACTCGTCAATTGATCGCACACTAGTCGATGCTATAAAGACTGCCATCAAGCTAGGTTACAATCATCTTGATGCTGCCGAAACCTACAACACCGAAACAGAGGTTGGCGTTGCTATCAAAGAAAGCAAAGTTCCCCGCGAGAAGCTCTTCGTCACGACGAAGGTTATGCAAAGTGTGAATGACATCCCTAAGGGAATTGACGCAAGCCTGAAGAAATTGCAACTGGACTATGTCGACCTGTATCTCATCCACGAGCCTTTCTTTGCCCAATCGGATGCCGACCTGCAAAAGGCATGGACAGCGATGGAGACCGTTAAGGCCTCGGGGAAAGCCAAATCAATAGGGGTATCCAATTACTTGATCCCGCAGCTTGAAGCCACACTCAAGGTAGCCACCACGCCGCCGTCAATCAATCAAATAGAGTATCATCCTTACCTTCAACATGGTCCACTCATTCCATATCACAAGGAGCATGGTATAGCCACAGCGGCGTATGCACCGCTCGCTGCAGTAACGAAAGCGAAGCCTGGTCCACTAGATGCGCTTTCGGCTGTGCTAGCGAAGAAGTATTTCGTGTCTGAAGGTGAGATTGCTTTGAGATGGTGCATCGACCAGGGGGTGGTAACGGTCACGACTTCCGGAAAGGAACAACGCCTGAGCGATTACCTGCGAAGCATGACGTTCAGTCTAACACCTCGTGAGGTCACGGAGGTAAGCGAAAAAGGCCAAGAGAAGCATTTCAGGGCTTTTTGGTCAAAGAAGTTTGACCCCAACGACCGATCTTGAGGCTAAGAAGGGAGAACGATGAGATGATTGGGAAGTCTTTCAGATAGTCCAAGACGTGCCAGATAAAGATAGCAAAAATGAAAACCCGGTTGACCCACTAATCGTGCGGTATCCTCGCAGCACCGTTTGTTGCCGCTGCCATCGTATGGGAGGAAAGCAAGTCCATAGCTAGCTGAGATGACATTTCATGGTCAGGGGTATTTACGAGCATCTGGCCTTCCCCGCACAAAGAGCAAATTGTTGGGAGCGGCCGAAGCGGCTGAGAGTATGCGATACTGCTTTGAAATCCAAATTGATATAGTATGCAGACAGATGAGAGTCAACACGTGATTGGATGTGGCCTCGGTCGTAGAGGCCATGAGATGGAGCAATTGCCAAGTGGCAGTTTCATCCCGCCGCCAGCACCAGCCACAGTTGATATTGAGGCATTTTCAATCAACGGTATTCCAGCGAGACGGCAAGCACAATCATTGGCTGTGGGTTGCGTCCTACCGAGGCCCTTGCGAGGCAATGCGAAGATTTGAAGTGTGGCGAGAAAGATAGGGTTGAGGCACTAATGCCCTGGCGGGAGACGATGCCACATTGGGCCTAGGCTGGGGCTGAGTTCGTCATTGAGCTTGGGACGACTGCCGTGGAATGGCTGGGATCAGTAGTATTATTGACCCATCTGCCATCTGCTTTGCTCAACTTAATTGCCTTCTCTTCTGTGATATATCTGCTTAGAAATCTACAGTGCTTTAATAAGAAACATTCGAGATCATACCAATTGGTCCAATCACCCGCGTCCCTTCCTCAACGCCCCCACCTCCATCTCGAAAGCTATCTGCACTATTTCGAGCCCCACCTTTCCCTCCATCTAGGTCCAACCATGTCGGTATCTAGCGAGGCCTCCCTTAAACCCAACAAGCCTCTGAACGAGTACGATTCCCCATCTCCTCTTCTACAGCTCTCTTTATCTTTTCAGCTGTCGCACGTCCTTCGATCCCCTTGCTGACGAGTCCCCTAGGCTCTTGACCAATGCCCTTGTAAACATCTATGTCGGCGAAGAGAACACGCACTGGATTTTGCACGAGCGCCTGCTGTGCTACCACTCCCCCTTCTTCCGCCGCCTCTTCTACTCCCCTGACTTCGAAGCCTCAAAGACGAAAGTCTACGGACTCCCCGACATTGACGATAAGCCCTTCGAGCTCTTCGTCGGCTGGCTCTACTCCAAAGCCATCAAAGCCCCGGCAGCCGAAAAGGACGTCGGACCACTGCTTGATCTGTACCTCTTGGGTAACAAGCTCGAGATCGAGGCTCTTGGGCATGAAGTCGTTGATCTCATCAGGAATTTCTTCCACAATGAGGACACCTTCCCAGGCTTGAGGCGAGTCCAGTATATATACGCCAACACGGACGAGGACAACGAGATGCGTGAGATGATGGTCGGTAGCGTGGCGCGCTATCTGACGCTGGGCGACGCTATCCCGAAACATTGGGAGAACGCGCTGAAGAACAATGGACAACTGAGCGTCGACATCATTCGCACTATACAGCAGTGGCACCTGGAGGGCCGAAGCGTTCCGGATGTGAGGGATCTGAGCCAGGAGCGAGGACGAGAGCAGGTTGGCTTCTCAAAGGTCGAAGAGGGAACAAGTATTAAAGAAGAAGAAGCAGAGAGCGTAAATGGATCGCATACATAAGAATATTGCGCCATAGGGCGTGGGGTGAATACATGAAAGGTACCTACTTTGAAATTGACTGACTTCCAGCCTTGGCGTGCCGGTGGCTGGCTGAAATGCGCAGACCGCGGAGTCGGAACTGCGACCTTATTTTAAGCTTCATTGCAGGTATGGTTCAGATTGACTGCACTTCATTTAATACTACTGTACAAGATACCATTCCAATTATCATATAACAATCTAGCAAATGACCAGCATTCGACTCCAAAATTAATCGTCCATGCCTGCATCTTCCGCTTCATGTGGTTGGCATTGGTACTTATTCGTACCAGACAGGTAGCATGTTCGAGTGACGGAGTCGACCTGCATCATCGTAAGTATCCACCTCTTCTCAATGGAGAATCGGTTGGAGAGTCAAACCAGCAGTGACTAGCTCTTACCCTGCTTGCTCTTCTCCTCCTTTGTCTTGTTTGCCTTCGCCTCTAGACCTCTCTTAAAATGGTCGGGGCATAGGACTTTTTTCGTGACAGCAGGTGCAATTTGGGTTCTGTGGCCTACTTCGGTCATCGCTCGATCACACATGGTGTATTTGGTGTCCTCGAGGCAGCCACATTCGAAGAAGATGTTCTGGGTGATGCACATGATGAATGCTAAGATGATTGCTGAAAGGGTTGAAATAGCTGAAATTGTTTTGCTGTGAAGGGTAATTTGGGAATTTGGTCAATTGTGAATTATGAACTGCG
The DNA here is from genome assembly GCF_019456465.1 of Bacidia gigantensis. Taxonomy (NCBI): domain Eukaryota; kingdom Fungi; phylum Ascomycota; class Lecanoromycetes; order Lecanorales; family Ramalinaceae; genus Bacidia; species Bacidia gigantensis. Next base: position 470,277 of record NW_025408612.1, on the reverse strand, counting down.
ACTGTAGACTGATTCTCTGAGATTTTCTGAAGCTGTGGAGAGGTAAATCGTAGCATCACTCGTACGTTCTTATATATCCAGAAACAGTGTCCTGGCAAGCAGTGTCATGTGTACACAAAAGGCTAGATTGATGAAATGGACAACCCCGGCTAGTCTGCAAATCCCAACAGAAGTGAAAATAACAGTAAATGCAACACAAATGCCAATCGCACACAGTCATTCGCTGGCTGTCTCCGAGATCCGCTTAGAATGCGGAGGCGAAAAGGTAGGGAAGAAACCCGAATTGACAAGACTAGATTAGTAAATCGACACTATGAGCCGCTCAGCTCTGGTTGCCCCTTGTGACATCTTGGTAGTCCAGGTAATGTGTTTGATGCATGCATATGTGTGGTCCGGACTAGATGCTGCAAGGCGAGATGGCTTCCGTCAGTCTTGACCCTTCCCAGTAAACCCGAATCACTCTGCCCTTGCTCCGCCCCAAGATCTTTTCATCCACGCGAGATTTGACAGCTGCCAGCTCGAGATCATGCATGATAGTAACCAGATATGAAAGTATGCGGAGCATAACGTACGAAAGACCTTTCCTTAGCCTTGATTCCTAGACCCTTAAGCAGCCGGTTGATTCGTGGTGCCTGCTCGAAGGGCAACCGCTGCATGTTACACTGCCGGTAGGAACACTTATTGGACCGGGAAAAATCTCGGGAGGCTCCTCGAGCCTTCCACTGGATGACTGAGTTGATGGTTCAACATGGGGGATCCTCTCGCGTATCGATCTTCCAGACCCTCGACTGCAGGATCTTAGTCCTCATTTGGCGTCCCAAGGATCTCCGGTCAGCATTTGGTATGCCTCATTGTAGCGATTCGAAGTGTCTTTGGCTACCTGTTTGGGGATCGCAACGCCACGTTTGCCCTTTTGAGAAGTTTCAACAAGCCAATCTGGTCCTAGAGTCAGTATTCTCCCGGCAGATGTGGCGGATCTGTCTAACCTCGCAAGTACTGCTTGTCAACTGATACTTGGCTCCTGCCTATCTCGTACTTGGTAGCACTCCAAAACCGACTACTGTCGGGAGTTAGGACCTCGTCGATGAGAGTAAGCGAAGGTGGGTCGGTAGATTCGTCGACCCCAAATTCGAATTTCGTATCTGCTATGATGACTCCTCGTTTCGCAGCATAGGCACTAGCTTTCTCATAGATCAACAGAGAGAGGCGTTCGATCTGGCGTGCAAGATCTTCGCCCACGATCCTAGCGACTGTTCAGGAGACGTCAGCAAAGGCCTAAATTGGCTAGATGACCACCGAGATGGAGGTTGAGCTGACCCTCTTGCGCACTGATGTTCTCGTCGTGCTGACCCTGTTCCGCTTTTGTGCTCGGGGTCCAAATGGGCTGCTCTAACTTCTGTGATTCTTTCAAGCCCGAGGGAAGACTTATGCCGACGAATGTCCCATCATTTTGATACGACGTCCAAGCAGAACCAGTAATGTATCCACGAACTATGCTCTCTATCGGTAGCACGTTGACCTTTTTGACGACCATGCTTCGATGTTGCACTTGGATGGCTACTTCAGGCTTGAGAGTTTGTTCTAGTGCGTCTGGTAGCCCGGCGTGGATCAGATGAGTCTTGAGGCTTGGAATCTCTTTGGATAGCAGCTTGAACCAGAAGTCGCTAATCTGTGTAAGGATACTGCCTTTCTGAGGGATCGGGCTGTCAAGGACGACGTCGAAGGCTGAAATGAGATGTCAGCCATGTTGGGTTCATCTCAGCGCGGTCAGAGACCTACCAGAGACTCGGTCGGTAGCCACGAAGAGCAATCTTGAGCTATCGAGCTCATAGATCTCGCGCACCTTGCCAGTAGATAGCAAACGCAAGCCTTCTTCCGCCAAAGTGGTCCTCATGACGCCCTCCATCTTGGTCGAAGCGAGAGGTATTTCAAGGAGAATGAAAGATTCTTGAGTACTGATTGAGGACAAGCTGAAATTATATAAAGAGACTATACTTTACACCCTTCTAAACTTTGTTGAACCTCCACAACACCCCACGGGACAGGTGGGGAAGGCATGACACTCATAAAGCGCATTTGCCACCGCCGAAATCCTGTGTGAGCCTCCAACAATGGCAAAACAACACTATAGCCAGGCGTTGCACGACGCGAAATGTCAAGATTTATATTTACAGGTTGAGAGAGAGAGCAATACTACTGCCTAAGTTATATGATTGCAGTCCTCCGCGGCTCCACTTCGGCCCACCTTCGCGGAACTCGGCCGACGGTGGAGAAAGGCGATTTCGGAGAGACCACGGCAAAATATCGAACCTCTCAACGCTCTCCTCCCTGATCAACGGTTGCCATCGTTCGCTACGACTTGTGTGAATGGGCCAAGCTTGCGACTGTTTGAGAAATGTCTGAAAGACGATCTACAATGATTCGAGCACGCGACCACACCAGCTCCAAGGTCCTTTCTGACCATTGCCGCGGTCTGTGAATTACGGCCGCAGGAAATGACTGGACAGGTACTACGTGTGTGGATGCTAGCAGAGCACAAGTGGCCATGCTTGCATCATAAAATGGTTCATGTCAGCTGAAAATGTGTCAACGCTCCACATATGAACCCAGGCGACAGGTATAATTTGCTTCTGGCAAGTCCACGGCGCCATGCGATGTCTTGAACTGGGCCAAAGGCGATGAATTTGCACGACAACGTCCACGGCATTGCAAGCGGCCTACAGCGAATTGAAAAGCAGCACTGATCTGATTATTGTAACAGCTACGTTACCCTCGAGACTGTAAACAAACCTGTCAAGCCAATGCGTTCGCTCCGAGAAGGGTTCGTACGCGCTGGGCGGGCGGAAAGAGAAAAATGCTCGTCCTGTGGTCTACCAAGTGTGGCACGGAAGTCCGTTCTGCAAAACGCTTTCGGTACGCACTTCAGTGTACGAGTAGGGCAGTGCATTTCAGTAAATAAACAATTTCACATCCAATTCGATGTTTCCTGTTTGCAGATTCTAGGAGACTGATGGACAATAGAGTGTGATTGGCTTTGATGACATAGCTGACGCGTCATACGTGACGTTCTGGTAGTAGATGTCAATGTTTCGTGGAATAGGCAGCCGCCGTTCGTACATGATATATTCTTCTTTTTTCATGACGGATAGACCATTTTTTATGTTCTCGAAGTCGAGATGCGGACCAGTGATCCCTCTAGATTGCCCGCTGAGCTACGGGATGCAATCCTAGAATATGTGAGTGTCACAGTGCCATTCTGTCCTCCAAGGTAGCTGCAAGGATCACGTCTAACCCAAGCTTGGTCCTACATTGATAGATCTCACTACCCGCAGATTTGATATCATTGTGCTTGACATCTAAGACTTATTTCAAATTCGCGATTTCCTACTTGTACAAAAGAATTGCGATTCCATATCATGTCGACGACCCTGAGTGGAAGCGTGTCGCAAACCTCGCGCAAAGCCCGCATTTACATCTTGCAAGGGATATTGAGATTGGACATTACTATGTTCACCTTGATCGGACATGCAAGCCACTGAAGCAGCTCATCCAGAATCTACAGCCTAACACCTTGTCGCGCTTGCATCTTTGCTCGGCTGCACGACCTGTCGCGGATGACCTGAATTACCTTTTTGGCTCTCAAGCTCTTCTGAAGGAGACTAATCTCAATTTCTGTATGGAAGCACCGTCCCTTGGGGATTTGATCGCAGAGGAGCAATCGACAGTACAAAGGCTGCGGCTCAACAGTATTTCCATCGACATGGCAGAATGGACGGCTCCAGATCTTTTCTGCAGGTTTCTAGAAAAGCTCAATACAGAAAGATTGAGGAACGTCCGTCTTTCCTATTTTCCAGGCCGAATCAGGCCTGACGAGCGAGTACCCTATCCTAGAAACGATTCAATGCTCAAGTGGTGCCCAGAATCCTTGACGTCTCTTTCACTTGCGGAGATAACCTTCCCTGGATCTGACGTATGGCGCCTGTCGGACTATCCATTACTGACACGGCTCGAATTGAGAGACTGCTGGAACGTTGGCCAAGTTCTTGATGAGGTGACGAGATCGAAAGTCCAGCATCTGATCATCCAGTTCTACGATGTGTCTCCTCAGCAAGACTTTTATTCCTGCGTGCGATTTCTTGAACGGACGGAAAACCTGAAACTGTTCATGACCACTAAGAAATTACACTTGCCATGGTTGTCCTTGCTGGAGCGAGCACTGGCACGTCAAACAAATCTGCAAGCGCTTATGATCGATTGCTTCTCTACCCACTCACACAGGATGCCGTCTTGGCTACACTCCCGTCCGTTTTCTAAGCTACGACAGCTCGCCATTCGGCTGAATGACAATGGGAGGACTGGGACGGTAGCAGAGCAGTGTATCGTAAGTCATTCGAGGAAGCAAGTGGGCAACAAAGTACTAACCATCTAAGGTGATCATCAAGAATTTGCAGCATCTGGAGGTCCTCAATGTCTTTCATGAGTCTCGGGTAAGCCAGGACCATCGCCCGCCCAATTACGACCAGGTCCATAAGGATACAATGGAGCAGATGGCAACTGAGGTTTTCAAAGGCATTCCAAGCGCACACCCGTTCAAGATCTTGGCACTCGGAAAGCAGTGGTACTTCAGCGGCACTCTGGAAGCTCACTGGCATCGCGCACACCTCCGTCAATGCTTTTCCAGGTCAGAAAGAACGGCGATAACACCGGACGAGGCCTGCGCAGCTAGCGCCGAATATGTTGCAGCGGATAAGATCACATATCTGTATCCAGATTCGGATATACTATCCTACGAATTTGATCCTGTTGAAGATGCACCGCCGTAGTAAGGAATACAAGCGCAGGCGCTCCAGACTGTCACCAGCCGTTCCGCTCCAGAGCCAAGTCCGGCGGATAAAGTAGTATGGCAGTGGTCTCATGCAATCTCCTGCAGTCTTATGCAAAGCTAACACGGCTTCATGCTGACTGTCCCTTGGCGAATAATGATGGCCACCATCAGGGTAGGAGACAATTAAAATAATAATCATGTTATCATTATTATTATTGCAGGCCGCGCGTTCAGACTCTGCTCACTTGCTTCGTTGATGGGCCGTTTTTCCGATCATCCGCTCTTGGCAGCGCGGTGCCAAGAGAGAACGCGACAGATGCTGACGTCTCGGACGAATCAGATGCATCCCAGGTCCGTCATTATTTTTAGGGCCTTGGGTTGATGAACCCCCCCCATGATGCCCAGTCCCTGCTGTCCTACCACACCCATCAATTATTGTGTTAATCACTCGGACTCCCTGCTCTTTTCTTGTTACTCTCCTTTTTGATGCTTATCGTTTCTTCCGCCTTGTCACTCGCTTCCAAGGCTCACTGACTGCCCGCTTCACCGTCCGCTACCCTTATCGTCGTGGGACAGGGGATATCTAAACAATCTTCAATCTCGTAATTCTACGCCGGAATCTCTGGTCCTTCCCTCTCTGGTCTTTCCGATGGTTCCGCAGTCTACTTCAATGATCGCAGAAACCTCCTTCGAGTGTTCATGTTGCGCTGGCCGTCATACCTCCACCCTATCATGAGAGCCGTCCTCGCCTTCCTCCTTACAGCATCAGTCATTCAATCTTTCTCCCAAGCCGCTTTCCTCCCAGACTCTATATCAGACGCTACTTCGCGCCTCTCGAGATCCTCATGGGGCCAGACCCCCAAGCACGAAAGACCGCCAGTCCAAGACTCCTATCCAAAGTACTTCCACGAACCAAATGGTGACGAAGCGCTTAACCACTACGACGACAGATACCACCATCACGTCTTGGGGTATGACGAGAAAACAGACACTCAGGTACACTTGATACGCTCGTACCTGGAATTCTTTCGGAAAAATGGCATGGAGACATGGCTGGCCCACGGTACACTCCTCGGTTGGTGGTGGAACTCAAAAATGCTGCCCTGGGATTGGGACATTGACACTCAAATCTCCGTTGGTACCCTCCTTCACCTCGCCGACAACCACAACGCCACCTTTTACAACTATAAATCCGACGACACCGAGGTCGATCCCGCCACATCGAAATCGAAGCCTATCACAAGAAAATACCATCTCGATGTGAACCCCGCCATTTACGTTCGCATGCGGAACAGTGGCGCAAACATTATCGATGCGCGCTGGATTGACGTTCGTAACGGCTTGTACATTGACATCACCGCCGTGGCTGAGATACACCCGGAAGTTTCACCTGGCATGTGGCTGTGCAAGAATTACCATCGCTATCGAACGAGAGATCTTTGGCCAATGAGAGAAACGATGTATGAAGGTGCGGTCGCTAAGGTACCGTATGCTTACAATCAAGTCTTGAGTCGTGAGTATGGCGACAAAGCGCTTGTTACCGATGAGTATCAAGGACACAAATGGAGTCTCGCCGACCGCGTGTGGGTGAAGAAGACCCCCAAGGAAATCGAGCAAGAACGTAACGATCGGCAAGCTCAGAGACGGAAAAAGCAAGAGGAAAAGGCAGAAGAGCACAAGGATGAAGAATTGAGGCGGAAAAACGAGCAGATCCTCGAGGACGAGGAGGAGAGACAACGGAGAAAGGACGAGGAAAAAGAGAAACAAAAGGAAACAGCAAAACATGTGAAGATCACCGATCCGGATGAAGCTGTTGTGATTGAACCCGGCGAGGCTCCGTCTTAACTGAACGCGATTCCTGATACACAATGCTTGAACGTCACATCCCAACGACCTCGCCACCGCCAAAAGCTACTTCCTAGTACCTTCCAACTTCGTCAAACTATACGCATCATTTTTCGGCGCTTCCTAAGCATTTTCGGCGTTCATCATGCTGGCTTGCATAACATGGCGCATCAACGAACTATGGCTGCATTGTCGGCGTCTACTAGCAGATTAATGGTGTCCATACAGTACATACTATCGATACGGGCTGCTTAGTACAGAAAGCAGACATAGCTGTGAATATTACGAGATTCAGTGAGTAATCACACTGAAAGTCATCACGTTCTCCTTCTTCTCAATATGTTCGCTTGTTGCCGCCCCGAGTAGGTAAGTTTCTCTCACTGTAGCTTGGGCGCCGCACGTTGGAACAAGAGCATTTCCTCAGGTAAGGGGTTTGATTAAGCATTCCCATACGTCCAAGGTAGTTGACCTACGTCTCACACACTCAGCAACATCCATGGCAAAATCCAACATCATCTCCCCTCCAAGCACCGGTCAGGCCTTTTATCGCGCCTCTGGCAATTCAAGCCCCTTCTCACCGCACTCCCTCAACCCAATCTCCACATCTTCAATCTTCAATTCGCTTTCCCAATCGCCCACCAGCACCCCCCGCCTCCCCTTTGATACCATCCTTGTCTGCGTCCACGCCACCCCCCTTTTCTCTTCTCCAAAACCTCCCTGCACCAGAAAAATACCACCGTCACCACCACACCCACCATAACACCCGTCAACCAGAAGACGAAAACATGAGCCCTCCCATCCCCACTGGCCCCTCCCCTTGACGATCCGCTGACGGAACCGAGCAAGTGCTCAAAGCCAAAGAAACGCGCAAGATTTGCAAGAAGCATGTCTGGTATGCGGGTGGAGGGTGATGGTGGGGATGATAAGGTCACTTGAAGGCCGTCGGGGAGTGCGAGTTCCATCCCCGTGTCGAGGATCGTGAGGGTGGTGCGTCGCGTTATTGCGTGGAGGGGGGTGGGGAGGCAGGAGAGGTGTGTGAAGGGGGGAGGAGCATGCTGAGGGTTTTGTTGGCGTCCATACGGAGGTATAGAGGGGTGAGATGGGGTTTTATGAGGATGGAGAGACGGGTGGCTGCAAATGTACTTGGTTTGTGTTTTTTCAGGCAGGAAGTTTGAGGATGGGTTTGGGGGAGGGAGAGATGTGCTGCAGTGTCCAAGGCAGGAAATGAGTGTAGCTTTTGAAGAAAGCCTGAAAGGAAAATGGAATCCGAGTTTGTGGACCGTTGGAGCCATGGCAGAGGCTGATTGATTTGGGGTTTGGTGGATGGCAATTTACAAAAGCTGGCTTTTCGGTGGAATGGTATGTACTTCGATCTGTGGATACGAAGCTGATTTGTGCGTCACCTGTCTTTCCTATGTCATTGCATTCTATTCATGTGCATGCCCAGACTGTGGCTAGCTTGACACGCAAAAGTTTCATTTCCGTATATACCATTCATAGCACCTTTAACTCCTCCTCCCCGTTCAAATTCTTCGACATCACATCCACCACCTTTCTTCGCTCCGCTTGAATCTGACACGACCGCCACCAGTAAATCACCAAGAAGAAGTTGAGGAAGATGCCGAAGATGAAAAGTAGGTCTTTAGACGAGGGGATCCATGCGCTAAGGTCGATGTGGGGCGGGCGTCCGCTTGTGAGTATGACGGGGAAGCCGTGAGTGAGTACTGGCAAGGAGTTTGAGTGGTTGTTTGTGTTGGAGGGGAGAGTATTGTTGGTCGTTATTTGAGCTGGTGAGATGGAGAAGGGCGGGAAGGGAGGCATGTTGTAGAGTAATTTGGCTGCTTTGTCGCTGTCTTTGGAAGGAAGTGGCAGATTTTGTGTGATATTATTGCGAATGAGACGTGAAACTTGTCGAGTCAAAGATAGAGAAGCCGCTACGCAGAAGGAATAGTGGAAGCAAAGGCCGCTTTTAAAGATAGATCTATCGGAAATGCCGAAACAATCAAAAGCTGTGGGTCTGTGGTGGCTTTTTGGGCGAAAGCTACTACTAAAAGCAGCTATTATGCTAGTAATGGGCTTATATGGCTGGATTGTGCAAACTCTGGTGTATGCTTGCTATGACCTTTACATCGACCGAATGGTCTGAAAGATTGACCTTTGTCGATGTTCTGTCCGTAAATACAGGCTGATCCATAGGTATTATCCTTGCACCTTTCTTGAAAGAGAAGGCCCTTTGGCACTAGCCAATACTGGGCAGTGGCCACATTCAGGGTATAGGATAGCTTCTCTGGCCTCCTAGCCAGTTGTCGTCAAGCCTTATATACCCTGGTGGAAATTTTTATTCATCAGATGGCTCTGAAATCCTCTCGTGCTGCCTGCGGTGTATTGAGGAACCGATTCATGGAAGAAAAGCGGTTCATTTCTTGGGAGGAGTCAGCTCAAAGGAATCTCAATACGACTTGCTCGGCTTCATTCACCATGGCTATTTCCTCCCAACTTCTCACGCCGCTCGATTTCTTCCTGCCGTTTCTGTTTCGCCATATGTCTCCTCCGTCGATTGCGGTCCCACCTCTGGCCACAGCTTGCCATGAACAGGATCAATGCGCCTATGCCCAGAAGAATCAAAAAAGTTAATGCTGTGCCTTGATTTTCAAGATGATCCCAGTACTCTCTTGCTTTGCCCGAGCCGAGCTTGCCTGTTCCGCCCGGGAAGTCCATTGAATGTGTAATGTTTTTCTTGTCTATCCAAGTCATGGAGGTCATGTTGACGACTTGGGGTTTGTCGGAGTCGGTATAGATTGTCACTAGGGCACGCCATGAGGATGTCGTGCTTGTCATTGTGATGAAGCGAAGTCTTTGTCAAAAATAAGCAGCTTGGGCTTTTTATTCAGAATCCTGGGCGATTGAAAGGTAGGCGAGGCATTACGAGGGAGGAGAAGAAAAGTAGAGCAAAAGGCAAAATGAAAAGGAAACGATAAAGGTACACAGCGAAGTGGCTTAGGTCGCTCCAATAATGTCCGATGCATGTACGGAAGTATTGCAGCCTGATCGAATCAGTAATTGCTCTGCGATGTCATTTTTTCCCTCATCCTTGTTCTAGCAACGGGTATATGCAGACTCAACCCCCTTCTGTAATCCTACTTCCGATCATGGATGTCATCTTTGTCAGGGCAGGATAATTTCAGTTGAACCCCTGACTGCATGGGGTGTAAGGTGGAGGTCTCGCTGGACGATCGGTTGCTGAAGATTGCTTATTCGCGGATGAATCGTCTGACTGGCTGCTTTCCAGGTGTACTTCAGCGATGTGGTCATCGTGACGTTGGCTTCCCGTATTATTTGGAGTACTTTGGCTCAAAATACCCAATTCTGAGACAGGTCATTATTCGCTCTGGCTATTTAGACTGGGATATAGGCGAACCTTGTGCTGGCCTGAAAAGAGTCCGGGCATCTTTAGGTGTCCAAAACCACCCCTTTGAAAGCATATCCCTCTGGCCTGGGCGAGGGCGCTGGGCGCTGGGCAATGGTGAAGGAAGTCCGCTTGTCCTTCGCCGGTTCCCTCGACGGACTCTCACAAAAACAAAACAGACAGCAACAAGAATTGCCATACCAAGTGCCGCGAGTACGCATGCTATGAATTTGTACTTCATCGTCATCTTATCCCATGAAGAGAATCCGTCCCAAAAGTCGTGTTGATCGTCTTCAGCATCAAACGCTCTGTCACGCTCTTTCATTAGCATGAAAGTCGCGACGGCTCTCGAACTGACTGAGAGTGGTGCCATGTATGCGAGTTGGGAGATGTCAAGTACTTTTCAAAGGAGATGGGAAAGTCGTTGCAGCTGGTCAAGATATGGTGTGATTTAGTCTGTTTGGTGGGAATGAAGAATAAAACTGGTTAATGATCGGGAACAAGTGGAGTCTTTCAGCCACCGTGGGCCCAATATCAAGCCTCGAGATCAAAGGCTTCTGAATTAGGATTGGATTGGTCTGCGTGAAGTACCATCCTTCTGCTAGCGTCATCCTGTAGGTCACCCTGCTGATGAGTTTTCTCCACGGGGGCAAAAGGCTGATTGTATGGTATATTAAGTCTTTGCTTGAGTCGGGAGGAGGCAAAAGTATCAAGAATTTGGGCGTCACACACGAGAAGGTCTAAATCAGTCTGATAAAAAACGGAGCAGCATTTTACTCGCAGTTGATCTTGCAATACTGATCGTTGCAGTAGCGTCCGAGTCATCAGTGACGCATCACTAATAGAGATGTTGGTTTGAGCTTGTCGACTGCTATATTGTCCCATGTCGAAAAGGACTAAGCTGGATCAGTCAACGGGGATTATCCTTCCCCAGCTCTTGCGTATACGCAGCGAGACATGCAGAGACTTATCCAAGCAAACTCAGAGAGCGGCGTACTCACTTCTTCTTTCATCTAAATGTTATCAATGCCTAAGTACATGTCCATAATACATTGCAGGATCCTGTCTGATTACGTCGTTAGCCTAAATCCTAACGCTATGCAAAAGTAACTCTATGTCCAGTTTGCTCATAATTTCGCTCTTGCTTTGAGATCTTTCGTCTGTTTTTCATCATGCAATGCTTCAGCATAAAGCTGGTCCAACGTGCTTCGATATATCTTTGCGGTTGGTGGGCGTTTCATCTTCAACCTGTAGAAACAGATGTTAGTGATTCAACGTACGCCTGCAGAGTATTGGAGAGGTCTTACGTAGGCGTCAGTAACTCATTATCAATCGTAAATGGATCTACCATCAGCTTAAAATTATTTACCCTTTCGTACCCAGCAAATTTATTCTTTCGGCCAACGAATTCGAGGTCTTTCTTGATTGCTTTCTTGATCTGTGCGTCTTCACAAGCTGCCTTGATGCCTACTACATCTGTTGGCTCGATGGTCTTCCCCAATATTTTGGAAGCAAAAGGAGCAAACGTATCCGGTTGCACACCGAAGATAGCTACTAGGAAGGTCTGAAGACTATCGCCATGTATATAGGCCATTGCCAAATAGCTGAGGTGCGAGAGATAGATGTTTTCCAAGCGTTCAGGAGATATGTATTCACCCTGGGCAAGCTTCAGGACATTTTTCACGCGATCAATAATCTTGAAGCGTCCCATGTTATCAATCGTGGCAATGTCGCCAGTCCGGAACCAGCCATCTGGTAGCATGGCTTTTTTAGTTTCTTCTGGGTTCCGATAGTACCCTGCGAAGACTGGTGGTCCACGCATGAGCACCTCACCTCTTGGCTGCGGCTTGTCGGTAGCGAGGTACTCCATGTCAGGCACATCCATAAGACAGAACTCCAAAGAAGGTGATACGCCCCCACAATTGCCTACGGTCATGTCATCCAAAGCCTGACACAGTCCGAGCGCGTACGTTTCAGTCAGGCCGTAGCCTTGAACAAACTTGTTACCACAAACGGCCCGGAGGAAACGATGCAAGCTTGGATCGAGGGGCGCAGATCCAGATATCATGTACTCAGCGTTTTGCAAACCAATGGCTGATGCAACCTTTCGGCCCCATATTCGGTCATAGATTGCATGTTTGTTCGTGGCATTAGGCGACTCTGGTGGCGTCATTCTCGCAACTTTAGTATCGATCACATGGCGTGATAGTGCGCCCTTAAACCCTGGCTGCTCTACAGTTGCAGCGCGAATAGCACCCCCAAACCGGTTGTACAGGCGAGGAACAGAGATGAAGGCATTTGGTTTGAGGGTTTGCAAATCGTCGACGAGTTGCAGAATATCACCATGAAAGTAGCCTATACCTCCACCACACCAGAGAAGACCATGCTCAGTCATCCGCTCGTAAATGTGGGCAAGCGGGAGATATGACAATGTTGTCCGCGAGGGTCTATGCTCAAACATGACATGTACGCAAGAGGTAGCTGCAACAGTATTTGAGTGAAGCAGGGTGACCCCTTTCGGCGGGCCGGTCGTTCCAGATGTATAGTTGATTGTAGCAATATCACTGGGCGCAGGAGGGTGATAGAGAGGTGTTCCAAAAGAAGCGCCGATAGATTCCACGTCGTCGATAGAATATATCTTGACATCCAGATCCGAAGCTACAGCATTGAGTAAATACTTCTTTGAACAGCCGTCCCTCTCGCCATTCTCCAGAGGGTCCAAGGAGATGATGACTTTCAAGGTCGGTAGCCTGGGCTTCAGCTTGAGCAGCGTCGGAATATGGGGTAGCGATGTGACGATGCACGGTATTGAGGCATGATTGATAATATATTCGGTGGTGGAAGGACCTAACGTGTCGTAAAGGGATACCGAAAATAGGGCTTGTGACATGCAAGCGAGGTCTGCAATTCTTTCAGTGACACACGCCAACCACTAGGGCTGTAGGATCGTACCAGTGATCTGCCACTCTGGTCGGTTCTGACACCAGAGCCCCACAGCATGCTTTTCATCGGTCACTCCGCTCTCTTTACAGACCGAGACAACTCCAACTCCGAAGTTCGCGCGCCGTTTTTGTACGGTGGCATAATTCATCCATTGGTATTTGCCCCACGTCTTGCGTACAGAGTCGTACGGTCGCCAACCAAGGCAGTTGTTATTGGGAAATTTGTTCGCTGAAATGCTATCAGCATGGGTTCTCGACAGTCATGGTAGGGACGCTACCCGTGTTCTCAAACATATCGTGGGCGGTCAACACCTGATAGAGATTTAGACAGCCTTCTCTTCGGCCCCATGGTCTGCTGATCGGCTTACATTGGGATCCAGTGTCTTGAGTGGTCCATCTTTGAATCTGTGATGCCTGTAGATCGGGCTTCGTCCTTCCTTCTCTGAACCGGGTACAATAACCGAATATGGTTTTCCGTGGGGAGGAGGTGCCCCAAGCTCCTTTGCGAGCGTGAGGTGCGCCATATCTGATGCCTTGCAAGGTCTTTAGGTCTTGGAGAAGGGATGAAAGCAACTTGAAGAGAGAGTGACGGGTTTTCTTGCGGGGTTCGACGTCAATATTGCTGTGGAAGAGAGAGGTCGTGGGAGCTTCCTCCTTGCTTGTACAACCTGGTCAATCACGCCCTATCCACTTCCATGCCATTTCCCCTAAGTCAGAGCAGCTCCAAGCTTCATCAACACACACGGCAACGTCAAGTGAAAGGCGCATCTTGTCCCCAGACAGCAGCACGACTTCCCAGCTGATGAGCCGTTTTTGCCCACAACGCCGAGGCAAAATGTTGAGGGATCTGCAATGCCAAGCCTTCTCTCATGGCGCTTGCCGGCCGCCGCATCCCCTTCCAACCCTCGACTTCCTTCATCTTGCGAGCTTTCTGTACCTGAAAGCCAGAGGAATAATAGGAAGCAGACATGCTGAAGCAGTCGCGGTCGCCATACATATTCGTAAAAAGCGCCATTGGCCAGCTTACACCAATCACGAATTGGACGGCTAGCTGCCCTATGCACCCGTTCCGAAGCTTCCCTTTTCGTCCACATGGCAGTCAAAGGCATGGCATGCGAGCGTGCATCAACTATATTACTCCTTACATGAACATGGGCCAACGTGCATGGACAGCTTCTCGGTCTTAAGAGACCACGCATTCCATTCCTTGACTTCGAGCAGACGCGGTCAAGTCCCTCGATTGGACCTTCGCCAGCTGTTCGAGCCATCGAAGCTGATGACCAAAGTCTCCAAGTTGAAGGTGAACGCTCTCGCTGCGCATCCCCATGGCTTCCCATTCATGCTCAAGCGCTGCGAAATCTTCATGCCATGACTCTCTTAGCTCTCTATCCACCTTGTAATTCTTGCAATTCATTTCAGCCTCTGAGTTTCTCCACAAGAAACAGAAAATATGCGTTTTCTCGCTCGGTTCTATCGAGACAGGCGCCGCACTTTCGTCGTTGTACAGCCAGCCTCGGTAAGAGCCAGCCAAATCACGTTGTTTGGAACCGCTCGGCATGCTCTGAGTGCTCTTGATGGAGTCGCCTAGTGCATCGAATTGAGAAGCAGCTTTCTCATGGTATGTCGGGTCCAGCTTGGACGGCATGCTCCACGTGACCCATTCGCATGAAAACCTTGGCCATGCTAACCCCTCCCCGAGTGGAGGACGAGATGGGATGTTCATGACCTCTGGCGGGTTTGAGAGATGGCTCTGCAATGCTGCAAGCTGCCCAGAATCCAGGACTTGCTTGATTGATTTGGACGCGTCAAAAGGCTCAGATGTATATTCGTCCCATCCTATCGAAGGGTTAGGGATGGGCGAATCATTAGAAAACCGCAGAGCTATGATCATTACCTATGAAAATCAGGAGACAATCATCTTTCCCATGCATTCGTCCCCACATCGTATACTCATGTCCAGGCACAGATCGGAGCCAAGCCATGAATTCAAACAAAGCTTTGCCCTCTGCTGTCTGATCCGTAATCTCCTCAACCGCATCCTCTGAGTCTGGCCTATCCCAGATGGTGTATTTACCTTCTAAGTGATCGAGCTTTAGGATTGTGGTATTTGGGTTTTTGGGAGGGGCCATGTTGAACCTGCCATATTTTTGAGGTAGCATCGAGGCATTGCGTACAAAAGAATGTGTCCAATCTATCATGCCCATCTCCCACCTGATACCTTACCTATAAAGCCTGTTGCAATCGGACGATGACGATACACTTTGCCCAACGTCGACTTCTGACACGAATGTAAGTAGAAGTAAGAAATTTGAGAAAATGGAACGAAGGATATGAATAACTAAAACTCTCTTAGAGTGTTACGGTTGCTTCGTACGCCGGAAGCAAAGCCACATCAGGGTAGAAACACCCCCTCTGTTGGCTTGTAAAATGAAGGTAGACGGTGGATATTTCTGGATTAACTATTTCCACAGATTTTGAGGCTTAGGGAAAATGCGAACGTACTCATATAAAATGAATGGAGTATTGCGTTTTAGAAGCTTGAAGAGATAGCCTAAGCCATATATTCTCACCTCTTTACGTAGTGCGGCACATTATTGTTGCTAATGAGGATTGGCGCGATAAATTATTTTGCTAGCTATAATTAGTTATAGATATGTAGACCCTTAATCATCTATTAGACAGATGCCTCACTTTCACGTTGAAATGAATACATTGCCGAATACTCAAACACCTCGAAAAATTATTCATTTCGGTGCTGTTGCCACTGGCGATTTGTCTGGCAGCAGGACCTTTCCGTCGTTTATTTCCACTGAGTTGAGCTGATTACGCCTGGCATTGACAGGCTTCACTGCCTTAAATGCTCATACATCAGGTAACTTCACAGCTTGCCCACCCTTATTAGCAGTACCCCAGTCCTATTCATTCAGCCATATGGCTCAAAATCATGATCAGCAATCCGTCTTGCTTCAGTTAGCAATCATTGCTCACTTCAGCGAACACTATGTAATTTTCCGCATTTATTGCGGCATCGTCGGACACAAGCTTTGGAAGATTGGCGCATTCATCGAAACCATAAGTGTTCTCGTCTCCGCCTGTAATCTTGCCTTGATCTTGCCGAGCTACTGGCTCGTCGGGTACTGGAACATGGTCAGCGAAACGCACCATCTAAGGATCTAATCGTAGTTCACCGAGCGGCGAGGAGAATATGTGAATCAGGTCGTGCATCCACAGAGCGCTCAACGATTGTAACAACGAATCTCCTTCATGAACATTAGAATTCGCTTCTTGAACATCTTTTCCTAAGGTTGGCTTCATATGATCCAGTGCAGTATCACACAGTACTATCATGTCAGAGGGAGGAAGTGCAAAGGTCCCAGTGTTCTTTCCATCTTTATTTAGTTCACAAAGGGCATGTAAAGGGTCTGTGTCCTCTTCCGCATTTTCACGCTTGAGTTCGGAGGCTGGCCACAGGCGGTTTCCTACCATCCACTCGTCCCATACAAAGGCCCCAAACGGAAACTTAGAACCTGGTAAGGATACGTTCCATGGTGTCTACCTTTATCCACAAACATCATGAAACAAGGCGTGCAATAAACTCGCTTGAAATGGTCGTCCCTGGGAGCAGCGTTGGTCGCTATTCGATTCACGGCCTTGTACTTTTCTATATAATATGAGCATGCCTTCATCCTGGGCAGGAACCCTACATACTCAGAATATCTCCCGTTCGGTTCAGTGTTCGCTTATCAGTTCTTCCGGCATTGTCAAAATCTAGATTGAACATTGGATTTGGCGATTCTAGCTTGTCGGTCCCATTCTTGGCCACCTTTTGCGTCCTCAGGCTTCGCATCTTGTAAAGCACCGAGAGCGCTGACGGCTGCTTGGACAAGTGAAATAGCTTCCGTGTAGGTGTCTTTGATCTTTTGAAGATCGTCATCGCAGCCACCTGTGTCCCTTTTCCCAGGAAACGTTTTCCATAAGGGCTCAAGACTCGCTGGTGGATCTTCTGCTATGGCAAAGCCGCTTATGGATAACAGGATGTGAGGACAAAAACCCATAGAAATTTAGAATTGGACTTCACGCTGGAGTGCGGTATAGGCGGTAGAAAAGATAAGCGATCCGAGCACAGTAGATGACGTACGAAGTAACAGCGCCAGGTGGGTTAGTTATTGCACCCGAGTCGTACTTTGCAGCCAGTCAATGTTCCCGTGGTAGATATTAGAGAAACGTCAATACGAAACCCTGGCGGCCAAGATTAAATTGTAGCGCAAGTCGCTGAGCCGGACATGGGATTCTAGATATAGATCTGAAGCCCAGCACACGACTGACATTTGAAAAGCATTGCCAATATTTAGATTTAATCATGTATGCTCCGCCTAGATGCTTGTATTCGATACCTCACCATATGTTGTTGAACATAGCGTACTAAATGGAACAGAAGCCCCTTTACACACCACCAAGACAGTATAACAAGGCTCAATAGATCATAGAGGATATAAATCCAAAGCCTCAATCTTCCAGGAGGCTATTCATCGTTGGTCATTGACTGAGGAAGGAAGATTTTTGATTTGTAGTGCCCTGAAATAATCAGATCAAACACGCGCTGTCCGCAAAGCTGATGGTTTCATAGCCACATCTAGGGTCAGACAAGACTGAAGTAGAAGATGACGTACGATAGATGTCCTGCGACGTGCTTGAAAGCATGATCTTGATAGTTTCATGGTTGGAGCAATTGAAAGATGAAGACGCCTGGGCATTGTCATGCGAGGCATCACTCCGCCTCGGGGCACATAAATCATAGGATGAGTAGCAGGAACTATCATCAGACTTATACTCTTTCGATCCCTCTACAACTCTAGGCTTTGGAGGACTCGGTCATCGGAGGCATAAGATCAGCAGCTGCTTAGATTCCTTTAGGGCGAAGATAGAGAGAAGTCGCTTGGCAAGCTTGGGCAAGGCAAGCCAAGAAAGGCATTTAAATTGACCTTGAGCTAGTTCTAGAGATTAGTCATTCGATTCATCGTTTTCTAGCTAATAATACTCCTTCCAGAATTTCTCCAACAGGGAGTGAGTCTCTTCCACAGCACGGGAATATATAGCTCCGTCACGAGTGCAATTATCTATGTCGTTGAGTGATATTTCATAGTGGGCCTCTTCAACTGATCTAAACTTTTTCAGGTCTTGCTTGATGCTTGCCAAATTTGCAGATAAGTTGACCCGACGACGGATGCATGTGCGCACTGTATGTATGTTCATATATCAAAAATGAGTCCCTCTTGCCTTGAGCATGATTACAGGCCTTCGGTCTCTCTCGTGAAAATACTGCGGCATGAGTCTCCCTCTTTCCTCAAGACTATTGATAGTTCTTGCTTGTTCTCTGCGTGCCGTCAGTGGAAACCCTGTCGGAGCAATCTCTGCAGCCAAACCAACCGAACAGCAGTCAGCCGACAAGACTATTGTGACTACTACGACCGAGCCGGGATCAACATACACGCTGACTTATACGCCGTCAATTGTCACTGCAGACACTACGTTAATAGAGGGATGCACTACTGCTTTTGTCTATGCAGAAGCCATAGTTGGCGCTCTGCTAGGAGGGCCCGCGGTGGCTGCCCTGCCATTTGTTATTCCCAAGGCTATACCGCCAAACCTGCTTGACGGAGAACCTGTAGATGGCGGAAGGAACGAAGGTGATGATGATCAAGGATGTCAAAAGATAACTGCGAACATATGTACCGAAGAATGCACTACAGATTGGTTCCATTTTGAGAACCAGCCTCATACCACATCCACATGCGCGGCAGCAGCAAGCGCGAAGACCACAGGATGTGACGTTACTGATACCACCAAAACAAATTCTCACCCCATCCCCACACCCAGTGTTACGACCTTGACGACAACGACCAATAGCGGAAACCCCAGCGCTGCGCCCTTCGACTACCTTGTTATCCAGGTTTACTTGGGGCAGGAGTATCAGCGTTTGCACATTGATGACAATGGCGGGACTGCTGAACATGAAGCAGACTGCGAGGATGCTGCTTCAAAAGGAGTCTTAGGGGTAATGGGCGTAAAGGTGAGGCACAACAAGCTGCACGTAGGTGACAAAGCTAACTTCTGGAGGACAACATCGCAGACTTTTGCA
The DNA here is from genome assembly GCF_019456465.1 of Bacidia gigantensis. Classification (NCBI taxonomy): domain Eukaryota; kingdom Fungi; phylum Ascomycota; class Lecanoromycetes; order Lecanorales; family Ramalinaceae; genus Bacidia; species Bacidia gigantensis. The sequence goes on along the minus strand of NW_025408612.1, from coordinate 451,120 downwards.
AGCAGCAGAAGGGCTCCACCGCAAGCTCGAATTACTCGCCCTTGCTCACGTACGATCAGGATGAATATCGGATGCAAGCGGTCCTTCAGGTATCGTATACCGGAAATCGAGGCGAAGGCGCCACATATACTCTTGATGACGAGTACGTTTGCTTTCAAATTGTCTGTCTATAGACTTCGCTGAACTCTCTACTTAGGCAAAAATGTAATGATCTATTTAGCAAGATCCTCACATGCGGGCCTGACAAAAACCACACGGGCGGCGACAAAATGAAATCCGAAAAACGAGTCTTCGCAATAGAGCCGTCTACGTACCTTGGTGCGCTCGGATGCGCACCGGACGATTACAAGTGGGGCGTCCAAGCAAGTGAAGCTCTTGACAATATCGATGATTTTTGTGGCAATTTTGATGGGCAAAGGATCAACCAGGGTGAAAGGAAGGACGCTAAATATCAACAAGCAGTAGGCGGATTAATGAGCACAATCAGCGTTACTTGGGAGCCCAAGACTGGCGGCTGCGAGAAAGGTGGCGCTCACGATCACGGATATCCGATCAACAAGGTTAGTCGAGATATGCTGCCCCTTATCACACAGTCTCAAGATCGATCTAGGCCTCCTGTAAACGCTTTCTTAGTCAGACGATCAACGACTGCAACAAGGGTGACCCTAAATTCAAAGCCGCAGGCACCAACACGGATCAATGCGCCATATATCAAATCTATGTCGAGTCCCGAGAGACTGTCGTCTGCGGTTCCGATCCACTATACCCCCAAGCGGACAGAGACCGATGGAAGTCCTTCAGCCCCAAAGACGCCCACGATGCTATCGACGATTTCTGCGGCAAGAATCTCCAAGCAAACCCCGCTGCAAGAGATGACAGTGGCGGATTCAGCCAGGACGGAAGGTGGCCTAAAGGCATTGCTACAGGTGGGAATAATTCGGTATCCATCAAAGTTACTTTCCACTCGCAGGATGACTTGGCGGCCTGCCCTGCAGACACGAAGGCAGATCAGGCTTTCAATACTGGTGGAGATGACTGTCAGAGGCGGCTGGGAAAGATGGTCGTGGACGGTTGCGATCCGAGTGGGGACAAGCATGGTGGATGGTTGCTTGATTCAGTAAGTCCTTGCCAATTCTCTGGTCACTGGTATGATTGTGGGAAGACATTTACTAATGCAAAGTCTAGTCTTACAATGGCTGTGTTCAATGGCAGATCGGCAGTATCGCAGCCCCTGGAGATTGAGACCCTTCAGATCAAGTCCTAGGAAAGCAAGTGTCTCGCTTACCAATGAGACACAGTGATTTCTAGCACTAGGTAAGGCGAAGGGTCTGTCACTTGCACATATTTGCAATTCCTGATGAGAAGGCTTGACCTAAAAGCAAGCTATCAGCCTGTTGGAGACCTCAGACCTGGCAGTCTCGCACCGTGATAAGGCATTATGATAGGCGATTCTGATGGCGTGGGGCAAATAATATGCTCTTGATAGCGTAGTATCACTACCAATTTGGAAGAGGATACAACGTGAATAGTATCATGGAGCTCGAGCTTGTCGCCGCCACCATCACCATTCCCTTTCAAACCTAATTAGCTCCTGTTTACCTGATCTTCGCTTGATCATTATCGCTTTGGGCTCTTGGAATCTATGTTTGTTCTGGCCTCTCACGAAGAAGGGACCCAAATTCTACCGCGGGCCGAATGAGGAAGACCAGAACCAAGAGAAGTGTACGCTGATATCGTTGCATGAAACAGCATCATCATCGAAATACATCACAGTGCATTATTGTCATGTCTGAAATATCTATTGCAACTAGCTGCAGCTTTACCAACGCATGATCTTGCGCTTCCCCAAACGTAGATTTTCAGATTCAATATTCCGTGTACCTACCGGGCGAGAATACTACTCCTTTTGTTCATCTTTTCCCCCCTTAAACCCTTGTCGTCGCGTGCATCGTGATCATCGTTATCATTATCATCCGATCTGATTGAAGATCACTCGATTCTGATTCACACGCTCTTGAATATATCAAGACGATTTGGCGTCTCGGAGGTTTCATCCACTCGACTTGAAGTCATCGTCCATAGTATCCCTTTTCATCATCAACGAGCTGCTTTCCCTGCCTCTTGCTTAGACCTCAAATTCTGGACTAGTCTCAGCCAATGGGGAGTCCGCCAACATGACGTTCCGCGACCGATCGTTGTTAGATCAGGTATCCAATAATCAAGAACAGACCGGTATATTTGCTCTGTCTCGGTGACTGTCGATTTCTCAATTCGCTGTCTCCCGTTTCGCTGCAATCCTCGCAGTCCGGTTCGTCAGTCGTTGGAGTGAGCTGATGTCAATTCTCTACGCCACAACACATCCCTGACACCGCTACCACGGCCGCATGCTTTCAGAGTCGAGGTTTTCACGGGCACTCAGAGGTGTGCATTGACCGCCCTTTATGGATGATCAGGTCATCGCCCGAGCATCAGGCCGCAATCGAAATAATTAAGGCCATGCTTGTTGGGTTTTTTGTTGCGGATGGCGTGATGGTACCTGTCATAAAGATGGGTCACGATAATAATCTCTGGTCCCATTAGCGTTCACAAGACTCCCGCCGCCTTGCTCTTTTCTCTATACTCCTCAAACGTCCCCACAACCTGCTGCCCTTCACTACCACTATCATCTGCCACCCCCTCTCGCTCCTCAACTTGGCGTCGTAAGCTTCCTCTTCACCTGCAATCAGTGAATGGAACCTATGCTGTTGGCCACGTGCGAGATACACTGGCGGTTTCTGCCGCAAGACGACCGCCTCAGTGATAAGCACATATTTAATACTCGAACCGGGAGCTTCAAACATGGTCTCCGTCAGTACCCTTTCACACACAGTCCTTAGTCCGCGAGCACCGGTTCCCATCTCCAGACTCGCCCGTGCAATCTCCCTTAGTGAGCCCCGCGTGAACTTCAGCTCAACCCCACTTAGCTGAAATAATTGCTCGTACTGTCTCACAAGACAATTCCTTGGCTCGGTCAAGACCCTAGTCAAAGCAACTTCATCTAGTGCTGCTAAGGCTGCAGACACTGGTATTCTGCCCACCAACTCGGGAATCAGACCATACGTCTGCAAATCTGTCGGCTCTACCAGATCGAGAGGATTGTACTCTGTCACAGGGCCTTGATCCGAAAATTGAGGAGAGAAGAAGGGGAGATGCTTTTCAAAGGTCTTGGCTTCCTCGCTGCCGGAGCGCACAGATATCATGGTATCTTTAGCCCCCGTGGCGAGCGAGGAGGAAGACGATGAGGAGCGCAAGGGGGAGTTGAAACCAATGCTGCCACGCGCGATGCGATTGATTATCATCTTCTGAAGGCCGATGAAGGCGCCTGCGCAAATGAAGAGGATATTGTCGGTACGGACGTTGAAGGTCTCCGGTTTGGAGGGCCCTGAAGACTGGTTTGGGCCTGACCCCGAGGATGATGATGGTGGAGGTATGTTCGTGCCTATACCACCACCCGCCAAAGGACTATTCGTAGGGTAGGTCGTCAGCGGAGAGCTGGACCCTCGTGAGGATTTCTCGGTCTTGGCCTGAATTTGCAGGGTTGTGCCTTCGATGAGTTTCAAAAGGGCTTGTTGTACACCTTCGCCGCCAACATCTTTGCCTTGGCTCACCTTCGTGGAGCTGATCTTGTCAAGTTCGTCGAGACAGATGATGCCCCTTTCGGCGGCTGCTACATCGTAGTTTGCCGCTGCGAGAAGACGCTGTACGCAGACTTCAACGTCTTCACCAATGTAACCTGCTTGCGTGAAGGGCGTGCAGTCTGACATGCTGAAGGGAACTGAGAGGACTCTAGCAAGAGTCTTCGCCATGAGTGTCTTGCCCACGCCAGAGGGACCGAGTAAGAGGACATTTGCTTTGTCAAGAGTGAGAGGTAAAGGGTCTATAATGGGAGGGGTCCCCAGACCAGAAGATGGTGGATGGAGAGGAATGGCCTGTTCTTGGCCTGGAAAATCTCCTGTACCTTTTCAGCATAGCTAGAAAGAATTTGGTAGCATGATTTTACCTTCCAATGGATGGTCATCCGCCATCGTTCTCCGTAATTGCTGCTGAAAGATCTCTTGTTCTTCATCTTCTCTCCGCTGCGCTTCTTGTATACGCTGGTAATGATTGTAAACAGCAACACTCAAGATCTTCTTCGCCCTCTCCTGTCCCACTACAAAGTTATCCAAATGCTGCTTCAAAACTCGTGGTGTGATACGCGGGGCACCGAGGATTGACGCATCCCCCAGTGGACCGGACGTTCGTTCGCCAGGGTCATAGCTCCCCGTGAATGGCTGGCTTGTAAAGTCAGAACGGTGGAACTGTGAAGAGGAGCGATTGCGTGTGGATGTCGCAAACGAGCAGGAATTCGAGAAAAGCGTGAGACAGGAGCGTCGGGCCTGAGGTTGAGGATGACCATAGAGGGTAGGGAAAATAGCCACCGGCTTCGGCCCCAGCATTTTTGAGGATATCTACATTTGCTGCCAATGGAGAGACTGGAAGTGTAAGCCTCAGCGGGATATCGATGGCTTCGAGTGATTGGATTGCAATTGTTTTAAACATCTCTATCCTCATCGGGTGGGGTAGTCCTACCCGGCGTTGATGGCATAGCCCTTCAAGTGGGGAATGCCACAACAACAAAACGAGGAAGTCGGAGAAACACATTTCATTGCAAAACAATGGGTTTCAAGGTCGGAATTGCTTGCTCTCAATGTTTACTTAGCATCCTTCTACTCTAACAACCGCTCTACATCATATTTCGTCTTCCTGAACAACGCCGAGTGAACGTTCCTCGACAGCTGACCGAATTTCCTGGGCCTCACCTCCACGTTCCCTGATGACGAATGATATAGTCTCCCCTAACGTTTCTCCATTGTTCTCAAACCACAATCCAGCTTGATCCAACCCTGCAACAAACGCTTCCACCAAACCCTTTGCACTTGAACCGGCATTGAAGCCTCCCTGTGTTGCTTCCATGATAGAATGGTAAAGATAAAGCAGCTGCGACGGATTGAGCTTCAGCATGTCCTCCAGCACATAATAATGCGTGATCTCATCGCCCCATCCTTCAAGGGTCGTCCCATGCAGCTCGCGCTGTGTGCGGACATACTTCTCAGTAGTTGCAAAAGGAACCAGATGGGATGTATGAGGCGCGCTGTGAAAGTGAGACATCACAGATGAGTAGAAGCCATTCTGCGTACAATTGTTGTAGTTCGCATTCATGTATGCATACTTTGCTGGATGCGTCACTGAAACGAGTGGGAACGGATCATCCGGATGGCGGTTTTTGTGACGTCGAAGGACGGTACCATTACTAGGGGTAATTGTAGAGTCTAGGATCTGGCGAAATACGAGCTGTATATCAAGAAGCTCAGCAAGTTCAAATGTTGGCCAGGATCGGATCAGAGCTGCTCTGGTTCGCATCACGGAAGGAGAGCGCCGCGCGGTTCGCGAGAAATTTGGCGTGTGAAAAGCTAAGCTGTATAGCCACAGCCGGTAACAAGCTCTTCGAAGTCGATAGCGCTCGCCCTGTGTAAGGAAGCGTCTGGATGCGCTGTCATCGCCTCGCCACTTCTGCGAAGGGTAGAGCTCCGCCCACGTATTGGCCACACAACCCACCTCAATGAGCTGTTTGAGTAGCGCAAAAGATTGAGGGGGAGGCATTCTAGGCATATGTAATGGCTGTGTGTCGTTGTGCGTGACTATACGAGTGGCGTCATGAATAGGACCATATTGAGATTCTGCAGCCAAATACAGGGTGGGGAGTCGATTGGCGGGGGCATTCAGAATGGAATGAAGGTGGTGGCAGGTTGAGGCGAGCGAAAGGAGGTCGGCAATACTGTTGCAGGATTGCAAGATATGGAGGAGTATTTCGTTGGCTAGAATCGTAAAAGACATTGTTTTTTTAGGTGAAATGGAAGTTTTGTTGGATCTGTATGGTCTCATGAATATCGTAAATTTGGCGACCATTAGAGGATCTTACTTTCAATCTATGTGCTTGTAGCTGATCACAATCTTTCAGCCTCTAATCTCTTGACTCCCCTCGGCGAGGCCTGTCAGTAGCTCTTGCTACCTCAGCACCACCGCCGATAAAACCGCAGGACTTTCAATCCGTAACGACCCCGACCGTGGGGCTATAATAAACTTGAGAGGCATCACTGGATGCTCTCATCACACGAATCACTGTGTTGGAGGAAAAAGCCAGCTCAAAAGAGCCGGGACCAGTTGGGATTGTCATGATTGCGTTGGAGGAGAAGGAAAGACTTGAGAGGAAACGGCATGATATTTGCGCGAGTTGCCCCTTTTCGAATGGAAGGCTTGGCAAGGATGAAGAAGCCCCTCGCCCAGGGCTGCAGGATGGGATTCAATACCCTATAGACAGGGTATCCTCAGCAGCGCTTCTCCCTGAAAGAGTCGCCCACCAATAATTGTTGCCCCATCCAAGGACAATTTCCCCGCAACTTGCAGCAACTGGCAGGACTATCTTGGCCCCAGGTGTCGCCTGGACTGACCTTGTTGGTGGGGCTATGACGTCCAGAAAGCTTTTCTTCTCCAACCCCACGTTGAATGTCGCTTGCTATTTCACACACCATGGCGAAGGCTTCACGCTGGGACATACGATTGGTGCTCTCGTTATTGGAAAGTCGCTCATGACAGCAACCTGACCAAAACATATTGCGAGAATGACATCTTCTCTGAACCAGTCCTCTGAGAATTCTGTGCTTAGGGGACCTGCAAACAATACCATCCCCGCAGATGGCACAGGTGAGGCTTTGCTGCGACTGTAAGCTGTGTCTCTTTATTGACTATTCCAGGTGTTCTCCAATTGGATCCATGGCTAGAGCCATTTAAGGATGCCTTGAAACGGAGGTATAGCAAGGCGCAGCAGTGGATCAAAACGCTTCAAGAATCAGAAGGGGGGCTTGAGAAGTTCAGCAGGGGTTACGAGTCAATGGGACTGCAGTCGCTGCCGAATGGTGATATAGTCTATAAAGAGTGGGCACCGAACGCCCTGCGCGCATACCTGGTGGGGGACTTTAGTATGCTCCAGCGGATCTACGGTATGGCACATATACTGAGTTTTTGTCCCTCCAGACGACTGGAATAGAGATGCAACACCAATGACAAGAGGAGACTTTGGCATGTGGCATCTCACTCTTCTCGCAAAGGATGGGCGGTCAGTGATACCACACAACTCGAAGATCAAGGTATGACACTATTGAGAAGGCGTTGAGAGACCTTGCTTAAATGCAGATAGATCTCCCTGGTGGTCCCAAATTCTCATGAGCGTGCCGAGCGCAACCCTCCGTGGATCAAGCGCGTCACCCAAGATCTTGCCTTCTCTCCCGTCTACGATGGCGTGTTTTGGAACCCACCTGTAAACGAGCGATATACATTCAAGAACACTCGACCACCAAGACCGGCGAGTGCGAGAGTATACGAGGCTCATGTTGGTATCTCTACTCCTGAGACCCGCGTTTCCACCTACAAAGAGTTTACCAAGAACATGCTTCCACGAATAAAATATCTAGGTTACAACGTCATACAGCTCATGGCAATCATGGAGCATGCGTACTATGCGAGCTTCGGGTATCAAGTCAACAGCTTTTTTGCAGCTAGTAGCCGTTTTGGCTCACCTGAAGACCTCAAGGAGCTAGTTGACACTGCTCATGGAATGGGTATAACGGTACTGCTTGATATGGTGCACAGTCATGCGTCTAAAAATTTCAATGATGGATTGAACGAATTTGATGGATCAGATCACCTTTATTTTCATGAAGGTGCACGGGGTAGACATGAACAATGGGATAGCCGGATTTTCAATTACGGTAATCATGAGGTTTTACGATTTTTGCTATCAAATCTACGCTTCTGGATGGAAGAGTACCAATTTGATGGCTTCCGTTTTGATGGTGTCACGAGTATGCTCTATCTACATCACGGCATTGGAAGGTGAGTACACCACCATCTACACCGCGTTTCATTAGGTTGACGATGGTTAGTGGATTCTCTGGAGGCTACCAAGAGTATTTTGGAGACAGCGTGGACGAAGAAGCCGTAGTCTACATGATGCTTGCAAATGAGATGCTTCACTCACTGTATCCGACTTGTATCACCATTGCAGAAGACGTGTCGGGAATGCCCGCATTGTGTGTATCGCTCTCACTCGGGGGTATCGGATTTGATTATCGACTGGCCATGGCTGTACCTGATCTCTACATCAAATGGCTCAAGGAGAAGCAAGATGCCGAGTGGAACATGGGCCACCTGACCCACGTTTTGACAGATCGAAGACATGGCGAACTCACGATAGCGTACGCAGAGAGCCATGATCAAGCGTAAGTCAGCCATTCTTAATATTTGGCCCTACTAACAAGGGGGCAAGGTTGGTGGGAGATAAGACTCTGCTATTCTGGCTTTGTGACAAGGAACTTTATACGAATATGTCCAAATTGAGCGACTTCACACCGATAATTGAGAGGGGTTTGAGCTTACACAAACTCATCAGACTCATCACGCACGGACTTGGGGGTGAGGGTTACCTGAATTTCGAGGGTAATGAATTTGGCCACCCCGAATGGCTTGACTTTCCAAGGGAGGGAAATGATAACAGCTTCTGGTATGCTCGGCGACAGTTCAATCTCCCTGATGATGACAACCTTCGGTACAAATTCTTGAACGAATTTGATGCCAAGATGCAATGGACGGAGGAAAAGTATGGCTGGCTGCACTCCCCACAAGCGCATCTCAGCCTCAAGAACGAGTCGGACAAAGTGATAGTTTTCGAGCGGGCTGGCTTACTCTGGATTTTCAACTTCCACCCCGAGAAGAGTTACACAGACTATCGTGTGGGCGTCCAAGCTGCCGGTACCTACCAAATCGTCTTGGATACGGATGATACAGCCTATGCAGGTTTCGGTCGCAACGCGAAAGGGACACGATTTTTCACAACGCCCTTTGAATGGAATGGACGAAAGAACTTTGTTCAGGTGTATCTACCGTCTCGCAGTGCCGTTGTAAGTCAGAGTCACAGAAGCCACCAAACCCCCATCGGCTGACAAGTTGCCTCATCAGGTCCTTGCTCTAGAAGAAACGCTTTAAATACGCAGGCGAGAGCGAGGCTAAATCTCGCTCGCATTACAAGCCTCACTAAGAAAAGATTACCCTGGCCTTGCGGGCTCCGAAACTTGGGTATTTAATCTGGGAGGCAATCTGATTCACGTTTGTCAGATGATGTGCAATTGCAAATGCAAAGCAACTGAAGGCAGTATCTTCTTGCGCATCACTCATGCACATTACTATTGCATTATTGGAAATAGAGGGCTGTGAAGCAGGCACATATCGTATTCATAAGTCACAAGACATGAAGAAATATTTGGTGAGCGATATCATAAGCCATTGAGGCCGCCGTGGTGGTGGAGTCATACCCTCGGGGGTGACCGATGACGTAGAATGTGGATAAAGCCCACAGCCCAGGCCCACACCAACTTATAGCCCTAGAACTAAAGCATTACCACCGCCGGAATTGCATCGGCGACTCAAAAACTTTTCAACCCGAAGCTTTCTGCTCAGGAAAAAACTGTATACTTCTTCAGCTGCTTGATCCTCTTCCTCATATCACAAATCACCTTCCACTTCACTCGAAGTAAACCAATATGTCTCAAACTCTCGTCGGTATCAATGGCTTTGGCCGCATTGGCCGCATTGTCTTCCGCAACGCGTGAGCTCTTCTGCTGCATGGAAGGAGCTCCGAGCTAAAGTTTGTATAGCGTCGAACATGGCGATGTCAAGGTTGTTGCCGTCAATGACCCATTCATTGATACCCAATATGCCGTACGTGCCTTCCCTTCTCCTCCGCGGGCACTTCCCCACTACCCCGCGCATGCCCGGAGACTGATCGCACACTACGCAGGCCTATATGCTGAAATATGACTCTCAACATGGGCAATTCAAGGGAACCATCGAGGTTTCCGGTAAGGATCTCATTGTCAATGGGCAGAAAATCACATTCTATACCGAGAAGGATCCCGCAAACATCCCATGGAAGGACACCGGAGCCTACTACGTGGTCGAGTCTACTGGTGTCTTTACCACAGTCGATAAGGCGAAGGCCCATCTGAAAGGCGGCGCCAAGAAAGTGGTCATCTCTGCCCCTTCTGCTGATGCTAGCATGTTCGTCATGGGTGTCAACGAGAAATCGTACAAGAGCGACATTGAGGTTATCTCCAACGCCTCTTGCACAACCAACTGCTTGGCGCCCCTTGCCAAGGTCATCGATGACAACTTCACCATTATTGAGGGCCTCATGACGACCATTCACTCGTACACCGCAACCCAGAAGACTGTGGATGGACCTTCCGCAAAGGACTGGAGAGGTGGCCGCACTGCTGCTCAAAACATCATCCCCAGCAGCACTGGCGCCGCCAAGGCTGTTGGCAAGGTCATCCCCGGCCTCAACGGTAAACTTACCGGCATGGCGATGCGTGTGCCCACACCCAATGTTTCTGTGGTTGATTTGACCTGCCGCATTGAGAAGGGGGCCAAGTATGACCAGATCAAGGAGGTGATGAAGAAAGCCTCGGAAGGCGAGTTCAAGGGCATTATCTCATACTCCGAGGATGACCTCGTCTCAACTGACCTGAATGGCGACAACAACTCTTGCATTTTCGATGCTAAGGCTGGTATTTCTCTCAACGACAATTTCATCAAGCTGGTCGCTTGGTACGACAACGAATGGGGATACTCCCGCCGTGTGATTGACCTTCTTGGTATGTTTCTTCTAAGAGTAGGCGATCTGATGATGCTGACCACCTACAGCCTATATTTCCAAGGTCGACAAGTCATAGAATGCTTTTCCTCGCTACACGCTGAAATAGCGCATCATAGTGTCGGAGATGGATATGACAACAGAGCAACAAAATGAGGCGGTCCGTGATATGAAGTCGGACGAAGACTGCAATGCGTTTCCCGTGACCTTTGAGGCCAAGATAGATAAGGAATGAAATCTCCAAAATTCGCTTCAATTTTACCAGCCTACCTTGAAGTTCATCTCAAGCCTTCTCATTGGCCAGTCTAAATTATCTGCACAAAGTGCCAAGTCTTTGTGTCCTTTCTGAATGGGGTACCTTCCATTATAGAGAGAGGACCGTTGGCGCTAGCTATGTGTGTTTGCTCTTTTGCGGTATAGAAGACTGTAGGCCAAGGTGACAGTGTTTCTTTTGATCTCGACATAGGGTACTGTACAGTTCACAGATCTTACAAATTGTAATCTTTCAATCTGCCAGACCGAAGCCTTTTCGCCCTGTAACATGCGGCGCTACTCAATATTATTCCGATTGTAATACCTTTTTGGCTTTCACCCGACCTGCGACAGTCGTTATTGAGCGAATGAGTTTTATTGAGACTAATAGTTGTTGGTTCAGACGCGAAGACCCCAAGTCGCCTGGATCAATCACAGCTGTCCACAGAAGCATCAACTAAGTCTATGGGACCACTGGCGATCAGGACCGTTGCTTGGCGATTAGTTCTGGCAAAAAGTTACATTCAGCAATATTCACTGCAAAAGGCGTTCTCAAATTCTTACTAGAAAGTAACGGATTGTCTCTCCAAAGATGTGAAGCAAGTCATAATCAGACTAAGACTTGCTTTCGAAGTATCCATCTGGGGAAGTATTAATTAGCGGCAGCATCTCCAAAGATGGAGAACGACGAAAATGATGTACACATGATAGACATTCCTAGCACACTATCCTCCAGAACCAACAACTCGAATTTCAGTAATGGCTACAGCACTATGTCGCGCCCCAGAAACCCAGAATCGTCGCCGATGGGTTCAACCTCAGTCAACGGCTTTTTGGGAACACAAACAGCCTCGATCCCGTTCAGTGATGATGTGCTGGGCCTGAGCGCACCAAAGCAAGCTCAAGACGCCTCTCGAGAGGCATCAATTCTGGCGCAAAACACGTCAAATCTCTCGATAGAGAACATGAAGCCAGCTCAGGAACAGTTCGAGCTGTTTCTATCTGATCTTGAGCAAGAACAAATGGAAGAGCATGAGCCACCTGCTCCTTTCCTCGCAGAACTTCCGACGGGCTATTGCTATGATGTTCGCATGCGCTATCACTGCGAGCTTGAGCCCCCTAAAGACCGGCGAGACTATCATCCTGAGGATCCGAGGCGGATCTTTGCTATTTACAAAGAACTCTGTGTCGCAGGCCTCATAGACGACAATTTCCTGAGTCAAGGAGCATTGGTGCCGAAGCCCTTAAGGCGGATCGATGTAAGACAGGCCGCCGAGAGCGAGATCGAGCTAGTACATGATCAGAAGCATTGGGAGATGATGAAATTGACGACCAGTGAGGAACATTGAACATGTGTACTTCAAGTCTTTACTGACTGCGACATAGAACAGGACGCGCAGACACTAATTGAGTACGGGTACAATCTAGACTCTGTCTACCTAAATGGAATCACCTTCGAGTGCGCCAAGCTTTCCGCTGGAGGAGCTATAGAAACAGCGAGAGCAGTCGCGTGTGGTCTAGTAAAGAATGCCATCGCAATCATAAGGCCGCCGGGTCACCATGCAGAGTGCAATCGTCCGATGGGTTTCTGCATATTCGATAATGTTTCCATTGCGACGAAAGTCTGCCATGCTGACTTTCCAGACATGGTTCGAAAAACCCTCATATTAGATTGGTAGACTCGAATCTTCCTGATGGACTGAAAGGGTCTAACATTCCTTGTTAGGGACGTCCACCATGGCAACGGTATTCAACAGGCTTTCTACCAAGACCCGAATGTCCTCTATATATCGATTCACGTGCATGAAGACGGTACTTTCTATCCAGCCGGACCCGGTGGTGATCATCTACACTGCGGCGCTGGGCCTGGCCTCGGCAAGTATGTCTTACACTAAGCCTTGACTATTGTGATGTTCAGCCTGACCAAAGCAGAAACATCAACATACCGTGGCCTACGAAAGGCATGGCGGACGCTGATTACATCTACGCCTTCCAACAGATCGTCATGCCAGTCGCGTACGAATTCGATCCAGATCTAGTGATGAGTGAGTCTGCTATCAACACATTTTTGTAGCGACTGACAAAACCAGTTGCCGCTGGCTTTGATGCTGCAGATGGCGATCAGCTCGGCGGATGTTTCGTTACGCCAGCATGCTACGCTCATATGACACATATGCTAAAAAGCCTTGCGGGTGGGAAGGTGGTCGTAAGCCTCGAGGTATGTTCACAACTTTCTGCATTAGGAGGAAGTATACTGAAAATTGGTAAGGGCGGATATAATCTGCGGTCCATAGCACGCTCTGCCCTGGCAGTGACGCGAACCCTGAACGGAGAGACGCCACCGCGTCTGGAGGATCGCCAGGCAGCTACAAGCGCTATCACGATAGTACAGAAAGTCCGCACGCAACAGTCTCGCTACTGGTCGTGCTTGTACCCCAAGCAGGTGGAACAAGGTCGGGTCATCGCTGTTCTCATCTGAAAGGTTTGTTGATTGATAAATAGGCTCTCTCGCAGTTGTTGGCGGGGAGCGAATGCATGGTGAATACACATCATGCTAGCATCTCCCTCTAAGTAAATTCTAAACGCGAACAGATGTCTTACGAGGCTATCAAGCAGCGCAAATGAAAGAGAAGCTAGGAATGATAAACTTGAGAGTGCTTCGTGAGAAATTGTCGAGCTCTTTTGAGAACGAGCTCTTGGCAACGTATGTGACTTATCTCAAAATGTGGCACGGCGCTCACCACCCTACAGACCAAATTTCGAGGAGGACATTCCATTAGTGATCATTTTCCACGATCCGTAAATACACATTCCCTACAACATCTCGTGCTATAAGCTAACCTAGAGATAGCCCGGACTTAACAAGCAACAAGAGCGGGCTCGATGGGCAGCTTGAACTTCGTAGCACCTTCCTGGTATGATACTTTCAATTCTCATAACTGCAGTACTGACTGTCCTCGAAAGACTGATAGCTGCAAGCATTACACAAGCTGGAGTGCAGACCAAGGATATGGTGTCATTGACGTGAACATTCCTTCCTTTCTGACAGATCTAGAAGTAAGCAGCCCAGGTCGTCAAAATGACCCGGAAATGATTGACGGATTTTCTAGGCCGAGGGCTCTGATGATGAAGTCTACAAGCGCGTTGGAGCTACGCAGGAGCTTGCTACATACATATGGGACAATTACATTGAGTATGCATCTCCCCCCCCAGCACCGCATAGCAGGTTTTCTAACCAGTCCTAGGCCTAACGATCACCCACAAGTGTTTTTCATCGGCATTGGCGCTGCATACCAGGGAATCATGTATCTACTGAATACTCGCGGTAACTCCTTTCCATTCCTCCAGCCCCCCACTCCCTAAATGAAAGGCTAATACAAACCTAGAAAACTTCCACACCCTAGTAACAGGCATGATCAACTTCATCCCCTCCGCGCCCGCGGGCTCCGAGCCTAGCACAAACGGCACCCAGAACGCCATCATCCCTGCATCAGACCAATCCGTCTTTCATCTTTCGAAATGGTATCGTGCCAACTCTCTCAATTTTGTGGGGAACACGCACTTGGTGTGGAGTCCGGATCGGATCAGAAAGCCGAGTAAGCGCTTTGGCAATCTGGTGCAGAGTCCGACGATTGCGTTGCAGGATATGTTGGTGGAGCATCGGAGGGAGGTGGAGGATTGGATTAGGGAGAGGGTTGATGGGTCGTGAGGTTTGGGTTTTGGAGATGGTATTGGGGTCGGTGGTGGGCAATTGGAGGTATCTCTGTTGTTGGGGTTGGTATCTAGAGGTGCTTGCAAAGCGGTGAAAATTTTTCGAAGCCTGGAGAGCCTTCTTCAACGATTAATTCGTGCCTTTTCCTCTGCTTCGAAGTTCGGACTGGTGGTTGCTTTTGACTGATGAATTTCTGTAGACCTACTAATTTTCTTCCCAAGTATGCCATCAACCCCTATTCAGCTTGAAATCTATACCGTTTCCTCACGATAAATACCAAGTAAAAAAAGGACCTGGCACGATCCCCATGGGTCAGCCTCCACGAGCGTCCTATACGCCATCTGATCAATGTCGCGGATACCAGGGGTAGCGGCGGATCTCGTCCAGGTGTCCCCAAGCCCCTGTACAGTCTTGAGGCAAGTAAAAGAGCGTCGTTAAACAAAGATACGGCTCGGCTGGCGCCTACGTCCCTTGCTGCCGCTGTCATGTGGTGTTGCCTATATAGCAGTGTCGGGTGGCCATCGGCGCTCGTGTGACGCCTCCCACATCTTCGTGCTCCACCCCCAGCCCACCAAATTGTACAGTAGAAGCGCGCGATCCGAGCCCCTAACCTAAGCATCTCGGAGCTCAAATTTGAAGTTGTGCAGCCTCGTGGTTGGGTGGCGTGGGGAGGAAGTGACGTCTGAGGCCCCTATCAGATGGCAGCGCCGAGTGTCGTTTTTGGGGGCAACGTAAAGCGGCAACCATGTCATTTAGACGCACCGAGCCCGAGCCGATAGCCTTGTAAACGCTGCTAATGACGATCTCCTTCCATTTCACAATCGATGAGGATATGATGAGGATGGTGAAGGAATAGTAGGGCGACTCGTTGATGGTAGGGTGGCGAATTTGGACATGGCGTTTTGTGATATCGGTAGTGGGGACGACGAGGCTACTCGTTCGATCGTGGTTTGGGCTTCCATTGGTAGCAAATAGTCCGATGCTGGTCCTGTCCATTTGTCAGGATAAGAATCCCGTGGGGATGAACAATGCGTTGCAGAAAGGACACAGTAATCCATAGCAGCCAGATGCGGTGATGGTGAGAATGACAATGCCTAGCATTGTAGTAAGAGAAATTCTCAGTGAACAGATATAGCAATGGTGAGATGAAGCTCTGACTCGAGGTATTGGTATAGACCACATTCTGATAGAATTCCAGTCGTATGAAAAAAAATTGCTGACTGGGTAAATTGTTGTACTTGGAAGAAGATGAGGCCTGAACTGCAAGTATTGCCAAAGTCTAGTCAGTAACAATGTTTCCAGTAAGTGAGGTAAAAGCACGGTTTACGTTTCTTATCCTAGTCAGATATAGATCTTCGAGTCCCCGCTAGCAGCAACTCAGCATCCGGATCACATGCTGGACGACGATGGCGGAGTCTTTAGGGCAGAGACAGCCCTCGAATGGTAATGCTGCTTTGAGACGCCAAGCGTATATGAGAGGAGCCTGCCTACATTATGTCGTGATATCAGCCAATGATAGGTAAACAACGCTTGATTTTGATTATGCATCGTCCTCCACTTACTCTTCTGCTTGAGGCTTGCCTGTCATAAATACTTCTCTGCCAGCTAGAACGAGACGTTCTACCCTCCTGTTCGTTGTCTATCTCGATTGCGAGCCAATCGGCTAGCCTCGTTGTGATTTGTCGCCGTTATTATAGCCATCAAAGCTGCAAAGCCGTCAGGATCTGTTCCCGATGTAATTGAAGCTACCGCTGGCAATTAGTGTTTAGTGAAAGCATTGATCAATAAAAGTGAAGCAATGATGGCTGGCAGGGTCAACCAAAGTTGGTCTAGGCAGAATATCGGTTTCGCGTCGTTTGAGCCACGACGGATTGGCTTTCGAAATCTTGAATTATGACATTCTAGTCTGAAATCGTATACTGCCTACGCACTCATGACCAGATTGGCCGCTCCATTCACTCTTAGTACGTATGCATCAGTAGATGATCTGTTCAAAACGTCAGTCGATGATGGACAACGCGGATAGGCGAGGTTTGCTAGATCAGATGAAATAGGCCGTAGCAGGAGGCATACTCTAGAAGTACCAGGATACTCACCATTCGTAAAGGATTACGCTCAGTAAGAGCGACTAGTAGCAGGTCGTCCTGTCGCTGATGTGGGTACAGTAATATGTGCGGTGACTTAAGGGACCGCTGGTCAGTTTCTGTGCATTTCAAATTGAGCCTTCTCTTACTAGACTTAGCTATTCGTCGTCCTTGTTTAGTAACGGTACTTCGTCTTCTTCGACTGCTGCACTTGAAGACTTAGGCGCTTTGGGCTTTGGTTGAATTTCGACCGTTTCCACCTTGCCCTCCTCTATTTTGGCGATAATGCTTCCGGTGGCTTTGAGCCACTTACGAAGCTTTGAGAACATGTTCAGAGTGAATAGTGGGATCAGTTCGAGGTTCTTGCAGAAGTTGTATGGTACCTGAGATATGTATCGCTATTTGAGCAGGATACTGAAGGTAAGGAAGCCAAAACACTTCACTAGCAGCCATCCCCTATGCCAAGACATTCGCCTTCAAGGCCACTGAAGCTCGCGGCATGCTTGAAGATCATCCAGACATTGTATTGCGTCTGCAAAGCGACTCAGGGCAATCTTCGGCTTGAGAGCTATCTTCGAATGCAGCCAATGCAGGTCGGCGGGTTGTATTTACAGCAAACAGCGCGAGAGCAGGGCAGGTGGCTGTGGACTACAAAGAAGATGTTGAGGCACGTACCACATTGAATCCTAAGGTGCAATTGACGCGTTGAACGGCTAGAATAGCCTGCCTGTCCTTTAACAGCACAAAGATTATCCAAAAACCTTCCTGGGGCTCCATCGACGTTGTAGCAACAGGCTCCTCCACCGTCTCACATGGGCATTGTTCACACAACAGGGCGGTGTGCCAAGAACCTACCTTCAGCTTCATCGCTAATATGGTTAGACTTAGACCTGGTCGTCAGTTTTCAAGCTTCGTCAGGCCTCCGCTGCATGCTTGATCAAGCTATTTCAAAAGACCCATGCCGAAGTAATCGAGCGACAACTTCCAGGACAAGTATGAAGAATGCGAAAAACCTACCTCATGATCGAAACGTTCACCAAATGACATAGCTGGCACTCGGTGCTTTCCTCAGTCCACTTCACGTAGCTATCTAGTACCTCGCAGAACGTTCAGAAGGAGAGAAAAAGAGCAAACGAGAATATCCTACCCTCATACCTCAGGTCACCCAAAGATTTTGAGTAGCAGCACCTGAGCAAGAGATATTGATTTCTGACCCATGACAGCAAGTGCTTGAGAAGTTTGGAAGCTACATTCTACCATTCTGACCACTGGTCCTGACACTGGTCCTGACAGAACATCAAGAAAGTGACGACAAGATCTGTTTTATCATATGGTTCGCCTATGGCATTCATCGATGAATTTGCGGCCGCCAAAAACGCGTTAAGCAGCGTTCACTTCGTCAACTGGAGCCTGTCATTGAAGAGCCATTGTACCTGTACTTACTTCCGCATTGTATCTTCTGTTTGCCAGAGGACTTACATCTGTTACTGAAGACTGCAATTGGTTCTTCCTTATAAGAAAAATACACTGATTATTTGAATGATATTATACACTTGATTATATCTTACCTTCAGAACTTACCGTGGGCTGTCGCTCCTGATATATGAATTTTGAAGAGCAATTATATGCCAACGAGGCCGATGAACCAGACCCGTTCAATCCAGATCATTTGCCTACCGTACCTTGCTCTCAGTCATTGCCAAAGCGCTTGAGCTTCACACGAGTGGGTACATCAGTCTTTGCCGCAGCCACAAAGGCTATTCCTGTTCTTCATAGGACCAAGAGCTATTCATCGCCCATATCGATGCAGTCAAGGTCCTTACCAGGTTTATCATGAGCGCCCCAGGGGGCTAACCAAGCTAAGCCACAGCAGACGCCTGTGACGGGCTGATGATCTTTGAGAAGTCGAAGCCTGTGCGCATATCCACCTATCAACTCAGCAAGGACTTTCATGGCGCAGTCGGAGCTGGATATAGTTGGCTACAGCACATCTAGTGTCCAATGCCACTTTGCTGCCCACTCGGCTACCTATATACCAACAGACGGTTGAAGATAATGCATTGAGTGCGCTGGGGGTACTATTCCTTTCTATCGACCCTGGCTGCAAGCGAGAAAGGCTCCACTTCACGTGGGATGGAAAGAGCGAGCAGGTCTCCCTGTACGAAGATAAAGGAGGAAGAGAGAAAACCTGCAGGGTCCTGTTGCTTTAGTACGGAGCACGGCCCCCAAATTACACCTTATGCGCTGAATAGGGGTAGATCTAATTTGGTCGCTCTTGCCATTTTCGCCGGACGTATTCTGGCTGAGAAAGTACAATTAGCTTGCAGTGGAATACCTATGATAGACCCATATGGTGCTTTGGAAAGTTTCGTTCAGGCAGTGACGAAGCAGTCATTGGGAAAGCGAGTTTTTGGCAAGAATTGCACTCTCGATCAGGCTACGAATTCAGAGACACTATGTTAATTCAACTAGATAGGTATCACAGTACGTGGATCAATACAAGTAGAACCCACCCTCATCGAAGCTGACGCATCAGTCTTTCTTGATCTCAACAGTATCTTTCCCATTACTCCCACTGCCACTGCCACTGTCCTTCTCAATACCTTCAACCCCCGGCGTCTTAGCTATGACAATTCCTCCAGTGTCCTGTCCAAGAATTACGCCTTCCCTCTCCACCCCTCTCAAATGATGGTGCACATAACCTGCGCTGCCTTCCCCGAACACGTACGCTTCCTCCCCGTGCATAGAAAAGTCTCCTATCTCAAGCGTCTCATCGTCGTACCTCAATGGTATCCTCAGCACATACTTGATAAAGCACATGATCAAGCTCGTCCAGACAACATTCCATCCGAAAACAAAGCATGCACCAGCAATCTGATATCCGACTTGAACGCCATTCCCAGTGATTGCACCACCGGGATTCTTCAGGCCGAATGCGGCGGAGCCGGTGACGTCGGCGAAGATACCGGTCCCGCAACCGCCGACAACACCGGCTACAAGATGGGTGTGGAAGACGCCAAGCACATCGTCGATATCGCGCATTCCTTTGACTTTCTTGCCGAAGATGTTCATGCTGAGCCAAGGAACGCTACCGCTGCCGAGACCCAATAAGATGGCAGACCATCCAGCGACCACACCTGCAGCGGGTGTGATAGCGACAAGACCCGTGATCATACCGTTGACTGCGCCAATGATTGAGGGTTTGCCGTAGTAGATATAGTCGCAAAGAGTCCAGGTAAGCATACTTGTAGCGGCGCAAATGTTGGTGTTCAGAACGGCGACTCCGGCATCTGGGCTTGCGGCGTAAGGATCTCCACCATTGAAGCCGTTCCATCCGAGCCAGAGGATACCAGCACCGATCAATACAGCGAGGATGTTGTTTGGTCGATTGTCTTCTCTGTCTTTGGGAAGTCGTGGGCCGATCCACCACGCGCCTATGAAGCCTGCGGTGCCGGAAGATAAGTGAATGACATACCCACCGGAATAATCGATGACGCCAAGTACAGCGAGGAAGCCACCGCCCCAGATGGAGTAAGCAACGACGGCGTAGGAGAAGGTGAGCCAGAGCGGCACGTAAATGATCCAAGCCAGGAAATTCATCCTCCCCAGGAATGCGCCAGCAGTGATGACTAGTGTAATCGCCGCAAAGACAAATTGGAAGTACACCATCGTGCTCATGGGGAAGAAGGTCGAAATGTCGCTGGTCGGCAGATAGGCCTGAGTAAGCTGATATTCCATTGAGAGTGCAGGACCAGGGATGCCTGCGAATGGAAGCATGTGCTTTCCGAACGCGACTTTGTATGCCCAGAGGACCCAGCAAATCAGAACAGCGGCGAAGGCATAGAATGCCATGAAGGCGCTGTTGACGGCCCACTTTGACTTGACGATGCCCGCGTAGAGAATCATCAGTCCAGGTAGGGACTGTAGACCGACCAGGGTGGCAGCGGTCATCTGCCAGGCATGATCACCCTTGTCGAGCCAGTCCGGCGCTGCCGATGTTTCTGGGTTGTCCGACATTTTGCGGTAGATGAAGGATGTTCCTCAGTCGGTGGTTTCACGAGGATGATCGATGTTAGGTTTGGAGAGCGCAGATTTGAAGCCTGGGGGGAAAACAAACAGATGACCGACGCGTCGAGACGGCTCACGAGGTAACGAGGCGTATATAGCTACAGGGCAAGGCTAGACCGACATGATACCCGTCCAGCATGGGTTAGATACATGAATATGATGAATTACCAAGGGAGCGGATACGGCGAATGGCATGCAGAGACCTTATCGAATTGCTGATTACGACGCCTTGAATAGTCCATACGGTAGAGCGGGATCTCATAGACGAAGCCATGGCCGAGTGTGGGCTGAGGACCTGCGAACGAATCAGAGGCGAGAGTAGACGAGGGCGGTCTACTTGATCCTTTACTAGGTGGACCCGGGATCTAAGTGTGAATCTGGGGATGTCGTGGCCGCAGACCTGCATGATTCTGTAGGTCTGACAGCTTTTGGGTGGGCGAAGCGAGACTCTGAGCTTTCTGCGCAGGGATGGAGATTGTCTAAGGGGCTGAACACCCCATGGTCTGCTCAAGAGAAGGATCTCGGAGCTTTTCTGACCGTCTCGTCCGCAACTCGGGTCATTTACCCAGCTCTTGGGCTTCCCATTATTCCAAGATTAGGAGGTGAGGGCCATGCAACAATATGCTGGGTTGAGCATCGAATCAAATTCCTTGGCCGAGCTATCATGCAAGAAGCGGCTCGGTCCCCCACCAAAAGCTTGAACAAGTTAGTGACTTGGCCCCAGCTCGAAATTAGGGCGGGCCTCGCGATCGGACTCACGATAAGGAGTCCTTTTGACGAATAGCATGGTGTACTTCAGGCCTCGAGAATGATGTGCATATCTCAGCCGTTGGAGCTTTCGTGTTCACGCAATTCGATGCGCCAATTCTTTGTGGATGCTTATCGAGCTGTTCTCCCCTAGAGAAATTGCCATTGAAAGCTCCAGGCTAACGTCCACCAAAAATGCTTCGCAAATGCTTATATCTGATGCCAAGGGCTGAGCCGTTTTCTGTCAATTGTGGATCATCAGAGAAGAATGGTTGACGCCAAATAACATGCCAGTTCCATTGCACAAGTCGAGGACAAAGTCACCAGATAGTGGCCACGAGAGTCTTCGTCCTTTACTCAGTTCACGTCACAGGCGGCTGAAGGCAAAGAGTCCTTTAGGAGTCGTCTCAGACGTAGATGACTTAGAGCGAAAGGTCTCGTATGGCAGTGGCGGCTATGGAAACATTCGTATGAACGCCTTTTCGATTCCTGATCATTGCTGAAGGAGCGGGCAGGTCGAGCGTCTGACAACTCCCCCTGGTTTTCTGGACCACAACTAAAGCCACTCCGGTTGGTTCATCAAACATGCGGTTTCTTCCTCAAGCGAATGCATCGCCGATGAGGCACGTTTAGCTTCTGCTCAAAGTGCCTGCCCAATGCCTCTGAGAATTACTCCCATGAGGCAGGACCATCATCCAGGGAGACTTGTGATGCTGGGGACACGAAGCTCGGTCTATCCAGATGTCGTCAACGTCAATTCGCGGGTCTGCGTCTCAAAGCATTGCGTTGCCTCTTCCATGGGACTTCTCACCACAGTGGATTCGACCCTCAATAAGGGCATTATTCGCGACAACGAACGCTTGACCATCCCAAAGAATTGCCAGCTCGCAGTCGGCTTCGGACAATGCAATTTGGTTATATTGCGACAAACAGGAGCCGAAATCCCAAAGAGAAGGAACAGCCATCCACATTTTTCTTAGGGGGGCTGGGTCGGGGGCACAACTTATGGCAAAAAGGAGCAGGCGAAGATGAAGCATCTCCAGATTCCAGTGTCTCAGCCGCATCCGCCGGGCCAGAGCGCTCTGGACCATTCGAAAGACCCGACGAAGAAATCTGGAATATCTTGAAGGGGTAGGAGAGCTTCCCAAGCGTTTACCAGTCCGGCTCCAGGCTTTGTAAATAATAGAAAACCCGGGGCATCCTTCATCGTTGCTGAAGAGAACGCCTATTGCGGCTGCCACAGCTCAAATGACAGAAATGTAAATCGTTGTCCATCCATTCCGACAGATCGTGCCGCAGCTTCTCTCGCATGCTCGTAAAACAATGCACTGCTCAAGAATAGGTAGAATTGGAAGAGTGAGATTGAGAGATCCTATATTAAGTGCCTTGACCACTATTTCTGATAGGACGTGCATTTTGGGAAGAGGACTACCCTTGAACAACAGTACAAGCGTATTTTACTACTACCGGGAGGTTCCATTGCGCCTTCCGTCCCAGCGTCAGACTGTGAGTCTTGGCATCAACCTTCAATCTGCGGTCTTCACCTCATCGAAGTTATCTGCAACCGTTTAGTCGCAATTCGTTCAATCCTCACCCAGCATTGGGCTCTCAAAATCTCTACGAATACTTATCTGAGTGGTAGTTCCTTCATTGCTCCTACAGATTGTATAATTAGGGGGAACGCTGAGGGCGACAATGCAACCTCACCTGATCCCAATTCAACGCAGATAGGGAATGTTCTGCAAATAGAACAAGCAATCTTGACATGAGCGCGCGTATCTACCCTGTCAGATATAGCATGCGCACGGGCTTAAGGCAATCCAATGGCATCTCGCTTTCCCTCAGGGCCTGGCGGAAGTCGCTATCCGCGAGATCGCTCTCCTCCGAGATTTGACCGACACGCGTCTGGAGACCCAGGACACGAGAGGAATGATGGGTACGCTGCAAGAGGGGAAGGTCCGAAAGAGCCACCACGTGGTCCAAGGGCTCAAACGGGAAGGGGTGGCTTCGCGCCAAGGGCGAGAGCCTTCCGCGAGGAATCTTTTCCTCGAGGAAGAGGCAGAGGCCAGAGCCGAGATTGGGAACCTAGGGACCGATTTGATGCGCGGGATCGAAGGGCATCTCCACCGCCTCGACCTCGGTCAAGATCGCCCTACAGGGAATCAAGAGATCCGCATGCAAACCCAAGAGGAGGAGGGATGGACTCATCTGCTGCCGACGCATTCCCACTTCGGGGGAGAGGTGGCTTTCGTGGGCGAGGCCGCGGCGATTGGGACTACAACAGAGCTAAGAGCTACCACCAAGACGATCGACTGTATGACCAGAGAAGCCACTCGAGAGATCGGGCAAGGGACCTGCCGCCGCGCGATTACATCTTTGCTCAAAGCAGACGGGACGAGGATACCCGTCTTGATAGAGAAAGAGAGAGAGAACCATTCCGTCCAGACTCGAGAAACTCGTATATTGGATCTCGGTCGACATCTTCAACTCCTGCACAGCCAAGTGCTCAGGATTTTGGTCCTGGCCCTCCGGGCATGAGAGGAGCATTAGCTGCTTCTAATCGGGAGAAAAGGCCCACTCTGGATGAGCGTGCTGAAAAATCGTTGCTCGCAAAGGAGATTGAGCGTGCTGACATATCACAACGTGGAAATGACAACGTCTTGCGTAATTCGCGGGAAAACTCCCCTGTCCCTCCTCCTTCCGTCCCTGCATTCGGTACTGTCCTTCCACCGACGATTTTAACATCCGATAAATCTTCCAAACCACCTCGTGAAGAAGGCGAAGTCAACATACACCCATCGCGCCGGGCGTTACTTGAGCCTTCCAAAGAGCCACGCTCACCCCCATCTACGAGCACCTTGAAAGCGCCGACTGCACCTAAATTACAGCAAAGGCTAGGCCAAGATGATGCAGCTCGCCCTGCGTCATCGAATATTGGACCTACGAGCACTCGTTCTAATGATGCGCCTCCTGAATCGATTCCACAGCCAAACTGGAGTCAACGCTTTCCACAATCTGGTCCTCTACCAGCTCCCCGTAGCGCCCATCAAGAGCAACCGTCCGTAAGAAAAGCTCTTGATGAGGAGGGACGGAATGGCAACTTAGCCCCACAATACAATTCAAGACCGTCGATCAACGAGCCAAACATGCAAACATCACCAATGAGAATTCCCACAGGCCCACGCGCAGGACGTGGGGCTCCTCCATCGATACGCAATCCGATGCAGCCTTCCATGCGAGGCTCAATGACGACCCGTGGGCCAACAATGTTGGGTCGAGGACGGGCGCAGACGACTGCATGGTCGTGGAGGAACCCGGCGCTGCAACACGTTGCGCCAAAGGGGCCTTCAATTATGAATAAGGTACCCACAAGACGAGACATAGAAATCGAAGAGGAAAAGCAGCGATCCTCGACATACTCTACGCAATCTGCAGTTGAGCAGTGGCGTCAGCAAAGCGCGCCCTTTAATGGAGACGATGCGAAACCCAGCTTGAGGGGAGGAGCAGAGCAGAAGGAAGAAGACATAATCAGTAAAGCTGACTCTCCGTCGCCAGTCAAAGTGCCTCCTGAGGAGTCAACCCACGTCTCTGAAAATGAAGCTTTCAGCGACGCCGATGTTGACATGGATTTGGATGATGCGGACTTTCAAAAAGCTCAAAGAAATCACGAAAGGGACTTGCGGCGTCTGGAAGCACAAAGACCCCCTCGCCTCGGAGTGACCCTGAGATCCAGCGGTTATTCCTGGAATTGGAAGCTCTTGCATCTGCGCTTAATGATATCAAAACGGGAGGGGTTCCGGCGCCTAGCATCAGGAAACAGCCAAATAGACTTGAGAGTCAGCCACGCACAAAGCACGATGAGGAGGATGACTCGGACGTGAAGAGCGAGCCGGGCAGTATTGCTCTCGAACCCTGCTCCGTCCCGCCTACACCTCCGTTAGAATACTTACCCTTCCTACGCGATTCCCCCTCCACTCCGATTTCTGAGGCTGAGTGCTTGCAAACGCCTGACGAAG
Source organism: Bacidia gigantensis (assembly GCF_019456465.1). NCBI lineage: Eukaryota > Fungi > Ascomycota > Lecanoromycetes > Lecanorales > Ramalinaceae > Bacidia > Bacidia gigantensis. The sequence goes on along the minus strand of NW_025408612.1, from coordinate 425,458 downwards.
AGGATACTATCAGAGACCTAGTGCACCTTAGCCTACGGGAGGAGCGTGATAACAAATTATCTGCAGACGAAGACGCTCGCAACCGTTTCGCAGAAGCTTTCAAGGCTTGGCGACAAGAAATAGATCTTATAGACGCAACTATCAAAGAAGAGCACGTTCATGAAGTCTCGACGCCTCCAGAGTTAGCCTTTGAAAGTCCTGCGCCTCAGACTGTTCGGTCACGTCGACTTGTTAGCGATTATAGCATGGAAGCCATCTTCAAAGAGTCTGTCGAAACGGCTGCCAAAGAAGAGCAAGCACGGCGGGAACGCGAAGAACGTGATGCCCAGGTTTATGTCCCTGCAGACACCTACAATCCAGACCGAGAAGCGACGGTTCCGGCAATGCTGGACCCATCAGAGATGGAACAAGCCTGCTTCCTTGATTTCAACGAGCTGATCGAACCACAAGACGTTCTTAATGAACTTGAGTATCTGCCAGTGAAGGATACTTTCTCCAAGAAGGAGCATAACGAATTCATTTATCATTATGTCACAAACCCCAAACGGTTCGGAGACATCGCCGAAAAATTGGACGGTAGAACCTACAAGGACTGTGTTCGACACTACTATGCAACCAAAAAAGGAAAATATTACAAAATACAGGAACAGAAATTCCTCAAGACGCAACGCGGTAAGAAGTTCCGGGAAGCGAATGAAAGGGCAGAGCGAACTCGTCCTCGTGGAGGGCTTTTGGCGACATTCGACGGTGCAGTGGATATCGAAGCCCAGAATGCCGCCTTAACAGAAAGTGGGAGACCACGTCGTGCTGCTGCTCCTACCTTTGGGGAGTCTGCGGAAGGAGAGGCTGTGGTGCCAGCGACGGTCCTCCCAGCCAGACGACTGACAGTAGGAAAAGATGGCATCCCAGGATCACAGAGCACAGAGAGACCGGTGGCTCGACGTGGTAAGACCGGCACTGGTCAGAAACCTGGGCGCAAACCAAAAGCGCAGCAACTTCTCGCGGCAGGTCCTCCTCCTTCATCACAAACGCCTTCTCCCCTCAAAGATACTTCACAGGCTGGCAGGCTTCTGACTAATGAGCCGGCTTCTGAAGCTTACCGAGCTGATGAGCAAGAAGCGGCCCAGCTTCTAGCGACTTTGCCTACTAGCGTACCTAGTGTGCCATATTCCGGGCCTTCTTATACTGAACAATGGATGGCAGGTCAGCAGCCTTTTACCACGGAGTCTACGCCAGTCCATGAGCTAGCCGTAGGTCGTAAACAAGAACAAATGCAAGTGCAACCACCACAACCAAATCAATCGCAATCACAACCGCCGTCGCAGCAACAGGCGAAGTCCCAGCAGCCTTCTGGAACGAACAGTTACTGGTCAGTACCTGAAAAGACTGATTTCCGGAACTATGTCAAGTATTTTGGAACCGATTTTCAAAAGATTGCTGAGATGATGAAGACTAAAACGCAGCAGATGGTTCGTGTTGTTCATGCAAAAGGGGTTTCAGAATGACTAACATGTCTATTAGATAAAAAATCACTACCAAAGGGAGACTGATGCGAAACAGGGCGAAAATGGTAGGAAGCTACAGGAAGATGCTAGGACCGCAGACGAAAAAAGGAATAAAGGTGAAGATTTGGGCATGGTACCTACCCCGACTCCAGCAAACACAAAGAGGCGATACGACTCAAATTCCTCGCGCGAAAGCCATAGACCCATCGCTCCTATCGATTCGGTTCCGGTTGAGAACAATCCCTCGACTGTGCGACGGGCAAAGACGCGGATGTCTCCTCCCAACATATCCTCTGCTGCAACGCGAATCACAAGTTCTTCCCAGGCCGAGCAAAAAGCTGCAGCTTCATCTGCGCAATTACTTCTTTCAGGCCCTCAAAGCCCCCGCGGCGTCATCCATATACAACAACCGATGCAACAGCCTCTGCAACAACGGCCGCCAATGACTCAAGCTTCCACCTCTGAACTGGTCCCAGAAGCCAGCAGACTTAGCCAGCAGCCCCGCCACGTCACAGAAGAACATCGGCCGCAAGAAATGGATCAATCAGATCATGACAAGCGGCTTCATCTAATGGCTAAGCAACAGCACATTATGGAGCAAAGTCAAGCAGAATATCAAATGCGCAAAGAACGCGAGCATCGTCGACAGCAAGAGACCATTCAGCGTCAACAACAGGAAGCTCGAGCAGCTGAGTATATAGCACACAATCAAGTACGCCAGCAGGCTCAACAACTATCGGCCATAAACAGACAGGATCCACGCAACATCATGGCCGAGATGAATGCACCTCGAGTCGAGACAGATGAACAAAGCCGACGCATCATCGAGCAACGGCAAGAGCTTCTACGGCGACCTCAAGAGAACATCCATCGTCAAAATCAGTCGGGAGGGCCGTCCGTTATGCATCAAGTCATAGGTCGAAGCGTCAGTCATTCTCAGCAGGGTAAAATGACCCAATCGCCTGCGCTTTCAAATTACCCACCTCCTCAAATCTCGAGGATTGATTTAACGCGGCCAAGCTCGGTCCCAGCACCTCAATCTGGTCCTCCTCCCCAACCAGCTGCCCCGCCTAAGAAGTCGAGTATTTTCTCTGTTCTAAATTCCGAGCCCGAGGAACCTAAGATACCTAAACGACAATCGGATGTGTATGGTGGGACCTCAACTCCAGAGCCGTCAAGCTTCAGCCAGAAGATACCAGCAGGCTCTCAAAATCCACACTCCCAAACGTCGCATCGTAGTCTGCTCAATGCTCATTATCAACAAGAGCTACGCCGCGAGGAGCAGCGTCAGTCTCTCGAGTCCTTTGAGCCTCCGCAGCGGCATTTAATTCGACCACAAGCGCCTGAGGGATCTCGTCCTCAACCCCAGCAATTTGGTAGGTCAGAGACCCCGTCTCAACTTGCAGCTCATCACATTCAAAGCTCCTCTCTTGGGGGATCAATGCACCAGCAGCATCGATCTGATCCACTCCTACAGTCAAGAGACCTCAATGCCATGGGACGAACTTCACAGCTTTCATCGCATGAAAGACTCTCCCAACAGGCAAGATCAGCAGTCCCACACCAACCCTTTGAAGGGCCGTACATGACCTCGTCGTCGTCGTCGTCTAGACCCATCTCGTTACAGGCACAGCGAGATCGAGGACCAATCTCCCCACCGGCTCCGCATTCCCGTACCTCTTCGTATTCGAGCCTTAACCAATTGACTCAACATTCGCATCGGGTTCCTCCCCCCGAAGTGCGCGCTCCCCCTACACAGCACACGGCACCAGAGCAACGCCTTCGTCCGTCCCCATGGGCGAACATCAGCCCAGCTCAGCACCAAGGCTCGCCAGAAGTGCAGATTGTCGATCGTCCACGACACTTTTCAAATCCTCATGAGCAATCAGATTTGCTCCGGCTTGACGAGCTCCAACGATTACGACGACGTGAGCAAGAGCAGGAGCTCATGCGTAACCAGAGAGAGGTATTCGCCCAACGCGAGGAACGGCTGCGGATGGACATGGACGGGCGGGGAAGAGCCCCAACGCAGCAGCACTACCGACCCCGCGACGAGCAAAGATGAAAATCGATTACGGTCATGTTGCGATGCCTCACCCTGCGGTCTAGGCTCATCATAATGTTGACAGATTCCTTCGCGGTTCGCACCAAATTCTCACTGTAGCATACGCATTCATATTCTACCATGTAATATAATTGTGGAGTAGCTAGCAGCGTCGGATCATTTGTGGTCTAAATGGAGGCGAGCCCAGCTCAATGAACACAGACGAGCATGGTAGTGTGCAATATACGAGCTTTCCATCTCACATGCAATACGGAAGTATATCTGCCGCTGCGATATGTTATACTTCATTGCTGCTACCCTATTGGTTCATCATCTGATTTAGCGGTATTTCTATGCGCTACCGACGGATTTGGTTAAAGTAGATAAACAAAGAAAAGTTTTCGCTGGTACCCTCGTACCTTAATTATTGACAACGGTCCTAGGCTTCATACAAGATCCTATAAACCATAAGTTAACTTATTGACGTGCCTGTTAAAGGTGTGCGCGTCCGGGCAATCATGCGGTGAGAAGTCTAAAGCTTTTTGAGCACTGAGCAGTGAGCACGGGAGATTAGAATCAATCAGCGTGAGTGTCGGAAAGGCTGCTGCTGCAGTGATCCCTGCAAGATCAGCTCTATTGGGTCACCTGATATACAAGTCTTACCTTCTTCTAGCTAGATACGACTGCGTGCAGGGCCTAAAGGGCGTCTAACGAGAACTAATCAACTAAAGCACTCCCAAGCCCTTGGCTAGTCGGTCTAGGCCAGATAGTGCCTGCGACTCATCACAAATTCATAATCACTTTCTGGAATCACATAGACACACCTGCAGCGTTGCGTTATACTGCTCTGTATACTTCTTGCGCTTCGCTGAGCATGAGAATGTGACACCTGATGAGGTTTGTTATGAATAGAGCCATAGAGTAGTCCTAAAGATGGCGAAAGGGTTGGGGCGCACGAGCCCGTGGAAATCGTCGAATGGCCGCTTCAACGACACTCGACCCAGAGATGCTGGGAAAGTGAAGAATAACGTCTGGCGGCGAAGGCCAGACGACGATTTTACTATCAATCGCTCTGCCAGTTATCGGGACCCACGAAGGGACCCGCGATTAAGACAGTCTGAGGCTTCCGACCTCATCTCCGTGCAAACAAACAAAGAAGCAGCCTCGTCACCACCGCGTCACGGGCCTTCGCAACTTCCGACGCCTCCCAATTCTGCAGTTGACCCGCATCCATATCCACAACGACATCAGTCCATGTACCTTAATATGCCATCTGCCACTTCGCAAATGGAGCCACCGAGTCCGAAAGCTCAGACAAGTGTCAAGTCGCCTGACACCAATGGAGGTGTGTATTTATAAAGGTTCTGCTTGTGCGGTGTACTTATGTTTATGTTGTTATTGCTTTCACCTCCATTCACCGAGCCTATTCACGCGCGTCGTGAATGTCCTAATCCCTTACTTCTACTTCACCATCATCATATTGATACTGATGTTCATGTAAGCTCCAGAAACATCGTTGATGGATTCGACCACCCAATGCAAGGACGCAAACTTAGTGCGGCAAGAGGTCGACATTGTCAAAGATGCAATAAGCGCAAACAGTGCAGTTTTCTCTGAACAACTAGATAGCCTCAGAGCCGACCTTACGAAGCAAACCAATGAAGACCGAAGCCAGCGGCTTTTATTGTCGAGGCAGCTAGACAGCTTAAGGGATGATCTCACCAAAGAGAGAGGGGAGCACAGTGAATTGCGGCAATCGTTGACTAACGAGCTGGATACTCTCAAGCAAGAGTCATTGAGACAGAAGCAGGAACATAGCAACCTGCGGCATTCGTTGACCAACGAGCTGGATACTCTGAAGCAAGAGTCGTGGAGACAGGGACAAGCGGACCATAGCCTCCGTCAATCATTCAATGAGATCAGTGCCAGTGTCCAGGCTGGCAAAGCTGAAAATGATGCCTCTCTATTCCGCATCAACAATTTAGAGCAAGACTCCAAGACAGCGAAGTATGAAAAGCTAGCAGTACATGACGCCGAGCAAGACAAAATCATTGCCAAGCAAGCAGAAGAACTTCGCACCTTGCGCCAATCCATAATGAGCTTGAATGCCTACGTTCAGCTTACGTTTCCAACCGGTAATCCTGTTGCCAATCAGCATATGCACGCTTCGGCCATGTATCTCGCTCAAACCCAACCACAGGCGTCAAGACAAGGTACATCTCCACCCCAAGGTCATGTCCAACGACCACGTATTTCTCCTTCAGCACAAGTAGCTCGTCCACAGCTTGCACTAGGATCACAAACATCATTTCAGCGTTCACAACCGCCATCGGATTCCCCGTCATCAGCACAATCTAGTACTCCCTCTCCAGCCTCCACTCCACGGCAAATGAATCCCCCCATGGATGCCAATGTCGTTCTTCATCGTCTTATACAAGATCAACAGGAATTCAATAAAGTACTCAAAGAATCTTCGAACAAGCTCGATTCCACCACGCAATTCGTACTCAACCACCAGCAGAGATTTGAGCAGTTAGACTCAGCCGAATTCATGAGGACGATCTGTACCAACATGGTTCATGCCTTAGGCTTTCATCCAGGTGTTGTAGCTGCAGATATCAACAATTGTAAGGCTGAGATTGAAGCTCTGAACCGGTTCAAGATCCAGGCCAATAACGCAATCTCTGTCTTACAACAGCCACAACAGACACCGATTGTCCTCAACTCTGCCCCAATGCCAGGGATGCCCGCAAGATTCGCAGCGTACCCGATAGTGCCAGGAAACTTTCCACCCCGCCAGCAGGCACCAATCGTCCAGCAACCAGCCAATTGGGTAACGCCGGCGCCCCATCAGCGCCGAGTCTCTAGCCATAATCGTCAACAAGCGCCTGCCGCAGAGGCTCCCACTCCTGCACCAGCCCTCTTATCGTCGGCAGCGAGTATTCCGCGCCCTGTTTCGGCCTCAGCAATAGTGCAACAGCCAGTAATCGAGACGCCTCCCGCTCCGGCAGCCACAATGCCGCCGCCGGCCGTTCCTCAGCGCCCGGCCTCCACGTCAATTAACATGCTGCCGCCAGCCAAGCAGCCCTCTCCCGTTCTTGGGAGTCAGGCTCCGGCGCCACCAGCACCTTCCGCGCCTTCTCCAGCTGCCACCATAGCGGTGCAGCAGCCAATGGCACCTAAGGCAATCATGATATCATCCGACGAATCGGATGACGAGGGGCCGCTGCGCCGCTCCTGGGCGGAGCGAAAGCGGACTGCTGCCGCTGCGTTCGCAGCAGGGGAGGAGGAGGAGGAGGAGGAGGATGAAGAGCCAATAGCGGCTCGCCGCCGTGCCAGACGGCCGGCGGAGGCCGTGAGATGCACGGTTAGTAAAGGGGGAGAGGTCTAGATGATATAGCGGGAAAGGGGGTGGCACGGAAGCAATTGTGGCTGCGGGTGGTTTGTTCCATTTTTGCTCTATCTGCTTGAGCAACATGATACCAGTAGAGAGAGCTATCAATTCAAAGAGTATATACCATTGCAGGTCCTAGCATCTTGTTTTAACGCCTAATCCGGCTGATCTAACATGTTCTAGCCTGCGAATTTGGCTGAAAAAGGAGTATTTCTAACTATTATGGTCTGATTCGACAATGTGCTCTCTACTGCTATGCCTTTTGCAGAAAGAGCACCTCCTTTAAGAACGTGAAGCCTCGTCTAGCGAAAATAGAGTTCTGTCGCCAAAAGCTTGGCACTCGGCTAGAACACCTTGATTTTGAGCCTCATCGACGAATATCAGCCGATTTTATAGGTTATGATAGGGGGACAGAAGTCTCTTTTATCGCTCTCGTTCACTTCCAAAAACGCCTAATGTAGGTACTCTATGATCAATATGCCTATTGCGATCTGATATCTAAGCTAGCGAAGCTGGAAACTCCAATATGTCCGGTGACTCACACGTAGGAATCTTGATGCAATATCTGCACAATGGGCTGCCGTCTTTGAGAATGACTCCAATATCTGGAGCGAAGATATAACGATCCGAGCTGTCTATGTCTTGTTGCTGGCGCTGAGCCTTCCCAATTATTCATTCAAACGTTTTTTTTTCCATACTTCGTTTCTCATTCTTCTCGAGGAAAAAATAGTGGTGTCATCCAGCATGGCTTCTGAGGACAATTTCAGAGACAACATACTTGGCCACTCAGCCGATGTACCCGAAGGCACACCTGAGGTGTCGGGGGTCGACTTCAACCACTACCAAGATCGCAATATCACAGTAGCTGAAATGCTTGACTCAATGAGACACACCGGCTATCAAGCTACTTCTGTTGCAGAAGCCGTACGAATCATTGATACGATGGTAACGTCCTATAGTAATCTTGGAACATCTCTCCTAACAAACTACCAGCGATCATGGCCTCGAACTCCCTCTCCCTCGCACCCAGAAATCCAATCCGAAATCTTCCTCGGCTACACCTCCAACCTAGTCTCCTCCGGTCTCCGTTCCACAATCCGCTACCTCGTCGAGCACAAGCACGTAACCTGCCTAGTCGCCACAGCCGGCGGCATCGAAGAAGACATCATCAAATGCCTTGGCCCCACATATTCAACACCCAGCTTCTCCGCCAACGACGCACAGCTCCGCTCCGACCATATCAATCGCATTGGCAACCTCCTCGTCCCAAACAACAACTATGTTTCCTTCGAAGACTGGATCACGCCCCTCCTCTGGAAAATGCTCGAAGAGCAAGAAGCTTCCTTCGCGCACCTGCAGCACCTGCACGCTCAGCGACAATCACAACCTCCTCCACCCAAGGGCGCGAGGGCGAAGGCGGGGGCACACGTCGACACCGACGACGAAAACCCCCTCATCTTCTCCCCCTCAACATTCATAGCCCGCCTCGGCGCCGAAATCAACGATGACTCCAGCATATGCACCTGGGCATATCGCAACAAAATCCCGATATTCTGCCCCGCGCTGACGGACGGCTCCATCGGCGACATGCTCGCTCAATTCATGATCCGCGCTCGCAACCGCGTCCCTGTCTCTCCTTCCCCTGTTCCGTCTCTCCACCCCTGGTTCTCCACCTCCCCCCTCCTCCTCGACATAGCGCGCGACATCGACCTCCTCAACAGCAAAACACGACACTGCCAGCTCCACGGGGCGAAGATGGGGGCGATCATCTTGGGGGAGGAGTGGTGAAACACCACATCATGAACGCGTGTTTGCAGGGCGGAGGCGCCGACGCGGCGGTGTATGTGAATACGGGCGTGGAGATGGATGGGAGCGATGCGGGGGCTAGGCCGGAGGAGGCGGTTAGTTGGGGGAAGTTGAAGGTTGGGGGGTTGAGTATGTTTATATTTCTTTCTGTTGTTTGAACCGCCCACCACTTCTTCCACCCCTTCTTTCACCCTTTTTTCGATCCTTTGTTTTGCTCTGTTGATAAGAGGACGAAGGAAGGAAGCGGGTCGCTGGAAGTGATGAAAGTGAGGAAGCATGATTTATTTATCTAAAATGCTGACGAGGACGCTTGCTTGTCTAGGTGTCAAAGTATGGGCAGATGCCACGATCGTCTGGCCACTGATTGTGGCTGCAACCTGGGCAAGAGTTCCAGAGAAAGGCGAGGAGAAGCGGGAAATACAAAGGGATGGTGCAGGCGAGAAGGAGGCTACGCATGAATGATAGAAGTAAGGATAGAATAGAGTGATGAAGGACGGCTGTTTCAGTGAGGAGCTGATCACATATATTTTGGATCCATGGATCTAATTTCAGTGGCATGTGCCTTATTCTCCAAGGAGACAAGAATGCGATCTGCTGTCTCAGACTAGAGATTTACTGAGAGAAGTCACTGGTGGCAGGCCTCATCATGAACTGAACAAATATCTTCAACAACCTCCCGGGGCAGACTACAGCTCTCGGGCCCAAGATGAAGCACATTTCCTCAGCCAGACATAGAGAAAAGGTCACATCGAAATGGATAGACTGTCTGATGCTACAATTTCGTCTGGATAAAATACCTATGCTCGAATAATAAAAAGAGAGTATGGATTCTCCGCTCCGAAACACCTCGCAAGCTATTGAGCAACAATCACTTCCACTATCTCTCTCTCGCTCTTCTGCTTTCACAAGTTCCATATTTCCCCTTGGTCGGGTCTCAATATCCGAATTATGCTCTCACCTTCTCCTACTATAGAATCTCCTAACTTTGATCACACCGTCCACCTAACCTTCACAACCCCCCTAACCCTCTCCCTACAAACCGGACAACTCTCCACCTGCCTCGCGCACCCCTCGCAAGCACAAACATGCCCACAAGCATAGAAAAGACTATCCATCTCCTCCTCATAGCACACCTGGCACAATTTCATCTCCTCGTCCGCGACCTCAAACTTCATCGTCCCTTGCCCGTGTCTCTTTCCCTTCTTCCACCCGCCTTCGTAAACGTTTCCCGTCTTCGCATACATCATCTGCCCTTGACCGGAAGGTTCATCGTGCTCCCATGCACCTTCATAGGTGTCTTTGTTCGCGAAGATCATTTTTCCAGCGGGCCCAGACTTGAGGCCGGAGGTGAAGGGGCCGGTGTACGTATCGCCGGTCATGGTAACGAGCGTGCCTTGACCGTGGGGGCGGGAGTATGATTGAGAGCCGGAAAAGTAGTTGGAGCCGAGATAGGAGGTTGTGCGTTGGGGGACGGAATATGCAGGATGGTAGGTTTGGGCGAGAAGATGTGAAATGTACTGGGATACGGTGGTAGGTTTGCCGGCAGCAATAAGAGCGCTGATCCTGGATTCATGATTAGTAGTCATAGGCTAGTTTTGAGGGAAGGGACTCACTGTTCTTCATTGGGACGGCGCTGCGCTATGAAGCACGCGCCGTCAGTAGGGACAATGATCTGGATATCACCAGGCAGAAATTCGGTGCTGAGAGTGAAGTTGTCGAAAGTCATATTTGATGTGACTAGGTCGTAGGCTTTGGAGAATTGGAATCGCTCATGATAGACATCCCATTGCTCTGGCTCCGATTCGGGTTGATCAGCATCAGTCATCTCATCATCCGAGTTTGGTTTCTTCTCGACGCCCATAGCCTTCATTATCTCGGACAGTACGCTGGACGCAAGAGGGGCGCTGAATGACGCAGTGCTTGATAGTGTCTGATTTTCCCAATCGAAAACTTTGAGGAAACAAAATACTTGACGCACCGCGGCCTTGGGTGGCTTCTTCGATGTCTGGCGAGGCTGACTAGCTGTTGGCTGGGGTGGGGGCGGCTGTACTTCGTTGTCATGAGCATCAGTCATCACAACGTCAGTATGGCTCGCTTCAAGGCCATTGTTCTCCTCTGCAATGATTGCTGGGGGACCAGAGGTCCCGTGCGCGTCACCCCAGGCGTCAGTCTGTTCTTGCGTAGGCGTTTCATTCGTTTGACTCGGCACTGTAGCACTCTCTCCTTCAGTGGTGTTACTCTGAGGTACAGCAGCAGACTCAGTAACAACTGGCTCAGAAGTAGAACCAGTAGTCAGTGGCGAGGTAGCAGTCTCAGTGGCATTTGACGCAGTAGTAGCCTCGGTAGCAGCTGGCGCAGTGGAAGTTCCGGGAGTAGTTGGCACAGTAGCAGTAGCGTTTTGCTCCTCTACTTGTTGGCTTGGTGCAGGTGGCTCGATGCTTGAGCTGGCATTTTCTCCAGTTGCTTGAGCAGCTACGGCTTGGCCCTCAGTCGTGCTCGTACTTTGCTGGTCCACCACAGGAGGAGTATTGTCTTCGGCCTCCCTCGCTGCCGTCTCAGCCTTTTTCACCTCTTCTAGGACCAGCATTGGATCTTCATTCTTAAGCTGCTGAAGGACTTTTCGAATGATAGCCAAATCTTGGCCTCCTAGCCAGAACCTACACCCTTCACTGAATTGAGGAACGACCTCCAAGGCCTCTTCTTTATGACGCTCAAAAGAGTAAAATGCGGGCGAAGAGCCAAGGCAAGGCTTTCTGGAATCAAGCAGCCAGATGTTGACTGGCTTGGTGGGGCCCGTATCCTTATGTTTTCCTAATATATGATCCAGTATTTTCTTGACCTCCTCCACCTTCACGGTCTCGGGAAGGGTAATTTGGCATACGTCCTCACTTTGGTTCCGGATTCGTTCTGACCAAGGGTCGAATGTCTCAATCTCATCTGTTCCAGAGAAGGCGTCACCACAGTAAAAGTACACCGATACCTGGACAGGAGGTTTTTCTTGTGAGGGTGCAGACGTGGTCTCACTATTTGCATTACTGACAGCTTGAAGTTCTGGCGTAGATTGAGTCTTGCGAGAGTCGAGCAGCTTTCGATCGAAAGGTGTTTCGAGAATCGATTTCAGAGAATCTGTGAGTGCATACATGACAACATACGCTACAGCAGCATTTTCTATCTTCGAAGCAGAGCTCTTCTTGTCAAGCACTGGAGGTCCGCTGCCTTCATGGGCCGTCGTAGCTTGCTTCGTTGTCAACACTGAAACCTTGCGCGAATTGCTCTCACCCGAATACTTAAGCCACCTAGTCTTAGGTCCAGCTGGTCTAATGACGGAATAGAATTCTTGTGATTCAAGCGAGCCGTTGTGCACAATGATGCCGTAGAGGGTATAGGAAGCATTCGAAAAGGTGATCTGCTCATCAAGTGCAATTTTGTGGCCCAGCTTCATCCATTTACGGTCGGCCTGGTCGAAGTGTTGACGGTGGAGCTCAATCTGCAACACTTTTGGATGCTTGGAGAGCTCTTGACGCTGTTGTGGAAAACACTCCCACGCTCGGAAAGCCTTCTCCAGGTGCTGCGAGGCAAGATCCACAGCTTCCTGAACACTTGTAGGCTCATGGGTGGAAGCGACAGCGGGGACATCCCGGCCCTCGGGCTGATATCTCCGCGACTGTGGATCTAGATTAAAGAGATCGGGCTGCTTAAGGAGAAGGATGTCTTTGAAGGCTTCTACATTTGAATTGCAAGCTTCTTCCAGCGATGAAGCATTCGAATCCTCAAATGTCAACAGGCGTCTCAAATGTTCCCACAACGCTACGACATCCATCTTTCGAATACCATCGAAGCTGTTGACATCCATCAATGTCGAAATCAGGCTCAGAGAAAGCTCCTTGGTCTTATCTGAGTATTCCCCCGTTTCTTCTAGAATAGCCCTCAACTCCTCCAATAAAGGCCTCGGTCGGATGTCAGGCTCAGTGAAGCAATCAGGAATATGTGCCTCGCGGATCATATTCAAGATTGGGGTGAGATGAAGCCATGTCGAAAGAGCAGAGATGACAGCGCTAGATTGGTCGGGTCGGACACATTTGAAGGCACGCACACCGGTCATTTCGATGCTGTCCCAGGCGGCCTTGTCTTTCGGTGCATGCCACCATAACGCATTAGTCTCATCCTTGAAGGTACGGATGTATACAGTGAATGCCAAGGTGTCATTTCGAAGCATGGCCTGACGCTGAAACCGCTTTCGCTGGTGAAGATCATCCCACGGACCGTGGAAGCGCGTCCAGCCCCAATCTGGATTTTCATTATAATAGCTATGGGCGCTTTTCTGCTGAACATAGACTCGTGGCTCATTCGGGTTGTACATGACACAACATACCTGAGCGGGTACACGCCATGGCTTGTCACTATCGGGAGTAGCTTCGGTCGCTTGTGACTGGACTGGCTGTGCAGTAGTAGCCGGATGCTCTGTTGTGGTAGAGCCGGCATCAGGCAGTGTCTGACTTTCTTCCATGGGTGCACTACTCATTTGCGTGTCGCTCGCCTCACCTTCAGTGAGAGGGGCTGCTGCTACTGGTGGGACATTTTCTTTATCCTTATCCTGCTCACTCTCCTGCTTTTCTACCTCCTCATTTGATTTAGGAGAGCATTCTAAATATACACTCACTTGTTCGGTGCCATCATTTCCCCTTGGATAATATTTAATGCTCCAATAGTAGTCTCCGATCTTCACAGACGGAGACCTCATAATCCGCTCCTTGTTTGGCTTGTCCGGTGTCCCATGCACACCTTTGAGAGTCCACGAAATCCTACCTATTTGATCTGGAATGTACTCGGGGTCATCAATTGACTCGAATGTAGTCTTTTCCCAGTGCTCATGATCAGTGGCCAAGGGCAAATTTTTCTCCGCTTCTTCGATGGATTGAATCTCTCGTTCGTCCGGTGAAGAAGTGTCCTCCTTGAAACTCGCCCAATATGGGTTTTCTTCGTCGTCGCTTGAGCTCTCACTCGAGTCATCTCTATCCTCTTCACGCTCCCGCTCCCTCTCTTCCCGGCGTTCTCGTCTTCTTGACTCGACAGAGTCTTCTCTCTGAGGTGGGGGAGGTTGTCTGCTTGCTCGGATGCTTTCAAGGGCGCCAGTGGGAATGGTGACTTGGACGTTGCCACTTTGCTGATCAATGCCATTCATATTGAGCGAGAAGGTTGGAGTGTCTAGCAACGTTGCGATGCCGTTCGAGCCCATGCTAATGTTCGCAGTCATACCAATTCGAAGAATGTTGTTAATGGTATTTGTTGTCTCGGTAGCTGCTGGGGGTGGAGGCTGCGTGCTCGTAGGAGCAACGGTCACCGGCGGTGGATCTTGGGTGGTGTCCATGGGTTCACCATCTACAGCAGCTGGTTGCGGAGCGGTCTCCGGGGTTGATTCAGACTGTTCAGGTGTGTTTCTCCCTGTTTCTGACCTCGTATCGTCACTGTCTTCGTCCGTCTCCATTCTATCGTGGCTTTGCCCCGGAGGTACAGGCTGCACCGGTTGATTTTGTGTTGGGGTTACAGCCGCCTCATTTGCAGCTGCGGTACTTGAAGGCTGGGGAGGGTCCATGGTCTGAGGCAGGGGAGGAGGTGATCGAGTTTGGGAACGATGGCGATTGAGCGGTTGTGATGGAGCGTCTGATGTGGAAGGCAGAGGAGGACTGGCGTAGCGGATATGTCGTTGATGATGAGGAGATGAGGGAGGATCGGGTGGTGGAGGGTCGTCGGTTGGATCTGAGATGGAGGAAGGTGCAACCTCCATTCTTGTCACTGGGGTGAATGATCCAGTGGACCTTTGACGATCTAGTGAAGCTTGTAGTGAAGGTCACCGCGCTGAGGATGTCTGTTTGAAGGGTGTGAGAAATCTTCTGAATTTTACGGTGTTTATGGTGCAACACTCTGTAGCGTGAGGTAGTATAACAGCGTGAAATGTTACAGTGTCACAGAGATGAGGCTGTAGCCTTCCAAGGCCTACAGTATTTGACGGTCGAATGATAATAATGCACCTCCGTATGAATCATGCAGCTTGGCCGTCTAAGTTTTTCCCTGATGGCATCTGCCGTTGGTCACACCGCCGGAGTGGTGTACCTAAGTTCCTAGTTGTACTGGCGCAAGGCAGCTCCGACGCCAAATGCAGGGATGTGGCCTAGCGGGCGCGGGGACTCTGTTTAGGGGCCCGTTAAGTGAGGTGGGGCCTTTCAGGCGGCCTTGGCACCCGAGATAAGCTCGGATAGCTCTAGACTCCCAGCCATATCTCCCCGCCAGCGCCAGCGCCAGTGGCGGAGCGGAAGACATCCCACGCCTTGACTATCGACAGCTTGACAACAATGTAAGTACCTCAGCTGGTGGCAACATGACAGTTATTTACTCCAATACTATCAACTACCGCCATTGACAGTGCTTCCCGCATGGCCATTGATACCTCTTTTTCCACCAACTGCCTTGGGGTCAACTCCTTTCCTCTTCAACTTCTTCCTCTTCGCACGTTCCACGTATGCCTCGTCTTCCTCCTCATCCCATCCTCCAAAATCATTTTCGCCAAGTGCATCTTCCTCCTTCTCCGGAATCGGCCTCTTATCATCTTCGACTATCTTGGACTCGCCATGTTTCCCATTTAGCTGACCCGCTCCGTTTGCCGTAGCTCCCGGTAGACTTGCTCCAGTTTTCTGGAATTTACTGACAAAGAACCCATCCACATTGTACTTATGCGGATAGTACCTCTTCGTCATCTTCATCCTCGAGTCAAATTGCTTGCCTTGATAGCTCACAAAACCGTCCACTCCAAAGGGCAACCCAGTCTCGACAAGTCTGATATTCGGCCGCTTGTTCAATGCATATTGAACTACTTGTTCGTTCTCCTCAATCGTCACACTGCAAGTCGAGTACACGATGTAGCCGCCTGTCTTGCTGGCGTGGTCGACTGAGTCAATGGCTGCGAGCAGAAGCTGTTTCTGCATGTGCGGCAGCAGCATGAAATCTTTCTCCGTCTTGTTCGTCTTGACACTTGCGTCCTTGGCAATGACCCCTGTGCCTGAACAAGGTGCATCAAGCAGAACGCGGTCAAAGCCACCCATCACCTTGGGAAATTCCCGAGCATCGTGGTTACAGATGATGGTATTCTTCACCCCAAGACGGTGCACATTGCCTATCAAACCTTTGGCTCGCGTCTTGTTGGCGTCATTGGCGAAAATACTACCTGTATTCTTCATCAGTGCAGCCATATAAGTCGTCTTCCCGCCAGGCGCAGCCGTCATATCAAGGATACGCTCATCTTCCTGAGGTGCTAGCGCCATGACCGGCAGGAATGAGGATGCTGCTTGAAGGATGTAGTGGCCCGCTAAATACTCAGGAGTTGCACCCAGTGGGACTTGGCTTTCAAATATCTGGAGACCGACTTTCGACCATTTGCCAATTGGTTCAAGAGTCACACCGCGATTGATCAGCGATTGCGCCAATTCTCTCCTGTGGGATTTGAGGGTGTTGGTGCGTATGACTACTGGTCGTGCGGTCTCATTAGCCTCGAAGAAAGCGAAAGCCTCTTGCGGCGTGAAGAGTTGGAACAGCTTCTCGGCTAGATATTCCGAGTAGCCGTAATATAAGCAGATATCTTTCACGAGTTGCGATGTATACTCCGCTCGAGATCGGCCTGGCTCAGCCAATTTGGCAAAATCACCAAGGACTCGCACTGTGTCTGTCATGCGCGTCCTTAGTAATTGCAAATCCGGAGCCAATCTTGCACTTGGAGTTTCGATATCTGAGTCTCCATCCAGAACTTGAGGCCGGTCGCCATCGATATTGGTCTGCAAAGTCGCTTCCTCAAGCTCCAGCTGCGCTATCTGTGCATCGTGTTCTTGTTTCTTGCCTAACCGTCTTGACAACCCCTCTATATTCGCCGCTGTTAGGTTTTCTTCTGCGTTCGAGTCGTCTTCCGAAAATTGCGCCTTGTCGTTTTCAAGATCTGAATCGTAGACTGATGATCCTGACGCCATGAAATCGTCTTGCAAATCCTCTTCCTGTGCGTCATCGGCATCGTCCGAGTCTACAAGCAAATCCTCGTCGATCTCATCGTCACCCCCAAGTAATTCAGTAGCATCTTCATCGGACGCTATCGATTCCTTCGTGGGTATCTTGTGGGGCGATGCTTTTTTGATGCCTCGCGCGAATTCGGTGGTGGTAACTGCAGGTTCTGTTTTCTGCTTCCTGTCTGTCTTTTTTGTACCATTCGATGTCTTTGGTTTCCAAATTGGCTCTTTGATTTCCCCTGAAGCTTTCCTTTTCTTTCCTCGCACATTCTCCTCCGCAATTGGGTCGTGCTTCTTCAATTTCGATACTTTCGACTCATCAAGCACGGGTGGAGGACCCTGCTTTTGCATTCGGCGAGATGGTGCCATTTTGAAGCCACGCTCAATGAATTCACACAGTCTTTGTATTATTCAAGCTTTCAAGAATTTTGTTGTTTTCTTATCGATAAGTAATGCCAAGACATTGAATCTGGTGAATTCAGGGCCCTCGGGCATGACGATGATGAGCTTCCGAATTCCAAACCTGCGATTAAAACATCATCACTATCAGGTTCACCTACTCAGCTCTCATCATGCCAGCACGTCGGCCAGCCCCCGGCCTAAACGTGCAGGCGAAGAGTTCGCTCGTACCCACTTCCAAGACGACGACAATCCCTCTGCCTCCAAGAAACCTCGCTTTGACGTGCGCAACCCGTCTGCGCTCGCCCCAGACGCTGTAGAAGAAGATGCCATGCTCGAAGCTGACGAGATCGGCAAGCGTGGACAGCAAGTGAAAAGAAATGCGGTGAACATTGATGGGTATGAGAGCGACAGCTCGAATGAGGGGTTTGATGCAAGGGCAGACGCAAAGGCCAAAGAATTGAAGGCACAGGGAAAGTCCAATGGGCGGGGCAGTAAGCAGGAGGTGGAAAATGACATGTTCGCGGGTATAGAGGAAGCAGAGCCCGGAGAGGGTGTAGATGGAGACGATGATGAAGAGCTCGCTGCTGAGGGAAAGCGGAGGAAGAAGGAGGTGAAGTTTCTGGATGAAAAGGAAATTGAGGGACAGGTGCTGAATAGTAAGAGTGGAGGTCACGTCAGTGCGGATTTCTCAGTGAATGGGAATGGGATTGCAAATGGAGGTGGCAAGGGAAAGGGCAGAGAGCAAGAGGAGGAGAGCAGCAGCGATGAGAGCGAGGTGGATGAAGAGGACCGTGCTGCTCTGGGTGAGGCAGATGAAGAGATTGGTGCAGGAGGGAAGAAGGAACATGCGCCGAAGGTGGATGCCTTTAATATGAGGAATGAGAATGAGGAAGGGAGATTTGATGCTTCCGGCAATTTTGTACGGAAAGCCGCGGATCCAGATGCTGTGCATGATTCTTGGCTTGTGGGCGTCAGTAAGAAGGACATGAAGCGAGCTAAAGAGGCATCCGACCAAAGAAACGAACAGCTTCGGGCCAAGCAGATGGAGGATGATAAGATGCTGACAGGTGACGTCCTGAAAAGTTTGATCTCAAATCTACAAATTGGAGAGACCGTGTTGGAAGCGCTCGCGAGGCTTGGGACAGGGAAAAAGGAGAAACCTAAGTGGCAAAGAAATAGGCGGAAGAATGGAGACGAAATGGATGTCGACAAGGAGAAGCCCCCTGAAGATCCCAAGGAGACGAGAAGGAAAGAAGCCGTCGAGGCTATTACTGAGGCAGCAGATTTACTGCTCACCAGAGGAAAGACGGAAATATACGACACGGAACGCGAGCTGCTGACAAGGCAATACACGCGGGAAACCGGAGAGCAGTGGGTTGACTCGCGGCAGGACGATGACGACGACACGAACGAAATCGACGAATCCAGACATTGGCAATACAGATGGTCTGACGGCAGAGACAGAGTTGAAGCGCATGGACCTTATGATAGTAAAATGATGAAAGCGTGGATTGATGCTGGATATTTTGGTGACGGCGTTGAATATAGAGAAGTTGGGACGAGCGATTGGTTGAAAGTCCTTGATCTGTAACCCTGTGATACCCCAGCTCAATGTAATTGTATAGTACATCGTCGTCATCAACGCTCGAATACTTTTCTTTACTTGGGTATTATAACAGCTCTATCTCTTGATCTGAATCGCTGGAACGCCATGGAGTCAATAGTGCCACATCTGGGTATCGTTACGACACCTCCATAGCATCACCGTTAACGATTGCGAACTGCACGCTACCTTCGTCGCCAATGAACCTCTTTTCAAACTCACTTACGAATGCTACACTCCGTTTTGGATCGTAAAATAGACGGTAACTCCGCTCGACATCTTGCGTATCGACGTCTTTACTTCTGCGTTTCTGTGCAATCAAGGCTGATGTTGTGATTAAGTTGCTTGCATACCGTAGACCCGTCTCGGATGCAGTTTTCGTTAGTAATTCCAAGGCATTGGTTGTGATTTCGACCTCCTCCTCCTGCGCTCTTATGGCCAGGATTTGCCGCAGCTCATCCGCGCCATATGCTTGGGTACTGACTATTACAACGCGGTCAAGAAAGTCCAAAGGCAGCCCGTGAGGAGATCTGTAATTGGTTCCGCGTATTCTCGAGTTCCCCCGGTTGCTGGCCATTATGACGATTGGGGCAAGCTCGTGCTCTAAGGCGCGGTTTATGTATGAGAAGCATTCGATGTCCAGCATGTGTACTTCGTCAATGAAGAGAACACCGGGGACGATTTCGGCTTTCCCCTCTTCCTTCCACTCACCCACCTTGGTGTTGATTTGATCCCGAACTTCGCTTCGTATCTCGCCGGTGTCGCCGGAGAAGAGAGCGAGAAAGCCTTGCGTTCGAGAATTAATGACATCTATCTCATGAAGACTGACAGTGTGCACAACCTCCTTGCGCTTTTGGAGCTCGCCGTCGGGGCATTGTACAAATTTAGTATCTGCGCCCATCGCATCATAGTCTCTTGACCTCGTGTAAGAGCGGCCCAATTTGGTGATCTTGCCTGACGATTTGTCTATTGAAATGACATCGCCGGCCATCACACGCTCTTTTGACATGGAGTCTATCATCTTCGTACCCATGTCATATATAGTCTCCATGTCAGTAGTTTTGATTGTGAGCTTGCCTTGTTTGTTGCCCTTCCTCATCATCGTCAGCATCTATTTAAGTGACGATGATGACACGACTGACCCCTGTGACGCTTCGGTCGATTTGAATTTCCACAACCTCTCCCTCTATCATCTCACTCTCCTCCTTTATCCTCACTCCTATTGACTTTCTAAAAGCTTGCGTTAAAGCCTCTGTCTTTGACATTTCTAGGGAGAAAATCTCCGACGACGCGAGTATAGTGAATGGCACATCGGCACCCAGTGATTGCGCCATACCCATGGCTATGGCTGTCTTTCCTGTACTGGGTGGTCCAGCAATGAGAACTGCTCTGCCTGCAATTTTTCCATCTTTGACCATTTGCAGTATGACGGCAGCCGCTTTTCGCGCTCGTTCTTGACCCACAAGGCCTTGTGAGGACGCTCGAGGAGTAAGTGTATCATCGTCTACTCCAAGACCGCGAATGTGTGAATGGGCAGCTATGAGGCTCAGACCGCGAAGGTCTCTGCTTTCAGAGACTGTGGTGATGCCCTTCACGCGGTCAGTTAAGGCTAAGTAAGAGCACACGTAAAGCTTGACCTACTGTCGCCATTTATCGATGTCTACTTTTCCCTCCTGGATGTTACTGGCAATGCGTCCTGACGAAAATGCGCATTCGGAATTAATATTGCGGCTCTGGACGCCAAGCCATTCAGCCTTGCCAAAATTAGTTCTAGCGTCAAATAATCATGAAGTTGTTTCGTTTAAAGCAACGAAGCAATCGATATACACAACCGACAAGAACATCCGATGTCTTCGCTTTCTGAGACTACGAAGGGAGCTTTTCTACCCGTTGTGCTCCGAATGTATTGTGATCGATTCTTCTCAATACTATGGCCTTGACTTTGGCCAAAGACATCTCCACTTTGGTGCTCACAAAGACCTTGGAGCCCTAAGGATTTGCAGCACAGAGTCTGTCCCCTGCAGTCCTCGCTGAGATGAATATACAGTGATTACTGAGCTGATATTTCCCTTCCTATGAAAGAAGACATTGATGGCTTCTCACACCTCTGCACTCTCTTCTGCACGGTGGGCGGTTGATGACTTTTGCCCAAAACAATGGGCGATCAAGGACTTTAATGGTCCACCGGAAAACTAGAATGGCTTGGCAGTCGGATGTTTTGGTCTTCCTCACGCGCTCTCTGCTCCGTCATCTCTCATTCCCCACACCATCGACAACACTTCCACGTCACCACTCCGGAACAAACGTTGCCGTACAACCATCTCACCAACGTCGCGTACCTCCTCTAAAACTTACAAGCACCTCACAAATACAAGAGACGCGAAATGGCTGGCGGAAAAGGCAAATCTACCGGTGGGAAGGCTGGGCCCAAGGAGGTAGCAGGAAAGAGTCAGAAGTCGCATTCGGCCAAAGCTGGTCTACAGGTGGGCCATCCTGCATTCCCGTTGTTTGCGCACTGAAAATGTGGTGAACAACGCGTCATGATGTCTGCCACAGACATTCCTGTGGTGCGCTCGTAGGATCTATCGTGCTGATGTGAAGAGCAGTTTCCATGTGGTCGTGTTAAGCGTTTCCTCAAGAATAACACGCAAAACAAAATGCGCGTTGGCGCCAAGGGTAAGCACTCTCCAAGCTTGCTTTGCCCGTCCCTGATTTTCTGACTCATTCCACAGCTGCTGTCTACGTAACTGCTGTTCTCGAATACCTGACTGCCGAAGTCCTTGAACTTGCTGGTAACGCAGCCAAAGACCTCAAAGTCAAGCGTATCACACCTCGTCACTTGCAACTTGCGATTCGTGGTGATGAAGAGCTGGACACCCTTATCAGGGCCACCATCGCGTTTGGAGGCGTCCTGCCACACATCAACCGCGCTTTGCTTCTGAAGGTCGAGCAGAAGAAGAAAGGTAAAGAGGCGTGAATGGATTAGCAGGGTTGCTTGTGTGATGAAACATGTAACAGGGTCAGAAAGGTTTGCTACGATATGGGATGTGAAGCACGGCGTGGTAGGATAATGATCTTTGGAGAGTGCTTGCTGCGGCAGTACTTTGCCTTGCAGCACCTATGATCTGAGCAAAGCATTTTTCAATTGTTGCTCCAGTCTGTAAATTTATAGCACACTATGAAGACATTCCTCACAGGTCCTTGAAGGACGCCGCTCGATCCACAAAGACTTTTATCAATGGTTGAAGACCCGCTTGCTGTTGAGAAACGTGCTTCGAGTCTAATGCAGATCTGAATACAAATCGCTTGATCAGACCAAGGCTCTCTGCGATATGACCAGCGCAGATTTGTCAAAAATGCACACGATCGTCCAATCACGAAGGGCCCAAAAGGGAGCCCGTCGACTTCACCAGAGAGTATGGTTGTTCTATGCCGCACATCCTGACAAGTTGTCGCCACGAGACTACTGTTCTTGGGAAAATCCACTGGAAAGACGTACACCTCAAAGGTACGATACGAGGGCCAAGCCGTATCCCATGAAGCTGCATCAACATCAACATCCTTTGACACACAAGATTATGTGACTCGTTTGTCATGGGGCTTCACAGCTGAAGCTACAGCAGACTTGAGACTGAGAACAGAGAAAGGGACACCTGCAAATTTTAAGGCACAAGACAGCAGCAGCGAGCATGTTCAGATGCATCGGAACCTATGATTACATGAGGACGAATGCAGCAACCTCGATTTTGGACGAATGATGACTGTCAAGGGTACCATGTTCTCTGGGAAAGCGCGATTCAGCCAGGAATAAAAAGAAAGCCCAACGCTCGGCAGTATCCGATACTCCTAACAATGAATCAAATGATGATGTCTCGCTATAGGTCGGACTCAATGCCATTCTCGCGAAAATCGAGTATCCGAGGGTTTGTCTTAAGACAATGGAGTTTCCACCACAAACGTTTGACAAAAGGTCAATCACGTTCACAAAGACTGATTGCTGCGGCTTACCGAATAAGCCATTATCGTCCTCAACGATTGCTTCAACTCAGACAATCGCTCAATGCTGCTCAGTATCATTTGAAAGTACTTTAAAAGTCATATTGACTCGGGCCCAGGACGCTCCAAACCCAACTGTAACTGTTGTCCGTCCTGTGAGCTTTCAGATAATCTCGACGCCGTCACTTTGCCAGTCTACAGGCCTGCTCGTCACTCGTTGCCAATCATATTAATTTAGCCTACCCAGCGTGATTGCGATGAGTCAATCACATTCTTCCGGTTCTGCGTCCATGTCAACGGTAGGTGGTGGCCTTCCTATACAACCACCTCCCGGTTCTGCGCGCATGACAAGGTCAATTGGTGGCTTTCCAACACCACCATGGGGTGCTCGGCCGCCGTTATCGCGGAAAACTGTGATGAAAAATCTCGTGAGAAACACTAGGAAAGAAAGGTCGAAATATCAACACAAAAAGAACCTTCCCGTGTCAGGCAACGGAAAGGCGGTGCTGATCGAGCGAGAACGTGATAGAAAACTGTTCGTTTGTAAAATCATTGCCCTGGGCACGCATGCACCATCTGATTGGCTCCACGAGGTTCGGATCGTACGTGCTCGTCGTCGAAATGAACGAATTGTCCGCACCGTCAAGACCACTAGTCATCTATTACCAACCGAACCACCACCCCAGGGCCAGATTTATACAGAATACTGCGATGCAGGCGACCTCTTTGACATGATTTTAGGGTATAAGAGTAAAATGATAGAGCCACCTGAAAGTCTTGTTTGGCACATCTATCTACAAATGGCTCAGGGACTGGCTTTCTTACATCATGGCTACCATCATGAGGATGATTTCCCCTCTGTCCCACAAGTCTGGGATCCGATTATACATGGCGACATCAAACCGGATAACGTGTTCTTGCGCCGCAACCAGCGGCATCCTCAACTTTTCCCCGACGTTGTGATTGGAGAATTTGGTACCGCCTCGAAAAATGAGGATAACAGAATTTTGGGAACTCCTTACTGGGCAGCGCCTGAGTGTAAGTCTACTGCGAAAGCAGATGTCTGGAGCATGGGTGCGTGCGTACAGAATCTTGCCACTGGACGCGGACCAATGATAGACCAAGACCGAGCCCAGCGCGTTAGCACTTCTCAGTTGGTCCACTTTGGAAAGTATACGAGACAAGTTCTAGAGCTCGACAACTATAGCAACGAGCTAAATGAGTGCGTCAGGGAAGCCATGCAGATTGACGAAGACGAAAGAAGGACGAGCTTAGAGATCGTGAAAGTCATCACGGCGCTGGTCATGCTGGGCGTGCCACGCTAGTCAACAATGCTGTAAGAGTATGTCAAAAGAAGGTGACAAAGATTCATGAGCCATGTATGTTTCTGATTAGTTACTGCAATTATATTTTCCACTTTTCTTTCCTGTTCCGTTCTTAGAGGCTCAAGAATATTGGCAAAGACCATCTTTTTGCCACATGTCTATGAATACGCTTTCTAGAAATTTTTTCGTTCTTTTTCCCTTACCGCACTGAGATTCGATGAATAGCCAAAGACGTCAGATTCAAGCCTGCTCAAAGGATCGGCCAGCAAATCAAACCATTGAAACTACAAAGGCTTCCCTATCGTCATTCAGAATTCTAGTGCGACTGCCCAGTTTCAACCTTGTGGTTAGCTGAACACGGCTATTTCAGATCTGTCCAAGAGGGCCAGAGATTAGCGCTTAGTCTTTGGAGCTTATCACACGCATCTGGCAGTGGTTCTCACAGATATGGCAGGCTCGGTGAGAAATTTCCTTGGAAAATTACGGAGTTTTCAAACATTGCTGACAGTGCTAGTACCATCTGCAGCCTCGCCGACGGATAAATCTGCTTTATCCAAGACGGCGATAAGCTCAAGCTGCCTAATTTAACAATGCTTCTAGGCATTATAGGTCTAGTAAGAAATAATCAGAAAAGTTTCAGTATTTTCGAAACGCCGCTAACGATGCTACTACTTTTGGCAGACTTCTTAGCTATTAAACAAGTCTTGTTTAAAACGGCAGCAAGCTAAGAGTGCCTCATCTTAGTGAAACTTCTATGTCTAGCAGGTTTGGTAAGAGGTTTATTTAGAAACTTACAATATTTCTAAAATACCGCTAATAGTGCTAATACCTCTTGCAGACTCTTCCGTCGATAGATCTACCTTCTCCCTAGCGGCAGCAAGTTAGACCTGCCTTGTTTAACATTACGCAGCGCTGCTAATGGTTATAAACGTTCTGTTATTTTACATCTCCGGTTTGATATCAAATCTAAGCATTCCTAATCCGGCGTTAGCGCGTACTAGCGTCTTTTCCCCTAGCCAAAATATGCTCGCTTCGCGTCTGCAAACACCATATTATACTATTTTCAAGAATTTCCTGCCTTCTCCGCTTTGTATTATCTGGTATTTATGTCAGATTCATACCGTAACTACCTTGAAGATCTTGCCACGGGCCGCCTCCCCCCTAACTTGTACCACTTTAACCCCTTTCATTCACTTTTAGGCTGCCTTCTAACTCACTCTCAGCCCCACCACCTTCATCAACCTCCACGCCACTATGAAGTGGCACCCCGAAGACGAAATCCGTCTTTTCGCTCACACACTCGAAGTGCACGCTATTAAACCTAACCTATCTGCCTTAGCTGCTCGCATGGGACCTGGTAAGCTGAATCTCATCCAAACATCACCCAAGTGCGGGGTTGGAGTCATCTTCGTTTCATTCTACAACTCCATCCCTTCACTATCACACCAAGCGATGATATGTTGACATCTATCAATGAAGATGTGACTGCGAAAGCCTTGTCGCATCGATTCGCTCTAATCCGCTCACGTATCGCTACTAACTCTACCAACGACCCCAATCACATGCTCGTATCTGCTACTCCTGAGAACGTGGCATTCAGTGCAGCCAACAGCACCGCTACTAAGCACAACGACACTACGAACATTCTTGCTTCCCATACTACGAAGCGTAAACGCAAAGCAAAGGATGATAACTCGCTCCATGACTCTTCTGACGCCGCTACTGATCTTACTCGCCACCAAAGCAAGAAACGCAAGATTACGGGTGAGGACCTCACCAGAGCTTTCTGTGTGTTAGCTGACAGTTCTACAGTCAAGAAAGAAGATGATGACAGCGCAATGAAGGATGTAGACGAACACGACAGCAAGGATGAGGACACCGATGTGACTGTGTTCAATTTGTAAGCAGCCCTCGTTGAAGACTTCAAAAGGATATTTGCTGACAGTCTTCCCAGGAACGGATGAGGGTGGCTGAAGCTATTGATATCAAGATATGTCATGAGAGCTCAGCAGATGATTGATTTTGAGACGGCCAGATATGCGATGGTGGATAAGCACAGGTGGATAGGACCTGACGAAGACGGATGGATTTTCAAACAGACATTGTAATGAGCGGAGCCTTTTTCCTTTCTTCTATCAACTATTACGAGCACCTGCTCCAGTCTGTACCATAACATCAATCAAGCCTGACGTGGCTTTCCTTCGGGAACAACTGGTCCCCTGTCTTCGCTGTGTTCTCTGCAAATGTGACCACTTTTTGCGCCCGTGGTAGTGTCAAATTCCTCGTCCTTCCACAACACAGCCACCGAATCTGTTGAGAGTACGTCTGCCTCCTTCCTACTGCTCTACTGGCTTGTTTTCTGACATCTCATCTAGGGACTGAATTCACATATCCCCGCCGCGGCACTTCTGCGTTGAGACCGTCACCGTACCCTCCCAATCGCTCAGCGAGCCTCTCAGCAGTCGCATTACGACCCCTGGCCCATCCACCCCCTGTCCTACTTGAGCCAACTCGACTTTCCCTCGACACTCGACCAACGAAGTTCCAATCTACGATGAGAACATGCGAGGAACTCATCGGTATAGCAGCTTGGACGCATTTCCTCAACCCTGGCCGGCGCCACCACGATTCCTGACTCAACGACCGTGATATCAAGCATCTGAAAAAGCTGTGGACATAATCAGGAGGCGAGGAGACAAGCAGGCGCCCTTCAGGGGCAAGATGAGCCCTGGTCTGATCCGCAAAGGACGTAGTACTGAGTGTGCACAAGCCTGAAATGATGAGGCTGGTTAAAAGTAAGACCACGAAGCTTCCGAGTTCTGATCAGTAAAGGAATTTGCACAAAGGAGAGCTACTATTGAAGCCAGCTTTCATAATGAATACAAATGCTATTGGTTCATATTCTATTCCTATGATGCACGGAGTCCTAGCAAGATTCAAGCCATCCTACGCCCTGCCGGGCGCCCCTTCCACTCTCATAGCTCACGCCTTGTCTGATCACGCCGGCGAGCTAAAGATACCTTCCATTACTATTGCATGTCCTAATCCGTCCGTCACTAGCTCCTGAATGTTGCAAAGCAGACGCCAGATGATCCTCCACCCCCCAATCGAGCCACTGCAATGTAGTTTTCTCGTTCTTGCGACCAATTAGAAGTAATGCTTGTAATCGGGACACCACTCCGCCGGCTTCTTCCCTAAGAGTTTCGACAGCCAGCCTTGTACGAAAATAATGTCTGTACCACGGGGCCTCGGTAAGCCTTTCGCTGTTCATGGTCAGCCATCGAGGTAAAGCGTCCAATTGCTCCACTCACGCCAGTGACCGAGCAACTCAATCATATTTGACGACTTTTGGTATGCGGTAATGAGCTCATCTTGGTGCTGGTGGGTGAGTGTCAGTGAGTGTCAAAGTAAGGCGAAGAGGTAGCTACCTTCTCGATGTCCGCCTTGGTGATCTTCATCTGGATTTCTGGTTCAGCTAGGCTTGCAGGCATTGTGCCTTGGGATGTTGTACGTGGACCGCGTCTTGCGACTTTGGGTCTGTGATAGATACGTGATTCAAGAGATTTTCCAGATGCTTCTTATAATCTTCGAGCGTTTCTGTGACAGGGGTCTGGTCTTGGTCGTTGGGAGCACTCTGGTTGGTATCTTCTTCTTGACCCATTATTCACGATGTTTCAGACGAGCGGTGGCAAATGATGATCGGGAACTGATTCACTGAAAGCGACGTGGCGAGGTACTGCTGTCGAAGACGAAGACACACTTCTTTGAAGTCAACTACTGCAAAAGTCTCAGTCGTCTTTGGCGTTGATCCAATACCTTTGTTCTGTGGAGAAGTCTTATCTGAAGCGAAGTGTTTGAGTCTTCGAAGTTCAGGCGCAGGAACGGCGGCAGATTTGTAGTCATTCACCAGGGCGACCCAGAATGGATTGCTTATCAATCAGCGGATCAGAATGGGGGAATAGAGGCGGAAGCTGTTGCACTTACCCGAATTGTACATTCCTCCATCGTCTATGGGCAGTCCATGGGCAGGCGGAACCTCGCTGGCATCGATCATGGGTCTAGACTTTTGCATCGAAAACACTGGCGTTGAACAGCAGCAAGCACAAACCCTCGTATGTTCTAGAATGGATTGAAATGCTGTTGAGTCTTGTCATTTAATCACCTCGCGATTCATCACAGGCATGGGAGCCAAGGTGGGGACAGTAGAAAAATTGCAATATTGGTGCAAATTTCTAGCAGGCGAAGAGCACATATCGGGCTTAGCGATCTTCAGTTGCACTTCGAGGATAGATCGAGTCTTGCTAGGAAGCGACGTAGCACCGTAGCGTAATTTCAAATATACTCACCGCCGAAGATCCACCATTGTCACGCGCACTCTATTTTCCCCATATCACGCACACTCGTAGATTGCTAATGCTCTGAAGGGAAAATTCTTGCCGGATGTCTTGTAAAATAACTTTGCATCTGCTTCATCTCTTCTTTTAGCTGCTGAGATGCTATTGAAGTTCAGGAAGGGGAGAAGAAGTCGCTTGACCATGGAAATCTCGTGAGGTAATCGAGCTTAAAAGTGCGTACTGTGATGATGGCGGGGCTTGGATGGTGCAAGGCTCGTTGACAAGGCTGTAAAAGTAGATCGGCTGGAGACTGTAATAGCACTCTCAAATGATCCATAGTCTGTAGTCCGTGCCCATGTCGGAACCTTTGAGGTCTTGGTGACGGCTTGTTCCTGGTTGTTTGCATTCTGCCATTTCTCGTATGAGGCTCATTCATTCATGAGTTGTAGAGCCCTAGCTTTGATTTTCGTCTGTGGACTATGCCAAGTACACAGCGTCCACGGAGCTTTTCGTAGGAAGATCCCCTCTGGTCGCTCACCTAAACAGCCCGATTCAAAGAGGGTAAGGAATGACTGTCAGCCGCGTAAGCCGTTATCAGCAGGTCGAAAGTTTGAGGACACGAAGAGGGTTGGTGGTGAAGATGGCTCAATTAGCTATGTCGACAATTCCCGTTGAACTTGACAGGTTTTCCAAATCTTTGGTCCAGTGTCTCTATTTCATCCAAACAGCAAATCTTATAGCTGCTGCCGCTGCTCTTTTAGCTAGCCAGATTCACTAAAAGAAGTTGAGGAGTCTTCTCGGTCGTATCTAGGATCAGTAAGAGTCGGAGTCCTCGTAGTCGTAGATGAGGAGGGTAGTGACAATCAAGGCACGTCAGGGAGCGAATTTGCGTAGCCAGTCAATTCAGAAGCTCTTTAACAGCTCACAAGAGTGTTTGACAATTCTCTGGACCCAGAGCTGTGTACAACCAATGAGTACTTTCGTAGGCGTTTGTCAATTTCATTGGTAGGCACATTGGCGCCCGGTTCTTGAACTTGCTTGGACCGCGTGCCCATCAAGTACGGCAGCTCAGTGTTGACTCAAAGGCGCTCTTTATTTGCTCATGACACGCGAGGAGAAAGGAGATCCATGTTCTGCCTTCGACAGTGTCTGTGTAGCAAGATGTTGTGATTCTGGTGAGCCATTTATTTCTCCCTTGCACTACCTTCCATGCATGCCCACGGATAGGCTACAGGAATCGATCCACCCGTGATTGAAGTGCGTATGCATAAGCCGCAATCTTGATTGCCAACTGATTGAGGGGAGTGTGCACAAATTGTTGTAGACTGGAGGTTGTTGCTACCAGCCTGTCATTCATCTCTCTCATCCACAGTAACGCTAGCTTCATTACATGTTGATGTGCCCTGAGCTTCTGTTCTGTAGCACAACGCCTTCATACTTTAGGGTGCTGTGTATGGTAAACCACAAGGATTCGTAATCCCGCCATACTTGACGGCGGCTCCTTCTGAGTGCCCAGAGGCTACCTGTCGTCGATTCATGGGTTGTCTATTGCCAGAAAGTTCCAAGTTACTCTTCTCTCGTGAGATACCCGCAGTACTGGACACTGTTCAGGTGGTCTATGAGGCAATCCGGCTGGCTGCAGGGTATATCTGCAGGAGGGTAGATCTGCTTGAGGATGGATCAGCCGGAGCATGCTTCTACTGGAGCGTACACCTGCGGGAAGCATGTCCGTGTCATGCATTCTTGGTCAGAATATTTTCAAAGATGATTGCAGCTTTCGTTTTCTGCATGGAGTTCGTAGCTCAATATGCATGCTGTGAACGTTTTGGTTGTACTAGGAGTATCATGGAGGGTGGCTTTATGCAGGGAGCCTGCCCAAACAATTTTCTGTAGTATTTACGTAGGAAGGTAGCAAAGTGACCTCTTTCTGACTTGAAATTTCTTCGTGGAAAAGAAATGCAGGCAACCTAGCGGCCGATGTAGCCAAGACTTTGCAAACATCTCACGCTCTCCCGGAGACGCCAAGCGGGAGTCATTCATATTAGGTCGTAATCACTATGCCTTCTTGTGAACCATACCGTACCTCACACTTGTCGATTCTTGCCCTGTGCTCATCATCGTGTGATCCTTATGGAACACCCTTGGAGGACTTCCAGCGATCTGCCTGAAGCAGCTTCCTGACAGGCTTCTACCCCCAGGTCTTCGAAATTCACAACCGCCATGCCCGAGCACATCAGCAACAACGAAATCAAATGGACAGCATCGACAGCACAAAGGAAAGTGCACCAAACGATTGGAGGAGATCGACTACCTGCTGCGTATCTGCTACCTTGATGATTCACAGCGGCCAAAGCAGCTGGACACAGCCAGGCGATGGGTCGTAGCAGCTGTCGCGGAATACCTCCTCAATAAACAATGCCGATGTGCACTGGCAGGCTGAAGACACTACAAATCATGTGAGGGTGACTCAAGTAACTAGAAACTGTCGGAACTTAGTCGCAGGCCTTCCTCGCAATGACTTTCAAACGGTGGAGGTCCTTGACCTTACCGTAAAGTCCTGACCCTCACAGTCCTGACCAAGCGAATCGTTGAAACCACAACGAACAGCTTCGATTAATGTCCGACTGTAAAGCATCCTTATAAAGAGACTCAGGGGTACATCAACCGCTCGGGCCCAGAAGAATATTCCTAGCCTTGCCGATCCTCATCGCTATGCAGGAGATCTACGCTTTGGGCCCAATTGGAATGCCCAACGAGGAGGAGTCTACGCAGTTAACCGTTCCTGCACAACTAGCTCTTCGGTACCAATCGTGGCTAGATCATTAGAACTCTGCTAGGGTCCCAGACAAAGGAATGAGAATACCCTGAGCGGCGGTACAAGTTGAGCTCATTGAATGGATGGTGAATTGACGTGGCAAGTCCTTCAATCTCGCATCGGTATAATCGGAAACAATCAAAATACCGAGACTCTCACCTCACGATTCGCTCTGATGACCATGAGAAGTCGAGTGTACAGGGTTTCAAGAGCAAGATTTCAGGCAAATGATTAGGTCTTTCGATTACATAGAGAGAGCATCTGGCTGGCCACGTCTCGGCACTTAAAGTGGGTCGCGCCTTCTTTCCTCATGATCCTGGATCCATCTACAGAATGTCACTCATTAGGAGAAAGAGGTCTCTTCAATCGTGGAGGAACTTTATCAAAACGGTGAAAGACTATATGTCACAGTGCAGAGCCTCGACGACTCACATTGGACTCCAGTGCACCCAAAATCCTGGATTTTCTGAAGCCTGTAAGATCCTTCTGTGAAATGGCCTATTGAAGCTTGGTAAAAGTTTAAATCTCCATTGCACGAAGCAAAAATCAGCCTGTCGACTCATTGAGTGTTCTAGTGGCCCCAGGATGAAGTCAGTCTCAATATCTACCTAGCCTCTGGATGTGGTATTACTCCAGGGTTCTTCTACCTCTCAATCTTCATACCGTGTCACTTGTGAGGGTGAGTGGATGCTCTAGAGGTACTCAAAATTTGGAACATCTTGGTGGAAAAATTTCTAGAGCTTTCACAAAGTTCACGGATTAGGTTGCCAGATCGCTCCTGCCGCAGCAGATCAGCGCGTACTGGGATACAGCAAGGAGTCAGATGCATCATGGAAAGGAACCTTTCCAGGTACAGAATGGCATGAGACAAACGCTGTCGAAATGTGGTCATTAATACCATGGATTGTCGCACCTAGTTCATCTCCCGCGACTGGTCACAACTCGTACCAATGCAGATTACTTCAGTATCGCCAGCGCTCCTTCGACTAATGGTCACACCAATCAAAATGATCACACCTTCAACAATTTTCAGCAGCGGCTGAATGACTATCAAGAGAAAAATCGTGAGGCTGATCTTGGCCGCGGTTGGGGATTTTCAGCCTGTACTGCAGAAAGGAGACTTACTTCTGCTAGCAATGGATCACTGCCCAGGCCTCATCTTCAAGTTTTGAGGCATTGAACCACACACAGTCGGTTCTGATGACCATGCCCTGTTACAGCTGAGTCTCTACGCTTTACGGTTTACACAAATCAAAAATCCTCAAGGTCTCACCGGTGAACCCTCCAGCACGTTTCACACGGTGGCGATTACAGTCGGCAAGAAAATATATTGAATGCTCACACCCTAGGCGAAGCAATGACGCTTCACGGTCACCATTCCGCGTACCATTACTAGATGAAATGCTAGAGCGACAGGTCGTCGATGCTCCTCGGCGACTTTGAAAGTCGTAACATGGACAAAAAGTGATGTCGGTGGTTACTTGGATGGAAAGCATGCTCGGAGACCTCTTTAGAGTGTTCTTACCGTGCTATCACATGCGTGCAAGGAGGCCTGTAGTCTTTGTGATGTCAAGAAATACCAAAACGGACCGGAATTTCTTATTTCCGGGCGGGTGATAAGCGAAACTGTAAAGTTCATGATTTACACAAATGGAAATACTGCTTGATTTCGGAGCAAATACGCAGGTATATAGACTAATTTTAAAGCCCATCCAGCTTAAAGGGTAGTAAACTCGGTTCCAATTCTCCATTTCCGGCGGCATTGGCAGCGTCCTCGTAGCTATCGACCTGCCGCTCCCGCTGTTCGTTGCCAATTTCTGTATGACTGGAATGCCTCCGAATATGGCTTCAAGATTGGTGATACTCCACCCCTGGGCTCGTTCAGCGCACAGTTTTCGCCCAGACGATGATGCTCCTCGCCATTTGATCTGTACGCCGAAGGCACGATGGTATAGTTGAATCTTGTGTAGGCGATCGAAAGACTCAGCTTGTAGTATTTTTCATTCCTTCGGTCTCCAAGCACTGCCTGAGATTGGCGTGATTCCGACTACCCAATCCATTGTATCTAGGCTCTTGCATTGCACCAATCTCTTCTGCCAACAGATTCTGAACTTCGATGCGCCGATGGAAGGCTCTCGGAGAGGTTGGTAGGGGTTTTGGGAACGAGGAGAGGAGATTCAGCTGAAGTGGCGGCGAATATAATCATTTGAAGACGAATTTGGAGCCTGTACTTTGTTCAGTATGTTGTGAGCGTGTAATCAATGAATACAGGGGGATCGAGAGACTGCTTTTGCTCCTGCGTTGATGCAACAACTGTGCACAAGCTGAAACACACCAGTCACCAGGAACACGCCCTACAGTCGAAGAAATGAACAGTGAAAGCGCTAGGGTGAAGTAGCATCGCCGTCGTGCACTTTCGCGCCGTGCTGCTTGAAGAAAATATCGCTACTCATTCTGTGAAAGAGTTCTGCTTCATCAGTTTCGCCCGTGCAAGAAAGCATTTATGGTCGCTCCAACGGCATATAAATGTATTCCAATTTTGAGAAAGCTGATATTGCTAGATACAGTACGGCTCCGGCATCATTCAGTGAGCCCTTCTCCTGCAATTCCTACCGGCCCACAATTGAGGCTCTGCTATCAAAGCTACAAAGCCAATCGAATGCTAGCCTCACATGCATGACTCGAGGCGTTTGCAAAACCACTGATTGGTCGCCTAGCCGTTCTTCCAGCAATCCCCTTGTTCCATTCATCATTCTTCGATCCGGCTGCCCGTTGAACAGTTACGGCTAGATCACAGCCCGATCGCCGATTGTCAGGGCAATGTTGCTGAACTCGTAGACTCTCGTGAACTCTATTCCATCACCCGACCAAAAACTTTGCATTCACTCTTTTGGGCCACATCACCGCCCCGGGTTCGACCGCCAATCACTCAAGTGGACACTTCGACGCTGTCTGGGCTCGAAGGTGTATAAAGCAGTCTTCATCGCCCTCAGTTCTTTGTACTCCTACTCATCATCTTTCATCTTCTTCAAGCATTTCATAGACTGAATATTTTCACGTCAAGCTCACTTTCCGTGTAACTTTGTGCCAGAAACCCATCAACTAGCTGCCCCGAGATAACTCACAGCTATGACACTCCTACTCATCAATTCAACCTAATCTTCCGTGCATGACGCGGTTTTGCGGTCCCTTGTCACGTAGTAGCGTCTAGCGAATCAATCAGAGGTATGGAGATCCCTGTCTAGCCCCTCCACTTGCCCGTTCGTCATCAGGACATGGTGTTTTCGAGTGTTGAGAGGAAATTACGGCCATGCCCCTAGGCTTCAGCCTGCCAGCCTCCATCCTCTTTCTTCCACATCCCCACATAAGACGACTAGATTTTTGACAACAATCGCTGACAAATGAGAGGATGAAGGAAATAAGACCTGCGCCGACCAAGCACATTATCAGTAACAGCAACAGGTTTCATCCTTACGTAAGTCGAGACTGCTATATCCCCCAAAGTCACAGTGTCGTACTCCACAGCCTGTCTACGCTTAGAGATGACGTCTGATGATGAGCAACAATCGCAAAAATACTTGGAGAGAATGAAGCTGACCAAATAGTCAACTCCACACACACCAGGTGTCACCATTACCCCAGGGGCTGTCATCGTAAGTACCTTGACGACAGCAATTGGGTCAGTGTTGACGGGATTTCGACATAGCGATCAAATAAGTTCTTGAAACTCAGTGACCAAAAAGTCCTCAGCATCGTTCAGTGGCTTTACAACATACCACGAAGCACGGCAACGACTGAAATACTGACCAGTTCCCTCCTACCCAACTTGTCTTATACCCATCGACCTACTTGGAACAAAGAAGACGAAGAAGAATTAATATTTCCCATCGAAATCGACTATTAGCCCAGGGCAAAATCGCGAGAATCACCAAGCTCTTACGAGAGTACTTTTCACACAGTCAATATCTTTCATCACTTTCAGCGATGCCACGCCGTCCGCGAGGAAAACTCGTACGTTGGTCCAGTGAGTAGTCAAGTTCCTTGAGGTTTGAAAGCCTGGTTAGCTGACATCTCGTAGCCGAACTGAATGAGAAGCTGTTACTTGCTATACAGTCTGGATGTAATGAGACTGGAACCGTGCTGCCCATGGACACAATTGCTAGCCATATGAACTCGAATGCTTCTCCAAACGCTATACTCCAGCACCTTGCAAAAATGAGACGAAAGCGAGAGGAAGATGGTCTACAGAACCCGCCGCCTCTTAGACGAGGGGGGCGTCGTTACGACGTCCCCTCCGCCTCCACCAACTCTGCAGATCAGGCAGACACAGACAGCGACCCTGATTACGCGGTCATTTCATCGAACAAACGAGCAAAGACGAAACCTGGCGCCAATAAGGCAGCCAACCCCTCCGCCGCGCCAGCGGCTTCCCCCAAGGTGGGAAGCCGCAAGGCTTTCGTCGCCGCTTCTCTCCCTGCCGTTGGCGGAGGAGAGGACCTCTTGTTCTCGTCTCCGTCGCCCCCTCCCAGCAAAATTACAACCTTCAACACGACCGCCATGCCGCGTCTCTCGGCGCTCCTACGGGAGCTGAGTCATGCCGCCGTCCCTGCCCCCGCCGCTCCGCTCCCCGCCAGCCTCGCCCCCTCCGCCCCCATGTCTTTGCCGGTTGGTCTGGTCGCCCCACCCTCTTTTCCCGCCTCTTTCGCCGGCCCCCTCGCCCCCTTCGCGCCCCTCCCACCCCCCGCCTTTCACTCCTATGGCTCCTATGAAGTGAATGACGACATCAGCACTGGTTTCGGCGCGTTTTCCGGTGGCTCCTTTGTGGTGGACGACGAAATGGATATGGAAGAAGCGGGTGTCTTCGGTGGCGGCCCCGAGTGGGCGTGGTGATTGTTTCCTTTTTCTTTTGTATGATAGGATAGTTGACAAATGAAATGGCCTGCCGCGGCCTGCTTTCTCCTTCTGAACAACATTGTCTACCTTCCTTCATATCTGGAATCTGATTAAGTGGTAGATCTTTAAGCTAGCCAGTTCTTTGCAGCCAGGGAAAGCCTCTACGTGTAGCGCATCCTACCTTGATTGATATACGCTCTCGCTTCTGCCTTATCGAGAAAATGAATCAGTCCTAGCCAACAGGTACGCAGATATAACCTCCCTGAGATTCGACACCGTTGCTAGCGAGCTGAGAGCTTTTCACAGCCAGAGAATGCCTGTGTAGAGAGAGTATCCTACCTTGTTTAGCTCTAATGCTTATTTCTACGCGGTTGAAGGAACAGAGCGTCCCTTGGTGCCAATCCAGAGATATCACGCTGCAATGAAGGTCTCAGCCGCTTGCAGGGCTAGAATCGCTGAATCCAGCTATCTTTTCAACGTTTCTAGAGCCGAATCGGACAGGAATTCATAGAGAAATAGTGCATCAAGCCAGGAGCAGCGAGAACTTTCACTCATCAGCCCTAGGCACATCTCGAGCTTTATTTCTGTAACCCTAGCCGGTGTCTTGATACTCAGTATCAGGCAATAGATTCGACTTTTTCGGAAGGGTCGACCGCTTGCATCTTTAGGCACAGCGAGCACAGCCATCTACTACACATTTCTAAGGCGAAAAGAGCCAGGAAATCATGAAGAGGGAGCATATTACATCTAGAACGAGGAGTGGCTTCACTTCTAAGCCGTTGGGACATCTCTGGCTCTATTTCTGGCATCCCGAGTCCATGTCGTGATACGCAGCATTCCGGTAATGGAAAACATTAATCTCAGGAATTGAAGCCGCTCGCAGCTCGAAGTACAGTAGATTCAGCCATCGTGCAGCTAGTTTTGAGGCGAGAGGGGTTGAACACTCCTGAACAAGAAGCATATTGCGTCAGACGCGCCGAGAGACTTCTCTGAAGTCCCCAAGACGAATCAGAGCTTCATTCTCAATGTTCGAATTGTGTATCTTGACATTCGGCATTATG
Source organism: Bacidia gigantensis (assembly GCF_019456465.1). Lineage (NCBI taxonomy): Eukaryota > Fungi > Ascomycota > Lecanoromycetes > Lecanorales > Ramalinaceae > Bacidia > Bacidia gigantensis. The sequence goes on along the minus strand of NW_025408612.1, from coordinate 388,235 downwards.
ACGATGAACCCAGCAATACCCGAGCTTCCCAGCCGATACAGAAATTGAGAATAGTGAGGTTCTGCCATAACAGCGATCAGGGCTCATTCTAAATAATATGAGATCTCTTGAGGGTTTTGGTCCAACTGGGAGCTGCAATGAAATCTTTTACAGGACTCTGTCAGTAATTTGCGACTTCATGGCTTGTTGTGGACAGTCTGGAGTCGAATCATAGCGATTGCAAGTCTGACGGGTAGCAAAGACTCATTGATAATGTTTTGAGAAATCAGAGAGCCTCATAGTCTGATACGATATGATGTGGCACGTTGAAGGTAAGTCCGAATCCTTTCCTAGACTTACCCGGGTTCCAAGGATCATATCTCTGCTTTGGGCGTGTATTCTGCCGGAGAAGGAAAGAAAGAGTCGAATTCGATTGGCCTATGAGGTTGTGCGTTGATGTCGAAAGTGATGATTTCTTCCCTCGTCTTGAGATGCAAGAGCCGTACAAACGCTCGGAAAGCGAATCATCCGAGCAAGACTGTAGTAATGTTTCGCTTCCTATGAGATGAGATTACAGGCAGTGTTCCTCGCATTTGATCCAAGATACGAAGAGTCGAAGGCGTTCAAGACAACATTTCCTCGAGACTGGTTGAGATGCTGGAAGTGTTTTCATTTGCCGCTGGTAAGATTTCTCCAGCCTTGCATAGCGCTCAAACTTTGAGACACCCGGTCGGCATCTTCAGGCTTTCTTTCTCGGTGCTTGTATATGTCGATTACCAACCTCTGGGTGATGAGACATTGACGAGGAAAACGAGCGGAAAGATGACTTGTGAGGCGTTGAAATATCATTCATTTTTGCCTATTCCTCTAAAAGATACAGGATGACTTTCAAAATTGTGTTCATTCTTCGCTTAATGGGAAATGACAGCAATTCATTTACTCGTTTTAAACCCATGACTCACATGCTTCCCTAAGAAAAGACTGCTTATCGTTACGAGGACTCCATATCTCAAGATTATTGCTGTGCACTCCACAGAAAGAAAAAGCACCTTTCATATCAACGCACCACCTCAGGTTTCTCAATCTCGCAAGGGAACACCAGTTTTTTTAATCAAGTGTATCATAAAGAGAGCCGTCTACGCGCACCTGCTGTCTTGTTGGAAAATCCGCAATACCTTACATTGAATGACAGCTCTGTAAGCTTGGAGAATGAGGGCCGGGTACACGATAGAGTCCCCAAAGTGGCCTCAGAGTTAGGAGCAGAGCTCGTGGATTTACGGTGGGACTTCATGGAGCTTTTGGCGTGTGGCCCCCTATTCTTCCCCGTCTGCCTTCTTGTCTCAGCCGTCAGGACTACCCTGGTGCAGGTTCATTCTTAAGTCATCGTATGAGTTACGGTAACTCTCAACTCATCATGTAAGCATATCAAGGTAAATAGTCACGAATTATAGCCTTGTGCTTGCCTTTCCCCTATTTCATGGCAATCTCCGGCACTAATCGATCGACTTGCCGTTAGCGGCTTGGCTTCGTCCGACCGCTTCGGAATAACGTTTGACCCGCCTGCCGCCAATCTCTAAGAAAATTCTTTGCTCATGATATTCCCTAAGCTCATCTATTCCCTGTACGAGCTGGTGTTTCCTTTAAGAGTCTTTTCTTTGCGAATCTAATTATGCAGCGAGCATTGACCTCTGGGGCTCGAGCCTCGTTCCTTTCTTCTGCCGCATCACGTGCGAACTCGATCCCAAAGTCTCGCATTGGTGCCGCTTCTCTCACAGCTTTCCAACAGCAACGATACGCCCACAAGGTATTTGCTTCCTTCCAATATCAGATCACTCTTCGCAGACGAGCATGACTTACAGCACAAATGCTCCTGAACCTGGATATCCACTGACGGGCATTGCCATAGGATCTCAAATTCAGCAACGAAGCCCGTACCTCCCTCCTCAAGGGCGTGGACACCCTCTCAAAAGCAGTCGCAACGACTCTTGGCCCCAAAGGAAGAAATGTTTTGATAGAGTCTAGCTATGGTTCACCGAAAATAACGAAAGGTGGCTCTATCATGTGGCACCACATCAAATGCTCAGCTGACGGAATGTGCAGATGGTGTCACCGTAGCAAAAGCGATTACATTACAGGACAAGTTTGAGAATCTTGGTGCACGATTACTGCAGGATGTCGCTTCCAAAACCAATGACGTGGCTGGAGACGGTACCACCACCGCTACAGTGCTTGCGAAAGCCATATTCTCCGAGTCAGTGAAGAATGTCGCCGCAGGATGCAATCCAATGGACTTGCGGAGAGGCACACAAGCAGCTGTAGATACTGTTGTACAATACCTTCAAAGTAAAAAAAGAGATATTACGACAGGGGAGGAAATTGCCCAGGTCGCTACGATAAGCGCAAATGGTGACACCCACATCGGCCAGCTGATCTCGAACGCTATGGAGAAGGTCGGCAAGGAGGGTGTCATCACAGTGAAGGAAGGGAAGACGATCGAGGATGAGCTAGAAGTGACTGAGGGTATGAAGTTTGACCGAGGTTTCACATCCCCATACTTCATCACCGACACAAAGGCCCAGAAAGTTGAGTTTGAGAAGCCCCTAATCCTGCTTTCTGAGAAAAAGATTTCGGCTATTCAAGACATCATTCCTGCCTTAGAGGCTTCAACCCAACAGCGACGGCCGCTTGTGATCATTGCCGAGGACATTGACGGCGAGGCTTTGGCTGTCTGCATTCTCAATAAGCTTCGAGGCCAACTACAGGTTGCTGCAGTCAAAGCTCCTGGCTTTGGTGACAATCGCAAATCAATACTAGGGGATATCGGAATCCTCACAGACGGCACTGTCTTCACAGATGAGCTCGATATTAAGCTAGAAAAGGCTACGCCAGAAATGCTTGGCACGACCGGCTCCATCACTATCACAAAGGAAGACACGATAATACTCAACGGTGAGGGTAGCAAGGATGCCATCACTCAACGCTGCGAACAGATCCGTGGTGTCATTAACGATCCATCAACTTCGGACTACGAGAAGGAGAAGCTACAGGAACGTCTTGCCAAACTCTCTGGCGGCGTTGCCGTGATCAAGGTCGGAGGAGCTTCTGAGATCGAGGTCGGCGAAAAGAAGGATCGAGTCGTAGATGCACTCAACGCTACTCGTGCCGCTGTTGAGGAGGGCATCCTTCCTGGCGGAGGAACTGCCCTGCTAAAGGCCGCCGCCAACGCCCTTGGAACTCTCAAACCAAGCAACTTCGATCAACAGCTCGGTGTCTCCATTGTTAAAAACGCCATCACCCGGCCTGCACGGACGATTGTTGAGAATGCCGGCACCGAAGGTAGCGTTGTGGTCGGCAAGCTTACCGACGAATATGGCTCCGATTTCAACAAGGGCTATGACAGTCAAAAGGGCGAGTATGTTGACATGATTGCTGCTGGTATCGTCGATCCTCTTAAGGTCGTCCGCACCGCTTTGGTCGATGCAAGCGGTGTAGCGTCACTGCTTGGTACCACCGAAGTGGCCGTTGTAGAAGCTCCTGAAGAGAAGGCTCCGCCTGCTGGTGGCATGGGTGGAGGTGGTATGGGAGGCATGGGAGGTATGGGTGGTGGAGGCATGTTCTAATCTACTGGCCAGACTCGACGGAATCTATTCAGCCTGGCGTCATAGGATCTCACCTTTCGATTCGGTCGGCTGTCATTATAATCCTCTACTTTGGGTCTCTCCACTCCAAGGTCGTCTACTTGCATATAGTGATTCTAGCATTGTTGAAAAGCGATCAGACAGGTGTGGCATAACATTGGGTAGCTAAGACATTTACAAACTAAGGTTGCCACCTACCTATCTCCATACGGTATCTTCTGGTATCTAATTGCCCAACTCGTATTTTGCAACTTAACTTAATTGTAGCGATTGACTTAAACGTATCTCCGTACTTCTACGTGTCGCTGAGCCAAAGGAACTGGTGGGGGCATTAGCGCCGAGATTCTTCCCCCACCAAACATCTCTCTGCGGCTGCGACAACACGACAGTAGATTCAACACCTTCAAATCTCCACATTGTTCCTCTCACTATAACATTTACCTTTCAAAACCTTGCAGCTTAGCTTGGTGCTTGTTGGTACGTTAACGCATAGCTGAGTATCCTAACAGCACCGCCCCATTGCAGTCATCATTGCTAGGCTGCAAATATCCGACTTCGATACTTGGGCTGATAGTCCTCTACAGACAAACCTGAACCGACGGGTCTAGCAGACTACCCACACTCGCAGACCGCCCTAGTAAGCAATCATGGTACGTCAAAATCCTCACCACACAGTGCGCGATTGCTCCTCACGTGCTGACTATCAAACAGAGCAAATCAGGGTGAGGTCTACTGCCTATCACCTGCGGACGGATGCGCTTTCAGGCTTCCGAGTGCTAACACATACCGCAACACAGAGTTGCTGTCGCGCCAGAATGCATTACCGCCTTCGACGACCTTAAACTCAGCAAGAAGATCAAATACATCATTTTCAAGATCAGCGATGACTACAAAGAAATCGTGGTCGAGGATACCTCCTCAGAAGCTGACTGGGACAAATTTCAGGAGAAGCTGCTGAATGCGAAGAGCTCTCATAGAGGCAAGGAGGGAAAAGGTCCGAGATACGCTATCTATGATCTCCAGTATGAGCTTGAGGGTGGGGAGGGCACAAGGTAAGAGATTCCTATCAAGAGGACTACGCGTTGCTCGAGGGATATACAAAACGAAAATTGAACATTCTGAACTGCAGAAACAAGATTGTCTTCATTTCGTGGTCTCCAGATGAGGGCGCCCTGGTGATGGTAAGCTCCAACGCAGGACCAGCAAGACGACGCAGTACTGATGAATGTTATAAAGCCCAAGATGACATACGCATCTTCAAAAGAATCGCTCAAGAACGCCCTTACTGGCATTGCCGTCGAAATCCAAGCCAACAGAGATGACGAGATCGAGTATGCAACGGTCCTGAAAGACGTGCAGAAGGGCAAGCGCTAGAGTCCAGCTGCAATGAAGTGTGACAATGTTAATGAGGCCTGATGTGGTTTCTACGAAGGAGCCCAAGCAAACAGGGTAAGGGATCTTGTGCGCCATGTTTGCGAAGGTGGACTGCAATTTCCATAGACTTGAACAATATGCGACATCAAAAATTGCTCCTCATTGTGCATGGCCTGATTTGGACGTAACCCATCGAGGATTCAAGATGGCTAAGTGCGAGGCTCTTGAACTTTATGTATGCTATCATCGCTATGCCTCCAAACGCCATGGCTGTAAAATTATCACGTCATCATGACTGGCGTTACCTTTTCTCCCAAGCCCCTTTGAATACCCCCAGAGCCTGTTCAGCAAGCCGCTGATCTTTCAACCTCTGCTGCAAGAACCCTCCCAGATCATTCCAGAACCCGTCATCAATCGCTTTACCCGCCCCAGTCGTCACACCCCCATCCTTCTTCGTCTCAGGCTCATCCACATCCATTTTCTCCCCCTCACCAGCAGCACCAGCAGCGCCCACCCCGTCTTCTCCCCCTTCTTCACCGCATCCTTAGCACTCCACCCCATTACCATAACCCCAAACTCGACCCCCGTCCCCCTCCCCCTCAACCCCTCCTCTCCCAGCACCTCCTTCACGCTCTTTGCATCACCCACCGGTTTCCGTTCCCACAGCACCTTCACCTTCCCCGTTCCCTCCAACCCCAGCTCCCTCGCCACCCTCTCCTTCAAACTCAGCACACTCGTCAAGTTGACATCCACATCCTCTACCTTCAATTCCAGCGGCGGATTTCGTGAAGATTTCAGCGTGACGGTGAGGGTGGTGGGGATTGCATTGGGGTCAGAGGGAGAGGTGGAGGTGCCTGCGGTGGAAGTGGATGGAGAGGGTTTGCGCATGGGAGGGTGTGGAGGTGGCATTTTGGGGAGTGTGTAGGCATGCTCGAGGGTGAGGGTTTTGGGGTCTATGATGTAGTCGGCTGGGAGCTTGATAGGGCGGGAGTCGAGGGTTGAGAGGAAGGATTTTGTGAAGGTTAATTCTGTCATTTTCGCGGTTGTTGGGATGGAGCTGTGAAGAAGTGGGTTTAGGGTTGTGTGGTTTAAGGGCGAGAGACTTCAAAATACTAGGTCTGGTCGTTACCCGTTGCCCTTTGATTCGACTCAGGATCAAGCAACGCTGGAAGTGTGAGTGTATCAATCGGTCTGCAAGATTTGATGATCTAGATCTTCGCGGCGCGCTAAAAAGATAAGATAAGATCGTTCATTGTCCTCGAAGCAAGGTCGGACGAAAGAAAGAGCGTGAGGAGCTTGGACAGCTATATTAAATCGGCGTCGGAGGGTGAGACATTCATCTTGAGCGCCCTTGATGCATAAAAGAGCTTGTTGAACACATTGTGTCTGTATATGTGCGGATTTGTTCTTACACACTGCGCGTATGTCGTGGCAATTTTGTGCATCGCCTCCCCAAAAACGACTGCCTGATGTCTTAATCCAACATCAGACTGCCACATTCCCAGGACTCGCTCCTCAAATGCGACGAATCTTGCGGTGATGAGATGAGTGAACCTTGTAGAATCATCGAAGAAGAAATATGACCCTTCGCAAGACCAGCAATGGCCGAAACACCATCACTGAAGGATGGCCGACCAAACCAACAGCGCCACGGGCTCCTTCACAGGGCCTTTCCAAACCTCTGCCACAAACGCCCTCAATTGGAGCCGGGCAAGAGATTCAGGGCGTGAATGAGGGAAATACTCGTTCTTTCTCAAGTCATTCGGAAGATTTCAATATGCTGGATACACGTAGTGGTGAAAGACCGAATGTCGTGCAAGGGCAAGCCAGCTCTCCTGCTGGACCACAGTTGCAAGAGGAACACGATAAATATCGTGTACTGCCGCCTACCAAGGGGGAGACATGACGCCTAGATCCTCCAGTGAAACTGCGAGAGTATGGCAAGAAAAAGTGGATCCGTCCTATCATGTCAACCCTGATGTAGTAACACCAGAGGAGCCGTATCCATCGATCTCTAGTAATCCATTTCGTCGAGCTAAGGATGACAAGCCTCCAGTTCTCGATTTACCCAATCTTGGTGTCGAAAGCAGTGCGGACATCTGGGATTTGGATCCAAAGCCAGGAAGCACAAGTACCGAGTCACAAGGCGTTTTGAGGGAGCCATGGACTTCTGTCCCAAATGCGTCGTCTAGATTTCCAGACGGAATAGAGCCACACTGGCCTCGCGAGAGATTGCTGAATGAAACGATTGATGTTCCTTTTTCTACTTATGCAGAGAGACCGCAAGGGAAGGCGCCAAATGCATCGAGGCCAAAATCTAACGAAATTGCGAGTGAATTCTTTGACACTGGAAACAAAATTGCTTCCGACGGCCTTGCTGGAACTCCTCCCATCACCCACCACTTGATCGCTTCTCCAGAATTACCAACGATACCTGTTTCGACGTCCGAAGCCGGTGATTACAGCTTCGAGGACTCCCAATTTCTTCTAGATTTGATATCAAATTCCGATCATTCCGATACTGCGCACCCTCACGCAGCTGAGATGGCACAGGTTTACGAAATACGCAAAACTATGTGGACTGATCCGTCTTCTCCCAGCAAGCCGATTCTTCTACCAGTAATGATGCAGAACACCAATGGCCCTTGCCCTTTGCTAGCTCTTGTCAACGCCCTTGTGCTCTCATGTCCAGGTTCCACGGGCTATACCACACTCGCAGATCGACTGAGGGATCGCGAACAAGTGACGCTGGGCAACCTGATCGATTATGTGATTGAAGAGCTACTTCATGGTGACCCATACCGCCGCCAAATACCTCTGCATCGATTCTATGAACTCCTTGTGCGCCTCAACAATGGAATGAACGTCAACCCAATTCTTCTCCCCCAGCAAGAACAGACAAGTATCTTGGATGCGCCGATCTCGGAATTGTCCATTGAGGGACGCATCTACGAAATGATCGCGGGCTTTAAGCCAAGTCTTGACTTGAAACTTTATGGTACTTTCGGGGTTCCGCTGGTTCATAGCTGGCTTGTATCACCAGATGATGTAGCTTTTGAGTCGATTAAGCGCAGTGCCTCAGACCATGAACAATCTCAAAATATTCTAGTCGAAAAGTTAGGGCTCGAGACGAGATTGAATACCGTAGGCTTGGATACGCAAGAAAGAGAATTGCTTGGAGATGCCATTTTTGTCAAGTCATTCCTAGATTCTACAGCAACCCAAACATCTCCATATGGATTGAAATACCTTGCTCAAAAGCTTCGACCTGGTTCAGTCTCCATTTACTTCCGAAATAATCACTTCAACACCCTGTACAAGCATCGCGACACCAGTCAGCTTTTCACTCTCGTCACCGACGAGGGCTTAGCTAGCCGTTCAGAGGTCGTCTGGGAAAGCGTGGTGGACATGAACGGCCAAGGGGGAAGCACATTTTTCACTTGGGAGTTCAATCCGGTCGGTGATATTGGTGATATCAGAGAAACGGTGACCGTAGATAGACACGGATGGCAGAGTGTCACGCGTGAGATACGTATGTGACCCTTATCCACTCACTGCCAAGCCACAATAAAGCTCACTTTCACCTAGAAATGCCTACTGCAAACATCGAGAACCTTAATATCGACGGATCTCAAGCGGCTTCTGTCAACCGTGAGCAAGAAGATCACGATCTCGCCTACGCCCTTCAGCTACAGGAGGAGGAAGATGACCGCCAACGGCGGGAACAAGAAGCTCGCCGCCGTGAGAATGATGCCTCTGAGCGTTATGTCAGCAACTCGGATGCCTCCGGCCGTCGAACCTTCCCTGGCTTTGCCCGCGGAGGACGAGGAGGAGCGCCGTTGGTGCCTCCCCGAGGTGGCAGTATGGCCAATACCGTCCACGGCACCGCTCGGCAAGCCCCTCCCCCCGCCACCAACTCCGCCCGACAAGCCCCTCCCGTGTCTCGTCGCCGCAACTCATCAGAGGAAGCACCCCCACCGAGCTACGAGCAAGCAGCAAGATCGCCAGTCTACAATGCTCCGGACTATAGTCCTACCTCCGCCCGTACGAGGGCAGCCTCCACGAACCAATCTAGGCCTCAAGGAGTAAGGCATAGGACTACTAGCTCAGCGTACGCTGAACATGCCGCCGCTTTTCCAGGAGGTCCGTCGACGCATGGGCCTCCGATGCCAAGACGACCAACAGGTGAGGGCAGGGCATATGGGGAGAGATATGGACCAAGGCCTGGTGGAAGGGGAGGGCGAGGTGAGGAGAGGCTAGGGGATGAGGAGGAAAGGAGGAGGGATGGCAAATGTACGATGATGTAGGAAGAATAGAGGCGTCATTCGTGGCGTATTGACGGAATTGTGGCAAGCGCTGGCGTCAAGGAGGTATGAAGCAGGTTAGCATAGCTGTTATATAGCAGCAGAAGGGCATCTAGAGACCAATCATTCATTTTTAAGTTTCTGTGACATTATGATCATTCATTTCTATATAAATCTTTCTATTGCGAAGCCTTACGGTAGGTAGATATAGCATGCCATCTGTACTTGAGAAAGCCTGCCAGAGGCCCCAGATAATCATGAACAGCCACGAACGGAGACGAAGAAGCTCTTGATCTGCCCTGTGCAAGCCGCCCTGCAGAAGGTGCAGCCCAAAGGGTAGACATCCAACAAGTCACATGATCAAAACGATATGCGGGCCTTATGCACCAGCACAGTGGTTTTGCACACTTCAACGGTGGATCACGGACATCACAGCCAGTCGTTGGGCACTGGAGGAATGCTGGTGTCAGCTTGGGCCGCAATCGTGCATATGGCTAGCCGGGCTAGGAAATATCTTGGAACAGGCCGAAGCGGGAGCCCACGTTCGCGCGACAAGGATATATGATCATCCAAGCTTGACGATGTCGAAATTGGATGTTGGGGGCCACGTTCAACCCCTATGGAGTTGGTCAGGGAGCCGCTCCTAGGCCATGTAGATTCTAGCAGCCAACTTCCGTGAGTGCTTTCTTCACGCCGAAGCTGTCAGAATTCAAGAACGAACAAGCCTCAGAACCACACGAAAAGTTGGTTCATCCAGGCTGCAGTAGCCCGTGTTCGAAATGAGGGGTTTCTACTCGAAGTCACTCAGTAGTAGCCACAGACGCGCAATGTGGAGCGCCATGCCTGAAGGCCAACGCCTCTCCGGTATTCTATCGATTCGACCCAGCGACGATCCACCACCACCACCAAGTCATCCACCTAGCTGATCTCTCGCTTTGCTCTTGTTGTAACCTGTATAGGAGAAACAATGATGACATCTCATTTCCAGCAAGGACCAAGGAGATAGAGCGATCATTCCGGTCGCGTGGAAATCGGAGCCTAGGGGAAGCTCCCGCCATACAGAAGCATGCACCGGGGAGCTTCCTGCCTTTAGCTTTTCTAGAAGGCCCTTTCCTTTCTGCTTGCCAAAGCGCCCCCAACCAATCCGTAGGCCTCGAAGGGGGGTCACACACTGCGGTGGGATCCCTAGCATCATACCATGGGATCGCATCAGCTTGCCCTTCCAGGCCCCTAACCAATCGAGTCAGCAACACCGCATGTGAGCAGTCTGTATGGACCATTTATGACCCGACCACTTTCCACCGTAGACTGCATTTGAGCCATGACGCCCTGCCCAAAACGGAGTGGAGGCGTGAGCGGAGAGAAGCTGTCCACGCGCCCAACTCGCTCTTGATCCTGATAGAGGTTTGCAACAAAGATGAAATAATAGACGATCGATCACGTTAAACATAAGGGGACTGACTCTCTCCCTCTCTCCCTCTTTCTCTCTCTCCCCTTTTTTCCGTGTGCTGCTTTACGCAACAATCAAATCAAACATCAAACACGAATTGAAATTGGCCGGCAGGGGGAACGCCCAAGAACGCCATTCCCCATTTAAATCTCCCAAGCGAATACCTTGTAGGGAACACGCACCATTGAGAGGGTTAGCGTGTATGCAGTGGCCTCTAACCCTGTAGCGGCCGATCATTTTCCTAGAACTAGATTTCTCGCGGAGCTCTCACACCAAAACTTCTTCTTCATCCCATAATACTTCGCATCACCAGACTTCTCCCTTCCATCTATAATTGCACAATAGGTCGCATCGCAACAACATCACTCATTTGTTACTCACATACTATTTGTATCCATGCCATCTCTTTAGGGCCCGAGAAGCCACCCCCGGAGCCAAGCTTGGTCCTTGAGCTCCTCAGGTAGCGAATCTCCCACATCTTCCCCAGCTCAAGCACCATCCCAGCATACCCTGTGGTATGAGAGTGATGATGAATGGAAGATAAGAGACCTATATATCACTCGTCACGTCTTCCACACGACCTTTGACGCATTGCCCACGGCCGTAACGAGAGGGGGTTCACGAGTAAAGTGCAGACGATCCATGACATCTTGATTGAACCAGGATACGTTAGATAGCTACAAGAATCACGACAGAATATACAATTTGTGAACGTGCAGAGACGAGTGCCAGCAGCAGAATATACGTGGGCGTTGAGTGAAGCCAGTTGGGCTAGCTGGCGCTAGAAACGAGTGTCTATCACGCGGTGGTGACGACGAAGAAGTATTCGGAGCTACGGATCAAGACGCATTAGCGCCTCATTAAAAACAAAACAAAGCTATATCTTAACACACACACACACTGGATTCTTTTGGTCATGAACAACCCGCAGGGTGGTGATCTCTACTACGACAACGCCTCCGCACGTTCGCCTCCCGCTCGAGGGACACAACCACAAAACATGCATCGTGCCCCTTCTAGGCAATTCGATGCATATGGAGGTGGCCTGGCTTCAGGAGCCGACATGTTTCCTCCGCAAGACCAAGGCTTTCGCTATGACCCAACTAGGTTCCAGAGGATGAATGGGCCAATGCCACCTGCATATGGTACTCTTGATACGCAACAAGCGCATACCTGGAATTCAAGTGCGTTCGATTCTAACAATCAAGCAGCTGCTCCGGGCTATGCTTTTACCGGTCGTGGTGGCTATAAGCCTTCAATGCGCGGTCGTCCCTTGCTACCAAATGTACGTTGTCTATATACACTACTACTACACATCTCTTCATGAACTGATGATCGATAGGGCTGGATGCCTCCTGAACAGATGGCACAAATGGGAGGATATGTTGCAAACGGTAATATGCACGCAGCACACCATCGCGGCTCCGATCCCCATGATGTAGAGGAGGAGCTTATTCCGACAGCTATCGTTATCAAGAACATTCCGTTCGCCGTCCGTAAAGAGCAACTGCTCGATCTTATGTCTACGTTGGGGCTTCCCCTTCCATATGCTTTCAACTATCATTTCGACAATGGAGTCTTCCGTGGGCTCGCTTTTGCTAATTTCACATCCGCTGAGGAAACTGAAGTCGTCATCAGCACTCTCAACCATTATGATATTCAAGGTCGTAGGCTTCGTGTCGAGTATAAGAAGATGCTGCCTCTGCAGGAGCGTGAGCGCATTGAACGCGAAAAGCGTGAACGCCGTGGTCAACTGGAAGAACAGCATCGTCCGATTCCAGGGAGTTCTCTGCAGAACCAGCCATCAATGTCATCCATGGCATCGCGTCCGACAAATACGCCTTCACCTATTGGAGGTCAGATAGAAATGCCGAGTAAGACCTCCTCCTGTAGTCCTTTCGGTGATGCTAACTATATCTGGAAGATCTTAATGATCCCAACACGCTGCGTCTTTACGATGAACTACGTCTTTTCAAAGAAGACTTGAAGCGCGAAGCGCTCATTTTCCCTGCGCATCTCTCTGCCAGTGATAGACGAATTGTACACAGTCTTGCTCATTCAATGTCACTAATCCATCATTCCCACGGGAATGGTGAACAACGTCAAGTCCACGTGTATCGTCACGAACGCCTGAGTCCTCCACTCGGTAACGTCAATACAATCCAGCCTAGCGATCGTGCTCGTGCTCTCAATAAAGCGGCCACCATCGATTTCAATGAGGCCAGAAGCGCTGAGCAGGGAAATTTCAATGTCTTGAGGGGCCAGCAATCTTCAGGCTTACTTGGCATCCCAGACTCACCAGGTGGATTCGGTACCACTCCTCAAAGCCTTCGTGCAGCCAAGTCTGTTGCAGACCTTCGCGCATACACGCCATCACCCGCATCTGCCCAAACAGCATTCCACGTGCCGCTCGGCACTCAACTTCGCTTCAGCAACTACAATGGTGTGTCAAAGGCGCAAGCAATCTCGACAGGTCCATTCAGTCACGGAGAAGACGATTTAGTCAACAGTTTCGGTAGCATGGCGCTCAATCGTAGCTCGAACATGACAAACGCAGAGAGTCCACGTCGCCTTCGCTCAATAGTCTCTTGGGATAACGAACATCAGGCTCCAACAAACGGTCCCAGCGGCGCCGGCGCTATCGGAAGCAATCGTTCCGTGAGCAACAACAACTACGAAAACGCCTCTCGTGACCGTGGAATGCCAGTCCGTCAACCACTTGGGCCTTCTGAACGCGTCCCGAATGCATTCGCGCGTGGACGTCATCCCAGTCACCAGCAGCGTGGCAGCGACGAGCTAAGGCAGCAATCGAACGTAGAGATCATCGTGGAGTGATCGTACATGCTGAGGATCAGATTGGACACAACACATACCCAATGGTTGTATTCCTAATGTCTTTCATCTACCACTGGTCTATCGGCAAAAAGGGGGGCAAACGACGTTTACGACGGATGATGTGACGCAGCATTAGACACAGATTACCCCAGGGGCTACCCTTCAATTATCACGACTTTCAATATCCATACCCAAACCCAACAGCACAGGACGGCCTAGTGAAGAATGTCTGTTGGGTAGGCAGAATCATTTCCTTCAGTGAGACAGATTTATCGGCTTATGAACACCCTTGTCAATTTTTTGCTTTAATCCCCAATTTGTTCAGTATTCGGAAAGTATCTTGTTTCAATCACTGGCTCAACACGATAATCGACCCCGAGGCCCAAGTAAGGTCTACATCGCAATCGGCTAATAACACAACAAACCTATGACAACAAAACCTGCTGGATCAGGCGACTACACTACACCGCACCCTTTGCTTGAGAATAACGCCGCTTCGTCGACTCCCCCGCGCAACACGATGCACAATTGTTCTGTTTAGCTGATGGTATACTCGTGTGTTTAGTACATTGCTGAATTGCTTATGAGCTTTAATAACAGAACAGTACCTTAATACATGATATTTCACAATCCCCTGTCCTGTCCCTTCCTATCTTGTGAGACGCATTTTACTAATCTCTCATTTGTTTTCCAACATTGAATTACCTTAGCCCACCCCACCCATTTTGATTCGAAGGTACGGTTGATGGCGTACAGAGACTTCAGCCACCGTACCTTTTGGGCTATTTCCCCTCTCTTTTCGAATCTCATGAGTATAAAGGGGGCCTCGACGCCAGACCCTTCCTAATTCCCATCTGGGTATGGTCTGGTCTGGAAACTAGTACTACCTTGGGCTTCAGCCACCGTACCTTTTGAGCTATTTCCCGTCTCTCTCTTCGAATCTTTTGAATGTTAAGCCCGGCTCGATGCTAGACCTTCCTAATTCCCATCTTGGTATGGTATCATCTGGAAGATACCTTGGGCTTTAGCCACCATCCACTGCTTTCTCTTCCCATCAGTATACAGGCTTCCTTCCATGTTTCTTTTGCTGGTCCAACGCTACACTTGTGGGAATCTCACGTTTGGTATAGTCTAATCTGTGAGCCATCTTTATCATAGCAACCCTGGGCCCTTCCATATCACCATAAAAGATTATACATTTTTTAGGCTTGCTATCTATCACTTTGGATCTTGAGTAGGGTCTGAGACTTGGCTTCTCCTACTACTCCAAGGTATTGAGCTCCTTCCTCCAATCCTATGGTCACTTTGATGTCATAGCTTGTCAAGAGGCAGCAAAATCCACTGTCACATTCACTTCCACTTGCTTCCATACCACTCGCAGCCATGCCCACTCATGCCTCATGCGTACTCCACAGCCACAACTCGCAGCCCGTTCTACATTTATCATCGCACCATTTCGGGCCAGTCTCAACATTAACCAGCACACCACTTCGAAAGTGGGCTAGACTTGCATATCATCATTTCATCGTCTCTATCTACATAACCTTGTAGCCTACCTACTTCTTCTTCGCCCTCAAAGTCTGTCCCTGACCCTCAAACCTCGTCTTCTTACCCTCCCCCTCCTCTATATTCCCCGCTTTCTCCCCCGCCTTCCTCACAGGCTTGACTTCATACCCAAAGAACAGCTTTCCATGTGGTAATCTAAGTGGCTGCGGTCCATTCGTCCTCCTGATCCTTACTGCCTCTCCTCCTCCTCCCGTTGCTGCTGGTGGGACTGTGGAATTACTCGACGCGCCCGCCACCGGCGTCGACGGCTTCGGCGTCCCTGCCTTCCCTCCTTTCAACTTATGGCCCCCCGTGAGAAAATTCGATGATACAGCCTTCGCGCCCGCGGCAGCTGAATTAGAGGCAGGGGCTATAGACGAGTAATTTATCGCCTGCGCCATCGTACCCGCACTATGCAGCATTCCTCCCGCTGGCATACCTGGTCCTCCCCCGGCCTGTCCTCTTGGTGTATTCGTCCCACTTCGCTTCGGCTCCTCATATCCCACCGGTGGAGCGAAATCGACCTTTACGTCCGTCTCGATGACGCTGATTGCGCTCTTGACTGCCGTGGACGGCTGCGTTTCGAGAACTTTGATCGCGAAGTCAGTGTCGTTGTAGTGGAAGGTGAATATGTCACCGGTGGTCATGCAGGCGAAATTGCGGAAGGCGTTTTCGAGGACGGCTTTTGGGTCGGAGATTTCGAGAAAGTTGGGGGACTGCGGTTCCAATTTTATGAAGTTGCCTGGGGGAAGTTCGGTAGATTTTATTTGGACGAGGTCGCCGATTGAGAGGGCGAGGGTTTGCATCATCTATTGGGAGGGAGTCGTTAGTGAAGGGGTCATTTTGGGAGGAGGGGAAGTGGAAGGGAGGAGCTGGTTAGTTGAATGGGGGATGTAGGGGTGGGGACGAACCCAATATGGGAGATATATTTTTCCTTCTTCTGCTATAAATTCCAGCACTCCTGCATGTGTCAAGGTATCCGCTGCTCCGTTTATCACTTCGAATTCCATGGGGTATGTAATGTGTAGTCTTGTAAGCTTGTCGAGCGCTGAGGGCGGCATAATCACTTTTCCACCGTGGTTGACGTTGTCTCGTTCTGGGCCTGGCAGCATGGCAACTGGATAGCAACGGTAGTATTCATCGAAGCGCTTTGGAGGGCCACCGGTGCGTGGCATGCCGCGTTGGAACATGCCCATTGCAGCCATAGGGTCCTCGTCAAAGTAGGTTGGGTTGAACTGGAGATCATCTCAGAATTAGATTTATGTTCACATCGTGGTGCAGATAGCTTACCATAATGATTGTGTTGAGTTGATGTGAAAGGCAAGTCTTCGGAGAGTGGTAGGAGAGACGATACTGGTGATAGGTTGCTGGCTAAAGTATGAGACGACGCAGATAGCTGGTTGCTGGTTGCTAATTCCTCTCCGGGGGACCTTCCAAGGTGGAGATCCCCGGAGTTAGTCGGATATAAGGCTTCTTGGGCGGGATTATCACGAACGGCTCCGCACTCCGCAAAAAAGAGCACTCTCACAATATTCTGGGAAGATGAGGGCTACTTTGATACAGCCAAACTCACATGTTGCTTTGAAGTTGCCATCAGAATTATACAACATTGTCGAGGTAAGGCCAAATACGTACGTTCAATAGTTGGAGTGAGCAGGCACTGCCAATCCAAGCGAGCGATTCCGTCTGACCTCTGCCAGAACTGTTCACCTGGGCAAATATGGCCACTTTCAATCGAATGACATTCTGGGCCGGCCATTTCATCTCACCTTCGAGCTCCTTGACAAAGAGGAGGGAAGCCCCGCGCAAAAGCATGGGATACGCATAGTGCCGGCCGCAGAAATCTACGCGGATATTCAAGATGATGACTCTACCACGCCATCTGAGCTGGATGCTGACTCCATGGGCAAGCTCAGTGATGGCGTACAGTACGATGTTGTTGGTGAAGATGGCCAAGTCATCATGCGAACGAATCGCCACACGACGGACGATCCAAGTAGCCAGGTCTTGACCCATCAAGAAATTGAAGCGCTCAAAACATCTAGCAAAGGTTCGGGAAAAGAAGTGATTGCAAAGATCCTTGACTCTCATGCCGCACTCGATCAGAAGACTGCTTTCGCACTTGCTAAGTACACCTTACGGAAGACGAAAAAGTATCTGAAGAGGTTTACTGTACTACCTGTAGATGTGTCATTGCTTGTCAAGTCCGTCTCGCAACGAGAGCCAGCCAAAATTCTTGAACTGCGTGAAGATACGTTGGCTTTGATAGGTAGCTGGTCAAATCTTCACTACGGAGTTTCAGATGTCCGTTATACTGCTGAGGAGCCAGATGGCCCTGCTGGTAATGGTAGATGGCTTGTAGTTGATGAAACCTCTGGTTTGGTGACTGCCTACGTCGCGGAAAAATTGGGGCTGCTCCTTTCTTCTGAAGGCCGCAATTCGCCACACATGGCAGCATCATCGGTCGGTGGATCAGTACCTTCAACAAGGGAGATCATTCGAGGCCAGAACGGGGAGGTGGACGACAAATCTGCCGTGAACGGAAAGACTCTACCCTTTGAAGATGAGGAGTCACATGATCCGACGGGAGAGATGCGATCACGGAGTAGCAGCCTACCTTCGCGCACGAATACGATCACAGTGGTCCACTCCCTTCATCAACCGAATCTCTCATTACTTCGATACTTCTCATTCGACCCTCACAATCCGCCTCCCGACCATCCCCTTAATTGTCACTTGAAGACTCTTTCCTGGCTTCAGCTCACCGATCCTGCTGCCGACTCTGCGTGCATTGAACCTCCTCAAGCTCCCATAGAGGAAATCAAATCCTGGAAATCAGCGAAAAGAGCAACTTACATCCGCAAGCGTCGCCGATGGGAGCGTGTCAATTTCATAGTGGACGAGACTCGAGCTGGTGGTTTCGACGGCTTGATAGTGGCTAGCGTGATGAGCCCAATCTCAGTCTTGAATCAGCTCGTGCCATTGCTCCGCGGTTCAGCTCAAATCGTGGTCTACTCGCCCTATATAGAACCTCTAGCCGAGCTTGCGGATTGCTACAGTTCAGACAGAAAGACTGCCTTTCTGAATAATCATGGTGAGGTTCCAAGCGAGGACTTCCCCGTTGATCCAAGACTGCTCCTTGCGCCGACAATCTACTACAGTAGAGCTAAGGCATGGCAGTCCTTGCCAGGGAGAACACACCCTCTAATGACTGGAAAAGGCGGTGCAGACGGATTTATCCTTGTTGCCACAAGAGTGATACCGGCAGAAGGGGACGTAAGTGCAAGAGGAAAGTATAACAAACGACGGAGGCCTGGGCCTCAAGAGAGCGAGGCAGACTCGGTCGAAGCTGGTCCAACTATGGACGTTTCAAATGGTATGGTTTAGTGATTAGAAGATACAAGATCGAATACGAATGACGACGGGAAAGACTCAGTGCCGCACTACAACGAGCCACAAGCTATTGCATACACAAGGTATGTATATCTCCATTTATAGAAGCCGATCTCAAACGGCATATTCGCCGTCAACCTCATCGACAAATTACGTCTGCTTCCGCCTTTGCCCGCTGAGCCTTGCTATTGAAACTCCTGTTTGATTTGCCAATGCAAGCATGACCAGGCAACAGTTGCGACTCACGAAGATTACCGTTAATGATTTCGGCTACGCCTACCACAATCTCTGACTAGCTGAAGCAGATAATGCAGAAGGTCGGACAACGGTCCTCCATCCAACAGACTTGTGTTCAATACCATTCGTCCAAATTACCCCGAGCCACGATCTAGCCCGGAAAATTGTGCGGGATCGTCTTGCATCAGCACACCATCTCGAACACGGAATATTTGTACGGCCCGTTTCGACTTCTGTAACAAGGCATAGAGGCTGCTGCGCCCGAGTCGTCATCGACAACCACAATACTTGGAGACCACCATATTCCCAGGGAAGCTACTTCACGTAACTCGTTCACATCACGTGGACACCACTAAGCGGTCGTACGGCTTGAGTGCCCAGCCTCCCCGAGGCTGCAGCCACAGGAAGCACTATGTCGAACTCAGTGACATATAGTCTTGATCTTGCAGACACCGCCAGTCAATGACGGAAAGCGATGTGGGTGCAGAAAGTACACGCTTTCGTAATCCTCCAGGTGAGAACACATTATGGGTAAAATTATGTCTGAATAAGTGTTGCGTGACAAACGTTCTGTGCTCTTTCTAGCCTCTAGACCTCTGAGCTTATGACTGAAGATATTGTTTGATCTACTCAAACGCGCTGCTTTCAGCATCTATTAATTCAATGTTGCAAAGCAATGATCTCCCTATGCAGCTTATCGACGTATGAAACCTGCACAATTGAGTTACCGTGAAGGCTTTCTTTTTTACTACTAATTTGACGCTATCAATCCGCTTGATGCCACCCATCCACACAACCCCTTCAACCACACCAAATAGTTTTCTTGAGATCATGCTAGGCAGGCGTTACCTACCAGCGAGGCGTCTCCGCCAAGAGAGCCGGCTAGCAGGCACTTCCAAGCTGGGTCATGGTGTTGATGGTGAGGACCAATGGTATCTAGCATGCCATCCTACATACCCTTCTCCGTCTTGGTTGACCTAAGTATAGCATGACATGCTCACACATCTTTCATTGCACACTCAGTCTCTCGTACCCGGCTGCCCCAGCCGCCGAGTAACGATGTCAACTAAGTATTTTCGAGACCCAGCAATATGCCACTACCCCAGGATCGCGGGTCTCGGGAGCTCCTGGGTTGAGCCAAGAACATGGCGGTCAATTTCTCTATGTCACAATTCGACGGCACCCTTGGATACCTTTGCTTCATGTGCAAGCTCGCTGTTTGACAGTGAGGCCTAGAAGATAGGACTTATGAACATAGCCTTCCATGTTGACATCTCGCTACCCTCCTTCTCATCATCGTCTCTAATCCTCAACGATGTATAAGAAGCAGTCTAGGATGGCTGTTAAGAAGATCCATCATTCCAAGCCCACAGCATCCCAACACCCTGAGCATCAATATCATCTGCAATCACTTTCCCAAAATGTTATCCCAATACCTATCCCTCCTCGCACTTGTACCCCTATTCCTCAACACCCTAGCCTTCCCCACCTCCTCATCGCCTCTGGACCCCGAAAGCCCCGACTTGACGACAAGAGACGATTTCCTAATGGAAAGAGACGACGTCCATCGAGAACTCCCAGCCGGTGACTGCGATAACCCCACAGCAGCCGCAGCTCGCAAGAAGCAGCTCGCCACCTTGCAGAATTGGAAAGTCGATTGTATGCACCCGCTGCCCCCTCTTTCATCCACTCACCTGCCTCTGCAATGCTGACGCCCGTGCTGTTCTACAGACCTGGCAATCGCTCTGGAGGAGAAGTACGCTTAACCTACCTCCCAACCCAGCCCACAGCCAAAACAGAAATGCTCGACTCGTTCGTTTGTTAGGCTGAGCTAATGGGGGTTTGCAGTGGGTGCAAGATGGATTCGGACTACCCCTATGGCGATATCTACCCCAACAAGACTCACAAGACTGGCACAGCAGCGAATTTCGGGATGTTTAAGAATAATTGTATTTCCTCCCCTGCCGTTCTGTGAGATGGTCAATTGGAAAATAGGCTGACATGGTGCTGGTGGGGTAGGGGGCACGATCAAGAAATATTGTAGTCACTTCAAGAATACGGATATCGAAAATTGGAGGGCAGGCGATTATTTGAAGTGAGTGATCCTGGATCTGTTTGCTGTGGCTGGCCGTCGCGCGGTCAAGCTGCAAAAAATGATGAATTTGCTGAGATCTAGAATCATGCTGATGGTTTCTATCTCTTAGTTCTAACGACCAAGAAGCCGTCAATTGTCTCAAGGAGCAGCAAGCTGGTGCTGGGGCGAATTGGGTTGCTGAACAACGGTATGAGATCCACCTACCTTATTCCCTCCCCTCAGCCCTTTCCCTCCCAAGCGGCACTTTCCACGCGGTTAAAAGGAGGATTACTGATGATTGTTGGTGAGGTAGTGGTGACGAAGCCACAGCTCATTATCTTGCGGACGCCTATGCTTATGTGCTGGAGTATCTGAATAGCGATGGTGGGGTGCATAAGACTGATGGAAAGATAAGGAGTTATAACTTGTCGAATATTTGATCGGAGAAGGAGGCTGTGGTTGGGATTCAAAGGACACAGGTTGTATTGCATAACACGCTCATTGTGAGGGATCATGTCGGCGTTTGGGAGTCTGAGAATAATGATTTTGGTTGTGCAGAAGATGGTGGGCAGAATATCAATTAAAGTAGGCGGAGGAGATGCGGGTATTTATTGGGCTTAGACTCAAATGTTTGTCTTTCACAATGCTCAACTGGTAGGATTCGTTACTTACAATACATACGATGCGCTTTCTGCAAGCCTCTCGATCATTATACACCACGTTGTTCGTCCAATGGAAGACTTATTTATGACTTGTCTAAAGGGGTGCAGGACGACCACATCATGATGCCTACACCGGATGCAAGTTAGCAGCTTTACTAACAATTGTTTAGAATTCAAGAAGATGTCGCATACGATGTCATACTCCCAATGAACGCGCCTTACTATATTCCTACTCCGCTCTGGAACACCTCGTTCAGTTCTCAAGAATCGCTTTGTAGCCGCAAAGACCTGCAATAACGGCCGGATTCACCTCGTCCCACCATGCTCCATTAAATCACACCCTTGCCTCACCACACCTACCAGACCACCAGTCTGCATGACCTCATTCCCTCCTCCACTCAACCGATACTCTACCTCCGCAAGCCCATGAAGCCAAGCTACTCTCGTCTGTGGTGGAACTTCAAGTTTGGCAAGCTCTTCTCCAAGAGCGGTCAGTATGTCAGCAAGAGCGAGGCCTCGGCTGGATTTCAAGTGATTGATGGTGTTCAAGCAGGAAGTGATGTCTGGGGTGGCGAGGAGGGTATCTTGGATCATCTGGATGTCTGCCGGATGAGGTGCAGCTATACAGTCATATATGGTTTCATTCGTGATGAGTTCTCGCTTGATCGTCTTCGGCGGAGGCTGGCCTTTGACTAGGAGTGGTGTGCCTATATAACGGGATGAGCTACCGTGGGGTTTGCGGATCAAAGGTTGGATGGATCTTACTGCTCGCGTGACAAGCTTGCAAAACATTCAATGCTCGCCTCATATCCCCTTTACTTAATCTGACAAGGCTGTCAATGGCCTCAGGTTGAATTTTCACTTCTTCTTTCTCGATAACGAGATCTACTAATTGTCTGATATCCGGTTCCTTTAATGGACTAAATCTAAACCTTGTGCATCTGGATAATAACGCTGGGGAAAGCTTGTGCGTGTAGTTTGCGATGATGCAAAACCTTGTGTTAGTTGTGTACTTCTCCATTATTCGTCTCAAAGCCATCTGCGCTACCGCTGTCATTGCGTCGGCTTCATCTAAGATGATGAGTTTGAATGCCCGGATTGATTGGTCGTCGCCTGTTTTTGGCAGAGACGTAAAAATCTGCTTCGTGCCTATCCTCTCTCAGTGATATGTCATCTCTCTTTGCTGAAAGAGTCAATATACTCGCGAAGGTTTTGATCTGTTCTCGCACGACATCAATTCCTCTGTCGTCACTGGCATTCAACTCTAAGACCATCTGACGCATATTCCTATTTCCGTATATCCTCCTCGCAAGTGCTAAGATTGTAGACGTCTTTCCGGTGCCTGGTGGCCCGTAGAGCAGTAGATGTGGTAGTTTCTAGTGACGTCAAAATCCCCATCCTCTATAAATACTTTCAACTTGGGATTCGGACGAACATTAGAGTCAACGAATTTATTGATGGTCGTGAGAATATCCTGATGACCTGAGACGTCGTCTAGGGTGTCTGGTCGGTACTTTTCGACCCTAAAATTCTCAGCATATGAAGGCCAAAAGTGATGCAGCACTGACCATGGCAGACTATCTTCAGCTTCAACGGGTAAATTTGCAGCGCTTCTTTTGCCCTTCGCATTGGTGTTGTCTGAGCTGAAAGTGATGGCATCTTTGGTCACAGGACCATCTACATCCATATCATCTTCATAGTCAGACATGATTGCGATTGTGAGGGCTGCAGAATATTTTTCTGCCTCAGCGACTGAGGTGCCAATTAACGCGTGGTAAAGAGCGCGTCACCCGTAAATACCCTAGCGCTAAGCCTAGATAGCTCGAGTCTTGGCAAAACTTGGCTCCGCTCTCCGCAAGCTCCGCATGTTTCTCAGGCAGTCATCCTTAACCTATTTCACGATTGCAGCTCAACATAGCATGTGAAGATGCCCGTGAGTATTTATCATAGCAGCCACTGTCTGTATCTCTGACCATGCGCAGGCATATCACTCAATCTTCCTTCAGGATCAAGATGTTCGTTTGATCGGTACGTTTTCTCGCAGCCTCTGCGTATCCAGATCCCCAGGCATAAACCATGCTGACTCCGACAAAGGTAACTTCGCCATACTCCCCCTACGTACGCGCACACGAGGTCCCGCCTACACACTGCCACCATTACCTGCAGGATCATCAGAGCTCCAAGTCGATCCAGAAAGCGAATCATACGACTCTCTCGATGAAGTCCTATCCCTCTTCCGAGCGAACACTTTCTTCCGTAATTTCGAGATCAAGGGCCCAGCAGATCGATTGTTGATATATGGTATACTGTTCTTGACTGAATGCTTGGGGAAGATCAAGGCTTCAATGAGCAAGAAGGATGCGGAGAAGGTATGGTGCACCACTGGGATGCGAAGATGTGATGGAATAGAGCAACCATTGACACGGTGGATGCAGGCATTATTAAATACTGCTCTAGATCAATTCTCCATCCCGGGCGATGCGAGCTTTCCATTGAATCAGGCATTTGAGGCTCCAAGGGAACGACATGATGCGGAAACGCTGCGGCAGTGAGCTTTGATTATGCAAGTCCTTGGCGATCTGCTAATAGGCAATCAGGTATCTATCTCAGGTAAGACAGGAACTTGCAATGAGGTTATTGGCGAGAGTCTATGCAGATGGTCCGACCCCATCCAAGGTAAGCTGCTTTATTTCTCAGTACCTTTGCGCATACATCTCACATTTCTGCAGTGGTGGCTCAGCTTTACGAAGAGGAAGTTTATGGGAAAGTCTCTGTAACGATAGGTAGGATGTAGTAATGAATACTAGCTTTGAATCAGTCAATAGCAGCTTGAAATCCCCCTGTTAATATCTTGTTTCATTGAACATGTTGCAATTGCATAGAGAGTGTTAGCAGATCCTCCGCGTGGCGGACCCCTTGTCTTCCCAATGCGTCGTCTATATCGCCACCCCACACAGATCTGCTCTACCATGTCCACCTTCCCCATTTACATCTAATACTGCAACCGCATGACATATCTGTACAGCCTTTCTACTTGTCCATTCTGTAGCAAAACAGGACTATCAATAGCATTCTCTACAGCATCCTGCAGCAGCAATAGCCTTCAGCGCTCCCACTCTCTTACGCATATAGTAAGCTATCTCCCTCGCAATCACTCTCATACGAACCAAAAGTGAATAATAACAATAGAACAACCATATCCGACCTACTGCAAAGCCTCGAAACGCCTGTTCCGCTGTTGGCATCATGAGCAACCTGCTCAGAGAGATGTACAAGAAGCAAGTAAGTCTCCAAGGGGGGCCTCCACGCGCTCCAGAGACGCCCTCCCCTCCAACCAGCAGCTCCGCCTCCGCCTCAACCGGCCCCGCCGCGAGCAGCAGACCCCCTGAACGGGAGTATACCGACGAGGAACTTGCAGAGGCAGAGCAATGGTACGACAAATTCAGGCGGGAGAATGACACAGGGCAAGAGGAAGAGGCGGAGGGAGGAGCGGAGGGGCAAGCGGAGCCAGAGGCTGGAGGAGAGGGGGATGGAGAGCAGGAAAAGGGAGGAGGAAAGGGCGAGGCGAAGGGAAAAGGGATGACTAAGGCGGATGGGAAGGCGGAGGTAGGAGTGGAGAAGGCCGGTGGGGAGGAGACGAGGAGGCAAGAGGAGGCGAAAAGTCAGGGCAGTATTGGGTGGAGCTCGGTTGGGCGGTTTGGCAAGGCTGGTTGATGAGATTGGGTTGGCGATGGTATAGTTTTAGCGTGGCGTTGGGGCTGGAAGGAGTAGGGGGAGTCGGCTAGGAAGGGGAGCTTTTGAGAAGTGTCTGCTTGCTTTTGAAAAGCAGGATAATGCAATAGGCTTTTGTGGCTTCCTGATATTGTGCAATGGACTCTTTGCTGTGACTTGGCTTTGTGCTATTGACTAAAACGCAAGCTAGGAATACTGTAAATACCTGGGAATGTAGGCGAATGAGAGGTGAAAGACAACAGGAATATTCTTACCCGTCCCCAACAGATATGGAAGTGAGTAGAAGCTTTTGAAGCGCTGCTTAAAATAGGAAAGTTGATCAATTGGAGACTGTAAAGTGGTGACGAAAGTTCAATGGATTCCACAAATGCCGAATGGGAGCACGCAGATCACAGTTTTATTGTACATACTTTCTAAAGAAACGGTCATCTCCTGTTCTTAAAACCCAATTCAATACTAATGCATGGATATCTCACTCACTCCGTCACCTCTAATCCAGATCAAAATCAACAGAACAGCCGAATGCTGCTCCTTCTTCGTTCAGTACTTCTATGTCCGAACAAGAGATTCCCTTCAGGTTCCTCATACTGGTGTAGCCGTTGCAGATGCCTGGCCGCCGCTCCCATCACCTGACGCTGGAGTGGCTGCCTCACTCTTTGAGGGCTGAGGGCTTGGAGCTGGTGTCTGCGAGTCAGATTGCACTGCCTTCGACGACTTGGGCGCTGAGGAAGTAGGGTCAGGTGCTTCACTCTGGGATAGTGCTTGGCTGGAAACAGACGCTTTGTTGGTGGACTCAATCGGTTGCTGCGTCTTGGTCGATGGTTGTTGGCCTGGGTCGGGCTTTGAAGTCTGCGAGGGCTCTGAGCTTTGACCTGGCGCTTTGGATGAGGACTTTATTGGCGGCGACGACTCAGACGCCGAGACACTGGGCTTAGGTGTTTGTTCAGAAGACTGTACTGGCTGCTTTGTCTTGGAAGATGGCTGACCAGAATCAGATTTTGGAGTCTGTGAAGGCTCTGTGCTTGGTTCTGGTACCTTGGACGAAGACTGCTTCGGTGGCGACGATTTGGTTGCTGACGGGGTAGGGTCGGATGGTTGACTTGAAGCTGGGTCTTGAGACTTTGATTGTGTTGGTTTTGGTGATTTAGAAGCTGGAGCGCCTGTCTCAGAAGCTTGACTCGGAGCCGCTCCTCCATTCGTCGATTTGGCGGGCTTGACCGAATTTTCTGAGGCTGAAGCTTTCTCTCGACGGGCGAGGCTGTTTACGTCCGATTCAATGGGATCTGATGGTTGGTCGGAGGGTCTCAATGAGGAAAAAGCTGTAGGCTCGGGTCTCTTAGCCCCAGTACGTCCTGCTGATCCTGAGATCGGAATGACAATTGAAAGACTTGGTTCGTGATAACCATTAGGAGATGTTTGTGTAGGAATTGGATCAGTTGCTCCATGTTGTGTTGTCACTTGGTAGTCACCTTGCTTCGAGGAATTTATGGGCTCCGTGTCAATAAGGGATGCACTCTCACGAAGAGGGGCAGCAAGGGAGAATGCTGGCAGCAACAATGCTAACGAAATGGTGAATAAGGTTGGAGCCATGGCTTTCGCTAGAGAAGTAGAGACGAAGAAAGAGTATTTGTCTTGTTGAGAGTTATAGACAGTATCATGAGATACCTCTCCCTCTTTATATCCGTCGACTTCTCCCGTGCCATCTTGTGATTCCGTCTAGTCATCTAGCTGCTAGCCGATCCGAGCAACATGGCTGAACATCATTGCTCTTTCCGAAGTAGAAAGTCATCCATGACATCGTTCGGGGGTTGCGAGCGTGCGTGTACCCCGACGTCAGGAGCCATCTTGTTTCACAGGTGGTCATTGCGATCGCTACTGCGTCATTGTCTTTCTGAGGTGCCTTCCGAGCTCAACCCGGCTGGATCCTTGTAAGCTGATTGAGTCGTGGACGAGAGGAGCTGATGAGATCGGAGACAAAGTCACCTTTGAGAAACTGTGGATATCACCAAAGGCTGGACCCTGGTCAAAGGAAGTGTTTCATGCCTTCATCGAATACGAGGCTAACATTGTGAAGGCATCGTTGTCAAGCCATTGACGTTATCAACTGGTTTGTGGTCTTGTAGATCGATTGTATTCTTACAAGAGGCAAGGAGTGAATCAAAGTCCATGGCCGAACATCATGCCTGGCAACTGACCTCCTGCAGATATTTAGCTCACCGCGAAGGTCGCAGGATGTTTGTTTTTGTCTTGACATATGAGCTATTCTCTCTCTCGTTGAAGATATAGAGAGCCATCATGCCTTGCTCCAGCAAGCTTGTAGCCTCTTTCGCAGTCTGAACGATGAAATATTGATTCTTTCTGCATAGTGTGAAACTCGCAGCTTGTCGGTGGAATAAGCGAAAGCGAATGAGAATTGCGAGTTGAAGGATGACGATGTGCAAGGACTCCAGCTCTCATCGTATAGACTCCACTTGGTTGACTGTGCCGTACACGTTGACATGGATGGACTGTAGACTGATCGCGCAAGGCACTCCATTCCTAATTTGGAAAGCAAACAAGAAGAAACTCCTGGTTTGGCCCTGAGTCATCGTCAGGCATAGATCGAATCGCATCACGTACTAGTCGAAGTAGGTCCGGGCCGTGAGACCATTGGCCGATAGTGATTGCGACGGAGCTGCAGCTTCCTTGTGGGATGTTTGGTTTCACGGTGACGCAGCGGTGTGGCGTACTGCAGGAAACCGTTCAATTGTCAGCGCAAGACATGGCAATTGTCGCATTTCGGAAGATGCACCTCCTTTCGGGGAGATCCAAGACCCCCAAGCCTCGCGGGTACACGTAAGTCCTGCATGCAGTCGTGAGGGGTTTCAATTGATCGCAAGGCAGCCGTCTTGGACTTGCATAATGATCGAAAACAACATATGCCATACAGCCTTTGTATCAGCTGAGAAATGAAAGTCAGTCACCATGACCCTCTTACAATCATGAAGAAGGGCTATACTGCTTCACGCTCGACCGTCTCATGTGCCTCTTGAGACGATGCCCACTGCATTTGATATCAACCCTTCTTGTGATGGTAAAGTATGGTAGTGCTCTTGAAACATCTTTGGCTATCGCATGATCGAGTCGAAGCTGAAAAATTTGGTTGAGGTTGGCTCCCTGACCCAAGAAGTCAACCTGCGATGCAGCGAATCCTTGAGCCAAGGTGTGAAATCAGTCGCCTCTCAATATGGGTGGTCACTTGTTCACACTACTGGTGTCTGCCAAATCTGATTTATCGCGTCTCCATGTGTGGTGACATTGATACTATCATCTACCTGCCACTGCAGGATGAGGTATACCTATGAGACTTCAAGTCAACCAATACTGTGAGAGCACTTGGCCCGTACGGACCGACCATCTCTGCTATGTCGCCATTCCTATGGCGGACACAGTCAATCATGGTTCGGCCTTCCAGCTCATCACGGCACAGAACAGTCCAAGTCCTGGATAGCATATGCCCATATAATTGCTCGATATAGTCGTTCCTAATGAAATATGTTAAGTTTTTGATAGCCGAATGATTCCGACTGATCCAGATACTTACGCCCCTCGGGGGTTGAGACAAGGAGTATGATACTCTCACATGTGCCTCGCTTCTCCCATGCACTTCGAAGCGATTTGTTTGGCCCCTATGTATTGGATTCGTCGAGTGGCCCGGTCACCCTGTCAAGTCTCTGATCTCCAAAGCCATCATGCCATCCATAGCTCTTTGCCTCAAAGGCTGCACAATGAGGTTCCTCCATCGCTCCTCACCGGTGCCAGTCTTTCTGCCTTTGAATACGACCATGATAGTTGTCTCTCGATTTGGCTTACTGTCATTTGCAACTTCGAGTAGAAAGCTGCAGAACTCTTCCACGCCAGCCTTCAAGCCCAAGGCCAAAGGCTCTACCTTGCTTACACTGTGATGCACCATCCCGTCATATTCGTCTATGCTTTTAATGACCAGCAACCACCTCCTGATCAAGCCTGCCATTGGCCTCCACTGCACACTCTGGAGGGGCATGACCGTATGGCAAGCCCATAAGTTCCAGCCACCTTCCTGCGTACTCTCTGACCGCCAGAGCCTATTCGACTTCTCTCTGATCTTATGCCCAAACCATTCGTAGCGGAAGCGAGTAGATTGGAACCCAATTTTGATACTCATCGTGCATGAGTTGTATATTTGTGATATTCCCTCTGCATGTAATTGGCGGTTGGTACGTAGTATTGCTAGAGAGCCACGCTGCCAGATGGGAGCGCGCTCCGGGAAAAGGTAGGTGGTAGGGAGGAGATAGGAAAGAATGTGGCTTCGAAGCTCTTTTGGTAGATTGAGCAAGCGTTGTGTCGCTGCTTTCATTTCTACGGGACTGTTCGAAGAAAAGACAGTGCTCTGAGGAGGGCATGATCCTTGTGATTGTGTATCGTCGAGACAAGCAAGCATTGACCTGTCATAGCCATAGACGGAGATGTCTTCAGCCATTGCTATGGTATGATGCAAAGTCAATAGTGGAGGTACGAAGAGTACAGTAGCGTTACCAGCAAGGATAGTTCAAGCCGATCTCCGTCTAGGCTCTCTGTACTATCTTTAGGCTCCTTCCCAGCCGTCATAAAAGCTTTCGGGGCGTTCTGCACCTTACGATAATGGCGGCACGCCCCTTAAGAAATTCTCCTAAACTGGCATTCATGTTGTTGCATTCTTGAGTTTCCCACGCAATTACGCTCTTGCATAATTTCAATGAAGTCGTTACTGCTTGGTGATCACTCCCGACTTGCTGTCTTAGCCCTCAAGTTTCCTGGGAAAACCTTTACCCAATGATCTTAGCATGATTGCAGCTTATTGCGGCTTCATGTTTGAGCATTACATTTGTATTTTCTGAAAGACTATGTGCCACACTCGAGATCGACCTCCCTTTTGAAGGCAAGGTCCCACATGCAGTATTCGAAAATAATCTTTCATGATCTCTTGGCAAGATAGCAGCTGATCGACGTGATAGTCACATATTCTAGACTCAATACGAGTCTTCAAGGGGGACGGGCCAAAGAGAGTCCCATTGTCCGGCCAACCAGACATCATCGGAAGTGGGGCATCCAATGGTGCTAGGCTGTACATAAGTAGACACATCGTATCGCTGGTCTGGTGCTGATAAGTCCCTTTCTACTTCCAGGCCGATGATTTTCTCGTGAGCCAACCATGCCAGGGGATGTAGAACGTAATCCCTCCACCTCGCCTGTTCTGGGCTGTTGTTCCCTCCGGCAAGTTCGATGGTGACTTTCGTCTTACTGTTTACCCTGAATCCTGGTGCGCTCCTGACATCTCTCAAGAAACCATAAAACTCATCCACACTGTGTCTCAGCCTATCGACTAAGGAGTCCAACCTCTCGAACCGGTGCCTAGCGTAGAAGGTAACCAAATCCTGTTCCTTCGCTTGGTCGATGGTCACCCGCCAGTTTTGAACCAAATTCGCCAATGGCTTCCACTTGCACTGTCTCAACGGCATGTCTACGGATGCTTTGGCTGGGCAGCCAGGGAACGCCCATTTATGGCGAAATGAAGCGTAATGATTTCCAATATGAATATCCATTGTAGAAGAGCCGTACATGATGGGGAGTCCTTCTTCGTAAAGCTGATGGTTGACGCGCAGTATGGCCACGGAGCCATAGATCCATGTATTGCTAGCTGAGGTACTTGAGTCGTGAGTCGGCAAAACGAGGAATAGGATATGAACCCGTAGCTCTGCTGGGAGTTTGAGGAGGAAGCATCTTTGTGAATCAAATGGTTCACATGAACCAGTCGTAGTACTCAAAGAGCTGGAGATACGATACGATTTGGATGGTGGTAAAGATTTCTCTCGAGCTACTGCACAAAGATTAGTAGCAGCTGTCTTGTCGCAGCTCACCAACATACCTTCAGCCATGATCTTCATCCAACGCGTGATCTCACTGAAACTGGAATAAGCAGCACATCTCTGGCAAGTATGCGTCTGATAGTTGACCCGGCGTTCTCCAGGTCTCTTGTTAAGCGCGATGAAAGCTCACGTGTCAGGCGGTGTTAGCTTCAGGAGACCACAATGTTGCATTCTTGACCTGCCTATACACCTACGCTCCTATACAATCTGTCTGGAGTCGTTTGTGCCCATGGATCACCTCGATTCACCATGTTTGCTTCCAACCCTCCCAAAAAGGATCTATGCCGAACGATATCAGTACCTACTCAGTCTTCCATATCAATCTTGGACCCCATCAGATCGCTCAAGAGCTCCCGAAGCTCCCCACAAATCTTTCATTTCTTTTACAATCACACACTTTCCTTCCCTCCAGCAGTCTCCTCTTCACAAAGCGTCTCCTCATCCGCCTCCTTCCCCCTTTCTCCCTCCCCATTGAGGGGTTCCTGCTGCCCCCCACCCTCTTGCCTCCTCTCCTCATCCTCCCTCGCCCACCTCTTCTTCATTTGTTTCTTCCGCCTATTCTCTGTCCATCGCTTCTTCGCCGCGCTAAAGAATCCTCCCAGAAACCCACTCATGGCCGCAAAGCAGAAGCCAGCCAGCATGAGCAGGCCTCCGATGCACATAAGAACAACGACGCCGAAGACCAGGGCTTTGAAAGTTACCCAGACTGTGGCGGGGATGTGGCGGATATATTCGCCTACTGAGGGGTTGGAGGCGGAGGGAGAAGGCGCCATGGTTGAATTTCCGATGGGCACAGGATTTGTGGGTGTGGATATAGGAGTTGTGGGCTCGTAGTGAGGTGGAAGGCTGGGATGGTGAAAGAAGAGAAGTAGGAAAGAGAGAAGCGGGGAGCGAATATTCAGGTTTTTGTGATGTGAGCGGAAACAGGCAGACAAGGCTGAAGCTGATGAAGCGCTCACAGTCTAGAGGCGCGGGGCATTTTGCTTAGATGCATTAAGGCGTGCATATGCTCAGAGGTCCTTTTATCCGATGAGATGTTAGCCTATCCACTGTACTTGCTTGCTGCGCTAGGCAGTGTACGTAAGGTAGCCTTATCGTGGTTGGATTTTCCGAAAATCAGACGGATGCTCGGTATTGGGATGCTGCGGAAAAGTGAATTGGTGCATGGGACAAATCGCTTTTGCACGTCGGAACGTCACAGCCAAGATGAAATGACAATCGAAAAGCGAGAAGGCTTCTTTACTGGATTTCTGAATCACCAGAGACGAGACATGTTCGAGTCATAAGCGTTGCCAATACATCACACGCTGATCGGCTGTGGCCTTCCTTGCTGAATTCCACCATAGAAACTGGGGTAGAAGCTCACGATACGGCATCTCCTGAGCCAAGGCATGATAGCCATACTCTCATTACCGTCAGTCTGCAGGTCAAGCAAGCAGAGAACTCAGCAATTATCGGAGGCCAGGGCTGCCCACGCCTTTCGACTTTGTCAGGTGAACCCTCTGAATAGCGTGAGCAGGAATGGCATTGAAGTTCAAATTCAAGCAATGCATCTTTGCGTATAGAATGAAGGGCATAAGTCCTAAATCAGGTATACTCATCGGCCAACATTCATTGGAACTTTGAACTCAGAGACGCCGCTTCAATGGGCATGGCGATTGGTCCCGTTACGGTTATATTATTAGTCAAGGCTTTACATCGGATGCCATTGATGCTGAGCATTTTGTAACAGGCTATACCTATGCAGTCTTCGCAGTTCGAGCGTAAGGTTCTCTGAAGCACTCTTCGTTTAGAGAAATTTCGAGAGAAACAAATGAAACTCGTTGTAAGTATCGTGGGTCCACAGGCTTGCATAAAATACGAGACATCCACATCCATAGGAAAGTCTCTACCTATGGTGTCAGCTTGAGAACATGTGTCACGTTTTCATCAGCACGAATACCAATGCCCACAGCAAAGACTGTGATACTTTTCCTTGTCCGCTTGGAGCTGAGAAAGCCGTGAATGGTCACGAAGACTCGCGCTTGGCATAGCTTCCACTGTCGATGCTGACAGACCTGCTCATTCTCCGCAGTCTCTCCAGGGGTCCGCACGTTGTGAAGTAGATGACAATGCCTAGGTCCAAAACCTGGCACAGCATTGGTCACGCAAACAGTACTTTTTCATCTAACTCATCTATTTTTCTCTTGCCGACACCAGTCCTGAGACCCAGATCTCCACGTTTAGCCTTGTTTTCAATATCTTGCTCGCTCCTCCGGTTATACCGTCCAGCCTTCTTCAGCCGCAAGTCCGATCGCAATTGATTCGGACTCACGAATTCCTTGTTCTCGTATAGCACTGGTCCACCAAAGCTAGATTCCAAGATCACAATTGGTGTGAGAACGAATCTTGGTCCGATCTCCACCAGACTGATCTTGGAGCTTCCATCTCCCTTGCTCTTCGCCGCAGGACCCTCAATTGCATTACCCGAGGCGGCGCCATTGATGCCGTTTTCTGTTTCCGAACCTTTCTCGCCTTTCGATACTGCAGTCTCTTTGATCTCAAAGCACCGTATCCAGATTTTGCCATCTGCAATTGTGAAGCTCATAACGTGGTCAATGAATGGTTTCGTCTTTCGTGCGCCTTGCGGAACGGCAAATGTGTGCGTTAATAGCTCTTTGATGACGAGAAGGTATGGCTGAGAGTCGAACGTGGCGTCGAAAGAAAGGACAGGGCGGGATCCTTTGAGACAGTTTCCAGGGAAGTGAAGCTCAGACATTGTATGTACTGTTGAAAAGAGTCAGCGCTAGAATTACAAGTTGTACCCGATAGGAGTCGTGCTCACAGTTCTGCATGTGCATCTTGACGGTTGGCCCATTGGGCGCCTTGCTGACCCAGACGTATAAGTCTTTTCCCTTCCTCGCTTCGAAAAATATGATGTTATTGCAATTGTAGAGCTCAGCTAATTCATTGAGCTGATAGAGCTTCGTCTTCGTGTCCAATTTGGCATCTTTGCGGCTGTGGGGGAGGAGTGAGTAGATATCATTAAGGAGGTGCCTATGTCGATATGTCACACCTCGACTGCTAAGGATTAGTACCCTTTGCTTGGTGCGGTGTGGAGCGTTGCCATTGGTGGCATCCCGAGAAGAGGAGGATTTGGAGGGTTTCGAAAGGGTCTTGTAGACTGCGGACATCTTCAAATGTCAAGAAAGTCATGAGTTGCGCAATTCAAAAATGAATTCGATCTCGGTAAAACTTGCCAAGACTGAATCTCCTCATCAACGCAGGACAGCTAGCGCTCTTTCAGGCTAGCGCTCCTTTGGCCGCGACTGAGTATCCTCTGCCTGAAAACTGCGGCACGAGGGGGCCAGCATGGATGCCCTACGAGAAGCCTGAATTCTTTACCATTCGACACCAGACGTCGGCGCGAAATGTTTTGCCTGGCTTATCAGCAATCCTTGGAATTCCTTCCGTTTAACGCGGGAGGTTTTTCGAGACCTTGCTCTGGTTCATTCTTGACATGCTTGGCCCTGATGGGCTAATGGTACAAGTAGGGGCAGCAGACCAGTCTGACCAGATCCCGGATCTGATACTGGAATCTCTCTTAGAGATCCCGCTGTCGTACTGTCGTCTATGGAATTACAAGGTTGAGTCAAGTCATCTTTTTCACCCGCCGTTCCTTGTTTTACCATGGCAGACCCATTTTCAATTTTTGCTGGGGTTCTCGCAGCTGGAACCGCAGCTTTACAGACTGCCAAGGCAGTCTCTAGCCTTGTCGATACTGTGAAAGTTGCTCCGAGTGAAATTACCGGAATCATTCAAGATGTCAAGCAATTTGAGGTTGTTTTATCATCTTTGCGGAGTACCCTTGAAAGTATAGAGGTGCAGAAGGTGGTAGCAGCGAACGCTCACTTGACAGAACTCGTAAGTAATCTCAGGGGCCCGATCCAGAGTTGTTCGACCACTTTGGCACAGCTTGCACTGAAATTGAGGCCACACGCGAGAAGTTTCGATGGGCATAATGGCAACAATGGGACCAGATCGACGACAGCTAGGATGCGATGGGCCTTAGGAGCTCGGAAAGACGTCTTAAATACTGCCGACAGATTGTTTCACGATAAGCTCACATTGGACACTTCCATGACAGCCGTCTGTGTGTAAGTTAGTCTTTTTGCACAAGTCGGGAATACACATCTAACAAAAAGCCAAGATTTTGTAATATTCGTGCCACGGTCATCAATCCAGGTGTTCGACAGCGGCGAATTTCCATAGATACAGATGCTGGCTTTGCCATCAAACGCTATTTTGATGTGGTCTCAACTGGCGGCTCCCAACATCCTTCCTCGATAGTTGATTCAATTTCCACTTTGAGGGGCGTGGGCCAATTGCAGGATAGGTCTATCGCACCACAAGAGCCTACTACGGCTGATTTGATGATCAAGCTAAGGATTGCTGGTGATCGCCGTCAGCAATTATTTGAAGCGGCCGAGTCTGGTGACGCCACAACTCTAGAAATCTTAGCGATTGCAGGTGAAGATGTCAATGCAAAGACCCTCCATGGGAGAACTCCATTGTACCTCGCAGCTGAAAATGGACACGAGGCTGTCGTCGCAGTTCTGCTGAAGCATGGAGCTGATGTGCATTCGAGAACCGCTTGCCCGGTTGATTTGGAAGGTCACTATCAAGCACACGGCACTATTCCCTTGCACGTAGCGGCAACCGCAGGTGTAGAGAGCATTATAAAGTTGCTCTTGGATGCTGGAAGTGATGTCACCGCCTCAAACCCTGCCAACAGAACCCCCTACATAGTGCTTGCGCGTTTGGAGCCTTGAATCTCATTCCTGTGAGTATGTTAATACAAGAGGGTGCTCTCGTAGACGCAGCAAGTGAATGTGGCTGGACTCCTTTACACGAAGCCTGCTCTTACGGATTCTATGACAAAGCAATGATCTTGATCAACCATGGAGCAAAAATTGACCCGATCTCGGATATTACAGATGATATCTCTCCTAGTGGGACGGCGTCCAGTGAGATCCAAGGGGAATGTTCTCAGAGAACACCACTTCTGGTAGCTACTCAGTGGAATTGTCTGTCCATCGTACGACTGTTGGTTGAGAAGGGGGCAAATATTGACTTTCGCAACACCAGTGGCGAAACGGCACTCCACGTGGCAGCATGGAATGGGTTTAACCCAATAGCGCGGTATCTGCTGGACAAAGGAGCCAATATAGAAGTGAAAGATGAATACAGTGACGAAACACCCCTACACAAAGCTGTTGAAAAGAAGCAGGTTGCTGTTGTCAATTCCCTTCTCGCCCGAGGAGCTAGAATAGATCCAATCAACCATGTAGGACATGATGTGCTTCAGCACGCAGAGCTAATATCAGCTGGCGACATAATACGGCTCATTAAGCAACATATCGAACAACGTGCCAAATTGGCGACGGACATGAGTCAAAAAAAATAAGATTTTGGGACGGCAAAGTTGCACTCTAACATTCAGGACAGAGTACCACGGGGACAGAAACACAGTGAGGATTTTCTTTCAAGCCTTTGACCCAAAGTCTGTATGAATCAAGGCGCTGAGAGATGTCGCTAAAAGTGGATACGCTGGATTGAGTATCGTTTACTGTCTTCCGTAATTGGATAGCAATGACGAGGTGTCGAGGCAGCAGAGCCGTATTGTCAAAACAAAAAGTATCATTACCCCATCCAAATCGTACTCTACAACACAATTGACCAGATTCAAACATAGACCTACTCTTCCTCCCCTTCGAGTCCCATCACCCTCCGCTCCGCCACCTCAGCGATCTTCTCCTGCAAAACCCGTCTGCCATATCTGCCCGCGACCTTACCCGCAGCATCCACCATCTTCCCATTCGCATCCCTCATCAATCCCACGATCTCCAGCGCCTTCATCCCCCGCTCCTCGCCCTCCCTACACTCCACATTCAATAGCTGTAACAACACCTTATCGACCTCGAGCTCTCGTCTCGCCAGCTCCGTCCGCTGCGTATGCGTCGCATGGGTCGCTTCTACTTGATCTTGGAGAAGACTGCGCAGGAGCGACGTCCTCACAAATGCCTCCTCAAGCCTAGGCCCCTCGTTCGCTGTGGCTTCTGCCTCCTCGGCTTCACCACTACCACCGGCAGCTTTCGCCACAGGTTTCTTGACAGACACAGGGATCTGCAACTCGAATTCACTGAGTAGCGGTTTCGGAAAGTAAGGATGCTGGTCCCCGCCTTTGAGGATGATACAATGGAATTTCTCCTGCGCGACAGCAACCGGCCAGTACGTTTCCTCCTTCTTCCCGCCTGCCAGCCGTTCCAGACGTTTTGTGTCTAGGATAGGAACCCAGCGCGCCTGGCCTGGAGTACGCCAATGCTGTAGCACAAGCAGCACACCCGTGGTGTCGTAAACGCAGGGATCGCCTTGGTCGGAGAAGAAGACGGATTTGATGGTAGAGCCCGTGGGTATGGCGAGGGTGTCTTCGCTTTGGCACGTCTCGTCGCGCTTGATGTTTTCGATTGTGTAATTGAGTTTCGTGGAGCCAGAGCTGTCGAGGGGTCCGTTGCCGATGGTGAGGATGTAGTCGTGCCAGGAGGCACAGGTTACGGTTGGAGAGGACTTCTGGCGGTAGATGCTGTAGGGGGTGCCGTAGAGGGTGAAGATGCGGATGTAATCTTCTGAGGTGGTCGCGATGATGAAAGAGTCTGAGAGGGCGATGGAGGTGATTTCTTCGCCGGCGGGGAGAGACGTGCGCCAGTCTGCGCGGGATGTCCAGGTTTCGTGTGGGCGGTAGAAGAGCATGGAGGGATGGTCTTTACCGGAGGGGCAGGAGAAGAGGGTGCCATTGGAGTTGAGGCAGGCTTTGTCGTACTCGTAGGGGTCGGTGAAGTGGAAGTCTCGGTAATAATCGCGGTCATAGAACTCTACAGTGACTGTGTTGTGGGTGTCTTGGTCTACTGTCCACACAAAGCCGATGAGATTTACGCACAGATACTTACGGCTGCCTCGCCATGGTGTGCTTCCCGGTTGGAAAGGTTGGTGAATACGTGGCTGCCATGAGGAGATTCTTCTTTTGTGGTCGAAACCGTCGATGTCATCCAGGTGGTTGTTCCCGCGTTTGGCACCATTAGTGTAGCCGGCGCCATCGTCGTCACTGATGAAGTTATCGTCCTCCTCCTCCGGTCCTAAGATCGAATCTAACAATGAGTCTGCCGAACCTCGCCTTTTGCGGAACTCCGATGGCTCTTTATGCCCATTCACCAAAGTCCTTCGAGCGTTTCCACTTGTTTCAGCGAGTGGATCTCTAATGAAAGGCGCAGGCTGCAGCGTCTTCTCAAGCTGTTTTGCAACTTCGGGCTCAAGAAACTTATCGTAGATGAAGAGTTCACCGTCAGAAGTAGTGAACGATACGATGTTCTCAAACGAATGCCACGCAAGATTGATGACATTGGAAATTTCATATCTATATGAATGTTAGTGTTTCCTAGTTTAGTCAAACAAAGTAGAACATACTGTGCAATGACTTTTGTCGTCTTCGTGTCCCAGAGTAGGATCTTCTTCTCCGGGCTGGCCGTAAGCAGCAATGCTCCATTCGGGGACCAAGCAAGGGCTGTGATTGCGCCCATGGAGCTAGTTGAAAAGGTCCGCTGCCGCTCACCATCACCATGAGATACGACTTGGATTTCTCGGGTTGCGGTTGGAGCAGCAAAAGCGCGGCCATCAGGGTGCCAAATCACTCTTGAGCTCTTTTCTGAATCGGTTTCCAAATTTTGAATAACCCCATCGACCTTTCTCAGCAGTTCAGGTTCTTCTTTGCTGAGGCGGTAAATGTAGATGGCGCCGTCTGCGCACGAGACTGCAAGATAGGTTCCGCTAGGGTCGAAAGAGAGATGTTTTGCAGGCTTCGGCAAATTACGCAAGTAGAGGATTTTGTAGACATCTTCTGTATTCACGATTTTGACTTCCAATTCGCTATGTTGCGGGTCAATTCTCAGACCATCTCATAAACTTGAACGATTGCTCATACTCGCTGGAGACTGCTACCCAATGACCATCTGGTGATATTGCAATATCTCGGATTGGCAGCGCAAATCTTGTCAGAAGCTTATCGTAGGTGTACGTATCGAGCGAGTACATGCAAACAGTGCCATCCTCTGCCCCGGCGACGAAGAAATCGTTCTACCAATCTCCAATCAGCAAAGTCGAGATCTAGGATTGCTAGCGAACCGTTGCCGCCACCGCCGTGTTATTTTCCTGGCAGTCATCCAAATTTGTGGGCTCGCCGTCTGAGCCTGTCTCATAGACTCGGACGACAGCATTATTCCCGACTGTGACCAACTTCCTGCCGTTCGGAGTGTACGCGAGGTAGGTGGGTCCAGGAGGATCTGCGCAAAGTCAGCGTGTCAATCTGCGTGGAGAAAGGCACATGATTACGAGCTGGTCGCGGCTTGACCCTTGGCTGAATCGTGGTCGACATGTTTCCGTGGCTTTAGAGCTCGTAGGGATGTCAAACGACGTTCGTTTTCCACTTCGACGCGACGCGACGTGAGTCACGTGACACATTACCTCAGCGCGGTCATAACGTAGGAAGGAGCCACCAGGAGCTGCAACTCAATGTCTCCCAGCCATCTTGACGCCCGAGAGCTCAGTTGGGTCTTTGCACGCCAAATTACTAAACGTATGAATGTGTCTTGTATTGTCTTAGACGCGTATGAAGAATTATGTTCGAGCCAGCTGCACAGATCATTATGACTCAAGGGACTTTTTGCAGTTCAAGCAAAGCTCCTTGCCACCTGCAACATGGGTCGACGGCATCAGCTTTTCGTCATTGCGAAGATCAACGGTAGGTACCGTTGCCTTGCTGTAGCGCACCATCAATGGCTCTATGGCGCCTCTGCTGTACAGAGGTGTGTGCAAATATTGACTATCCTGCAACATGCTTCCAATCGGATACCGCTGGAACTAGACTTAGCCAGAGCGGCTGCCATTACTGATGAAACCTTTTGGAAATGTGAACGAGCAGGTACATTGAATGAGACGCAGAAGCCCCGGATTCATTTTCCATTTATCGCAACGTGCCTTCTGCTTGGTGCTGGCTTCGATCCAAAGCAAGGATATTTTTCTCGTTGCAATATTGAGCCAACGCATACGAGATACTATGATGTCGATAAAAATAATGGTGGGTATATCTTGCCTGTAGCGATGAGGCCAGGTTTTGGTCTTCTTCATTTGTCTTCTTTCGCTTTCGAATGTTTGTTTGATCCGTCCTTTGACTAATCTGTAGGCATTACAATATTTGATGTTTCAAAGTCCACCGAAATTCGGTATTGTTTTGTTGATTTCTTTGGGATGGAGTGTGCGCGAGTAAGCTCCCGATTGGGGAATCGTTAGTACTTCTCTTGTTGATGACCTCATAGGAGGTCCAGCTCATGGCGCCGCTGAGTGCTCGAGAATACGTCGAAGCTTATTACCCTCTTGAAAACGCCGACGACAAGCAACCTCCGTGGGTGACTACATTGGTCAAAGACTGCTGCGAATGGGGCCTCGTACGCACAAGCTCGCTGGAAGATACTTGGCGAGGGGCAGGCTGGGAAGAGCCAGCTGTCCGTGCTTTGAATGCAGACAAATTTTTTCAGACTCCTCCCAAACCTTCAAAAGAAGTCGATACAAAGCTAGTCAAGTCACAACTCGACAAAAACCTCAGCCCACGTAGCTTACGATCCCAAACTTTAGATCAACTTGCCGAGATGATCATCAAATCTGGGACCATCATTCCCTCGGTGATGGCTGAGGCGGAGATCCTGAATGATTTTTGGCCCAAAATAAGGGAGAAACTGTACAACGAAGCCGAAACACTTCTATACACAAAGACAAGCCAGACCTTGTTGCTAAAACTTCTAAAGGATGACGAACATGTTGACTTGACTTGCTTTAAAACCTTTACCTCCGCCAATGTCCTGGACTTTGTTACCTCACTTTTGCAATACAGACACATGAAAAGCCTTAATTTGAGTGGGCACCGTCATCTCGAAAGGATTGGTACTAGCTCACTACTGCATCATCCGGGGTCTTTGCGTAAAGTTTACATGCTGAATGTTGCTTCGATATCTGCGCTTGATCTTATGAACGACAATCCTGCTTGCGATGTCTACCATGATGACCTCATGAGAAGATCAATAAATGACTACTTCACTCGTCATGACGCTCAATCTTTGCCTGAACTTTCGAGACTCACTGGACGCGTGACTCAGCTTCTCTATGTCTTGCTTGGATCAGAAAATGGGTCAAAACATACTGCACACCCGAAAGAACCAATCGATTGGAATTCCGTACGAGGAGTAAAGGGGATGCTACAAAGAGGTACAGGCAGTTTTGCCGAGCGCCATGATACCCAGACCAAAAAATTTCCCTTGACAGATATCCCTTTGCCAGTGACACGTCTGGTGCCGGGCTTGAAGAACCTTTTCATGTGGTGAGCCTAGCTGTACAAGGTTCGTTTCATTATGAGCATTGACGCAATTCGTAGGCTCAATGCATCGAGAGGTGGAAGCCTGAAAGACTTGTCTAGTATCATCGCGTACGCCATGGCTCTAGGAGAAGTTTCTTCGAACGAGCTCGGCACCGGGGTCGGCACCGTAAGTAGAACATTGCACCTTTTCAATGGCGATCACTTGCCACCTGGAAATCTTGCCCCTGCTCAATGGGCAGTTGTCGTAATAGTGCCCGAATTTGGCTTTTTCAGAGTATGTTCAGTGATCTCTTACGCCATCGTAAGTCCCAACACGGACGATGGGAACTTCAAGGTCTGCGACATTCCTTCATTCCTTGAAGTCGTCGCCAAAAGTGAGGCAGAGTCAATCCGAGATTGGTGGGAACATCAGGCATCATCTTTAGAATTTTTGCAATTTTATAACCACGCGAACATCCAGGACCTGCCGCGTCAGGTGTATCCACGCAGCGAAGGGACTGAGGATAGCCGTGAGAGCAAAGCAAGAGACAGGGGGACGGCATGATGCTTAATCAGTCATTTTGCAAACGGAAAGTCTGTAGGATCCTCAGACTGTCTGGTAAGTATATCTGGCTAATAATGAGTGCAATGGTATCAATTTATACATGGATCACTCTGATGAAGCCCTGTGCCATTGTTTTGATTATGAATTCGAGGGATCACAAGCTTATGCAAAGCCTCTCTATTCAAGGCCTACTAAGTAATCAGACCGAATGATACATGCATGCGTTTGCCGAGTTGATTCCCTATTGTATGACCCGTGAATTAGGCCGCTGTCACGATTTGGTCAGCCCTTGGCGCCAACGACACGGCCGCCAAAACGGTCAGTGACATCCCTCCTCTCCCTGAACCAACTATCACGGCTTCGGGTGTCTTCCGACCCTTAAAAGGGACTGCGCAAATCTGTTCAAGTTCGAGCTATGAGTGAAATCCGTGGAGAGTCAGTATATGCCCCCGCTCGGCAAGGTCGTGTCTTGAGAAGCCACAATTTTTCCCCCAGAAGGATCGCAACCTTGCCGATGACCTGCAGATGTTTGAAGCTGCGCCAGGGTCACGAAACTGCAGGTTGAGGTTTCAGCCGTGTACCTGAGCCCCCACTGCAGTACTCAAATGGCGCTGTGCCGCTGTCGCGAAGGCGAGGCGTGACCCTTCGAATGTAGGTTGGGGCACAGTCACGGCGTTGGACCAAGCGCACCAAGCGAAGATCGGAGACGTTTATATCTGCCATGATCATTCATCGTAAGATGCGAGGATATCTGTGAGAATATCACAAGAACTTTCGCCTGCTTTCGAAAAGCAGGACTGACAGAATACTAGCCTCACTCAAGATTTGATGATCATAGGCACTCCGCCGCGAGGATGCACGATAGCTGTTTTCAATTCCGAAGGATGCTTTACCTTCATTATTAAAGGTGCTGACACGAGCGGGCACATGCGAAAATCCTCATCCTTCAGATCTTACTTCTTCAAATTCAGGCGTCGATACGCCCTCTGTTGACCTTGAGCGAGAGACAATACAAGGTCAGCTCACCTCTGCAGGGCCTCCTACCAAACAAAACTGCGGCGAGTTCTGCAGTAATCTCGGACCTCGAGTACAGCCTGAACTTCAGTGACATTCAAATCATATGTCTACGGCGGCTTGAGCAAAAGCGTCAATGTCCCGGCCCTCTGACAGATGACCACCATTTTCACGATACCCCTCAGACCATTAGATGCTCCGACCATGGAGCATAAGAACACTCCAGCCCAGACCAAATCACATCTACATCCTCATAATCCTTCTTGCTTCAATCTGGTCGATCACCGCCGATCAACAATGCTATTGGCCAAATCAACAACCTGCGTCAGGTTGGGTTGCCTGCAGCTCTAGTACTCAGGGAACTCCAGATTCTGCCTCTGCATGTTGTGAGAACTCCCCGAATTCATATTGTACTGTGGAAGGGTGAGTGGCTCTCAAAGCTGTCATACAGAAGATCTTGTTCGTGAAGAAAATACACATTTCACATCATTATTCTCCCAACCCCCTTTCCACCAGGTAGCGCTCAGACTTGACAAGATCTTATACTGATATTCAAAACAGTCTTTGCGTTCAACACGGCGTCACGAGTCGCGGAGCCTGCACTGATCGAACGTGGGCAAACAGCGCATGCCCCAAGCCCTGCAATAATGGTACGTCTTCACCTCTCGATCGAGATCCCACTTATCACTACACTGCCATCACTCTGCCCCTCTTGCGCAACGATTATCGAAGGGTTTCTTCCGGGGTTCAGTAGAAAGCTTCCCGTGCTGACCTTCGTCTAGTTGTCACAGGCAACAATGTCAACCTCTTCATGTGCCAACCCCCCAACACCTTCCAATGTGGCACTGGCCACGGCCCTGGCGATTGCACGCAGACTTTCCCGTTTAGCGCTCCGACCATAGTGCTTCGAGACAGCCAGGTGCCCGGAGCCGTGAATCAAGTAAATTACACCAATCCGTCGCTTTCTTTCATCGAAAAGTCATCTGTCGCACCAGTCGCTTCTAACAATAACAACTCTACGGTCTCAACAGTTTGCACGCAGAAGAATGGCACCAGCGAGAGCACTAACAACAACCGGAAGAGCAATGAGCTTGCAGTAGGGCTGGGCGTGGGACTACCGATGCTGGCAATGCTACTTGCGGCGTTGGGAGCGGTGTATGTGCAGCAAATGCGTCTTCAAGGACAGAGAAAGGAGCAATTGAAGATCAGAGACGAGGAAATTGCGAAGATGATGGCAAGGAAGAGGCACGTAGAAAATGCTAGTGGTACCACGGAAGAGAGAATGACCAGACCGATGGAAAGAGTGCCAAGAGAGCGGCC
The DNA here is from genome assembly GCF_019456465.1 of Bacidia gigantensis. Taxonomy (NCBI): domain Eukaryota; kingdom Fungi; phylum Ascomycota; class Lecanoromycetes; order Lecanorales; family Ramalinaceae; genus Bacidia; species Bacidia gigantensis. The sequence goes on along the minus strand of NW_025408612.1, from coordinate 343,754 downwards.
ACGGTTGCGAAGTGCCGAGAGCGAACAGAGGCGTGAGGTCTATGAATTAGAGAGTCCGGTTCAAGCTAGGGAGAGGAGTATGGTCTGACTTGGTTATTACTTAGACGGCTGTGTGGCCCTGGGCAGCGCACAGTATATATACCCTTTCTGTCCAGGGAGCGAGTATATACATAGATGCAGCTTTCGAAAGAAGAAGAACTCGTGGAGTTGTCACACTGCAGAGTGCAATTGTATCTTCGTATTGCAATAGCTGAATATATATAGCACCGCCCCTGAATGTCGACCTAGTCTACGGTAGCGTGGAAAGCGTGGCCCAGAACATGGCTCGAAGTTGCTCGTGGCTTTTGCCTGGGTCGGCTTGGGCTCATGCGCACTGATTAGTTTAGTCTTACTTTTCATGCGAGCAATCCTACTTCCTGCGACTGCTTACCCTCACGATCCTCTCCAATGTCGCGCTCTGCTACTCCATCGACTCAAGAAGGGCCAGACCACAGCCCTCCAAGACTGCCAGACGGTTACGTGGCTCAGTGGGACGGTCAATCCAAGAGTGCGCCAGCCTCTCCCGCCTCCAAAGTTCAAAAGGTTCCACCGCGTGGGGGCCAATGCTGACTTCAGCTTCCTGCAGAATTCTACTACGTCGAGACTGCAACAGGTCAGCATACGCAGACACTCTCGCTCTTGCGGGCTGCTGATCCTTCGCGCAGGTGTCTCCAGCTGGACAGTGCCGGAAAAGCCCAGCGCATCTGTACCCATCGTCAATCCCACTCCACAGCCAGACAACCATCCGTACAGCATGCCTGACGGCCAGGGAAACCCTAACCAGGTCAGCGAGGCTGACCGCAGCTTACTCGGCGTAGGTATTCGATTTTCGATACCGCGATCTTGCTGAAAATGTAGTAGGACCTTGCTGGCAGCATAGGAGGTGGAAAGCAAAACAAGCCTGGAGGCTTTGGAGGTCTCGCTGGCCAATTTCTCGGGGGTGGTGGAGGTCATGGAGGCGGTGGAGGGGGGAGTCATGGTGGAATTGGAGGCCAGGTTGGCCATTTAGTGGGCAGCTTCGTTGGTGGTGGAAATAAACCACATGGGCAGCCGAACTCTGCTCCTCCTGGACAGCAAGGTGCGCCGGCTGGAGGACATCATGGAGGTGTAGCAGGGGCAGCGTCGAACTTCTATCATAGCCACTACGGTCACCAACAGGTAAGCTCCGAATCGTGAATGTCTATTCCAATGCTGAGACGCGGTGAAGAGCCAGGGCAATTACGGATATTCATCGACGGGTGGGTCTGGAGGCTCTTATGCGGGTGAGGCTCCCCCAGCTTCATATCAAGTACCAGGAGGTGGAGCATCCAACCCTTACGGCTCATCTACAAATGTGTCGGGCTATGGTGGTGGCATGCAACATGCGGTACAAGCACAACAGATGCAGCAATCGCCGAATAATGGGCCCCAGTCGTCCTACAGCTCAGCTCAGCAATACGGGTCAAATCCAGCTTTATCTGGCGCTATAGGAGGAGTTTCAAACAAACCACAAGCAGGTGCATACGGGGGACAAGCACCATCCTTCTCTGGTCCACCTAGCCAACAAGGGGCTTATGGCGCTGCTCATACTCCTGATCCTTATGGCCAGCAGCCTCACCAGCAGTCATATGCCCCGCCCCCAGCTTCAAACCCACCCTACGGTCAGCAACAAAATCCACAATATCCACAGCCTCCCTCGTCGACTGGGCCCTACGGGCAACAACAAAGCCAGCAGTACCCTCCACCGCCGGGACAGTCTGGCCAGCCAGCACCATATGGTCAGCAGACACAACCTGGGCAGCAAGCTTCATACGGTCAGCAATCGCACACTGGGCAACAAACTCCGTACGGCCAGCAACAAGCATCATACGGGCAACAGCAGCAACCCGGGCAGCAAGCCTCATACGGGCAGCAGCAGCAGTCTGGTCAATCACAGTATAGCCAACAGCAACAGGCAGGACAACAGGCATCCTATGGCCAAGGTCAACAATCAACCCAGGCGTACGGACATTCCTCCCCTTATCCCGCTTCCCAGCAGCCCCACGGCGTCCCGCCTTATCAATCGCATCCCAATTCACCACCTCAGAATACTCCTTCGTTTCCTCCACCTCCGTCAGGCCAACCAGCAAGTTCAGCGCAGAGTAGCTACAGCAGCTACCCACCGTCCTCTCAAGCTCAGTCCCAGCCACAAATGCCTGGAGACTACAGCGCTTACACTCCTTCGCCAAGTCAAACACCAGGCCAGGGACAAAGTGCATATAATGCACACCCGCCTCAGGGCCAGCCACCGTACGGCGGTGGATACCCAGGGCAACCTCAGTATGGCGGACATGATCAGTACCAGCAGAAGCCACAGGTGCAGGCCTATCAAGAAGCTAGCGCTTACAGTGGAGCGCAAGGTGGACAGGGTCAGGCACAACAGGGACAACAGGGACAACAGCAGCAAAGTGCATATGGGGGCCAGACGAGTGGCGCCCCTCCTGCGCCAGGTTGGAGAGCTTGAAATTACATGACTGAGGAAGGATCCCGGACACGAGAGGAGAAAGATTAAATACAAACTACGACTGGCTAATGCATAGCTAATGCGCAGAAAGGATATGGCAGCAACCACGACGACGAGGAAAAGTAGGATCAGCAACCGGAAGGAGCATAAAGGCGGGCGTATGTGAATCAGCGTGCTCTGTGCTTATATCATATGGTGATTTCATTGCGATTATTGTATGCTTGTCTATCATCATGGCGATCCAGTTTAGCGAGTTCAAGAATGATATGTATGCTAAGCCCCCGGGTCCGACGCCGCACTGGATTGCCTTCTCGCATCATTGTTTAACGAACTTCCTTCGCAGCCAGAACCACATCGAGCGTTGTTGTATCATGCCATGCGGCTCAGACGCAACTTCTTCCTGTCTAGTCTCGGTTGTTGTAGCTGTGCCACTGAGCGATGCCAAGGTTTTGCTCATTTCAAAACTCTCTTGCGATAACTCGGGCCTGGAAATGATGGCCCTGGCGAGGCGTCCTGGATAACCTTCAGCAAAATTCGAGAAGAAGATAGACACAGTATTAATATCGAAGGCCTCTTTTTCGAAAACGAAGGAAGAAAGGCCTTTAAAGCAAGGCTCAATTTCCTTTTCTGCACACGGTTCGTCGCAGTAATTTCGAAAAACCCTAGCTGACTTTGGCCTAAATAAGGCTAATTCAATGGGCCTCTGTTGGGATCTGAGGCACCCCATATTGGTGAAACAGTTTGGCTTCCAGCATGGCTTCTTGTGTGACATCGCCCTATCGAATCCCTCCTCAATCAATGATTTGCACATAAGAGCTGAAATGTGCCCTGCGATAAATTGCAAGATGTGTCTCGAACAGTCAAGGCTCTGTCGAATTCTCTTCTCTCCTGCAGATGTTGCTTGCTGGTCGGGCTAGTCTGGTGCTTGCCCTTTGCATCTCCGCTTTTGGCTTTTTGTCTCTCTTGTATTTGCGGCATGATTTCATCTCTTCTTTTGGCGGAATCAGAGCTCTGCGTTTTAGTGGCAGATGCCCTGAGAACTCACATTTTGCGGATACGGTAGAGAATGGGAATGAGGCGAATTTGCTTCATGCGAGTACGGTAGAGAATGGAAATGAGGCTCGAAATAGATCTGCAGCGAATGTCACAAAAATCGAGCAAGTTGTTGAAACAAATAAAACGAACAAAACACAAGATAAAGAGAACGAGAGATTTGGGAGCGAAAGCAACCTAGAGAAGGGTCTGAGCACGCACGAAACGCAAGGAAATGATCATGATAATGTCACGACGAAATCGATTCCATTCATCCAGGTTAGCATGGCGTTCAGAATGCCGGACGAACCTGGCGACGGCGCTCCAGACAGGTACAAAAGGCCCCAGCAAACCCATATAGACCACGGACGCCGGTGGGGTTACTCGACGCATCACTTCGATAGAAATGTTCTTTCCAAAACCGATTTGTACGAGGCCTACTACAGCAAGTCCCTATTTATGGAGTCCCTCATGGCGCTGGAAATGGCCAAGCCTGAAGAGAGTCGTATGAAATGGATGGTGTAAGTGTTTGGAATCTCCAACGGTTTTGACGTAGAAGATCCTCTTCTGGTTGAGACATAACTCTCTCATGGTTCGCCTGCTGATGCAAATTAGATGGTACGATGCAGACACCATCATTTTAAACAAAGAAGTTCCATGGTCCACCTTCATTCCTCCCTCGGATACAAATCTTGATCATATCAACGTTCTCATCACCAAAGACTGGGTTGGCTTGAATAATGGAGTGTACATGATTCGCGTCTGCGAGTGGAGTCTCAAACTTCTGATAAGAAGCACCTCCTTTCCCTATCTAAGACCCAAAGACTACTCCGCCGCCAATACTGGCGACCAGGGCATCATGAAGATGTTGCTGAACCTTCCAGCCAACCGCAAACATCGACTCTACCAACCGAGAAGATGGTTCCAGGGATACCCTCCCACATTCTTCGGGGAAGGCGAAGTGAAAATGGATGGCCTGATCAACATGCATTTTCCTGGGCTTCACGGTGATCAATTCGCGCAGCACTCAACTCACTACCTGGATCTACTAGAAAAGGATCCACCGTCTCAGGAAATGCCCGTGGAGGACACCGCTTACCCTTCCGAGACCGCCAGCTACTGGACCCACGTATCAGAAGCCACGGACATCTTGAACAAAGCAAAACAATACAACAAGCATTTGCAAGGCTATCACAGAACAGACATCCCCGAAGGGACAGAGTTCATCTCCTCACTAAAAGACCTGATGGACACTCTCTACGAGCGCACCGACGAAGACGAGCAAGTCCTGATTGCCGCGACGAAGAGGATGCAGCGAGCGTTGGCGTTGTTGCGAAGTGTGCTCCCGCGTGAGCAATTGAAGACGGATGAGCAATTGGAGGACGAGGAGACGGAGGGGTTGATCGTACAGCAGATGGAACTTAGTAAGGCGAGGAAGGAGAATTTGACGGAGGTGCTAGACTCGCTGGAGTCGGGGCAAAGGGAATTGGAGGATTATTGGTGGTTGAGGGAGGAGGAGGAGTGAGTCGAGAAGAGAGGAAGAGGGTTGTAATGTATATAACCGATTAGAATCTTGTGGACCGCTTGAATCAAGTGATCGACCTAACCCCCCACCCACCCCCCTGCTCCTGGCACTTTCGACTTGCTTCCGGAACGTTAATGGCTTATATGTAGTCAGTGACTGATAGTGAACTCGCTCACTCTGAACATTCCACTTTTCCTCTTGACGCCGTCAATCACTGGCAATCGGCAACACTCCGATCGTAGATATCTGATTATAAAGTCTCAGTGACCAATAGCAGACCGGGCTTAAGGACTTTGTCTCTTTGATGCTCTGTACCAAGTGCAAACCGTCTTTCATTTGGCTAGAAAGTATACGGTGAGGGCCGGCTGTACATCGGTACATCAGGACTACGGCATGCGATTAAGCACGCGTGACAAAACCAAAACTTGCCCTACTTGCGTTGTCGCGTGCCGTAGTAATCGGATTGCGCCACAGTAATACGCAATGCTTGTCCCGCATGGACCGACTTTCATCTTTCATCCTTACGAAATGCTCCCACTCTTCAATTGAAAGACAACACTCTGCCTTGACAGCCTCACCACATCTTCTATCGGACAATGTCAGACTTCCTACCGCCGTCCGGCCCTCCACCTCCAAAGGCACGTCTACTGCCAGCCCCTCCCCCACCATATCCTCCAAACTCATAACGATTTATAGGTGCCTGAAGGTTGGAAAGCTCAATGGAACGACCAATACAAAGAATGGTAACACTAACCCTCTCACCCTCATTCCTCACTCTTCACTTTCCCCTTCACCCTCCCACCCCCTCATCCCAGCTCATCTAACCCACACACACAGGTTCTACATCAATCTCTCAAATGGCGTATCCCAATGGGACCCCCCGCCGCCTCAACTCACTCCGCACCCTCCACGCTCCCCCTGGGTACAACACCGACAACAAACCCCGCCCCACATCCCCCTACCCGGCCGATAAAGCCCCCGGTGGCGGCGGCTTAGGCAGCAACAACCCCTACGGCGCCCCCACGCACCAAGACGTCTCAGAAGACGAACGTCTCGCACGCCAGCTCCAAGCCGAAGAAGACGCGCGTGCACATCAGTCCGGTGTCTCGCGCGGTGAGGCAGACTCTTACTACGGCGCTGGCGGAGGTGGAGGCGGGGGAGGAGCTTACGGCGGCCCTCCGCCTCAGCAAGGTTATGGAGGTCCTCCCCAAGGCCAATATGGTGGACCACCGCAGCAATACGGCCACTCACCGCAACCGGGCTACGTGGGAGGACCATCGGGCTATCCGCCCCCGCAGCAGCAGCAGCAGCAAAGCGGAGGGGCGTTCCCGCAGCAATTACCCCCGCGCTCGCCAAAGAAGGGCGGCTTATTGGGAAAGCTAGGTGGTGTGCTGGGAGGGGGCAAGCATGGGAGTGGTGGTGGCCAGCAGCAGGGCGGGTATGGAGGGTATCCGCCTCAGCAGCAGGGGTATGCGCAGCAAGGGTATGGGCAGCCGCCGAAGAAACATGGAGGGCTGGGCACGGCGGGCGGTGCGGCGTTAGGAGTTGGAGGAGGGTTGTTGGGAGGTGCTGCGTTGGCTAGTGCTTTTGATGGGCATCATGGTGAGTTGATCTTCCTTTTCTGGCTTTTCCTACTCTCTTTCGCTCGACTCTACTCGAGGAGAAGGACGTGGGAGGAGAGCCTTCCTGGCTGCTCCCTTGGCCCTATGATGGAGATGGGTACAGTTCTTGAGGCTTTTCATTGGATCTTAAGAAAAGTGGAAAAGCGACAGGCTGATTATGTCACAGGCGGCGATGGCGGCGGCTACGGCGGTGACGACGGCGGAGGCTACGGTGGAGATGGAGGAGGATATGGCGGAGATGGAGGAGGATACGGAGGCGACGATGGCGGTGGCGATGGCGGTGGTGACGGCGGCGGCTTTGGTAAGCTATCGCTCTTCTTTCCCAGCTTGCTTTCGAGTAACGGCAACATCAAGGCTGCTAGTCTTCTTACTCAAAACATCTTGTCTCGGGTAAGTTGCAAGAGACCTTTGCTGATATATTGTCACAGGTGGCGATGGCGGCGGCGGCGACTTCGGTGGAGACTTCGGCGGAGGAGATGGGGGTGGTGATGGTGGTGGTGGGGACTAGATACCTGCCTACCTCACGTCTGAAGAGATCCGGACGTCGTAAACTTGTGGGTGGGTAGGGGTATTGTGTAGTATGAATTTGGGACTGGATCATAGATTGAATGTCGAATGTTCACAAATGGAGGGTGGGTACCACATTATGCTCAAGCTGATGCCGTTTCTGTGATATCACGTTTTGCATCTTGCTCAATTTGGGGCTTTACTGGGGTAGTGCAGCACATTGGACTTATCTCACACGGTGGGAAGAGAAAAAAAACGATAGAGCGCAGATCGAATGGGCTTTCTTATATCAAAGACTAGCAGACAGGCGAAGCTGTAAGGGTAAGTCGCCCTTTCTCTATCCGTCTACTGCAGAATCAAGAGCCATAGCTGGACAACGCTAAACCCTTATGCAACTTACTCTTCTTCATGATCCTCTCATGTTTTTCCGTTTGCAATCAGAAAGCACTGCCCATTTAGCCGTTCTCCTTACCTCTGTCTTTGTCAAGTATCCTTCATGGAGCTTATTGCAGCTCTTCTATTGAGGTGGAGAAGAGGGAAGTCGAGAAAGTAAAATAGGTATGTTACGAATGTAGGAAAGTGCTCAATCGGGGAGGATGAGAAGGGTAGGTCGTTCTTGCTGTCTAGCCACTGTAAGCACGGAGGAGATTGCAGCAATGGCTCTGTTTATTGTCTAGTTTACTCTTGATGATGGTTTGTCAATTTGGAAGGTTGCGATTGGTAGGCATGAGTCTAGAAGACCTGTCCTCGTCCCCTTTCTCTTATTGAGCACGTTCCCTTGAGCCTTTTGCGTCTCTTCCGTTACAGCAGAATGGCAAGAAGTCTGTGGGGGGACATTCTTATGACTCGAATGCAGCCAAATAACAAAGACTGGGAATACTGAAGAAGTGATTCGTTCGTTGCATATCTACCTACAACAAACACGCAGGAGACCGCAGAAGAGCCCCTGTCATTATAATGTTGGGTTTTCATTGCAGTTTCCTCTATTTCTAAGTCCTGTGATGGGTTGCTATTGCTCTAACATACATGTTTTCCACCTCTGTACTCATCGTGCATATTTCTCGGGGCCATTTGAGCCTTGGATTGACTAGCTAGATGAGAGTCAAACCAATAAAAGCAATTAATATGCCAAAACTGCAGTCGAACAGCCTAGACAGAGCATACTGCAAGAGCAAGTCGTGATTTCCTGTTTGGCTGCTAGGATGTTCGAGGTACTAGGGAGCAAGTTCTGTCAAGGATGCTGATTGATATTGAGAGTGCTATGCTTAATTTTATCTTCTGCAATCGGTAAATACTGCCTTTAGCATGTAAGCCTTTTACCCTATCTATCATCAAACACACTCCTTCTAGCCCCTTTCGTCTCATTTATTCAAGCATATCAGTAAGAGATCGGCATAAGGGATTCTGATATCAGTCGAATAGTAATGATGGACAATGGTGCAACTGTCAGTCGCGCTTGCCTGTTTCGACGCTGGTATGTCTTGAAGTATCAAAGGAAGACTATCATAGTTTCGCCATTCGTATTGGTATTGATCTCGCTGATAAGCTCCATTAGCTGTTGGCATGGTCCGGTCTATTTCGTGTTCTTTTAGTGCATTTTATTGTGGATGTGCTAGTTGAAAATGCTCAGTGCAAGAAGACAAGTCCGCTTTCGTCTCTTAGAGATGGCGCTATACCACAGTACACCCTCTGCAATTATTTGATTCGCTTTTCACGGTAGTTCTGTGGTTTCTCCTAGGGTTTCCCGGTGGGTATTGAGTCGGCAGTCTTGATGTGGTCTTGTTCTTTCGTGATTTCGTCAATTGGAGAGCAGGAATTCCAGTGCAGAGCGAAAACTAGTAGTCGAAATAGATGAGATATTCAAAGAGATAGTCCTTTTCAGTCGAATGACGTCCATGATGCAAGCCTACTCCATCATCTAAAGAACGGCGAAGCACCGTTGAGCTCACGACAATCTGCACGCACTCGTTGACGCAAATAAGTGAGCATGTTGGTAAATCCACTTTTATCTTTGGTAATGTTTGCAACGTCCAATCTCTCTTTCTGATATTCAATACGATCAGCCAAGCCCTGAACTCTGGCGTTACCGAGCTCCTCATCCTCACCTCTGGCATGGCATGGGAGAAAATCTCAGTTCACAACAAGCCCAGGCACGAGAGCCAGGCGAATGATGGCCCAAACGGCTGTGTGGGTGTACCCAGATATTTCAATCCGGTCTTGAGGTGTCAGCTCTTCTTCAGGGATCGCCATCAAATCCTACTCCAAAGTCAGCACTCACAACCGCGCCAGTATGGAATTTCAATAGTACACACGCGGGCCCGCTTCCATGTTCCCAAAGCCTGCGAGAGGCTATTGGCTTGACCGAGATACTCCTCAAACAGATTCCACTCCACTTCATTGGCTACGACCGGCCTCTCGGTAGGGTCGTAGTGGTATGAGTCCCAATTAGCCTGCTGAATCTGAGGCGTGACGGTCTGTAAGATCGGACATGTAGAGACAACCTGCCAGCGTCTCTGAAACTCCGCCAGAAGGAGTTCCGCTCCTGCATCAAGCAAGCGCCACTGGTCGTCTGGCCAGTTATATAAGCCTCGTAAAGGTATCATACGGTGGCTGGTTGGATATATGTAGGGTAGTATTGTACGAAAATCAAGGCCAGCGATATTTTCCAAGCATATAATATGATAGTGATCTAATGAAAAAAGAAGATCAGATTGAAGCCTCCATCAGAAAAGGCGCAGTGGATTTACCAATTGGATCACCCCCACGGGCGACGATTACTCCTGGCTTCAGAGCCAGCTCGTAATCTTCGATATCGATAATTCCCCTACATGAAGTGCATATGCAATCGTGTGTGATTACCGTTTCAAGAAAGAGAAACGGGGGTTGGTTGCCAAACGTGTCTGAGAGTATCAAGTGCCACTCAATAGAGTCTCGCTCCATGTTAAGAAGTTGATCACGTTCGAAACCCGGAAAAGGAAGAGCCATAATACGTTTCTGAGATCGTTTCTCTGATGACAATAGTGATTACTTGAATGATGAAGAGTAGCTGGTAGAATAAAGCTCGTAACGGGTATGCTCAAGATGAAGGTGGTCCGTTGTGTGAAGTCAAATCTGGCAAAACACACCTAGAAAGTAGAATCTGTTTACATACGGTAACAAAGCTTTGATACCGGGCTCTTAGCGGCAGTGACAACTTTGTTTTGCCTCCCATGTCTCTGGTTCCAGCCCAATATGGGTTCAAACCTCCTGGGTATGCCTTGTCTACTAGTTTCCCTTTCTCGCCGGTGTGCAAGCGCTACCATATGATCAAGAATACTGGAGAAAGTAATGCCTTCGTCGACAGAAAGTACTTTTCAGGCATTGTAAGGCTTTAGCATAGACCATTCAGTGATTCTTTCTGTGTCTTCGTGAGCGAGAGACAATTTAGATATCTTCGCATATTGAGACATTTAGCTTCTCAACATCGACGCAACTCCTCAAGGAGCCTTAGATCATAGTCCTACTGACAAAAAGACCCGCTGGACTCTCCTTTATCAGTCCTGAAATTCTACAATTAGACATACAAACATGCTTGAGTCTCAGGTGGTTATGCCGTATTGATCTGATCAAAACCGTAGAGGAATATCTCTTCCATGCTATTTCCTCGTCAGAGTAGTGCTTTGATGTGCAGTGGTCTTTATTCGGCCTGTGAAGAGCTGTCAGGCGTTCTCTTAGCATATCTTCATATTGATATGCTAGCTTGCCTCCCTCTGGCTCAAGCAAACGCCAGAGTTGCCGTAAAATCTAGAAAAGACGATCAGAAATATGATCTCCTCTGACTAGGAGAGTCTTGTCCAGCCTGCCTGCAGCCTTGACAACACAAATAGCAAAGACCGCAAACTCTAGTCTTCCCGCCAGCGCCTTGCTACAGAAAACAAGAAAAACACACGGACAACAGATCCCCTCCTCTCAAGCATTCGAAACCACCGACACACGAACAAGCACAGCCAAAACCTCCCACACTACCGACAGCACCGTCAAACCTTCCTCATCTCGTCTAACTATCCCAGGGCCAAGCTCTCGTAGCCAATCGGCGAATGCCATTTGCCGCCGTCACGCTGTGGCGCTCTCTTATCAGGGCTCGCGACTCTGGGGTCATGTCTACCTCCCTTTTCGCGACTAGGTCCTACTTCGCGATTAGCCCTTCTCCTAAGCCTTCATCTCTGTGTTTGAGCACTTACTTTCGCGGTCTTCCATCTCGTGAGGCCGTCGGCCAACCCATTCCCATTTTCAACATAATCTGTGATTATGCTCCAGTTGTCAACCGGGTCAATGGCCGGTTCTGTCGGCTTTGAAATGCGGTTTAGCGACCACGTCGTGTGGTCATCCATCTCACGCCAGAAGGTATATTGTGTGTAAACGCCTTGCCGAGCTTTGAACTCCTCAAGGATTGCTGTGGCACCATAGTCTAGTATAATGCTGCTATTACTTTCATAAGCTAGCAAGCCGCGTTCTGACCACGAATGGCAGTTGGTGGGAAGGAGGAATTCGAGGTACTGGGCCAATTGTGCGCCCAAAATTCGCTCAAAACACCGGACATGGTAAACGTCTAATGAGCGAATATGGTTATTTGGTGGTCTCGATCGTGTAGAAGAGACTTAATTACCTGATGCTGGACCATTTGAGGCCGTGCTCTGCCCCGGGATCACTACGAACTGGTAATCAGCTCGCTGAATACGAGACCCACAAGCCCCAGAGGAGCAAAGGCGATATGAGTCGCGGGCATTCTCTAAAAAGGCGTAGACTGATGCCACCGGGGCAAGACTGTTTGAAGCCTGGAGATGGGCTGTAAGTCGATTTCGCTCGATGTCGAGCTGATTAGTTCGTCCATGCTCAACTAGTGCCAAAGCCATTGTAGATGATTAAGAATCGTGCTACTTGAATTAAGAATGAATCAAAGGATGGAAAGAGCCTGATGCTGATATCTAGTACTTGTAGAGATAGCTTGACTTCAATCAGATCGTCGACGCAGCAGGTTTGTTTTGGGGATGTAAACTTAGCACAACAACTCACGAAACGAAAACAACGCTAGTGAACGGCGACGAGGTATTGATACACGGCTCTGATTGGCAGGAAGAGCACCGCCTTGCCTCCCTTAAGCCCGTATATTCTTTGCATTTTCCCAATATGGCCTTGCAGTTTCACGGAAGCATGTCTAGAACCGTTCTTATCTAGCCTCTTAAGTGCATTTACCACCGCTATAAGCAGAACGAGGTGACTAAGCATCTTCTGCTTCTGTAAGTCCTCTTTTCAGAGCGCTACAGAGGCTTGAGATTGGTTTATGGGGGTCTTCGCAGCTTGTCACGACGAATATTAGGCCCTGGCTCCCACTGTACGCCAGGGTAAACGCTTTCTCCATCTTGTAAAACCTCATTGAAACGCCAGCAACTTACCATGAGTCAGAGGCGATTGGTAACAAGGCGAATGAGATTTTGGTGTACCTGATACTGACCTATATGGCAGCCTAACGATCGATTCACTCTTCACACCAGGCATCGAAGAGATACCTTCAGCATCCTCCTCACCCCTATGATACAGACCGCTTCACGAGGCTGCATTCCTCGGAAAAAAGAGTTCTGAAAGAGAAGGAAGAACGCGTTACAAGCAGCAGGAGCAATTGAGCAGGCTTTGTATAACCCGGCTCGGAGAACGCCGTGAAGCTAATGCACTGATCCAGGGGTTCAGGGGAAGGAGCGGTTGCTCGCATAATACCCTAACAAGCAAGACAAACACCTGCAGAAGAGGGTAGACTGATGAAGAGCTTGTTGGAAAGACCATGTACATTTCTCAAATCAATTGAACAGAGTGGTATCATATGCTCCCTATCAAACCCACAAGATGCCTCCCCTTTCTCCTTCCCCCAAACCCCATAATCAAGGCAATCAATCAATACTCCTCCTGCAGCACCTTCTTCAGCCTCGAAGCCTCTCGATCCATACCCTCCACTTTCTCTTGACTCACCCTCAGCTTCCCCAGCAAATACCTCACCCTCCCCGCCGTCTCCGCCGGCTTCCCCGGCAGCTCCCCTAGCACCCTCAATTCATCCTCACACTTCGCGATCGTCGCATTCTCCGTTTTCGTATCCTCTGCCAATGTCGACAGATCCATACTCGCCCTCAAAACACGATCATCGGTCAATTTCTTGAACGCGGCCGTATAGACCGGTTTGCCGGGCTTGATACAACTAGGACGACCATTGTTGGAAACGATGGTGATGAGCTCAGCTTGCTGGAGCGCTCGCAGCGGTGCTTCGGCCCCGCCGCCGTTGGTCACGAAGTCGTTGTATTTGAGGGATTCGGAGGCAGAGAGGGCTCTAATGACGAGCCAGGCTTGTTGCGGCGACCAGCCGCGGCCGTTGGTGGAGGTGCTGTCGACGTCGAGGATGAACATTTTGAGGACCTCCGAGGCGGAGAGGGAGATTATTTCCTCGACGGCTTTGACGGGTGTTTCGCCGGATTTGATGCGGCGGGCGAGGAATTCGAGGTCTGTGAGTCGGCCGCCAAGGGTGGAGATGCAGGAGTCGAGTTCACCTAGGTCGTCTCGTGATTGAGATGGTGGAGGAGCGTTCTTTTCTGAGTCTGACTTGCTGGAGTCTTCTGCTGCGTCTGTGGCGTCAAGGTGGTTAATAACGAAGCGCTTGGCTACTTCAGGTGAGCAGTCGCCTAGGGAGATTTGCCGGAAGACGCGATCTGGCAGTGCTTTGCTGAGAGATTTTGAGAAGGAGACGTCTGTAGTCAGGAAGATGACGTGGGCCACATTTGCGGTGGTCAGGCTCGCTGCCCATTCGCTGAGCTTGTCGTAGACCACGCCACCTTCTTGGCTTTTGTGTAGGAAATTGTCAATCACGACCACCGGTCGTTTCTCTGGATGGGCTTCTAAGTATTCATCGTCTCCCAAATGGGCATCTTTGTCGTCTTTGTGCTTCCCATCTATCGCAATTTGTCTCAAGGCGGTGGAGGTATTTTGCCAGATTTTCTGCAGTTGCGTGTCAAGCGTTTCTGAGAACCCAGTCTTGGTGCCAATAGTTCCCTGTGCTGCTAGATCAATTAGGCTACTCATACTGTTCATCCATGAGAAAATAGGACGGTAGCCAACTTCAACAGCTGCTGCTCGAATCGTAGCGCTGTCACCTCGAGCCTCTTGTATGGCTTTACAGTCGATGATCAGGGTATTCTTCCTTCCCTTGAGGCCCTGATCAAACACAAATTCTTTCTTCCCTGATCCTCTTGGACCTTGAATTACGATGAAAGTATCAGCACTTTCCATCAGCCATGTATTTAATTTCTCAATCGAATCCTTTCGATCATCCCACATGATTTGCGTGTCATCGCCCTTTTTGCGTCGAATATTCAAGAGCTGATTAGCTCTGGTTGCTTGTGACATGAACCACTTGTAGATCTTATTGTCCGTGATGTGGAAAGATCGCGTGACGTGTGCCTTGATCGAGAAGGTCCGAATGGGATCGAAGATTGCGACCGCAGCAGTACCAAGCAAAGCCGCGAGGAGGGGAAACAATATTCTTGGGTGGTTGATGAGCCAGTCCCAGAATAGATGCGGCTTCTTGTCCCCTTGATACGTCAACTTCAGATTCGAGCCTGCACTACCACCTCCTTGGTTCGGTGGGATGGTGTACCCGTGTACACAATTCTTCGCTAGAATCGCGTGTCTCATCCAATGATAGTATATGAGAGCATATCTTGGGAGCTCTTTTGAGTCTTTCGCTTGCGGTTTGATGTCTTTGATCTTCCCGTATTTGCGGAAGATTGTATAGAGAGTTTCTTCCGATACATCTTCGGAGGGCTGACCTGCTTTGGCCGGAACAAATTCAACTTTCAGCATCTGGCTAGGAAGACGATGAAGATCTTCCAACCAAGGGACCCCCTTCACCATGAAAGCTCGTGCTGGCTTGAATGGATTGAACCATGGCTTGATTGGGTGCTCTTTCAGATGTTTCTTGATCTGCTTCTCAATCTCTTTACGATCTTGGTCCTGAGGGTAGGTGAATTTCACAAAGGTTCCCCCTTCTTCAACTCTTGGAAGAACTTCAGTGATTTTAATCGGAGTCGAGGGCGATGTCGCTCGCTTTGCAATAGCGGCTGGATGTGCAGCCGAGTCTTCAGGGCTGTCAAACATTCCCATAAGACGTGGTAGCAGCTTGCTCGTATTGACCAATGTTCTAAACGGTGAGAGGATGACATTGAGCTTGAGTGGGAAGACATCTAGAGCAACGTCAGCATCACTCTTCTGCAGATCAAATGTATAGTCACTGACTGTCCAAGAAGAAGATACCCTCATTCTCCGCGGCTGCTATGTGGCCTGTTTCGTCGTCACCTGTGGACGTCTGGGTTGACTTGTAACGTCTATTCGTGAGGGCAGAAGACGCAATCTGGGAGCTCGAAAGGGCTAATGGCCTTCTCGAGCAGCTCCATCCTGCGCGCCCGTGAGCATTGAGGCATGTCCTGCGCAAGAACAGTGATTGATTGCATCTCATCGCGGAGCTGTGAAGTCTGGGGCCAAAAGACATCTCTGCCCCCAATTCACATCCACTTAGAGCGCTTTGAGTGAAGCAGACGGCAGCCACATCGGACCTGTACCTTGCGAAATACAGATACTCCTTCTAAATCATATCCTTAGCAACTTGAGCCCATCGCGAAGTTGAAGTGCAAAAAACTGACGTTGGTCCAGAACGCGCAAGGATGATCCCAGAGCCATGGTTCTAGGGCTTGCAGTAGCCTGAAGCAGGGACCATGAGCCCCGCCCAACGCTATAGATTCACCGTTAGAACTATACTCTAGCCACATTCTGATTAAATCTCGGCACCTTCCGTAGGCATCTGAATTGAAGCCGTACTACAACGCCAAGAAGCATGAACTTCCAATTCACACCACCGCCATCCCGAAAGCTTCTACAGCTGCCAGATCCATCACGTCGACTTGACCAACTATACTTTGCCTGATGGGCTGGTTGTGGAGCTCCTCGAGCAATAACGAGCCATCTACCACCCCCCAACCCGAGCAATCAACTCAGCCAGAAGCGCCCTTTGAAGAAGCCCAAACCCTTGAACCAGCACCAACATCAACATCAACAGAGCCAGCAGCCCCAAGACCCAGAACTCGTGATGAGATAGCAAATAGCGAGCTCGTCGCATATCTTAGGTCCCTCTCAAACCCTTCCAAAGACGATTTCGCCGATCTCGAAGACGACGATGACGATGACGATGACGACGACGACTTTGACCTAGTTAGCCCCACAGAGCCCGACCTTCCCCCCTCCAAATCCCTCATCACCCCCCGTAACCTCTACCCTTCTACAATCTCCTGCCACCAAGCCTTCGAATTAGCATTCCACTGCCAATCCCCCGGCGGCCAAATCCTCAACGTCTACCGCTACGGCACCTTCCGATGGTGCGGCGACCACTGGAACAACTGGTGGTGGTGCATTGGCACGAACAGGAACTTTGGCTTGACGAAAGAGGAGAGGGAGGAGAAAATTAGGAGGAGGTATTGGGAGCAGGACCAACGGACACGCAGGCGGCCTGCGGGGTGTATGGAGGATATTCTTACGCAGAGAAAGTATAGACTTACGACGGGGGTGTTTGTGGATGGGAAGAGGCCGCCCTTCCGCCGAAGGATGGATGGAGACGTAGGGGCTCTGCAGTAGGAGGTGGTGCATGATGTGGCAGGAAGCTTTGAAGGAGATCCCAAGCATATGGTAGGAGCAGGGCATGTATTAAGTATGCACGCCGGGGGCAAAAATGTACTGAGTATAAACGCTGAGGGAATGGCATCGCTGGAGCGCAACACATTCTCCTCTCACGAGTAGACATAGCAGCGTTTTAGACGTGCTCTAAATTGGTTGTGCTGGCATCATTAAGAATTGCACGCACGAGAGGTGGATTATATTCTATTGATCGCCGCTCCAGAATGAGCCAGCGATCAATAGAACTAGATTACGCAAGACACTTGGAAAGGTTTGAACGATCTACATCTTCCCATTCTTGACTACAGCGTGTATTACCTCGATCAACTCGAGCTATGCCTGCAAGCAGAGGAGGAAACGTCTGTCGCTCATGAGGTTGAGGAATGCGCGCACCATGCCCTCGACCATCATGCTCGCTCCCGGCAACTGCGTTCTACTCGCGAACCGCTGTGCTGTCATTTTGAGATATGCAAGAAGGATACAACCAAACGCAAAGTTTCGAAAGGTCACCGCTCTGGTGACTGTGATCGGGGTAGGAAAGCACGATGCACGCTGTCACGAATGGATCTCGATTCGTCGCTGCCATGGGGGTTGCATTTGCCATCATTTGTTTTGGTGTCTGATCGCGTCGACCATAACGACGGATTTCCTTTGCAATAATGTCATGAAGGTGCGACCAAGACGATAACCTATGGTCTAGGTGATCGATGTTCAGCGGTTTGTATGTGTTCCTCTCTTTTCAACGGAAGCGCTCTTCATTCTTCTGATGTACATGACTCCGCATGTGCAGGGTGATGTGTATACCCATACCCCGCCAAAAAAAAATTATTGATCGTGCTCTCCCATGAGCTTCCTCTTCTTGCTGAGCTCCATCAAAACAAACACCAGATGATTATGATCATGCTCTCCCATGAGCTCTTTCTTCTTGCTGAGCTTATTAAAGTACCTTCCTTGGATAGCTCTGCAACCCGCTCAGGTACTCTTGTATTGTCTCCCAGCGAATTTCCTTCTGTTGATCCTAAGCCAGCACCGTGGTCCATTTTCAGTGATGGCGAACGTCCGATCTTTTGTTGCCTGGCATTCAGTTGTACTGCTGCTGTTGTGCAAGAACCTGAGCGAGGCTCTCTCATCTGTTGATGTTGATATCGCCACTAAGCCAAAAGTTCAGACAATTGGAAAGCCTGATATCTTGCTTATATCTAACACAGTTGATCCTGTGCTAGCACCGCGGTCCATTCTTCGATCATGCCCTTTACTCGCCCCATTATTGCCTGGCATTCGGTTGTACTGCTTCTCTTGTGCGGGGTACTGAGCATAGCTATTGTGATGTAAGCCATGATGAGCCTGCTGGTGCGAATGATGGTTTTGTTGTTGCTGAAGGTAGTAGGCTGTCTTTGCTGCCCATTTCTGGGCGATAGCGCCTGGAAGTTGATGAGAGAAGGCATGATGCTGGGAATGCATTTCAGGCGAGGAAGGGTAGTGTCGATGGATGGGGCTGTAAGACAATTTGGTCGGCGTCTGGATGTAGGCACTCATTGTGTAGGCGAAACCTAGCGGTTGGCATGACGTAGACCACTAAGGCATGGATGCGCGGCTCTCTGTGATCTTTCAGGCGGAGTGTATTATCACAAGGTGTATTCAATGCCGAGCAGAAGATCCCCTTGGGTTGCCCGTGGTTTTGTTTGGCTACCTGAGCCTTGGTGGTGAAGTTGGAAGCATCTGGCTTGAGTAGGGACACTATAAAAGAGCGCGGCAAGTCTTCACGATCCGCTCACGATATTCTTGTCGAGGACTCTTCGCCGATATGACAGATCGAGTTCCTTTTTCTTGACAAGTTGTGTCACAAAGCCGAGAGAACTCGGTTGTGGTTGTTGGTCGTTGACTCGTTTCTTGATGAGCATACCGTGCATAATAGCTTTCTCAATCCACCGGCATGAAACAGAAGCTGAATCTTTGTCTTCCCCCCAGCTCAAGCCAGCGGGCATTCTTTGATCGAATAGGTTGGTGAGCCTCCAAGGACTGATTTCCTCCTAAGCTGACGCAAGGAGGGGTGGTGCTCACCAAAGGGCCATCTAAATTTGATGCCTGCATACTTTATGATAGGTACACCAGCAGGTTCTATGCCAGTTTTGATGGGCTCTTCTCGAGTAACATAGGGAGAGTATACCACATCATCCAGTCCCCAAGACACAAGCGTACACCGCCATGGGCTCTGAATGTGTGCCATTTTTTCCACTGAGAAGATTGCCGGGCACAGATTGCTCTGCAAGTCAGCCGTCGAGGTTAAGGGTACGCTACCCTTCGCTGGACTGCTAGAATTTTGAGTAAATGAACTAGTTGGATTTCTAAGCACTGGTCCAGTCCCAAGTTTAGAATGAACTGGTTGGATCATACTGTTCAGTGGTCCTGCATACCATAATACTACCAGGAGATAAGCTTCGGACATGAGGTCTCAGGGCAACATTGAAATTACACAAACTTCTGCTTGATACTGCTTTATTGTTATTTGGTGGGACTTAGCAAACCGCCGGAACTACTATCATTAGACTGCTTGCAGTTCATTCTGTCCTTTGGACCTACTTTCCAACGTTTGCCATTAACATTTTATTGTTGGCTTCAAACTAGACAATCTGAACAATTACCTACGCATGCTAGGAACTTTGTACTGGATAGTGTCATCGAATCGTCTTCCTCCACTCGTGCCACGCTCCTTCCCACAATTCATCTATTGAATTTCCAAACTCAGGGTATCATCGTAGTCCGAGAGGCCGATGCCTCCACTCGTGTCGCACTCCCTCCTAGGTTTCGTCTACCAAACGCCTGTGCCATTCGTTCCCAGGGTATCATTGTAGTCCAAGAGGCCGATACCGTAGGATTACGAAATCCACGTGCTTCGGGACACCATATTGCCATTGGCGTAGATCTCTGCAGGTGTCATACTCAATTAAAGGTCTAAAATGTCTTTCATTCCTATGTTGTTATTCGAAGCTGTATCCTGAGGTATGACCAGTCTCGCTGCAGCGATAGCAAGATTTCTCTTTCTGAGGCGCATTGCACCCACGGGACACTTGTCCCTCCTCTCCGCAGTTGTAGCATGTTGGGGTTCCGCGTTTCGGGCAATCTCTTGACTTCGTCGCTTTCGCCATACTTCATTTGGCGGTGCAAAGGATGTTATCTCCAGTCCTTCCCAGACTGAGAACGAAAGTCTTGGTCTTCCAAGGACAGGACTACCAACCACAATGTTAGGTCATTCGCACCTTCAATGTATCCTAGGCGTCAAGAATTGCATGCATCCAATAGTGCGAGGTCTGGCCCTTGAAGACACACGCAAGCGAGGGTGCCTATGTCGAAAGCCATTTTGGGATCTTATTGAATGCTCTGTGTGAGTTTCTCGGATGCAGCTCTCAAGACAAGAGGACGTGGTTCGCTCAGTAACATCGTGCAATTACCACATTCTAAGTTGCCCCTCCGTAAAGTCGCTCGAGGAAAAGACTTCTGCAAGTCATGATCCTTCTCAAGTCCTCAGATCCAGTGATTTAAGACCTTCTGTGCAGTACTGACAATGAAAGGTCCTGGAACGCCTATCCAAGCTGGTGGTGGCCGACTCAGTCCTTCTCGTATCGGGCGCTGTTGGGTAGAGCGAGAGCAATTGACGCCCGGAAATCGTGAAGATATCGTTGATCCATCAACGTGCGCATCAATCATGTCCATATCAAGGGGTTGTTGTTCTCTTTTCTCATGAAGTGGTTTAACTACGCATGATCAGTTCCACCTCTACCAGAATCCAAGACTTAGCTACCTCTAGCTGTACTGTGGTATCTCGGCTTTGTTGTGATAGGTTTGCTGGTTGCGAATGATAGATATGGATGATACTTCATTAGGAAGCGACGAAACATTAGTCGCTCTTGAGCCACCAACTTGAGGACGTAGTTAGTCCAAAGGGCTTGTAACGAGGTGGTGTGCTCGGATCATCGTTCGCTTGGTATGTTCGTGAGTGTACTCGCGAATGGCATTGATCTGCCAAACGCAGGGTGACGATGTAAGGGTTCTTCGTCGATATTAGCTCTTGGCTGATAATATCAAGTATCACGTAGAGTAATTTGTTCAAAGGCTTCAGTGTACAGTGGGGTATTCGGTGTCGATGTCTAATCCATCAGGATCTTTCGCTCGCCAAATTTCGATTCTCTAAAATCATCGACCAGGTCGTCGATGGGGATGCCGGACGACTTCCTGCTCGGTGGAGTTTCTTTGATGCATTTCTCTCACCTTCGCCTCTCCATACACTTTTTGTTGCTCCAGGAAAGAGGTTTGAGCATTACATCCGTGAAACCTTATTCGCACCGTGCCTTGGACTTCTGCCAAGGCTTCTACGGCATTACGCTCTTCAATTTCTCGCTTGAATCGGACGACTTCATCCTCAAGCTACCATGTTCGATTCAACTATTGCAACGGCAATTTGTCCGACCTTTCTTTCGAGCAATGAGAGGTTGACGGGATGAGGTAGGTTGACATTCGTTTCCTTTGCATATGTTTGTGGCTAGAAGATTTTCGTTGTCTCCCCAAAGGCTGATACTTCAAGAAGCACCGTCAAATAATACGTTGCGACAGGGAGTCTTGCCATGATATCAGTCAAATGTCTCGCTGCGATTTTTGGGGCTGGTACTATTTGGTATTCGATGAGTGCGACTTAGGTGAAGTTGCGACCTGTTGATTGATATTCTAGACAGGAATTGTAGCATCTGGATTCGTTTGCGGGACGTTGATGTTGGAGATCTCTTGATGGACGGCACTGATCACAGCAATTGTCTGATTGATGCAATCTTTGCTTTCATGGGAGGCTGTGAGGAATGGCGGTCTGACATTTACACAACTTTAGGAGCTGGCTTCAGATTGCAAGCATGGTGTCAAGTTGTCTCGGGAATTTCTGTGTCACCTGTGGTTTCTGTGGACGAAGACCCATCAAATTTTATGTATTTTGATCTTTTCCTAAACGTTCTCGCCCGTAGGCAAGGTGTATACAGCGACTCTTGTGTGCATCGGTAGTTCGAACGGCTCTGATGGACGTTTGCATTTGGTAGGCATATTTGCCGATTAGAATGTATCTCGTCGATTGTGATATTACACGAGACACTTGACCACGAAGGAAAACCTTGCTGAGACATCAAAAAATAAGGAAAGATGTGGTCCTAAGGTCCAGATTCTATGAGCTTGATATGGGCGGACGGTTTCTTGAAGCATTGAGGTATAGATTAGGCGGGAACTGGGTTGAACGGCTTGGAGATGACGTGCTTCTAGTGGATGCTGCTATAATTTTGGCTCTTCCTGGGTTGACGATTGAATCTGATATTTTGCATCAGTCTGTGCTGTAGGAAGTCAGGTTGTCCCTGATGGTGGAGCAGTCAATAAAGGCGAGGAGTCTGCTGCTGCAACTTCATAGTTTGCATTAGTCTGTGGTGAACGAGAACGTTGTGTCCCTGGAGGTTTGATCTTCTTGTGTGATCAGACCACGAGGAAGGTTTCCTGTGCTCTTCTTCTGCAGAGGAGGGATGTCAAATGATGGAACGACCACCTTATGCTGGCGAGCTCTTGACTATTGAGGATATTTCTCGTTGCCTGATTGAAAATAGCGCCAGACAATCTCTCTTAGCTCTCCGTCGTGGATGCACTTGGTACCATTGCGAATGAGGGAGACCTGGCGCATTAGGCCCCTGATTGGAGTTGGCGGAGTGTATCATTGCAAGCCTCCGATAGTGACGCTCTTCGATTCTTGAATGAGGTTCACAGGTAGTATTTTGTCTGATGCTTCGATCTCGATCAGCGCTACACCACTGGCTGATACTTTCAAGACCGCCACCACAGATTCTCCGCCAGCTGCTACCAGCTTGACGAGGTGAATCATGGCAGGTTTCCGTTTGGACTTGTACCCTCATCATTTGTGTAGGAATCCAGGGGCCATGTCTTGAAAGGATTTGGAGAAGTTCTCGATAGAGTTTTTGTCGTTGTCGATCCTCTGTAGGAAGCTAGGAACCACTTCTTCAAAGAATTTGGATACGTCTCCGACAGTGTGGTCGAACTCGTTGGTGTAGATGTCATACGCCCAGTCGAAGAATGTATGTATCCCGATTTTACCAACCAGCCTATGCTTTCGCACGTGATCAACGGTCTGACATTGCAGATCAGGAAGCTGAAATGTATTGGCAAGGCGTATTAGCAGCCTTAATTCTTCGAGTCGAGCATATCGGTTTCCATCATTTGCTGGAAGATTGTCTAGTCTATCTGTGTACAGGTAGTTAAACATCTGATCAAACGGTTCCTGGTTGTAATTTTCGAGGCGTAAGATCTGTTCCTGCTGAAAGCTGTGAGCAGAATTAATCAAAAGTCTTACTTGTTTGAAATGAGGGTTTTGGTTTTCATCACATACCAGGAAGGGGCTAAGTTGTCTTTCGGAGTCAATCTGCTGGGTGTTATGCTGTTCAGACTTGATCTTTGCATGAGCGTCACTATCCTGGTACGGCTGGATTCGATTCGAAGCCTGGATTAAGAGACTGAAAGCATCTGATGATTGATTGATAGGTTCTTGGAGAAGTGTACCGGCAGCCGGATTGACAACTTCTTGTTCCTGGGAAGTCTCGAACTCGGGGCTCCGATGGGACTAATCGTAGGCTTGCATTTAGTAAGGACCATTCTGAGTTTGACCGTATGAGTCCAACGTTAACGGGGATGCAGCTTACCACCCCCTCCCCCCTCCACAGCAATCACCACCACCCCGACGACCATCGTCGCCTCCTTTCTCGGAGGCTTTGCCGACACGAATGCTACGGCCGTCAAATCTAAGTCAGTCAAGATCCAAGAATCAGTGAGTCACCATGGAAGAACATACTCAGCTGTGAGTATATATATATTTACCAGATCCTAATGGCATCTGGGAGAGCGTACACAACGGACAGGCCTATTCAGGCCTGTGGAGGGCAACGAGCCCCCCTGGCGTTGTCTTGTGTAGCTCCAGCAGGTCAAAACCCGCTGAACGACCTGACTTTTTGAGAGAGTGATCGAACTAGCGGCCCGCTAAAGGACATAGGATGTGATTGGTTTGCAATTTAGGTCTAGCTACACCTAGTCTAGTCCAGAATATCCTACGATAGCTGTTCTAATTACACGTGATCGTGCTCAAGGTTTCTGGAGTCTGATCATCCTCCAGTTTCCCAGCTCAGAATTGTCTACCGATCCACTAATCATGATACTTTCCTCGACCCTTGTCCTTGATACACGGCAATCTACGTGGCAGCTATTCTTGTATCGATCGAGGCCTCACAGTCAATCTCGGTGTTCCGAAATTTGAAAAGGTCGGAGACAAAATAAGACTCAATGCTCATACAGGCCTGTTCTGCGACAGGGAGCTGTTCCAACTTTGAATATAAGCGTCAAACTCTGGGATCTGCTAGACTTTGGCTAGGTATTTGTTATGGGGGGGCTTTGGCCGAAGTATTCCGGATGATGCTGACGTTGATTAAGCCAACCAATCCTACTATATTGGCTGAAATATTACCATTCTACAATCGTGAACTGTTTCTGTGACCTAGTGCCATGCAACTTTTAGCTAAGGTATCTGCATCCGGCATCACCTACTACTCGCGTTCTCTCTCGATGAAGTACCTCGTCTATGTACTAGTCAGCCAAGATCATAGGCCGAACTGACTAAAAACAATACGGTTGAAGGTTTGGACTGAAAGAATAAAATTCAAAGCTTGGATACAGGTTCTGTCTGACCTAGGGAGTAGCAGGTCTGGAAGACATGATGGGCGAAAATTCGTTCAGGAACTCTACAGTCAGTCAATTGTCAGCAATCTCTCTAGAAGTAAACCGTGGCAGAAGAATCTGACAGAGTACCAGCCAAACCAATCTGACGGCTAGCATCCCAAATTGACGGCCTAAATGAGTATGGGACCATTTTCTTTGCCAATAACGGTCCAATCTGTTCATCAGACTACACAATTTAGATGGTAGCCAGCCCTATCCATATATCTGCCCCTTTGAAACAAAAAGTAGCAGAATTCGAGAGAGCGAGTGTACTTCCTGCGCCAGAGGATTCTGGATATTTGATGGCAGGTGGATGCAAGCCGCGTCGATTCCGCTGTGTTCATGGAGCAGGTAGGCTGGTGCAAGCTACTTCGACTGTCCTC
The DNA here is from genome assembly GCF_019456465.1 of Bacidia gigantensis. Classification (NCBI taxonomy): domain Eukaryota; kingdom Fungi; phylum Ascomycota; class Lecanoromycetes; order Lecanorales; family Ramalinaceae; genus Bacidia; species Bacidia gigantensis. The sequence continues at coordinate 318,629 of NW_025408612.1, read as the reverse complement.
TGGAATAATTTTTGTAATCGTTCCCTCTCACTGCGTATAATTATTTTCCCTTGCAGCAGACTAGCCTGCCTTCAACCTAATTTGCGTCTACCTAGTCACTGCTTGATGTTGACGTGAGCTGATTCCAGAATTTTGTGAGGATGCAATTTAGCCTCCTACCACTCTCATCACGAGCGTTGTAGGACGAAGCACCGCTTGTGAGGATCGATGTTGGTTCCACTGCCCAAAGCTCATGCGTTGTCGTTGTTGCATCTGAACGAGACCTGCACGACGGCGTCAAAGTGTGGACTAGCTCTGCTAGAATCTGCCTCCCTACCGAAAAATACCAACGCCCATAACCATCAGTGATGGTGACATGGTTGTTGCTTTAGGTATCAGGCATGTCCGGATCGGCAGTCTGTATTGTTGTAGTAATGTCAGCGGCTCTACAGCCTTCTAAGTCAAAGATTTCTGCGGGCAGTGGATGCTGACGTTTTCGGCATCTGCAAATTCAGGACTAGAAAATGTAGAAGAGCAATTGATGTGACTTGGAATGGAGTCTCCCGAACAAGGAATCACCACTGACTATCGTTTTGATTCCATCTCTTTCAGTCTTTTGCTCGACCGACGGCCTCGGCATAGGAATTACTATAGCTGAATAGCCTTGACCATGAGCTTCATTGTGAGCCTATTGCTGGTGATTAATTCTCGTGGCCGTGATGTGAAAGAGGGTTTGTTGATGGCTCGAACTTCTCAGCCAAAAGAGAGCCTAATACAGACCATTAGCCAAAAATTAGCCAGAATAATATTCAGAGCTGAAGTAGCTTGCTATCCTACTACTTAGTGCAGTGATCACTCCTACAAATATGTATCAAGCCTGTCAGTCCTTATAAGCCTAGCTCGGCGAGCACACGGAGACTGCTCCGCGATTTCAACTAAGATATGAACACCTTGAGACCTTGGCTACGTCTTTTGCACTCAAACATATGACTTTGTAAGCTTGTCACTTTGCGTGGTGGACAGAAGAATCTGTGCTTGGAACTTGAGATGACAATTAGTCGGAGATTGTCAAAACTTGTACGGTTATTAGATACCTTCAGTCTGCTTTGTCTGTCATCGACCTTTGGGACTCAGCTAGTGACCAAAGCCTGTCCGTGATGTACTGTAGAGGCTCTCGCCCTGGATATCGTTGAAGAAAAGTGGTCCAAGTCATACTGGATTATCTCAATCTTTCAAATGTACCAAATATTTTAAGATTGTAGGTTTTAATCGTTGGCAGAGACTTCCACTGGGGGAGATGGCCTGGACAAGGCCAACATAATCAATCCAGCGGAAGGCACTCGACAGATTATACGACCCATTGGCTTTGCTGATTCTTGTCCGCCTGAACGTGGGCATGCTACTAATGAATAGCTTTTGCAATGCTCGTTCGGCCGACCAATCGTCTGCACCACCACCACGCTGACCCAGTTCAGGCTTGTACCAAATTTTCTTGCTACCAAGCCTCAAAACTTCGAAATTCTAAACGTTGGCGCCTGATGTACTGTTTCGTCGGGATTCAATTGCAGAATTGGAAATGTCAAGGTTGATTTGCTTTCTGGCCAGGGGTTTGGACCAAACTCTAGGAATTTGAGTCAGCTCCATTCTTTCTCCTGGTAAAACGCACGGTCGACAAACTTGTAGGCCATCTCCCGTCATTTGAAATCACAACTCGTGTTTTCTTCAAAGTAGGCTTGTGATTGTAGTTTTGGAACTCAGGTTCCGAGTTAGGAAAAGCGTGAGGGCATATCTGTAGACGTCCGGATGACAAATAGAGAGATCCTGTGGCCGCAAATGTCTGTTTCCACTCTTGTGACTGCAAAGCATGGATGTCTTACTTCATTCATCGAATGCAAGGCTTGTACTTGCCCCAGTCGATCAGCACGAGTCAGGACGGCTCACAGCCTGGAGCACAGTCAGCCTCAAACGACCATGCCGCACAGCCGGAATACAATTGACTGTGAATAGATGTCAGACACCACTAGGGCGAGGGCTGGAACAGTCTGCTGACGAGGTGCTTACGATTGTGATGGCGGTAAGACATGGTGTATTGAATTTGGGCACGTAATTAACTCACCTCGGATACTAGAAACACCACAAAAGTCTCGGATGAACGACAAATCACGCAGTTACACTCAAAGTCACTTTCTACATTCATCAAGTAACTCATTACCTGGACCCTATGACCGAGCGGGTTGTATGGAAGTGAACGAGGATGTGTGAACGGCGAGTGGAGTGCCAGACCTGTGTCTGCTGCGAGTGATTGCAAGGGGGCAGTGAAGCTACTTCAATGTGTGAACATCTGAGTCACCAACGAGAGTCATTGGGGGCGACATGCAAGAGGATCATGTGCAATAAAAAGTTCAGGTTACACTTTGGTCCATTCTCTAGCGTTGAAGGTTCCAGAAGCCTCCACCCACGGGTATATATTTGGTCCAGCCGCTCCAACTCTTTCTACGTCTTCCACACACCTTTCTTGAGCTCTTCTCATGAGTATCAAGTTCTACCTTTGCCCAACAAGCCCTTTCCGTGAGCACCAAGCCTCCTTGTTGAGCATCGAGCCATCCTCCTCATTACCATACATTCCTCTTCCCCCTGATAATTACACTCTTCACACGAGCGGGAAGCCGAAACAGTCTTGAAGATAGGTATGGGGTCCTCTCCACCAGCATCAAGGTTTCTCAGCTCTCATTATATGTATCAAACTTTCTTCATGAGCATCGAAGTGACCAGGTCCTTTTCATGCGTATCGAGCCTTCATTCTCGTGGGTATCGGACTGACCAAGCCTTCCTTATGAAAAACTGACTAACTAAGCTTCTTTCATAAGCATGACACTGACCAAGCCTCCCTCATGAGCATCAAAATTTACGAACACCAAGCACTCTTATGAGCACCACTTTCTCTTCGCGGCCATCAAGCTTAAACTCAGCATGTTGGTTCAGCACGTCTCTGCCTTCTCAGGATTCGCAGATGGCCTGGATGAAGTGATTACGATTCGGACATAGCCCTCACCGTCACAATGGAGGATGACCTTATGTACCACAAGAGGAATTTTCCGCATCCGGATTACTATACCATCACAAAGACTGCTAGTCAAGCTCGAAAAGACCTGAAGCCCCTCTGTACGACCTCATTTTCGGCGGCTGCTTGGTAACGGACTACAAAAGGATCAGACCATCTTGTGACCCAATCATAAAGAGAAGTCCCCCTACGCAACTTCATATACATCCCGCATCTCGCGCAGGACTATGGAAGGATAGTCATCCATCGAGTCAGCCTACTGGAAAGCCTTTCAACCCTGCGCGAACTCTTATTCCAATTTCATCTCACGTCGGATGTTCTCGATGGCAAGACAAGTGCCGGTTGGCACCTCGGATTCAACAATTACGAAGTGCCTCGCACTAGACGGTGCAAAGATCAAATTACATCATGTCATCTTGTCCATAAAAGTCCGAGTCAAATACAAACAGCTTCTATGCCGCCTAGTGCGACCTCATACGCTCCTTCCTAGGACAAGCGGCTCCCGTCCCTACAAGATAACGCCAAGTCCAGACATCCTGTCATCAAATGTATGACCATCAACTTCCTCATTACACGAGTCATACAGCTGTACGGCGGCCATACACACATGACCTCAGCCAACGGCAAATATCCCGGACTTTCATCTTTCGAACACATATAGCATATACGTCTGGTGCCGTCTACATGGACTACAAGGACTTGAGCCTTGTGAAAGCTGTCACTCGACTGCCTGCTTCAGCATCTGACTTTTTTCTCTACCCATTCCGTCTATGGATGCCTGACCTCTCTGTTGAAACATGAACATGGCTACATTGGCATCCGATCTCAAGCAGATTAAGCCCCAGTCAACGAAATCAAATATGTCAATAAATTTGAGAACCCAGGCGCTCAAAAACAAGGCATCACCCATTCACCTTCTCACTTCAAAGACCTTTACTTGGATGAATCGACTTTTCTTCGTCCGAAAACTCTAAATATATATACTGACGCCCTAGCCCAGGATTCCGCCTTGGTGTACACCCTCATGGGCATTGACTGAAGCAATTCAAGGTACATCAAAGATGAAGATTTTGGAAAAGCAGGGCACATTTCAATCTCCCGTCTGCCATCGTTTGGCATTCTTTTGGCTTCACGGTTACCCGATGACCAAGCGTGTTGGCCCTTGTTCTCAATATGCGTCTGGTGACATGAGAGCTTCAGAGCTCAACGAAGATCGATGCAGCGACAAATAACCAAGAGAATCTTGGCAGCATTAACACCCTGAGGGATCGAACATCAGCTCTCAAGAAAGCTTCTCGCTCGCTCGAGACCATCAACGCAACAACTTCCAAGGTAGCCCGTTAGATTTTGTCTTCAGGAGAACCGGCAAAGAGAAGTTCGAACTTCCTCTGAGCAGCTTGCAGAGAATGTAAAGGGGACAGAGACTTGAGGACACCACGCTTCGCCATCGTGGCTCGGGAAGTCTCGTACGGGACGACGCCCGAAAACCCATTGGTTAAGCTGCAGAAAGGTACGGCAGGGGATGCACGCTCCGCCCAAGCACCCTTATCTCTTCTCGTGGCGATCACACATGGACTGTACGCCAACTGTTGGACTACTTGCCTTGCCAACAACAGTCAAGCTGGATTCCCCAAAGTGGATCGCGCTGGCTCTTCGGGGCACCATTGCCTCTTCGCGACTGGTTGGGGCATTCTGCTGATACCTCAAATATGGTTGAAAGGACGATTAGAGTTGAGATTACTCGTCGACCCGGTATCCATCCTGGTATCGAAGTTACTCAATACGAGTATCGGCGTGTCATCACTAGCTCGAGTTGCAAAGCCGCCAAACTGCTTGGGGACCTGTCCAGTTGTCGTTCTCACTGCCATGCTTTCGCTACTGCTGTATGCCTCAAAACTCAAGGAAGATCCGATGCAGGTCCAATCGAAGATCCAACCACGATGGTTACGCCTGCCTCACTGGCATGTTATCACCCGACAAATGCTATGTTTGATACTTTGTTGCGGCCGACGAGACTACGTGGCCATACCTCTGACGTTGCCTCGTCTGGCTTTCGGCCTCGGAGAGCTGGAAGTCGTGATGACATAAAAGTTGACATGACACTCAAGTCTTGAATTACTGATCGAGTACAACGACAACACGGGGACGAATCAAGTAGATGTTTCAGAGAGGCGCTGTGGGATGCCTCATCGCTGGCTGATTCATACCGCAATGGAAACTCAACTTCAAAGAGAGCAGCCGAAGTCTACCTCGTTGAAGCGTCACCAAGCCTTTGACTTGGTAGTACAGCTCTTGGAGTTCTTCAAGATCGAATCGGCTATGACTGGCAGTGAAAGCCCTCAATCATGATGGAATGCGGCATGTGATGCGGCATGTAGCTCTCCACGATGCTGCAAAGGAAGCTGAGAATCCCTCTCCGAGCCCGAAAAGTCGTTGACGCCGTTGAATGAACAAGGACGACCAGAGAAGACACTTCCAAGGATGGTAGAGGCAAAATCTTGGGTGCACAATGGCAGGGCTTACAAAGACATGGCCTCCATAGATGGGCTCGTCCTCTTCCTGAAGCAGACCCTTACGACGTAGCTATGAAGATGCACCAGATCAAGAAGCAACGACAGGCGTGCTTCAAGTTTCAAGAGGCAACAGATGGGGTCAAGGAGCATGTCGATGGTCAAAAAACGGGGAAGACTTCTGGACATGCGGTCCAAGCTTGTGGGCATACACATCAGTCTCTCCGGGGTAAATTCCTCTGAAGCCGACGCAAAGAACACTCAGACACCCACGCGACCTTTTCAGCCACGTCTCTACACCATGGGAGCCGGCTGACTACTTCCGTACCTAGGCATGTGCAATTGTGGTCCAGCTCTTTAAGAAGCCCATCGCGAGCTTTGGGTGGTAATGCGCGAATACCTCGAGGAACCCCGGACAAGCGTCGGATGGAACGGCTTGATCAACGACCCAGACACCAGGTGCTGTACGATATGCAGTGGATTGGAAACCCTTGCCTCAGCCGTACTCGATGGCATTTCGTTTCCGTGACCACAGGTCACCTATATTCGCCTGCGAAAGCGGGCAAGGATGCTTGGAGCATCGTATATATATAAAATCTTCTTCGAACATTCTGTGTCATCAAGTGTTTGCTGACCACGGGAGGAAAGTCGGCCCATTTGTTGACGAAAGGAGTGTCAAGCGCGAGCAACAGACCTCTATCACTACTTTGTCGCTGATTACAATGATCGAATGCTATTTCGAGTATCATACTCGGGCCGCAGTGAAAGATTTCTGCAACCTGAAGCACCTATCGTGGCGAGGTCTCTTAGCCTTGCTACTACTTTCGCCACCAAGATCGCAGATCTGGTAGAACTCACTCTTGTCTCCCGAGCCATCGACCAATTCACGGAACGTTGACTAACCTATCCCTCGGGCTGTCGAACAAACTCGTCCTGACTCGGGCTATGGCTCCCTTGCTCATCAGAACCACATTTGGTACTCTTGTCCATTTCGCCGCTCCGAATGTCTCCTCTTGCTGTGCAGATGGATGATTCAAATAGAGAGGGTCATTGGAAGAGAATACACTGGAAAACTTAGGTGAAGTTCTGTACAAAAGATCATGAGTATCGATCCTTTCCACGACGGGTCGCCATCTTCACTCTCGATTCCTCCCAGCTCTTTCAACCCAAGTCCTCACGTTCATCCAGCTAGCAAACACGGCGCATACACGAACATGAGAAGACCGTCAAGTTTGAAGGATGGGCGTCCCTGCACAGACCTCAACCGAAGGCTCTAGCGGTGAAAAGTGCTGAACAAAATGCATCTGAAGATTTCGAGAAACTCGAGAACGAGTGGAAAGAAGCAAAGCGAGAAGCTCGAATCGAAGCGGAGTGGAACCCAGTACTCTCACCCGCTCATCGCGTGCCAATGGACACATCAACCCCAAATCGAGCAGTTAATGGCACTGCGGAGACTAGTGCGACGATGCCTGCAAAAGCTGCGGCGCATGGAGCCCAGCCTGGATATGGTCCTCACAAACGCACAACGTCTTCAGGTCTAACGGTCCCGCTTAACGCGTAAGGGATACCAGTGATGCCACTTTTAAAAGCATTTAAGTCGTCGGACACGAAATCACACCGCCGTGAGGACGAATCCACTCGCTCCACGGCGTCAAAAAATTAGCTCAGTAAATATATAAAGATATTGATGCCGTTATTCAAGTCTGGCTAGACCTTGAGACTGGTCACGAATAACGCATCTAGAACTCAAAGGGATCACTGCTTCGTTTCCTTCTGTCGATAGCACCACAAAGCTTCTCAACGTCGCAAATACTGAGGACCAATGGTACTTGGACATTGTCACACGCAGCTTATTTCAAGGTCGAGATAGGGGCGCAGCTCCAGGATGAAATGCACATTGCGACATCGCTTTTTGGACGAGCTGGGCGTCCTAGAGGGAACGCTCGGTTGGGCATTCTCAGTGCCGTCTTTATGACTTCTAGTCGGGGAGTGGGCGAACCACGGGAACGGTATCGAGAAATCCGAGACGAAAGTTGTAGAAGACTCTGGAGAAATCCTTCTACTCAATTAGATATCGAGATCGATTTCAGGAACGACCACCAAAGCTGGAGTCTTGGTATCGAAGCTCACCCAAGGACATGCTCCTTATAAATATATATAATGAAGGCCTCTTTGTTGTGGGTACGGCTGATCTTGTGATGGAGAATGGGCTCGCAAATCCATGGACAGCCACTATGAGAGTGCCGGAACGGCGTCTTAACCAAACGCCGTAAGGCGTAACGCAGCGCAAAAGGTCCTCGGCCTGTATGCTCTCCTTCTAATTGGAAGCCTACAATCATATCAGCAAAAGAGTCTCCCTCTTGGCTCTCTCGACTTCCAGAGCTGCAAGTGGCAACTGCTCCCAGTAAGCACGGATGCTCAATTACTTACTGACCCGTATGGACAGCTAGGTAAGCCAATAAACCACGAGCCGCGATATCTCCGGGATACCCCTCGACCACAAGATTTTCCGCCAAGCTAATGGACATGAGGCTGCTAGAGTACCTGCCTCTGCAACCATGGACGATCGAACAAGCCGACCAGCTGAAATCGTGACTGCCTGGGAGACGCTACAGATCTTCCACCAGGTCCTCGATTAGTACATGTGTTTCGGCGAGTCGTCGCATGGCTCCTGAAGGGATTGGACCCGTCGAGAAGGGAGTGACATACGCCGGGAAACCCTGAGAACGTCAGATTGACAGCAGCGGAGAAAGAATCCATGAGCTATACACTAGGCAAGGTGATTCAATACGATGCCATGCGGGATCAAGAGTGTCAAGCTGACAGTCTGGAAGACTCATCTCTGTGGGGGTGCTGGAGTCTCTCACCAGCAGGTCAGAGAAAGATGAGTGCACAAGAAACCCCAGCTGTCAAAAGCTAGACGTTGCTCGCTTCTAGTGTGTCGTGAGATCCTTCTTGGCTATGAGAATGGCCTCACTCCATCTGAACGAAGAAACCCTCTCAGGTGTTGGGAGAGGACCTTTCTAGTTCATTCTCATAGAACAAGTTATGTCATTTCCTTTACCAGAGACGAGGATAGCGCGGGCTATTGAATTCGGACACAGAGAAAGCGACCCAAGACCTTGAAACTTCGCCTGCCGTCTGAAGACGGGAATCTCAAGCTTTCAGCGTCTGAAAGCCTCTAAATATATATAGAACTCATACCCCCGACCTGTTTCAAGGACAACCGTGAACGATCGGCGGGGCTTGTATCACCAGCTGAAGCTGAAATCATGGCCAGACAGATGTATCGGCATGCGAGGAACATATGGCAAGGCGCTAAAGTGCTGGCAAAAGCGCAGCAACTTGTGCCTGAAATCTGACTCATCTAGCTGCCCTGCATCTCTGAATGTGAGAAGACATTCTGGGAAGGAACGAAGATGTACCTGAACCCCACCAAATTCTTCCCTCAAGCTAGATCTCTCGTCTTTTCGAGGGAGAGAAGCAGACGATTGCAAGAGAAATATTTGATGACACCCGTTCGATCGGAGTTCGACGCCTCGCGATCCTTCAAGAATGCGGCTCCTAGACACAGCGCGATCAACAGAAAACCACCGCCAGGCGGCAGAGACTTGTCAAAAGTGGCACCGCGCGCCCAATATGTGAAGATCGCGCTGAAGTATACTAGGCTCAGCATCGTGGAGATGTGAAATCGGCGCCCCTTACGCGATGTATTATCAAAATACCTCCGCCGAGCTTGACCGTGTCATGAATATCGAACTGGATATCACCATTTCAGCACGCAGAGTAATAGTCATCGACAACACTATCGTCGTTTACGGACTTAGGCTTGTCTACTGGCTCGGGCTGTTTGCTCCAATCATGGAAACTGAAACGCCTCTTTAGGCCACTCTGAGCGACGGCTCGGTTTGCTTTTCTTTATCGTCCTATGAATGTCAACATCAGTTGTAATACGTTCAACATACGCGTTGGTACAACGATGATCCTGGTCACGCGGAGAAAATCAAGCTCTTTCAGCATCTCAACACAGTTTCCGTGACCGCAGCCACGACATCCCTTGGATTCGGGGTGGAGACAAGCACTACAGACGGCCAAGACCGTCCGTTCTAAATATATATATACATCGTCGCTAGAAGCGGCCGGAGAAGTGAAGGCTTTGGTGAGCGATGCGGTCTCCGCTGCGTTGATGGACGCTCCACGTGCGGATCTGCCGAGTTCGAGATCGCCCAGAAGGCGGATCACAAGGAGTCGGCGTACCCAAGAGTATACACTAATTCATTGGTCAACTAAGCTACCGTTGGATGCTGGACTGCCACAGCCTCAGATCAATGAAAACTCTTTCATTGCGCACTTGCCAAATCGTCATTGGAACGCTCTACAGCGACCAATCGCACGGAAGGGAAGAGTAAATTGCTGCCAATCGAGGCTACCGCGGACGGCAAGGCAGAACTAGTCCTGCGAGCCTCGCTGTTCAAGGCCAAAGATGACAAGAACAATCAAAACCGCAACGGTGAATTGCCCTTCAGCACGACCGCAATTTCAATTGCACTTTCTGCTTCTCCGAACAATGGCTCAACCTGGCGAACCGTCCATGCAGCCACTACAACGCCTTTGCTGATGTTGGAGCACATTGGCTGATCAGCCGCCCCAATGATCTTTTGGGGAACATTCGACCCGGCTGAGAAGGAGAGTCATTTCAAGATACGACTCGTCTGGACTGCTATTCAGGTCATCCGACCAAAAATGGTGTCATGTCGAAGCGACGGGAGAAAGAACTTTTCGGTCGACCTCGCTTTCCAGAGAACTTCTTCAAAGCGAGAGCGTTTGGGTAAGACAAGCCGGCGGTGTTAGACACACATCGAGCCAATCACCTCGTCGCCCATTAGTTGCACGGAGGTCGGCAAGCGGTAGGAAACCATGACCGACTAGGTGCCCTGAAGAAGAAGTATGGCGCTTCAACGCGAAGGTCAGCAACAAAGGAGGACATCGGAAACCTACTTCTCCAAAATATTCTCCGCGGGCATATCTCGAAACAACAGGCGGGCTCTTAGCCTTTGCCTCCTCGTTCTTCAAGGGGCCAGGAAAGATGGCTTCGTGGTTGGCGGATGATATCCTCCGCCTGATCTGTGGAGCTTTATCGCAACAGAAGGACTTCAAGTCCGTCGAGGAACAGTCCCTCTAAATATATATATATATATAACAATCTCCCCAAATGCACCAGAACTTGTGAGCTCTAGATGAGAAAGCAGCGCATGAGAAACAACTTGACGCCGAAGCCATGTCGTGGGGTAGCATGGGGGTCAAAACGCCAAACGAGAAGAGGGGGAGGTTGTTGCTCACGATGTGTAGCATTGCGCGGTCCGCGACGAGCGCGTACCAAATCCGGGTTTGGGAGCGCCACATCAGAACTGCTTTGCGCATATTGCATCAGCAGAGTATATCCGCAATTCCGAAAGGGCGTCTTGGAAAGTTCGATTTTACAGAGCGATCCATAGGCTCAAAAGTTCCTCGCCAGCGGAAAAAGTGGTGTGAGCCTTGTGGAGTCAGGATCATGCCCAACAATTGGACCCAGTATCAGAATAGCCTCACCCACTTAGGGAAGGTACGATGCATCAGCATTCCCAAGGAAGGAGTTTCCATAAGCAACATCCAGAACCGAGCAGCGGTGACGATTGATCATCGTTTTTGGAGCAAAGTTCGTGCATCTCTTCCCAGGTTTCGAACGCCATACACCAGTGCCGCATATGGACATGACAATGAGAGCGAACAGCTGAGGCACTTCAGTCAACTCAGGATTAACGGAAGCTGATCGAGAGAGCATTCAGCAAATAGCTGAATGTCGCTATAAATATATATAACACGATGTTTTCAACAGAACCGGACGAGCCAAGACAGGGCACGTACAATAGGCGAAATCAGCCAGCAATGGGTGGATTTAACGGGCCCTCAAGAACAGCCGCAGCACAGTACAAGCCTTCGATGGCCTTGCTGTTCGGCCATTTTTGACAACGCAGAAGCACTTGGGAGCCATTACAAGGACACATCAAACAACTGCAGTACCGACGCCGTGCCGATGACACCGAGCCCCACTAGGGCGATCTACGCTCTTGCATCGAGCCCACCTGCGACTGGGGCGGTATCCAACCCCACCGCAAGAACGGCAAAACAACATGCAACAGGGAATGATCAATGCTCAGCTGGTCACTTGGGTGCCTGCGTGCTTACCGTGGAACTGTTGCGTCACCCACGCTCCTCGACTTTGGCATCACTTGCATCATTGCGCCTTCTTACGCAGACATCTCTTCAAGAACTTTCAACTCTCGCATGCCGCCGCTTGTCAAGAAAAGCCAGGTTAGGTGGGGAAGGTTGCGGAAAAAGCAAAAGCAAGTCGCGGGATCGAGATTGACCTTGTGCACTAGCAGATCAACGATGTCAATAGCAATATGTGAGCGCAGCTTCCACGCGAAGATTTTGTGAGGAAAAAACATTTTCTAGTCAATGAGCCGGATGACATCTGCCTGACGATGCAGATAGATGACGAATTCCAGGCCCGCGAGCGACGCTTGACGGCTTGTCAGACAACGGCACAAATCCTTCTTCTTACATCCACCCAAGGAGGCTCCTGTGGTGCTGACTGAGCTGGCCAAATCCTTCTTCTTACATCCACCCAAGAGGCTCCTGTGGTGCAGGTTGAGCAGGCCAACACTAATCTATGTGCGGAGTTCTCGTACTTGGATCACCTGAGATAGCGACTTGCATCATCGCTCATTGAGCGGATGGTCATTCGGCTGGATTGTTGCTAGCTGACCCGCCACTTCGCCTGGAATAGCTTAACAGGTTGCAATTTAGCTGTCTTCCGAGGTTTATCTAAGCTCTTTGTTGTTCAAAAGCGCAAAGATGGTCTGATATATATAAATATAGCAGTATGGATACTGCAAACAAGGAGGGTCGTAAGGAAAGAGGTGTCATGCAAGAAGAGCGCTATGAAGGGAAGAGCGATGCAAAGCCTGGTCGGTGAGTGAAAGGGGAGGTGAGACTATATTGGCAGAATCCAGACGGCCGATTCTTCAAGAAGCAAGAGCTCTCTAGCCTCCTTTTTCTGTGGATAATTTAGGTCTTTGGGCTTCAAGCTGTGCCTCTTTGTATCGTCGTCATTGCAAAATCATTAAAACCCAGATTCTGACCTATCCGCACGAATGGCAAGTCTTCGTTTGCCTGGGACAGTAGCAATTTGTATAGCAGATGGTTAAGAATCATACTCGTGATCATAAGAAACGGCCTGATCAAGAGCTGCGCCTCATATCATGTCACTTGCTTTGTTTCTCTCATCTGCATACGGGTTTTGCAACCCTGTCGAGCCAAATTGGCGCTCGCAGTAGCTCCAAGTCCTGGGTAACTAGGCTATTCCTCTAGTCCTGTGGACTGCTACTGACCCTCGCTCGCACTACCTCATCCATAGCATCCTTAGCTTTCTCTTTTGCTTCACGGAGAAGTCTCTGATCACATCTTATTGCTCTCAAGTAGGTAGCTCCCCGAGGAGCTCAGTAGTAGCGTATTGCGCTGAGAATATCAAAATGATCTCTGGTCCAATTGGTAGAACTCTGGATGGTATGTGGAAGTACATAGACCTTTGGGGGGAAAAGTCTGACGGTCTGTCGCCTGGTGTTGATCTTGATGTGAGGATGTGGGACGCCATGTAATTCAACATGATATCCTGCATGGGTCATTCGTGTAATCCCCACTGAAAAGACATCGAAGTCTCCAAAAAACCCATCTGCGAATTGTTTGCTGAGCCCAAAAATGTCATTGGTCATTTTCGAGAGGGCGATGTGAGTTTTGATCGAAAGTATATGCTTGACGAAGCGTTCGAACCGTGACGACGTGAACCATCGAGTGTGCATAATTTGCGCCTGGAGACTTGGCTGTTCTCGAGGTTTCGCGAGTTCAAAAGAGTAGTCGAACGTGTAGTGAGGTCTCTTGCATCTCGCTTCCAGGTCTACGAGATGCGAGACTTCGATTTTTCTGAAATTGTAGAATGCGTGCAACATGGTAGCTCTGTAAATAGTCTCTGACGAGAGCTTCTTGCCAAGTACTGGTGACGCGTGCGCCATGCCTGGCTCCAGACACATAGAATAGATTTTTTCGATGATTTCCGTGGGCATTGATTGTAAAGGCATTTTGAAAAATTTCCGGTGGATTGGATACGTCAATTACGGTACAAAGCTGATCAATAAGGTGGATGTAGTGCCTATTTGAATGCACGAGGGTTGCTGGCTTATCGGTCGAGATATAGTATGTGATAGCTGGGGCAACTTGTGCTGCAATACTTGTGCTGTACCAGTAGAACAAGACTGACGTGCTTTACTTGCGGAATGAAAGCGGGTTTGGGAGTAAGCCTTGCTAGGAAGTAATGATATTAGTAGGGATTTCTTGCTGCAAGAGCAGGTGGACAATGAGATATCGTGTCTGTTGAGGATGTCCCGACGGTCAGAGCGGTGCAAGGGTTGTCACAGCTTAACTTCTCCCCCATCGATGTAGGGCTAGAAGCGAGCGAGGTGGTATTATCAATTCGCGGATAATGCCAAGAGAAGATCTTTTTCTACGCATGTGGGCAGAGCATACCTCTTCTGCATCCCATGTAATCATATCATATCATTCTGCGAACTTCGCTGAGGTAGCCATACCCCTCTCCATCCCTGACTTGACCTCCACAATTAGTACTGCGACAGCATGAGCACATTCTCATTGGAGGCTGGTCTCTCTCAATCTTTCGTGGTACACTAACTACCCTGTTTTTCTATCTACAAGGCTAACAAGGTTCGAAGAAATAGTCCAGCCATACAAGCGCCGCTCCCTTGTATTAGGCTTTACACAAACTTACGCTGCAAAGAGCGACCCAAGGTCCTCAGGACCAGCTGTAGACTAGGCCAAGTATAGTTAGCAAGGTACTTTGTAGCGTTAGCGTTAGGGCAGTAATTTTCCCCTGAGATCTGCCTGCCAATTGGGGATCCCTACTCCTACTTTGTTAAAGTCCAGCTAATTCGACTCCCAATTCGCCAATAGGTCAAATGAACCCTCTTATTTATTCTCTTCTTCCTGTAGGTGCATCCCAACCATGCCCTTCACCAATGAACTAGATTTTTGTCGATGCTAGCCAGACAATTGAAAGACAGCATTGCTGATATCCGTATGTGCACTCTGCAACAGGGCTGATGTCCTTTGCTGCAGGGCAATTCTCTCTACCTCATCAGATCTTGAGTTCTTTGAATCATGCTGGGCCATCGGGCCTTGTCCTAGTGGATGCACACTCTCTTTCTTTGTTGCTGCAGATAGCCGAATAATCGTCCAAAGATAGGCGTTAATGACAGAGGAGATATTTGCTTAAAGGATACATAGGCTATTAGACTGTTGAGGGCTCAATTGTGATGCGTTGTCCGCGTACTTCGTGAGATCATACCTACACCAGGATCAGCCAAGTTTAGAAAGACGCAAGATGAAGGCGACTTCTCCCTTGCTCGATCTCTTCCGTATAGCGTCACAAGCTAGAAATTGGAGTGACTGCAGCAGCCAATGTATTGACCGGCTTCCAAGCTCTTTCAATCTGATCGAGGAATATTCCAATATCCAGCGAGCAGAGGTGTAATAGGCAACGAGGAATCAATGGGCTTCATTGGAAGGTCAGGGATCAATAAGTTAAGACAGGGTTCTGGAGAACAGTAGCAAGGCTGCGTCTTGACCATTACCTGAGCGTCGATACTTTGTGAAAGGGTGATGCTAGGTAGGTATGCTAGAAAATAGCCATAGTCTAGGGTGCAGAGTCAGCAAAAATCTGATGTGGGCGATTGAGGAGTACAAAGGACCGCAAGTGTCCGGTTGATGTGATCAGCGCCCTAGCCCTTGCTGTTCCGTACTGCAATTGAGGATCTGTAGGCGTCTGGACTTTGAAGCACGTTCCATTGGAATGAAACTAGTTTGTACGAAGGGTCTTCTTATGAGACTTGTTGCACTGAATAACGGGCTACTTCTGACGTAGATTTTGGTAGCTACACGGGTACTTGGGACTGATCAGACGTGTTTGATCATGCTTCAAATAGGAGGATAGAGAAGAGGGTCTCCCAGTACTGCAAAATAGAATGTTCAAGCTTTGTTTGCTCAACATGGCGGCTAGTGACTGCCGCTTGCACTCTCTCAATTGAGCCTAACGTGCTCGCCTGATATTGCCTTCCTGCAACCAAGCGTCAGAACAAATACTTCCACCTTCCTCTGAGCAGACATCATCCAGCTTCCAAGCATTGCTTCATCCTTCCAACATGGACCAATACATCTGCTCAAACCCTCCCAGCGAGCTCTACCGCATCCAGTACTCACAAAGCCATACTACCTTCTCCACAGAAACAGGCTTTAAAGCCAAGGATACCACTACGACCTTTGGCTTTACTGATGAGACAAAATTTACGCAGGCCATCGAGAAACATTTCACATGGGGCAATCGGGATGCTTCTCCGTTCATTTCTCTCTTTTCTAACCGTGAGCACGCTGAGAATTGGGGATGCAAGGAGCCTTGGAACCACCGTGGTGGAAAAGGTGACTGGGCACTTTGTACCATTTCCACAGACAAGTTGGAGGGCATGAAATTGTTCAAGCTTAGCGACCTGGTGGAAAAGCTACAAGTCGAGATCCCCGAGCGTGCATCGCAGCATATTCACGGGGCCTACATCTGTCTCTATGGTATTCCTGCATCAGCGATTATCGACAAGACTTCTGGTACAGATGTCGCGTCTGGTAAGTACTCTGAGTTAAATCTAAGTGAGTGTTTAGCTGACAAAAGGAAGATCGTGACAGCCGACGAGAGAGTGCAATCGATATGTGGGATTATCTTGGAGAGTGTGGTGATAATGATAGCCATCGGGAGATGATGCAGGAAAATTACAATACTATCATTGAGAAGAACATAGAGGGCGGTTGGTAGCAAGATTATACTATGTCGAGACGTTTGGATAGCCTCTATTGACTTCGCGAGTTTATTGTGCTGTTTTAAATCCGCTGACATGTGAATTGAAGCCCTTTGTGTATGTCAAGTTCATGGCCTGGCAGCCGAGATTTGGCTGCAATAGGAACTGGCTTCCACTCCAAGGCAGACACCCAGTCCACTTCAGCGGACTGTAGCAATGGCGTTCCTCAAAGATAGTATTTCTCTAGCGCGGTACTCTTTCTGTTGCTCAAATGTCGATTTAAGATCTGAGGCTGACATCCTTCTGGTGTTTCTCTACTCAACACTCCCGATTTTAAGAAGTACCCGGCTTTGCCTAAGCTTCCCATGTATCTGATGTATCTTCAGAATACATCACTATCGACCCAGAGAGGATCTTGGCAGAGGTAGACGGTCGAAGATTGGCTGGAAAGCAGAAGGGTAAGGCTTGAGTAATAATCTCCCAGCTCTGCGAGGAATGCATGTTGCGGCACCCTTTGGAGTTTCTGTGGAAGTGCAAGGCAAGCACCAAGTTTTCGTAAGGCGTAGACTGAAGCCACTTGGCCAGCTGTCTCTGATGATTAGTGTCCAGCAATATAGCACGCTTTGATGTGACATGCTGACCAAGAATGAGAAGAGATTAAGGAGATGGTGTCCACAGTTCCCTTTGTTGTACCCGTGCTTTCTTCAACAGCGACATTCCGCGGACTGCCTACCTAATCGCCCCACAGTAAGGGTGTCAGCCATGATGTAAATCCTCGACTCAATTGTCGGATTTTGTATGGCGTTGAAGGTGAGTCTGAAGACGTGAAGATGTTTCGAAGGACTGCTGCTGGGTCGATCAGGTCCCAAGGTTTCGAAGCTACGTCGAAGGTCCTCAATCCCGGATTATTGGAGACGTCTTCTTTCTCCATCCAAAGCTTCTCGAGATCTGAGTTGGGATACATCTGAAGGTAGTCGTTGATTGACATTCCGTATTTTCCAGGCATGTGCAAATCGTATCCTGCACCGATGAAATGTTCAAGGATATTTGGTGCTTACAACGTAATTGCAAGGTGCCAGTGATAATCCCCATACATATCCTCAGCATTGAGATTGACGTCATAATTGATGAGCAGCTCGGCAGTGTCCACAGCGTCGACTTGTAGAGCTTCATGCATTGCCGTCACGCCATTGGCGTTCGTAGCGCTGGCATTGGCACCGTTCCCAAGCAAGAAGTATGTGTTCTCGATACGGCTGTCCGAGCGAGCTGCATAATGAAGAGGTGTCTCTTTGAGGGCGTCATCACTTCCTATGGAGCCACCAGCAGTAACAAGCATCTCTAGGATCTCGGTGTAACTTGTTCCGGCATCATTTTGCATGAGAGTTTCGCCTTGGTAATCTGCGTTGTTCGGGTTTGCGTTAAAGCATAGTAGTGTCCTGCATGCATGGATGTCATGGCGAAGAGCAGCCCACCATAGGGCAGACCGATTATGATAGTCCGTTGCTTTGGCTAGCTCCGGTTGGTCTCTCAGTACCTCTTGGAGATCCCTTGAAGATCGGCCTAGTACGATCCGGTGGGCAAGCGATAGTTGCTGATCTTCAAGGTAGTCTTCCAGGTTCATAAGGTGGGAAATGAGTGGTGCATTTGGACTGACTTTCCCATATACGTGTCGAAAAGCGGCATCAATGGTCTCCCTATTACAGGTCAGTATTCGGGAGAATCAAAGGGAGGGACTTTCGTACAGGCCTTCGAACGTCGTCTCCTCGGTGGATGCGCCGTGGTCTAGGAGGAATTGTATGAACTAGGCCTGACCACACCAAATCGCGACCTGTTTGACGTGAGTACATCTGATTCCGCAAATCATGCCATGCTCCCTCACACTGGGAAACCTACCAACAACGCGCTCTGACCCTCCTCTGGATTGGCGTCGTGAATGGACGTTTGCCAGAGATGTAAAGGTACTGTAGGCCTGTGACATCTCCAGCCTGAGCGAAACGATAAGCATCTGAAGGAAATGCTTTGTCTTCACCAGAACATCTTCCAGAGTCCCTGTACCCATTATTTTAATGATTTCGGGCGGTTGGGGGGGGGGGGGAAGTCTCCCCGCACGGCATCTCATTGGTCTTGGATGCCTGTAATTTGCCTTGTGGCGCCTGCAAGCCAAGCAAACCAATGCAAGGATGGATCGGCGGTGCTTTGAGGCTCGGAGGCTCGGAGCACCCGTGTCGTCGATTATTCTCCAACAACAATCAGACTTCATATCATTTGATGCATTCCGTCGCCAATGGCATCATTTTTGAGAAGTTGAAGCAATCCCGCAAGATCCCATCGTTGGTATCTCTTGGGGGTGCTCAGGAGCGTACGTGCAATACCGATTTCGACAAGGCTACCGTGGCAGCCGCGCGTCAGCTCAGAATCAGAGGTGATGGAAGCAGCTGCTAGTATTGTCACACTCCTGGGCCTAGCTTTGCATTCTTCGCAAGGGTTGTATACCACAATATCAAGCATCCAGAATGCCCCGCAAACGATACGACAAACAACGTCTAACGTTCACAATCTATCGAAAGTCTTTGGGCAGCTTGTTAGCAGCAACAGTCTCCATTTGTCAAATGATTTGCCCGAATTGGTCAGGGAATGTACCGAGAATCTGGAGCTGTTTCGCCGGAAGCTGGAAAAGCTATCCCCACAGAAGCGCAATAAAGCTGCGGTGGTATGGCAAAATGTGAAGAGCATGATTCAAGAGAAAGAACTAGACAGGATGTCACGACTTGTGCAGGACCACCTCACTACCCTACAGCTTCAACTGCGAGTTCTAGAAGGGTTCGTATAACTTTGAATGGCTCCTTGAAGCCGCGAGACTCACCTTGTGACAGGAACCGGATCGAAGATGTACAGATGCTGGCAAACAGACTGATTGCATTAGTAACAGATCACGAAGAGCACCGTAGGGAGTCGGCCTCGACCTTCGCTGATTCTATGCGGATAGGTCATGAGACTACCTACTCTTCACTTCAGAATCATTCCAACTCCTTTCAACAATTTGGGGACAAATTCCAAGATTTCTCGACAACACTAGCTGGTTCCATGCGGAAAGGGTACGAGACTACACATTCTCTGCTTCAGAATTGTACCAATGCTGTTCAACAACAAGGAGATAAGATGCAAGAGCTCTCAAGCCTGTCAGTCGATCAGAACGCAAATTTGCAGCGTAAGATTGAACTTCTCCTGGAGCGTCTTCCACCAGCCTCGTCAGTAGCGCATGCAGCAATGGCCCCTACCGAAGATCTCCCTCGTCAGACTTCAGAAGACACCAGCCGAGATGACAGAGCTTCCATGGCACCGAATGCCGCGGTCGCAGAAGACGGCCTCCAGGAAGCCCTCCAACGACTATCTCAGCTAGCCCACGACACCGACAAAATTGTTTTCTCCGAAGCAGCAGAGGCCATCATTGACGACATCGAGCAAATCTTGGCTCAGGCTGATCAAGAATCTCTTCAGGCGTCAAGGCGCAGAGAGGGAAAACGGAAAAAGAGGTCTTACGACGACATCGATGAAGTAGAGGAAAAGAATCTTCAACGAAACGTGAAACGTATGAGTGGTCATCTAGTGACGTCCCATTGTATCACAGTTAATGAGAAAGGTCGGTCTACAATCCACATGAGTCTCAATTGATCACCACTGCTTGTAATTGTATTTGTTCTAACCACTTCCGTTCGCGCAGCTTATCGACCGGCCCCAAAACGAACAAGACAAATCAAATGCAGCCAGTCGTATCAAGAATGTAAGACACAAGCTGGTACCCTCAGTTTTCAGATGAATCGTGGAACGCGACTGAACAGGATGCTCAAATTCGAATACGCAGGACAAGAGCACAAGGGGCATGGAGAAGTGGAGGATGAAGAAGAAGAAATTCTTGATGCTTGTGTTTCGTTTCTTCCTAACAACAGACAAAATCCTTGGGTATCTGTTGCATTCCAACAAAGGATATCGTATACGGGATCATTCCTCCACAAACCCATTCTTAGTGTATCGCTCTTGTTTCCTGAAGACTCGAAATGCTTCCAATTAATCAGAGAGGGAGACATAGAAGGATTGATTCGAGCAATGAGTCTGAAGGAAGTACGCCTCAATGACCGTGACATTTATGGACGGTGTCTACTGCACGTGAGTCGCCAGTGCCCTTCTAATAGCAATTTATTCCTCTGTCTGAATTCGTCTGAAATGAGCACACATAGTACGCTATGTACTTCAGGCAGCCGAGCATATGCAGTTTTCTAATTGACCAGGGCTCCAACGTTAATTTTTTCGAGCCAGATATCCGGAGTCCAAGAGCAATGTAGGTAGTCAGGTCCGCAGTTATGCTGCTAGCTTGTTGACGTTTCAATCAGGGTGCCGTCATTAACAAAATGGAGTCCCTACGACTGCGCGATGAACGCGGGAGACTTGAATCGGGGTATACATTGTCGACGGCTGTTCATGGAGGCTGGTGCTGACCCGACTGTCGCAAGCCCCACACTTTATGCTAGAAATCATTGGGAAGACGTCTTATTCACTGGGACTGCGGTGCTTTGAGACTCTGAAACTCTAGAAGAAGAAAACGTCTGACGAGCAAACAGGATTATTTGCGTCTTGTATTAGACCACGGCCTCCATTTCCTCCATTCCTATGAAGCGATCCCTATGCACTCACTGATATCAGAGGTAGTGAAAATGCCTTCTCATAAGACTCAAGAAAAAGTGGCGTTGCTACTCCAAAGGCAAGGAAAGGATGGTTTGCCACACCAGTCTTTGCAAGGTTGTCTCATTAACGCTTGCGCTAAAAGCAATTTTCACGATAACATGGATTTAATGAAAGATCTTTTTGTTATCCTGATTAAGGCTGGCGCTAATGTCTATGAGGAGGATCGCGACGGTACTCCAGTCTCTAATTTTATACTTCACTTAGAACGGGAAGTACCTCCTGGACTGCAGCAAGCATACTTTGGTCTAATGAAGAATTGGATATCAGCGTTAGGAGCGTGCGGATATGACGCACAGGAAGTCTTGTCAAGAACACTGAAGCCAGAAGACGTTTCTGTCATCATGAAAGGGGAAATACCAAGAGGGATGACATTGTCAGAATATAAGGACTTGTTACACCGCAGGTGGGACCGGGAAAGAGAAATGTCGCGCTGGTGTGATATGTCTAAGAATCCGTGGTTAAAGGATTGGTGATTAAAGAATCCAGGCTCACTGAGAAAATTCCGTCTCAATAGGTAGCAGCCCATTCCTGTCTCAAAAGGATGTGACGGCCTTGAACTTGGCACCTTCTTGGTCTGATCTACTTCCTTCAAACGCTTCCACTATGTCTCATCACACACGTGTCTACATATACCAGCATTCCTCATCGCTCAAGCTGCCATCGTTCCCGATCTCGAATCGCTAAAGTCATACCGCGAAAACAAAGACCTGTTCATTCCCTTATCTTTCCCTTCACGCCATGTAGCTTGTCTCACTCTGTACGAATTCCATTGGCTATGTCTACCATATTATTCCCCATCACTCCCCTAATGCCGATGTCCACTCCTACATTGAGCCCGCGAAACGTTTGACTAGTTTCACAGGGCTGATCCTGCTCTAGGTAGTACAGAAGCTCAGAAATATAAGGTTTGTTTTCTTCCTCCCTGTAGACATCAGCGCAAGTCTGAATCGGGAGTACAAAGAGCTCCGCCATCATATACAGTGAGCCACTCGTGCGACCTTGAGTACAAGCTGTTGACCAGCTCCTGCCCTTTACTCAGGACAGGCTGAGTTTGAAGAGGTAGCATCTCATCGGTGTTTTCGATGGCGATATGTGATTGAGTACCTCTGTTACTTGACTGCCCCAGGATGATGCTCCAGTCTACAACCTAGCCATCCCGTGCCTCCTCCAGAAGATACAGCACCTATTTATGTGCTTATTCCACAGTGATTAGATGTGGTCTACTGCTGTAGGATGGCAAGTTTCCCTTTGAAGGCACTTCCGTGGCATCAGCTCATCGGCTGAGTTACTTGAGCGATCCATGTACTTGTGGACGATGCTCCAGTCCGCATCGTATTCGTTCATTGTCTGTTGCACCGTGTCAATCTATCCTCTAGTCAGATCGGCCACTCGTCGTATTCTTCCACAGTACTCCAGTTCGCGTCGATCCCGTTGGTCGCCAGTTCTGTTGGCTCTGACATTCCGTTCAGCCACAAGAGCATGAATACCGTTCGCCCAATATTTTTATTTATAACTTCCAAGAGGTGTAATTACCTAAACGTACATTGCCTGTTCCCTGATCCCTGGAGTCTCAAATGCTTTATTAAGCGGGAAATGGGATATATTGGCTAATTCTTGTAGTCGTAGAGCCTCAGCTTCGCTGAAGTCGTAGAATGAGACGCTCGTTATGAACTTCCCACTTACTGCGTTTTAGTGGCTGTTTCGACCTCACCATCTCCTCTGAGATCTGATGATCCTCACTTTCGACACTTTTCAAGCCTTATTTGCTGATTTTACAGGTTCTTGCGGAGCTGCGAGAGAGGCCATTCGATGACCACTTGAGCTTTGCCACCACCGTAGGCGGGATTGATGGTGGTATGCTGTGTATATATCGAGATATCAGAGGATACCGCACTCGATCAGTTTCGAAATATGGTGAAGAATTGCATTAGCCGATGCATTGAAGTTCATATGGGCTACTACAATGTCCGTGGGACGTATGAATTGGAAATGTTCGTCGCTGTGGCAGAACAGAAGCGACAATCAAGGGAACTTAGGTTGGATTTCAGACCTCGAATTCCGCCCACTCATATGAAATGGACGTTATGGCCTACCTGCCAATGTTCCATGTACCGAAATTTCTGCTATGAATTTCCCAACATCTTTCCTCATCTCTATTCGATGCGTGCTTGAAAGCCTGCCGCTGAGTAGGTGTCCGCGTCGGATCTCAGCCTGTGTTCTTGACAGGCATATGAGATATTAAAATGGCTGGGCCTGAATTTTAGGCCTTTCTGTCTATCCAGAGCGTCCGAGCCCACCAATTCGATTGCCCGAGATGTGCCCGACACTTAGTCCGTGCCTCCGTGATTCAAAAGCGGTACTCCTCGGGGTAGCCTCAGCCCTGCAGCTTTTGGGTCCGTCACTTCGAGAGTGAGCTCTAGCCTCGGGGTGAAACGCAGCTTCGGTGGCAGGGTAAAGGCTATGGCTTCGAGACACTTGTATTTGCGGCTCAGCTAGAGCTCCCATTTAGCATACCGATCTAAGCACGCCTAGACCTCCGCCGAGATGACCGTGCTCGTAGTTAGGATCCCGAGTACCGCATTCTCGCCCAGTTGTATAGTTGACGTAGGCCCAAGATGCCGGAACCGAAGCTTTTTACCAGGACATAGCCGTAAATCTATAGTCGATTTCGATTGGGAACGCGATCAGACTGCCGTGACTGGACTGGGCTTTATTGTCGGGCCCCGACTGTTGTTCCATCTCGTCTCCATTTAGGGTTCTGCTGGGGGTCTGATATGGGTGGTCAGAACAGACCAGGGCTTGCATTGTGACGATACTTGTACGCATTGCAAAGGAGGGTACCACACGGTGCAGAGGAGGTTACCACATAGGCATAGAAAGAAGAGGACCCGCTGTCCTGTGGTCCTGGCAGTCGTTGCAGTTTCACTACGATCTCCAAAGGACCCTTCCAATTTTGAGTCCTCTTTAAAAATGCCAACGATACCCAGATTGCCATGCTGGATGTGACGTCTAGAAGGCATTGATGACCTGCTAGCGTACGCCAGACATTGTGTAAGGACCGAATGCAGCTATCGTGTAAAACCCTGTCAGATGTACATTGCCCTGGTTTGTAAGCGGCTGAAGCAAGTGTGGCTTCTCTCTTGGCTCTGCCTCTCCGGTTGAATATGGCTTCGTACCCTTGCACCGCTCTCGACCTCGATATTCTGCAGAAGTAACCGTCGTAGGAGTGAAGATGTGTCGAAGTTTCCTATGAGCTGCTCGAAGGATGAATGAGTCGTGATTCGTAGAATTGCATGGCTGTCTTGAGCTTGTCCACTCCACCAGGGTTGTGGCGACGCGAAAATGGCGCAACGACTTGTGCTTGCTTGCTTGCATGATGACATTCGACCAGGGAATTGTTTGATTTCGAAGTCGCAGCCTGGCCACATGCTAGAGCAGAGAGATTTGGATTTTCTCTCAATAAGTCCTATGGAAAGATTTTGTATGTGAGAACAAATCAGTGTTGCCTCGATTCGTCATTGGTCAGACAAGCAGACGTCAAAGGACTCAATGAGACCGGTCTGCTGCATCGTGCCAGTTGCGCCTGGACTCTGCCCAATTGCACCAGATACCGGAAATCCTCCTTGTTATAAGTGAAAGAAAGGAGGAATCGAGGCTGATATTCGCTGAATCCAAGGAGTTTTGGAAAATTCAGTCAATCAGTGAACATGCCCTCCTTGATCGGATGTTAGTAAAGCCGAGCCCCATTGGAGTGTTCTGTGCTGTGTAGTGTCTTCAACCCATCGCGGAAGCCGTACATCATCGCTCCAGATACCAAAGAGAAGCTGTTTGTGCATGCTTGCACGTGGACTCGCTATAGAAAAAACAAGGCGAATGCTTTCCGATGTGTGAGAGCGAAGACATGGTCTCCGCTTGAGACGCATTACAGTTCTTGTGGAAGGCTCGTTGACACGGTAAAAGGACGTTCATTCATCCCAGATGGTATCGAACATCGTGAGAGATCCCAAGAACAAGCCGCTTTAGAGTGAATGGTGAGATCAACGCGACGACAAGTTCGAGGGTGTAGGCAAACAAACGACCACCGCTTAGGGAGCCAATGTACTCCATGTACGATAGGTCTGCTGGCGACTATTTTAGTTGAGCTATCAGAGCATGATCAAGGCAGAGCCGTTCGTAAGGTCTCCCGGAAAGGTTAACCATTCGCTGCGATGCGTTGCAGTTCATATGGTGTGCACAGAGGCATTTTTGGGTCACTGGTATTCCAGGAGCTCCGAAAGTCGGAAGGGGCTCGAAGGGTGGAATGGCAGGTCGGGACCGAAGACGTCGATGGTTTTGTTGGCACAAGGGACTTCGATGGGCTTGCTTGCATGATACGATCCATGTGAAGACCGTTCATGAATCTGTACACCTCCTGAGAGACGGTCAGTAAGAGCCCTTGCAATGAAGAGGTATTGTCGTATATATATAATTATGAAGCCATCAGAAAGGCTGTGATGCTTGAGAAGAAAGTAAGAAAAGAGAGGGAGAGGAGGGGGTTTATATAGGCAAGGGGGGGTGTACACACCTGATTTCACGGGAAGCGTGACGCAAGTCTGTGACTGATCACACGTCTGTATACGTGTGAACACCTTAAATATTCGCCATGAATGCCAGTGAGACATGCTCGGACGCTGGAAAGTGAGGGAAGTGTGAATCGGTATCGTGAGTGACTCGTGTGATGAAGTCTCACACGCTTCACACTCAGGTGAATCTGAAAAGTGTCTCTCATGATGTCTCAGGTGATTGCAAAGAAAACAAACCTCGATGATGTCTCAGCAGGCGTCAGTGTGAAGATTCTGCTTGTGAAGGGAGCGGCGTGGAAGAGTCACCGTCAGGTGTGCCCTCACTAGCGCGAGATATGAAGCTTAAGCGAGATTTGCAGCTTGACGCGTATGCGGTATCAGTGATAGTTTACGAATTATGACTATACGAGTTGCTATACACAGTCCTAATCATTCATCACACCTTGACTGTCTCGATTTATACTTGAACTACTGGTATCCTTATTCCAAACCACCTGTCAAACCCTCAGTAGGATCCTCCCCTCCCTCCTCAACCCTCGTCAATCCACAATTCTTCCTCAAACCATCCACACACCTACTCACACCCCTCAGCAACACTGACCTCCTGACACCCCTGGGCTCCCAACTCCCAATGGTCACACAGCGTGTCACACTTCACACCGGGGGCGACAAAGACCCTGCCCTCCTGATAGGGCGTCGTGAGGCGCCACTGCACGCCGCGATCACTAGGCGGAGCGGCCGTATTGGCGCGGTAGCCTGCGCGGCAGGCACAATATGTGTAGGTGCTGACCAGGGAGCATGAGGTCGTCTGATCGCAGATATTGTTTAGGGGTTGGGGGAGCATGTGCTGCAGGTGTCACGGGCGGTGAGGGGGCTGGTGAGGGCGAAAGGAAGGAGAAGGAGGGAGGAGAGGGTTAAAGCAGTAGGGAAGTACATGATTGCTGTAGGGTTGGGAGATGGTAGGTACTTTTGTTGGTGAGGCTTAATGGAGGTGGATGGCTTGACTAGTGGTTGGGATAGAACTTGGAGTGGATAGCTCGATAGAAAGGTTGATGTGAGATAGATGCTGATGGGAAAGATCAGTCAAATACTTAACATGATATCAAACTTGTTTTACGAGGTGCCCTCCTAATGATCTTGAGATGATCTTCAGCTTCAATTTTGAGAACATCAAGGTACGACAATTACAAGGCTGTGAAGGTCACGGTAACATCGGCTTATAGATGGCTCTCTCCTCGTTCATTGGGTTTCCAATCCAATGTGGACGGCTCCGACCACGAGGCTTGTAAAAGTCGTTTGCCCCGTAAAGGGGTCTCGAGGGAGGAGCGCCAATCGCAGGATCCTTCTACTTTGGCCGTCTGTAGGTCGGAGACACGCGACTCGTAGACCATCATGTGAGTCGCAGGGGCTGTGTTAAGCATTCCGAGGTAAACCTCTTCGAGTCAGCTTACTCAACCGGCGCAATAAGCCTCCGGACGAGGCTGACTCTGAGAGACCTATTTTAAGATTCTCGCGCGGTCATGGTCTTCAGAGAGGACTCGCGAGGTTTTCAGACCAAAGACCATAGGGGCTTGCGGCGATGTTGATTATGCAATTGACGGCTTTTGAGGACCAAGCACTTCCGTGTCGATCGTCACCAAGGAATTTCGAGCACTTACATGTAGTACGCTGACCAAAAGACGGAAAAGCTACGGTACAGTAGGCCTCAGAGACGGAAGCACACGACGTAGTCTGAAGTAGGACGATGTGGTGAGTCGATGATATTGCCAAAGGTTCAATGCCGTGGCCAATATCTATACTGCTGTGCTGATGGAAATATTGAATCGATGCTGCTAAGGACTAGCGCTGCACATGCTACCATACTTGATTGTGAAGGAGCGCAAGAATGTGACAACTGACATTTCCACTTTACCGTTAGCCTAGTAAGTCCCAGCGGATGTGAAGGAAAGCGAGATCTGCAGACGTACAAATACAGAACGCATGCAGAACTCCTAGAGACTTGCCGTCTCTCATTGCTTCATTTTGGCAGGAGCAATCGCCATGTTCCTCTGCCCCAATGACTTCAAATTTCACCCAACTTTATTGGATTGATGTAGGCGAATACGAGTCAGCAGGGTATGTCAAGTGAGGTCGCTTGGTCTGGACTCATTTGGTATGGTCTATGACTCTGGGGAATTAGGCAAGCATATGGTCTGCTTCGAGAGATATTCCATTCTCGTTAGGCAGAGTTGAAGGCGAAAGCGAAAGCGAACCCTTCCAGGCCGGTGCGCGCACGACGAACACCCTACTGAAGATGATGACTGCATGCCTGAATGAGCTGTTTCTTAGATTGCGAAATGTGGCGTTTCTGTCACTGGCCTCGTTCTCGATATACGAGTCTTTGACAGTCTTAAAAAGTTGATGGAGGACGGAGGCATTGGCTAGAATACCGGACAAGATGAAAGCTGCCTTGCTCTTGGCACGGAGAAAAAGTGGCTGAGTTCATGCAGCTGAACTCGGTGACCGAGAGTTTCGCATTTCCGACGCCCGCTAGGGGCGAGACTCGGCCGTTTGTATTGACGTTCATCTCGATGTTGCTGCAAGGAACAGAACAGAACAGTTCCCTCGTGGGATGCAATGATCATCATGGGTCTCGTGCTTCAAGCATAAGGCTGAGCCGCTCCGCTGGAACTGCAAGTACTGAACTTGCCGAAGGATCTGCATGATCCTTCTCGATAATTTTACGCGAACTCATCTCCTTAAGCAACAATCTGTCTCGAGTTCACCACCGACCTGCCAACGGCTATAGTCAGCTGATCTTCGAAGTAAACACTGAGATTTATCAAACAGAAACAGCAATGGCGCGGGTAACGCCTGCCTGGAGGCACGTTTCACTGACGAGCTTACCATAAGCATCTTCCAGCCTTACTTAACCGTAATCGCGAAAATTCCTCAAAAATTGGAGGGTGGTCGAGAACATCGAAGCGACCCACCTTTTACGGTCAAACATTGCATGTGGCCTCGTGGCACATACATATTGACGCACATGACATGATGCGGGTACAGTAATGCTTCCCTCCAACATCCTCAAAAAAGGGCTGGTGTATATACTAGGAACCAAGAGCGGAACTCAAGTCGCAAACACCTAGCAAAGCTGCCGTATGATAGGATAGGATGAATGCGGGATCACACGGCATAGCTTGTGGCTCGAAGGGTAGCGTTGACAACGGACCACAACCACGGACCATTGTTGCTCCTGAAGGCTTTGGAACATGATATGCGAAAAAGGACCTTAGTCAGGCTTCAAGCAGGAAAGACATCAGGTTGGGCTGCGATAGATCGTCGTCCTGGCGGCTTAGATCCTGCCTCTGAACAGGTGCTCGTTCACCTTCTTCAAGACAACCCCCGATGCAAGACGACAATCGACACAGTCAGTGACCTTTGAATGCCTCTCGAGGTGGAGGCCAAGAAGGCTGACTGTAGAGATGCAGAGCAGAGCCACAGAGTGAGAATCTTGACGATGACCCCCTGAAGCTACTTACTAAGCTAGCGTCCCGGATCGGCGAATAGAATAAGCGCAAGCCACTTCCGTCAGCCTTATTCAGGATTTGATGCAACGTCCCAGGTGGAGCATCATTATCATCATTATCAGCCTAAGAGAGACATCAACCACTTCTGGAATAGCGATCTCCTGCTCTTCGAACCCCTCTACATTCCTGCGGATGCTTGAATGTTACATCGCCCCAATTCTGAGGTCCGATATCGCCGTCTATTGTCATTCTAGTCGAAACCAACAGCGCCTGATAACTGCCCAGCACCTCATGTTCCACCTAAGCCCACGTGACACCAAATGAGGCCACAGTAAAGTCTCCGCTCACTTATGCCCCATCGGGAACATCTGGATTAAGGTGGAAAGACTAAGAGCACAGGACACCCGATCTGACGTTATCTTCGTATCTACAGCTTGCAAGATGGAACTAAACAAGCGAAGCAGCCGGACGGTCTCCACAAATCAAAGCTTCTGTAGCTTCCTCTTCTCCTCTTTTCCAGGGCGCGGGAGACATACATGCATCCGCTGCGAGCTTCTTCTCGCTGAATTACAACCCACACGATGACCTCCATTCCCATGAGCCTGCATGAGTCGGGTTTTCGACTGCGTTTCCCGTGCCTGCGCTCGCTTCATGACGCGATGATCTGCAGGATATCCAATCAATGAATCACTAGACGCCTCAACGGTGCTGACGATCGCTCCATCTCGAGCCCATTTCACGTGCCACACCACGTTTTCATGCACGGCCTGACTCCACTTCTTCATTCAACGGAGTCTTTGACTCGATTATCGACTCGTCGAGCCCCTCACCTCCCGAGTGCGCGATCACTGGCATCTGGAGCTTACATGAGGACTCGCCAGGCGCATGACTCAATTGGACAGTAACCCTCTATCACGAGAGATTGTGGCTGATACACGCCCTTAGGCAAGGTGCGTGTGTTTGCATGATTGATACCTTCATTGAAGCCTAGTCCCGACTTCGAAAAACCTGACACGTTGTGGTAATGTAACGACTGAAGTCACTATATAAGACCCTTCATGTCATTCTCTCATCATTCTTTGGCTTTCTGATAGCAATTCAATCTCTCAGTCGCTCGATTGTTGGAGATGCTATCTCAGTGCTTACCCAAACTCGGATTGTCTTCGTTTCTCGTATCAGAGTCTATAATATCTAGTCATTATTGTACCTGACTTGCTTCGGTCTCTTGTACCTATTCGATTCCCTCTTTTTACTCTTTACTCCCTAATAGCTTTGGTCGTCTGGCTATAATAAGACGTGATAAGATAAAATTACATACACCTAACACGACCTCAGCAACGAGGCTGAGCACACCGCATTATCATGGGTTCAGTCCTCAATGCTATCTTGAAGGTTAGCAGTCTTGTCGCCGCTTTACCTCAAACTGCTACAAATGGTATGAACTTCTCATGTGACTTTCAATGCCCTACTGACTCCCACTGAGGCAAATCCGTTTTGGGTACTCTGTCTGCTCCAAAGCTTGCCGATTTTCTGACCAATAATGTATGAACTCTGATCTACAGAACTTGAACATCACTGACATGCACAGCCTCTGGTGAACGGGTATCCTTGGGGAAATCGCGACGCCGTCCACACCAACCCTTACGAGCAGTCACCCACTACAGGTGAGTTTCATCCATTCAAACAATATAACAGCTAGCTAACCCGGTACAGGAGTCACCCGTTCTTATGACTTCACAATTGCTAGAGGAAATATCGCTCCAGATGGTGTCAACACAAGCGTGCTGTTGATCAATGGCCAATTTCCTGGACCAACCATTGAAGCTAATTGGGGGGATATGATCACTGTCAATGTGCACAACCAAATCAGCAATCCCGAAGAAGGCACTTCGCTGCATTGGCATGGAATTCTGCAGCGTGAAACTCCCTGGTATGATGGTGTCCCCTCGGTCCAGCAATGTCCGATCGCTCCGGGCAAATCTTTCACCTACAACTATAAAGCCGATCTCTACGGTACTACTTGGTATCACTCGCACTACTCAGCCCAGTACGCTGGGGGCTTGTTTGGGCCCCTAATTATCCATGGTGAGCGAGATCGGTCTCCTGTGGGTGATTCTCGCTGACTCAGAAATTCGCTCAGGACCTAAAAATGAACCTTACGATATCGACGTAGGGCCTGTCCTCCTCGGCGACTGGTTTCACAGAGATTACTTCGACCTCGTTAAACAAACCATGCAACTCTCCACCCAGCCCCCGGTGTTCTCTGACAACAGCCTCATCAACGGCAAAATGTCGTACGATTGTTCGCTCATCACCGATGGCACAGCCTGCACTCCGAACGCAGGTCTCGCGAAATTCAGTTTCACATCTGGCAAAAAGCACCGTCTCCGCCTCATCAACGGCGGCGCTGAAGGTCTCATCCGTTTCACCATCGACAACCACACGATGAAGGTAATGGCGAACGATTTCGTTCCGGTCAAACCTTACGACACAAATATGGTCACGTTAGGCATCGGCCAACGTACCGACGTGATCGTCGAAGCCAAAATGCCGTCCGACTCCGCTGTCTGGATGCGTTCCGATTTGTCCCCAAACTGTGCAATCGCGAAGAACCACAACGGCCTCGCCGCCATCTACTACGAAAAAGCCAACACAACCACCAAACCCACTACCTCCGCTACGCCGTACGACGATAGCAAATGCGGCAACGACGACCTCGACAAAACAATCCCATTCTTCCAATTCCCCGCCACCCAAAACCCCGCCACCACCCAACAAATCGACATAACCCACAACAAGAACGCGACCGGATTCACCGTCTTCCAGATGAACGGCGAATCCTTCCGCGCAAACTATGATCATCCTCTTCTCATCGCAGCGAACCAGGGCAACACATCCTACCCCGACGACCCGCAATGGAACGTCTACAATTTCGGCACCAACTCCTCCGTGCGCATCATCTTCCGCAATCTCGACAACGCCACACACCCGATGCACCTGCACGGGCACAATTTCAACGTCTTGGCCGAGGGCGTCGGGGTCTGGGACGGGAAAGTAAAACATATTGAGAATACGCAACGGAGAGATTCGCAGATGTTGCAGGCGGGCGGTCCGGACGTGCCGTCGTATTTGGTCGTGCAGTATGAGACGGATAATCCGGGGGTGTGGCCGTTTCATTGTCATATTGCTTGGTGAGTGATCCTTCTTTTGTGGGCTCTTTTGAGGCGACCTACTCCAGCAAATTAGGGGATGGATTGTGGAATGTTTTCTAAAGATTGTGAATGGCTGACTTGTGCATGATCTAGGCATGTGTCGGCAGGATTTTACATTAATGTGATGGAGCAGACGGAGAAAATTAAGCAGAAGACGCTGCCGCAGAGTATCGGGCAGACTTGTATGGATTGGTATGAGTATAGCGGGCATAATGTAGTTGATATGATTGACTCGGGACTTTGAGTTGTTGGAGCTCGTGGAATGGGAAGGGGTGTAAGATTGTTGTAACATAGTGGTGGGGTATTTTGAATGATCTGAAAAGGTGCTTTGCATAGGGTTGGGCATGGGGTTGCATTGCATTAGACTGGAGTATCATGGAAGGAAGGCTTGGGTAGTATATAGCCATATAATGTATAGTATTGCCAGGTAAAGGATATTGCAACTCTTGAGATTGTTCACCCCTGCTCTGCACCTTCATCTCCCCTTCCCTCATCACTTGCTCTTTCCTCTTGCATCCTCGGTTCCATATCCTAATCCATAGTATACTCCTCCAAATCCACCCCCACCCCCCTCGCCACGCCCTTCACAAATTCCTCCCCAACCACACACCTCCACTTCCCCCCACCCGCCTCTAAAACATCCCCTCCGTCTCCCCCCGCCCCCGCACCAGCTCTACTCACCAACCTCAATCCCGCAAGCGTCTTCCACTGCACTAACACCTCCGCCGTTCCGCCCGCAACATCTCCCTCCGTCACCGCATGAAAAATTGCCATACATCTCTCCAGCGGGAAAGGCTGCGGGCCCATTAACCTCCTTCGGGAATGTATGCCCGTGTTCTTTTTCGAAGGGCGGTTAGGAGTGGCGGCGGTGCCGCCACCGCGTTTGCGGCGCTTGGAGTGCGAGGAGCGCGAGAAGAGCGCTATGTCGTTTTTGGGGGGCGTGTGGGAGGCTAGGAAGGCGGAGATCAGGAGGTTTGCGGGGATGTAGGGGAGTTTGAGTGCTGTGCGGTTTATATTAGTAAAGCTGGCAAGTAGGGAAGGGGGCGGCTGAATCTTACCGGAGGTCTTGGCGGCTGGTTTCGAAGACGCAACGGACGTCATGGGGATGGGTATGATGCTCGGTATGAGCGCTGCTTCGCTCTGCAATAACGCTCGATGCCTGACCAGCAGCTTCGGTAGCTCTTGCGATCCACGCACCCCGTACTGTCCGTCTATGATGGGCTGGATGAATGGCTGCCATAGCTTCTCACATACCCTGCGGAGAGAGACGATGTCTCGGGCGGCGCCTTGGCCTAATGCGTCCCACATGTGCCCGAGGAAGCGCGTCCATAGCCATCGCGTATCTTCTTCGCTGTAGGTATATGGAGGTGCTTCGCCGGAGGACGTGCGTGCGGTGGACGAGAGGGAGCCAGTGGGGAAGGGCGAGGGGGACAGGAGTTGGAGGAGCTCGGAAGGTTTGTAGGGCGGGAATTCGATGTGGGGGATTGCTGCGTGTGAGAAGAGGTGGGGGGACGGGAGGCGGAGGACGAGTATAGTGGTTATGCTGGGGATCTGAAGGTTGTTATTTGGCTGTCTGAAAGAGTGGTAGGAGAGAGGAAGGGGGTGAGGTTGATGATGGGGAGTGGACCGTACGATTTCACCTAGTCGGCAGAGGGCAGGTAGAAGCGTTGGCGCAGCTTCTCGCTGGCGGTCTATGTTGTCGAATACGAGGATGAAACGATCACGGCCATTGAGGAGCTGCTGGAGCGTGGCTACGAAGATAGCGAGATTTTCGCATCGTCCGTCAATGTCTGGCAAGGGAATTGAGTCGTCATGGACTGTCAGCGATTGTTTGACTGAAGAGACCGTTCGTTCAAGAAGGTGACGGGTTGTGATGCATTCTTTCGAACGAATGACGGCATATGGTATTTGTAGGTGGGGGAGAAGTCTATCAAGGGCCAATGATTTGCCAGTCGCTTCGACGCCATGGACAATGATAGTCTGGAGACGGCATGCCGGGATCTGGGGATGTTTAGTAGGGGTCTTCGTAATACGAAAGGGAGGGACGCACACCTAACAACAATGCAAGCTGTCTTATTTGAAGATCTCTACAAGATACCTGGTCCTTCACAAGCTGTATAAGCTCTTCGGGCAAGGTTATATTCATCAGAGCGTATGATTGCCTACATGGTATTCTGCCCCAACGACATTCGCGTCCGCGTCGAGCAGCCCTATGATGCTTGGCATCAAATGATATGTCCACACACCCGCCTTTTGTCCCAATAAGATCGGTAAATTTTGTGGGACGGGTTTTCCACAGTAAAGGATCAATAACGTGCACAACATTAGCGCTACATTTAAGCAGTGATTCACCCTATCCCTTTCACAACAGCTATACTAGGACAGTGCCACTTTCAAATGCGCAAAATCCGTCTGATGGCCACAGCTACTTCTTGACAGTAGCGAGACAGTCACTCCGAAATGTCTTCTAGGAGACTCGCTGATGCCGACCCGTGCCCGCCTCTGCATCCGTCCATCACCGCCAGCCTTCAGCGTGTTTCGACGGGCGTTTTTGTTCCAATAGTGGCGCCGTACCTACCACGAAAGACTATCGAGACACTGAAGTCAAGGATCAGCACTAGTGACTGACTATGAGCTACAGCGTGCTGTCCACTGGTCAAAGTCTCCGAGCCCTAGAGGCATGAGCCACAAGCAGCACGTGCGAGTCACTTTTTAGTTTGTCAAGATCGCTAACCCTCCGAGTCTGAAGTGATCCTACATTATTACGCCCTTCGCAAGGCTCTATGAAATCAAATGCACTTTGACTAGGCTACGAAGATGTCTGCTTGGTCATACAAGGCTGAACCTTCTTTGGGAAGGTTCTGTCGCGGATCATTTGGTGGCGTCTTTCCGCACCTGTTATCTTTGAGAATCTGCTTAGCCTCCCTTGGTGCATGAATTAGTGGGACGCCTTACAATCGCAATCTGCAGACCCCAGGCAGAACACGCGGTGACTCCTCTTGTTGCGTCCTTTTAATCCTTTTTCAACTTTCTGTCTTCACTTCATTCCAAGCACTGCGCGACATTTGTTAGTAATGAACTTATGTCCGTTTGGACATTGACCAGATGACAAGATATGATACAGACGTCTGTTGAAGGACTGAAACCGACTGCGTCGGCGGCCTGAGGATTTGGGGTTTTAAGGCCTTCACTTGCTGACGGTGGTCATGGCGAATACAACCAACAATATGACGGATTTTCCGAGTAATCTCACTAATGCGGTGGATATTGAAAAGCTCCTGAGCGTCAACAACTTCACATCGACTCTGTCCGGAAATCTGAACTGGTCGAATTGGACCAACACGCTTTCAACGCTCCAATTCGATCGATCGAAAACAGATTTCAGCATTATTCATCAGGCCGTCTCCGACTACTTCAAACCAGAAACCTTCTCCTTCGAAGTCCTGTGCTCCTATCCTATTAGTGGACAGTATGGCTTTCTCGGTCGACTGTCTTTTTACCTACTTCTCATATTTGCTTTGGTTCTCCGAAGGCATCTTTATCTGTCGACCGCCGCGCTTGGAACCGCAATGACTTACGCTGCAACCACTGTAGTGCACGCATTTTCCCTGCTTGTGTAAGTCATTTGTCTCTGCAACCCCTAAGACCCCCTAACTTACTGCAATGACTATAGCCGCTATCATTACCAGTTGCCCGATTTTGATGAAACAGCAACCACTTGGGTGAAAAAGGGCCCAAGATACTATGGTGATGTTGACATGGTGCCAATGTTGCCTATTCTCGCAACTGCCGCTGTCATGTTGACTCCTATTCTGAATTTCTCCACTGTAGTGAAGGAAAACGAGGCCAGGTCAATCGTGGTTTGGTGGGGCGCTTTAATTTTTGCTGGCTTATTGCCTGTGGCTATAGTGAATTGGAGAGGCGTCTTTCCATTCTTTGTCTACGGCCAGGTTGCCACATGCAACATCGGCCCACATGGCTGTAATTCCACAAGTCTAGTCAATACCACAAATGATTGGTCAAAAGATTTTTACAACAAGTGAGAAAATATTCCCGTCGGATTCAGACCCAAATAAGTGCTGACGCTGTTTAGGTGTCACTGCCGTGATACCTGTGGTTCGATCACCAACCTCACAGCTCCATTTAGGCATGACACAAGTATTCAAGTATATAATATTTCAGACAAAGTCAATTCATTGCAGCAGTCGGAATCCTTATGGTGGCTCTACACAATCAACATTCTCGTTCTAGTCTTTATCGGTGGACAAGGTGTGCTCGGACTTATTGAGATCAAATTACATCAAACCCAGGTCCGAGCCTGGATGTTTCGTCACATTGCTGGCCTGAAGCCGAAATCACAGCGCACTCTGTTCAAAGAAAAGTTGTCATATCATCTAGGAAAAGGAGTAGCGGCAGGCTTCTACATATTCTCCATTCTCATTGCTACTATTTGTCCCTTGGTCTTTATCAGTAGCGTCGTAGTGAATGAGATCATGGCATGGGGCTATCCATACGGTGAAACCTTTGATGCGATCGGTCAGGTAAGAACAGCGATATCGAGCCTAGCACGCTTTTTTACTAACGTTCCATAGTGGGGCTTTTGGGTGTCCGCACTTTTCGTGATACTTGCAGCCATAGTGCAGAAGTACAATCATGCTTGGATGGAGTCGATTGCTCTTGGGTTCAAAACGACACTACGCCTAATCAAATGCATCTTTGGAAAGGATACTCTTCGCTCCATGCCCAAAAAGGAGGAGCGAAATAAGCACAACAGCGCGGTGGAAAATACGAAGGCGTTTTTCACGCAATTGGCTAAGCCTTTCAACTACATCCGCTTCACATTTGCTGCTTTCTGGGACGCAATACGAAAGACGTGGGTAGACTTTCGAGACTGGTGGAAAGATCCAATCAATCATCCGGCTCAAAAACAGTCGCTTCCCATATACAAGATTCGGGAGGAATTCATGAAGGAGGCGAAGCATGTAAAGAGAGCCTTGACCCATCATCATGAAGTCGAGACGTCAGACAGCTCCGCACAAGCGTTGGATCATCACGAGCAAACAACGGCGCATGTGGAGGATCTTCCTCCAACGCCACCAACGAACACTCATACAATCCAGGATTCCCACGATCGTTTGACTCAGGACCCACATCAGCAGCGATCGCAAATCTCGGGCCATACAGAAAGCACTGATTCCAGCTCACCGGAGAACAACCACACGAATGGAAGTCCTGACATCAACACTAGTCAGGCCGTAGGTCAGCATCACTCTGAGCATCTAGACAACCCCGAACAAAGTGCAGAGGCGAAACCTGCGGTACCAAGACGTTCGAGTGATCGTCCTACTGGTCCAAACATAGCTACCACTCAAGGTGAGGGAATGGACCATGCGAATACGCCCGGGAATCGAGGCTCTATACGGGACTGGGGTTTGTATGAGCAGCATCGTTCTGAATTATAGAATTGGCTGGTTAATATGAAAATAATTCTGTCTCTGCGGATTCAAATTTCGTAATCTTAGTCTCCAAGGCAATATCGCAGTGCTTCGGCTTGCCCTTAGTCAGCTGCAGTGCCCTCCACAACATGACGGAACGCGATATCCAGACCAATCTTAGCGCATCCGCTATTTTCGTCGACGGAGTCCGCTGTCGTCCACTGTCCCTTCATCGCTTCGCCCCCCGCCAGCCTAGTCGATCCACTCGTTGCGTCGACTACAACCAGGCTGCTGCTCGTGCTGACAAGCAACCTGATTCTACTTATAGTAAGGGCATGTCAAGAAGTGACGATCACCGTCGATTTTTGATGAATGTGGTAGAGGACGCTGTGTAGCGTAACACCCCTTTGTCGGAGCAGGGGCGTGAGGATGTTTTGTCGCTTCTAATTCAGAGGATCGTGGAGTGCTTCGAATAGTACTAGGTCAGCTTGCATTTGAAGGTGGTGATTGGCGGGCTTTAGAGGACGTGAGGAAGGATGAAACGAAGGAGGGCAGGTGGAGCATGGGATGGAAGTGGAGGGGGGACTTGAGCTGACGAGGTGGGAATTTATGAATTCAAAGTGAAATTGCGTTGAGGCAGCTTTTATGTGTCTTATCTGTGATGCTCGTATCTTGGTAAAAGTCTTGCCTTATCCGTTATATTAGAGTCCTAAAAGGGGGTAGCTTCAGGGTTTTAAAACCCTAGTTTCTATAGCTTCTAGAGTA
This sequence comes from Bacidia gigantensis, assembly GCF_019456465.1. Classification (NCBI taxonomy): domain Eukaryota; kingdom Fungi; phylum Ascomycota; class Lecanoromycetes; order Lecanorales; family Ramalinaceae; genus Bacidia; species Bacidia gigantensis. The sequence goes on along the minus strand of NW_025408612.1, from coordinate 279,904 downwards.
GCGACAGGGAGGCCAAGACCGGATCATGCCTCAATTACCCAGTCTCCAATGGAGGTGCAGTTGTTCTTACCTTCTGCTGTTTTGATGCATTGAGGGGTAGCACAAGCCAGGAAGGAAGCCTGCCTTGTCAATGGTACGACATGCGGCTCCTCTCAACTGAAGACTCCGGTAGTACCAGCCTTGTGCAGGCCATGCATGACCCTAAGGGACTGCGCCCCCAAGGCGTCTCTATGATCGATGCATTTGTAGCGACCTCACCAAGGTGGCCTATCTCTTTGCTCCTGACCATACGTGGCTACGCCCCTCGCTATGAGGAGTATACATCATGTCGTTCGGCGTCTCCATCAGCGATGTTGGCATGCTCGTGAAGCTTGCTTGGCGTACAGTCCAAAGCACACGACACGCTGACAGCGAGCACGATGAGCTTAGCTGTGCGGCTCTCAGCCTTCACAGTACCTTACGACGTCTCGAGGGGGAAGTCAAGAACCCAAAGAGCTTGCTGAACAAGCCTGAGGATCCGTACCGGAAAGAGGTGGAGGCAATTGGGTCAGGGTGCCGAAAGACCTTGACAGCTCTCGATAAGATATTGGAGAAGTACAGTAGCCTCAATGGTGGCGCAAGAGGCATACCAAACGTCTGGCAGAGGTTTCGCTTTGGTAATGAAGAGATGACGATCAAGGACATACGAGGGAAGATGATTTTCTACACCAGTGCTCTGTCGCTGTACCTCAACATGGTCTCTGTGGGCTCTTCCGGAAGGGTTGAGAGGCAGATGGAGGCTGCTGGAGGTGATTTGAAAGAATTGAAGAGCGCAGTCAATACAATCACGGCACATCTCATGAGCAATGCGAAAGAGGAAGGGTCACAGATGACAGCGTATACAGACGACGATAAGGGGGTATGGAGAGAATTCCGGAGAGAGCTTGTCAAGAAAGGCTTTCGGAGCTCGCTCTTACATAAACACAGAGGGACAATTCAGTCGTATGTCAATGAGCTCGGCGATCGTGGGATCATGGACGAGACAGAAGAGACGGACATTCAGGCCGCAGTCCTTCCAAGCGTCCTCGAAATGCGTGGGACTGTACCGCCCTCTAGTTCTATGGAACGATACAAGGCTCCATCTAAACCCACCCCGAGGGTAGGGAATAACGTACAACAAGAAGGACCTGATCAAGGCGAAGAACAAGAAGCCTCTTCGGCAGAAGACTCAGAGCTCACAGGAGACTCTGGGAGTGAGGTCTCAAAAGTCACTGACCCTGTTGAGAAATTAGAGAAAGAAAGCACGACCAGTAGTCTCCCCAGTCGCTCGAAGGAGGCCAGTGGAAACGTGCCCAGATCTCAGTCAAAAGAAAGCGAGAGGGGTGACACGGTTGAGAAAACTTCGGTTGATTCATCATCAAATTCAACAAAAAGCTTGGATGATGCTGAAGCCGCGCCAGATGGAAGAAGTCCTTCCCCCGGAATCTCAATTACCGAATCTTTAGGCACGCATAGAAGCTCCGTCAGCTGGATAAAGCTTTGTAGGGCGAAGGCTGATATTGCTGAAAGTAATAGACGGCAATGGAGGCAACGAGTTGATCAAGAACTCTTCTTGCAACGGGAAGAGTGGGAGAGATGGCGTTTCCCCAGCGTGTCGCATCCGAAACGCCGCAGCAGGACACCCTTTCTTCTTTCCTCTAAGCCTGGTCTATCTTTCCTTGTAGGTCCCAGGGGGTATGCTGTGTCTACGACGGGTGGGATGTGTCTACTCTTTTTGCCGACTTTGAGGTACGAGTCACTACACTCCAAGCTGCTACGACGATGCTCAAAGGCCAACTGTACGAAGGCATTGTTGACCGAATTAAAGAATACCTTGTAGATGCTAAGCAAATTTTGTATGAGATAGTAGCAGCTGGTCTATACGATTGCCCTGATGGGAGGCGTACTGATTGGGTCTACGCTCATTTGCTAGCAGATTCGGGCGAGAAGATGGTCGCCGGTGCCTGGTTTCTGAATTCAGGGTTGCCCTTTGGAGATCACGACTGGCGACAGCATATTCTCCAGATAGTGCGCGATTGGCTTACAGACGTCTTTTTCAAATTCTTCTTGGACCGAGACAGTGTCATCGTCAATTCAGCGATTCCAGAATCTCAACGAGCTAAGCTCTCAGGCGAGACATTCAAGAAACAAAAGGTCATTTGTAGCATCCCCACTATAGACCGAATACGCCGTGCATCGTACATGAGATTTGCAGACATCCGAATGATCGACCAGAAGATTACCATAACGCGGGACCTCTTGGATAAGGCATACTTGAAGGCACTTCCTGAAGAAGCCAGAACTGTGGACCCAACAACATTTCGATCACGTAGAGAGCTCCTCGGCTATGCATACCTGAACGCACAACTCGATGATTTTGATATCATAATGTTGACCACGCGTTTACGATCTCTGTGTGAAACGGTATTCACATGTATTGAAGACTGGCCTGCATTCCAAAATGAGCGGCTACTGGGGGCTTTAAAGGAGAAATTCGGAGCCTATGCACGGGAACAATGCGAATTTCTCCATAAGTTAGTATCTCAAACAGCTTTACCTGTATCGAATTTCAAATCGGAGATGAAAGGTAATGCATATGAGGGTTCCGATAGAATAAAGACCGGGTCTGAGGAGAAGACAAAGCATTTAGGGAAGATAGACTCCTTCGTTGACGGGCTAGTGACTCCAAGGATGCCGCTTCCCAGGCGTACTCATACATTCAAGCAAGAGCCTACAAAACGGTTGAACGGGTTATCCACTTTATCGAAGACTAGCTCTGAAGGGAAGGACAAGAAATCAGAAAAAGAAGGCTCGCTGACCAATGAAGCTGCCGGAAGCTCTCCACGTGATGATTTTATGACTTTGAAAGTGACAGATGACTGGGGTAAGCTTTTAGGTACGGGGGGTACTCAGTCGAAAAGCCATTCCAAGGAGTCGAAGAAGGGTTTTCAGCAAGATCCATCGGCCACTAAAGCCGTACCAGGCGCTTTTTCAGGGTGGGCTTCTTCGAAAAACAAAGGCAAGATCACAGGTATAGATTACACGCGTCGTGTAAGTTTTAAGAAAAGACCGTAAAAGAACGAGAAGAATGGATTCCTGATTCAGACATGCGGGACCTTTTCTACAATTCTTGGCGGGTATGGCAAGGGATTGAATCGATTCCGATGGTCTAGAGGCAAAGGTAAGTAAGCTACTCGTTGGAAATGTACCAGGCTTGATTTTGAAAGTCTCGTGTACTTGAGCTACGAGATAGCTTTTTCTGGATAAGGGAACTGCGGCAGGAAACGTCTGAAAAACACATCGAGATTAAAGCCATCTTCACTGCCCGCAAGAAATGATCCCAATACCGTGACCCAATCTAGCTTCTTGATTTGCACAAGAAATTCTTGGACCACAACCTGAATCTGTCGTTGACCTAGCAGCTTTGTATCTTAGCCTACGACGCTGACTTCGTTATTAGCTTCCAGCCCTTAATTCTACATGTGGAGAAAAGGCAACGTGTGTTTAGGACGATGTCACCTGGATATGCTTTCAATCCTCAACCGAGATGGGACAAAGGTCAGAATTCGATGCACAAGCTTCACACCTACCTGCCAGCGGTCATGTCGGCTGTGAGCACGCGATATTGCAGCCTGAGAGATTTTGGCAATACTTCAATGGCATGGATGCTCTCGACTTCTTAGAGCTGAAAAGCAGAAGTGAGGAGAATGCTAGAGCGAAGGGGTATGATCTGCATAGCTACCAAATGTTCATCTGGATCTTATGCTTCGACTATCATTGTTTGCGCCTTCCCTCGAGGGACTTCCCTTTCCTCTAAGTTTCATATTTCTCTCAGGCACGTCTCCACTGCCAGCAAAGCATTCGCTGGTAATTGCCCCTAAAACCTCAAACCTGTTCGGTCTTTCCTTGCTCTTGGTTTTCACTAGAACGCCGTCTACAATATCCCCGTCCAGCCGTGCGAATGTCTGCGTGGCTTGGTGCATGCACGGATTGTAGCTCATGAATGCCAGCATGAAAAGCGTATCCTCGCAATCTGAATTGGGTTCCGCGTGCAGCGTTTCCCAGTGAATGATAGTCATTTTGTCCGTTTTGCGTGTATGGAGAAAGGTGGGGGCATGGTGATGAAAGCGGCGAGAAGGTGCATCGAGCTTCAAGCGAGCCAGGGACGACGCGTCTAGGACGAGCGAGAGGCATGGGGCGGGGGTAGAAAGTCTTGAGACTGCAGGGGCCGAGGAGCCCTATTACCATTGGGGGTACTCACAGCGATGGTCAGTGAGTTGTAGTTGTATGAGAGCAGAAGCGAGGAACGAGAAGGGAACCTGCCCGGTATCTTCAAGGTCGGAAACTTTATTCCTATCCGCCAAAAGAGTATGGCTACCTTCGCTAGTCGTCACGATTGTGAAGAGGTGTCCTAGAGACAAAGAGTCAGCTTGAGAGCCGGGTATTGGGTGCATAAGGTCTTTGACCCGTTGAGGGATGAGGAGAGATTGGCGTGGATTTATCTCGTCGTCTGCTGGGTTAGTGGAGGAGGGGTGCCGTGGTAAGGTACGTGAAGGATCTGGACAGGGCGGTGACTAGGACTGTGAGGTGAGCGGTGAGGAGGCGAGGTTTGAGGTGCATAACCTTCTTTAGAGGGGTGTGACTGGATTTGAAAGGTGCGGTGCGGGTCAGGGTTTGACATGATTGAGAAAAATTGGCGGAAAGGTGGCGACGAGGTATCTTATGGATTGTCGAGTAAGATCTGTTACTCCACTCTCCAACGGGAAGAGGACCATATCAATATACGAAAAGTTCTCCCCCTGTTTCTTGCTTCGTGAAAAGAAATCTTGCCTATTCTTCTCACTCGATTTCCAGATCTTCGCTCCAACAGAAGACGAGCCATGTAGTCAGCTTGTCACGCGGCAGGCAGCCCGCTGATCTTCATGTAGGGTCTGAGAACGGAACTTGTGGATGATCGTATGGTGCCTGTCCTTGGTCGGCATTGAGCTATTGCAGTATGGCTGTTGGGACTTGAGGGCTTGGTATCGAGGACCTATCTGAATTGTGGCCTGCTTCTGTAGATTAGTCGCACTCATACTGATGCTATGGCGAAACTGACGCAGCTGGCAATGAATACTTCATAGGCTGTTGTAGGGAGTTGGTGAGCACCCATGCAAGGGCGAGCGATGATATGCCTATGACTGTCGTTCAACCTTTTTCGGGGTGAGAGGTAGTCCCTCAGCATCGTTGTTGAATTTTGGTCATCGCCGAGAATCTGTATTCTTTTGGTAAGCCTTGCTTTTTCGGGCTCTTTCAATTTGACTCATGATTCAATTTCTTTTTCATGTTGTTACAACCAGGTCAGGACGATGCTCTGTTAGCTCGTAGCTCGGTTTGCTCCGCCCTGAATGTCAGATTCAGATCGAGAGTCGCGGCTTCTGTATTCTGAGGATAGGGTTGTCGAGGCTTCTATGAACCCAAAAAATATTGGAAGACTGAAAAGGTGGGGCTGCAATATTCTGCGTATCTGTGGACGCGATGTGACTGCCCATGATGGAGGTGAGCTTGAGTGACTATCCGAAGCGCTTCTAGTAGGGATCCCTCAAAGCATGACTGAGGACATCGTGAGAGGGTCATGATATGTTTTCTGGAGAGATGACGACTCAGCTTACTGTGATGGGGACTTCTTCATTCTTTCGAAGAGAACACAGAATATTGTTGGTGTGACGTCCCTCTGCCATCCCAAAAACTTGTCCCCATAATTGCTGCTCGTTCTGGAGGGACATCAAAAAGGCTTGAAGACAGTTGGTGATCAACCATTGTCTATGAGTAGGCTCGGGATGGTTGACGTTTGGTAGCCACACAGTTGTATCCGTGGTAAACGGGAAAGTGGGAAAGTGGAGAGGGTGGTAGGGTGCTGTGTGTTGATTATCAGGAGAGTCTTTTGTGAGATGAGATTGTAGTAGGACGACTTGAGAGATCTGTTTTTGCGATCGAGGGTCGAAGCCATGCTTCAGATGAGATTCCTGGTGTTCATTGAGGCCTGTCAACAATGTAGTTGAGATGCTAGTATATGAGGAGGCACCAGAATCCCGTTCTTTTGCTGAGTCGTGTGTGTGAAAGATTCACTTTCCCGTATGTAAGACCATATACCATTCTGCTCCATTATTCTTGCTGCGTGTGCTCATCAGCACTTTACGAAGCTTTGTTGTGGTTTGTCGTTTTGTCCTTGGCACTGAGTGATCGTTCACGAGCAAGCTCAGGCACGGGTCTGAGAAGTAGGCTGTTGAGGCTGACATTGCATCGAGAATGTATTCGAAGAGTCTTTTTCAGACGGTAGTGTGATGAGGAGAATACTGAATAGATGGGTGCGGACTTGTCATTAAGTGCTGTTCTCAAGTAGAAAGCAATACCGTATGATTGATGATGCTTCCAGGCTTTGGGTCAAGCGACGACGCCCTTGACTGATGAATAATTTACTTAGGCAGCATAGGGTGTTGACAAAAATGTGCTAGCGTGACACGAAGGCAGTCTCGATTGTGGCGAATATTCACCTGGGAAGACGGAATTCAAATCACTTGAACTCCATTTTGTTCTCCTCGCACATGACTCTCACGAAGTAGAGATCAATCGAAAACTTGGTATTGTTCGGACCAGGCAAATGCGCTGATCACGGCATTTGCGCCTGCTTCTTGCCTGTCTGAACCTACAATATTGAAGAGAATTCTGTTCCGACGTATGAACCAGAAGGCATCACGATCCACGTATAATGTTCTCAGGGTTCATTTTCAGGATATCCCGTTCACCACGCCTAATGTCTCATTGGTACTCGGCTTGTCCTGTCTAGATCCAAGCATTATTGCTGCAAGCAAGCTGTCAAGCGGATGCACGCTGCGAGTTACCGTGGAAATATCTCATTACCTAGGCAAATGTAGATCTGGCCTTCATCCGAGCAAACCTGTTCATCTACTAAGTTGACTACAAGACAGCTTGACTCATCTCAAGGACATGCATTTGCAGTGAGATGTGGGCAATAATTGCACTGCCATGATCTTGTATGCCTACAAAGAATACGAGGCGGATGGTAATTTCAGTGGAGCGCCCGATCAAGTGGATACATCAGATATCTATTCCCACACAACCATACGGACAAACCAAGAGTATCGCCGATACAGAATCAGATTGGGAAGAAGACATATCAGGCATACACTGAAAATTTTGCGTCCCTTCACATTTCTCATGCTGCTCATGAAAGATGGCCTAGGAACGAGAATGAAGCTCAAATCACGAGAGGTAGCGATGCAAGCCTTGAAAAGCCTTCATTATGACTCTTTTCGCCTCTGTCTCACGGAGATATTACCGTCATCTAGCGTGTTGCCCGTATCACAAAATCTCCACGCCAGAGCTCCAGATTGAAAACTCAACATACGATGAGAGCTGGATCCGTCTTTGGTATTAAAGCTTTGAACAATGAAGCCGAATCTCACTTTTCGGCCAGATTCCAGCTGGACACTTCGTCGCTAGCGGCCAGTGATTCCTTTGCTAGTACACAATTTGACAAGCCTAAGTGCCTCACCAGATTGTCTTTGTCATTCAAAAGACAAACTACCTTTGAACACCAACGCCGATGAAAATCACACTTTGCAATACTGCTTAGCCTGGTCATGAGAAGCCTCTGGCTTTATCCGAAAAGATAATCTAAATACGCAAATATTCGGGTGAAGTTTGTCAGAGGCAAACCGTATTGATAGCATGAAATTGACTGGCGAAGGTTTGCTATACCTTGGATTTCCTACATTGTGCCTGCTTGCTGTGCTCAGAAAGCCCGTGAATGGTCAGAGCAAGGGGAAAGACTAACAAGACCTAGCAACAAAATTATCATGCCTTTGAGCCATGTTTGCGGCGAAGGCATCCTCATTGCCCCTCATGAGCTACTCATCAGTAGTGGTTACCAGGTTGCCTTACAATACCTTCGATTTGGAGGTTTATAAAGTCCAGTTGTCCATCCTTCTATTCTGCTTCTTCTAACCACTTACATTCACACACTTTTGGACGAGTTCACTTGTTCGACCCTTTCAACGCCCTAGACCAGCTTCTCTGGTGTTCTCTTAATTTGACGATGCCGTAAGTCTCTAAAGTTCCAACGAAACAGCCAACGGTTACAAGCGATGCTGACGGTTCATAGTCATCGACGTCGCCATCAGAATCATGCATCATCCCGTGATCATCGCGAGCACTCTCAAGACCGGGATTATTCCAGGTCCAGACATCAGCCACCGGCACGTTTTGGGCGTAGGGACGACAATCAATCCGAGCCATACGGCAATCTTCGTCGCCCGCAACATACTTCAAACCGACACTTCTATCCTACGCCATTCGACACTTGGGCTAATGCAACTGATACGCACGAAAGATTTCGCGTAGGGGAAGGCGGGCCCACAATCGTCTTGACGAGATACTATGTGCCCGCAGAAACAGCTGGGAATCAATGGGAAGATGACCTGGTTAGAGAAATGGATAGGACCAGCTTGTACGGAACATCTTCAGGAAACAACTATGGCTCGTCAAGTGGAAGGCAATTGAGGAACGCGGATAGCAGGTTGGGGCCAAGGACGGATGGCCAAGCAAGAAGCAGGCACGCTGGGCGCGGATATGGAAACAGCACTTCGCCGGTCACGTATGGCAGTGTCGGTCAAAGACTCCATGGGCGTCAATCCAGAGATGAAGGCAGATCACCTTACATATCAAATAGCCGACACGATGGATCCCAACCTCATCGTCGTCGTCGCTAGTGCGTCTACGTCACTCCTTGCATTATGAGTAGGACTAGCTTGTCGATAGAAAAGGGGCTAGATCTAGGGCTTTTAATTTCTTGGCAGCACGCGTTCCTGCGCGGTGTGAGTTCCACTTTACACCACTCGTTCCAGAAACACGCTGCTCCTCATTGCTCTGTGTTTACCAATCCAACTTCCTCAATACGTGCACGTAACCCTAGTCCATTCTAATTGATTCGATCATGGGCGACCGAAGTACCAACCCGACTCAAGGCGGCGTCGACCCCGCCACAAACCCTCCTAAGGGCAAGGGCAAAGCAGACCCACAGGACGTGAGCATGGGCGAGGAGGAAGATAGCACCTCAGACGAGGAGACCGGCGCTGAAGATGATGTATGCTTACCTCCCCTATCCTATCATCTATCATCGATTATCCCTTCTTGAAGTCCATCGCATCTCGCCCCATGCCCCACTTCCCACTTTTCAAAATTCGTTGCTGACCCTGGTACTGGCGCGACATAGGCACCCGAACAGCGTGAGTTCTTCCTCGCATGATTATTGCTCAACGCACTTTATGCACCTTCTCTGTCGTCGCGTAGCAAAAAATCAATTCATGGCGAGCCCTCAATTCCCCCTCCAGCTACTTCCTCATGACCGAGTTTGTTGCATTGCAGCAGTCGCTAAATGATCAATCCGATCTTACAGTAGAAGAGGAAGATGACGACAACATGGAAGAGATCGACACGAGCAACATCCGCCCTTCTCGTACGCGAGGAAAACAGATCGATTGGCGCCAGGCAGCCGAGAAAAACAAGGACGATCTCGGAGACGAGGATGAGGACGAGGACGATGATGACTTCGAGGGAGGAGAGGAGGATGAGGAGATGGCTGGTTGATCGGGAAACAACAGCATCTAAGGCGAAGAATCGGGGAAGAAAGGGCGGCTATGTGTCACTGTGAATATGTTATGCGACGGTCTTGATACAGGCTCATGGGCACGGGAGGTGGTATGAAAAGTCAAATCTTGAAATGCATGCATCTTGTGCCACGGGGACAATTGGGAGGGTGTGGGATCCATTAGGGTAGAGAGCAGTACATCATCAATCTAACAAATTACGATCTGAGGAGGCAAGTATAGAACACTCTTACAGTCATAAAGACTTCATGACTTGGGTCTCGATCTCGTTCATTTGCTTACGCTGCCCTGCAACGAACCGTTGCTGACCAATTGGCACTAGCGTGGACTTGCCTCAATATTTTAAATCACCACCAGACTCGTGCTCCATCCCACCGCTAAAATAGCCTAACAAGAGATGTTCTTTCTCTTCCAAGATACCTTAACATACCATAATGCCGAGCGCACATTCGTTCGCTCACTTAACATAGTGACATCAAACTACGCTCTCAATGACAACAGAATCCACCCGAACACTTGTTTGCTCTCAAAGTCGCGACTTCCCACAAGTGCCAGCTTCTCCCACTTCCTCTTGATCTCTCAATCTCTGACCTGGCAGCAGGACGTTAAAAGGCTCCTCCTTCAGCTGCTGACGATTTGACTCAGACTTTCACTACGTGGGAAAATCTCGATACCTCAGACAACGCTTTTCCGGATGATTTCACACAATACTGTTGGGGTTTAAGCGAAGAAACACTGAATGACACCTTTCTGAAATGATCCTCGCGATTAGGCTCGAATTGTTGAGGAACAACCCCAAACTCAACCGGAGCTACAAAGAAACCCTGCGATATTTTGATTAAGCAGCGCCTGCTCCGCTTAAGTCTCGATATGGCCCACCACCTATTGATCTCCAGACCCACCGTTGGTCAGGTAGCGGAAAGCTGCTGGACTCCGTCCCTTAGTCCTTGGAATAGCCATGGTATGTTCCTCAGTTCCTTGCATGTATGAGCGTCTAACTTGACCTCCGGTCCGTAGGGTATACGATACAACGAAGACGAGCCTGTTGTACAGCCACAGAAAAGCTGGAAAGCCAGTCCAATGGGCTCTCGACAGCACCAAGCCGATCTCTATCACCACTCCAGGGCAAGACCAGAAGTAATTGTGACGGCGTTCTAAAGCTTTGAACACACAAGAGCCCTCGGTAAACCAACGAAATTGGTTCCAAGCTCAGAGAATGAAAGAAAACGGGATGGTGTTTGATAGGAATGCTCCAACGAAAGATGCTTAATTTGCCATGCTTGCCTAAGCTCAGTCAAGGTATACTCTAGGACTGCCAGAAATTTTGCCTCCTGACAAAGTGGTTCATGGTGGAACTCGGCTGCAATTCCGTGCATTGCACACAAATCGTGACCTTGAATACCTCGTTGACAAAATTGAAATGTGGAAGCAAGACGTTCTGCGCTCCCTTGGACCAAATGATGTGACGGCTCAAAAGTCTATTTCTATTCAACAATATACATAGAAGACAAAGTCTAGATACGACAACATCGCCAAACTCATCCCTCGCCCTCAGCACGTTCTCTTCTCGTACACCGATTCCCCCACCACAGTCGCCAAAGCTCTCCTCACCCATCCAGCGCCTTCCACGTCTCGCTTGGCGCAGATCTCATAATCACCACCACCTCTATTAGTTGCGGCTAGAAACAGACAATGTCAGCAATGCGTTCCCTCGTACATCAGCACAAACTCGATCTAACCCACCTACGAAGGGTTTCCCATTCTTATACGTGGTCTTCTCCTTTTCCTCGGGCGTTGACCCTGCTTGGGCTTGCTGCAGACTACTGCCGGGCGTGATATGATCTGGATCCTGAATATCTGTGGTGGAGCCGGTGGAGCCGGTGCGGTAAATTGATGAAGTGTCTGGGCCTGTGTCGGCTACGTTCGCACGAGCGAGGAGGGAGGCGGCCTTAGTGTCTGGGTTCGGCATCGGAATGGCGTGGGTGAGGAGGATGCTGAGGGATGTTGTAAGGATGATGGCTTTGATTTGGTTAGTATGTGCTTGTTGTCGTCGAGGGAGAGTACTGTGAAGGTCTGAGGGCTATACGTACCGAATTGCATGATGGCTAACCCGGAGTTTGTAGAGGAAGTATGTGTGTACTCAAAACTTTTGATCTTGAGAAGTGAGGATAGAGTGGGTTGAAAGTGGTGAAGATGATGATCATCATCAATGACGGTAATGTCTTTGCTAACTCTTCTGGAGGGGATTGTTCGATGAATGGATGCCGATCTCAACCAGTCACAACCACCTCTTATATACAGACTTCCGACGAATACGTTTCAGTGTTCATTCGCTCGCCAACCTCACCGTCTATCGCGTACGAAATCTCTGAGTTCACGTCATTTATCACTCAAGCTTATCGACCCTCCCACCACGGAGCCGCACTTGCGAGAGATTTTGCCACCTGACGAGGAAGCGTCAGCAGACGGCGAACTCTAAAGCCTCAACTTGTGGCGGGGGCGCCGGCAACGACCCTGGCGGCAAACCTACCTTGCTCTCTGAGAGGTATCTGATATGGCGGATTTCCTGTCTGGGCAAGGTGGGCATCAAACGAAACATGCGAATTGCCGAGATAGGGGAAGTGATATCATTAGTGTTTCAAGAACCATTCTCATCATCATCATCATCATTACTCCCCGGCTGCTCCTCAATTACTGGAACACAACGATCAAGACCACCAAGATATCTCCTCAATGACCTTTGGTCCCCGCTTCACGGGACGCCATTGGTGAAGTGACTGTCGTTCCCGAAGTTCGCACGCTCGAACGTCAATCCAAAGTACTCGTGGCAAATGGAGAATTCGGAATTGCGGGGACGGCTGAGGCGGAATCAAGCTTCATCACAAGCCAGAGGCAAAACGATAGATAAGGCGGGCCGCCCCTTTCCAGCCCTGTCCATGTTGTTTCACGGGCTCTAGGGGTAGGGATTGGGGATGAGATTGGTGCGGCTATAGAATGTCGGTGCGTTAGGGCTGGTGAGCGTGCCGTCTGATATGATAGCCGGGGAATTTGGATCCTTTGCCGGATGCGAAAATTTGTTTGAATCTGGAGTGTTGCGCGATGGGAGTCTGTCTTTGAGGTATTTGAGCATTGAGAGGGGGAGGGGGAGTAGGGTTTTCATGGGGTGGAAATCAGACGTGTGAGGTGGAGAGAAACTTCACACCTACCCGCGGGAAAATTCAACCACTCGAGTGACTGAAAACATCTTGTGCAATCTTAGAGAAGTAGTCAGGCTTGAGGATGAGATGTAGATATCTGGCTCGACATTGATATTTCTTGGAAGATCATGGTATGTATTCGTGAGAATATGTCTGTGTATGCATAAATTTCCAAGAAAATGCAATTCGACCATTGTTCTTCCAGATAAGCAACCAAAAACCTTTGATATCTCTATCGATCAACCTTGGTAGCCGTAGAGTATTTTGGAAGCTCCTGCCAAAAGCACGCATGCCCCCAGCTTCTGCCAATCCAGCGAACTTTGAGCCATAGGGAATATGCAAAGACGCGATGCTAAAGAATTTCTGCTACTATGGCTAGGTTTTCAGTCGTGTGGTAGAATGAGCATTTTACGTGCATTTTTCTGCGTGATGGGGAGACAAGGTGACATGTGCGAAAGAGTTGCGGCTTGAAAGGGTGAAGGAGAGGGTTGAGAAGATGCTCTTCTGATGAACGCATCTAGGAGATTGCGTAGGGAAGGGCTACCTCGTTCTTACTGAATCCTAGAGGCCGTGGACTTGTAGCCACCCATTACCTCAAACTCGGGACTCGCTTTGCATGAGACGCCAGCTGGGACTTACCACTACTCTCTGAAGAACCAGCCTCAATTCCTCTCAGCAGCAATTCTTTCCTCCGCCAGAGCTTCCCGCCTCGAGTTGCTTTCCGGATCCAAATACGGCCTCTCCCCCACCCCCACAACCCTATGCCCCCTGCGCTCCCCATACCCCTCATAATCCGGCGTAGCAGCATGATAAACACTCCTATTATCCCATATCGCCAAATCACCCACCTCCCTCCACTTATGCCGCACCTGCAAATCATGATTCTCCACCACCAGTCTCAAAAACCAGTCCAACAAGCCCTTGGACTCATCCGCAGTCAGCTCGTTGATGTGCGATACGTGGTGACCGACTGCGAACACGGATTTCCAGCCCGTGACGGGGTTCGTGCGGATGACGGGGTGCGTGGCCTCGAGGGATGTGCCGGTGTTGAGGGGGCTGCCCCGCGGGCCCGGGTGGAGGGAGAAGTTTTGCGTCGAGGCGGCTTTGTGGAAGAGTGGTTGGGCATAGGTGGCCGTTAGGCCTTCGAGGAATTTTTGGTATGGGGGGGAGATGCGGTCGAAGAGCTCGTAGCCGGATGCCCAGAGCGTGTCTGGAGGGATAGTCAGTGGGGTTTTTGGTTTGGTTGCAGGGCAAGGGGGCAAGGAGGGGAGAATGTGGACGTTACCTCCGCCAGTCTTGGGAAGCTCAGTCAAGCGGAGCGCGGAGAAATCGGAGGGGGCCTGCTCAAATGTGATGTCTGAATGCCATTGATCTTTGAGACTTTGTTTCCTGGTCCTCGGATCGAGCGCTGAGCCGGGGTATGTGGACTTGGCGGCCAGGGAGGAAATCACGCTGATTTCATCATCTTTCGAGCTGTGTTCACGACCAGAATTTGAGACCGGGTGGATGTGCAGGCCTGAGGTGCTTGGCTTGCCTGAGAGTTCTCCTAGACGCTGAATTAATTGCTTTTGGAGGTCGTCGGTCAGGTTATTTTGAGCGCGGAAAAAGACAACGCCGCGCTGGGATACTGTATAGATATGTTGGCGTGGAAATGCTATGGTTTTCCTCGTGGGGGTCGAGGGCCGGACCTACCGGTGATGGCCAGATCCCGTATCAAGTCGTCCGAATTCGGCGATTTGAGCCATGCGGTGATGTCCACGTCTTTGAATTCACGGCCAATCACGGGAGTCACATCAAAGTACTCAAAGTCTTCCAGAACTCCCTTGAACTTCAGAGGCTCCTTGGACTGAGTATGCTCGGATGGCACCCTTTGATTTCCCTCTGTCTCCTTCGTGGTGTGACCGTTGACCGCAGTTTTTGAGTTGTCGGCGATTGCTGCTCCAGACACGTACCCATTATCAAGTTGTGGTGCCATGATCTCGCGACAAGACTGTAGAAGAAGCTTCGTGAAGTAGAGACCCAAGGTGAGAGGAATTTATACGATTATTTGATAGTTTGTAGAGATCGAGCAATCAGCAAATTGGCAAAGCGTAGATTAATGGCGGACTTTCCTTCATAGTCTGTAGACTGGCGCGATACATTAGTGTATGGCGTGCTTTTTTCCTGGACCTGAACCTGGACCTAGTTGGAGGAACATGGTAGATCACGATGGTGGGGCATATTCACGTGTGCTTACTCAGCTACTGACCAGAGATCAGGCTGGCTTTGGGTACCAAATGGGATGATGAGAATTGCCATAGAGTAATTAGCCTACCTTGACTGATTGTTGAAGAGGGATTCTACCGCTGGATATGCCAACTGTCATCGGCTATTCTCCTTAAACGATTGACAAAGGAAGCATACCCATCATTAACATTCGTACTTCCCTGACAGGAAGATTGTGTTCAGCGTCCGTGTATCAAAGCGCTTTCTCATGAACCCGGCGAATTTATCTTGAGCATGCTTAGTCTACACATAGGATAGACTGGGTACGCAGGCAGTGCAGGTGTATCATTGTAACTTTGTAAATTTCGCTTTCAAGTATGGACGTCCGATATGCGAGTTTTACTGGTTTCCCCCGTATCTGACAGCTGTCTTGATATCGTCTGCTATCTTCTCTGCCAGTGCATCTGTGTTAAGTTCGTCAGCTTTGAATAATCCGAGTTCACGATTGAAATTATAAAGATTGGTGATGCGCAGGCCCCGTTTTTTCACGCGACTCCCACGAACTCCAACTCGCCATGTAGTATTTCTCCACGAACTGCGAGCGAATGTCGCTCCTCGCAGTAGAAAATGGGCAACTGAAGAAGAGAAGACTTACAAATAGTAGCCATAGGATGCCCTGGCGGCAAGAACGGAAATGCACTCGCGTCCACCACTCTCAATCCTCGCACACCCATTACCCTACACCTCGAATCTACCACCGCCATCTTATCACTCTCCTTCCCCATCTTATTCGTCGCACTAGCATGAAATACAGCCCCAAAACTCCTCCTCACCGTTTCCAGAATCTCCTCATCGCTTTCCCCACCAACGCCTGGCACCCCACCTCCGCCAACAGTCTTACCGGGAAACGCCTCGTCACCAATGACTATTTCCTGCATCACAGGAGTTGCAAAGGCGGCACGTGCACGCTTGTAGGCGGCGATGGCAACGGCTTGATCAGTCGGGTGAGTCAGCCAGTTGGGGTTTATGAGCGGCTGGTCAGCAGTGTCAGGGGAGGAGATGGAAACGTTGCCGCGGGAGAGGGGGGCGACTAGGGCGGCGGCTAGGGTGACATATTGATTCGTGTCATGAGGGGCGCCGGTCACGAAATTCTCCTGGAGGCCTAGTCGAGGGGGGTGTAAGTGGTATGTTCATCTAGAGTTGCAGAGAGGGAATATAAGTTCATATAACGAACCGAAATAAGCACCGATGGCTAAATATTCGAGCTCAGGCCAGTCATCTGGGAATTGAGATAGATCGGAGAGGGCAGACGCAGGGAGGGATGAGCGAGAAGATGGGGGCAATTTTTCCCATGCTAGAAAGTCGGAGCCGGGGTTTGAAAGGATGCCGGATTGTGTGGCAGCAAATTCTTTCATTGCTGCGTCTAAGTAAGAGGTTTGCCCGAGGGAGGAATCTGTGATGAGATTGACGGAGTAAGATGGTCCGAAGAGGACGTGATCCTACGACAGTCATCTATGTTTTAGAGGATATGGAATAGAGCCAACGAACCCACATGTTTTGACCGACTCCTGGACGGTCCGCAATGATAGGTATATCGAATTGATCTAAAATGGCTTTAGGGCCCACACCAGATACCATGAGTAATTGTGGTGACTGGAACACTCCTGCAGATAAAATGACCTCCTTCTTCGCTGACAAGGTGATAGTATCTGAGGTTTGGTTTCCGCCTGCGACTTGGATCCCTACTGCAGTTTTACCTTCGAAGACTACCTTCTTAGCCAGTGTGTGCGTATACACTACTAAGTTGGATCGACCCTTCGTAGGCTGAAGAAACGCTGTTTCCGACGATTCCCGTAGACCCGTGGTAGAATTGATCGTCGCCACATTGTAGGCTGAGCCAAGAAGCGAGCCACTCGTGAAGCCCTTGGTGGGCTTGATGCCAATAGCTTCTAGACCTTGCTGGATCCACGATGAGAATGAAACGGCGTAGCTAGGGAATGTGATGTCAAGGGGTTGCCCCCAGCTCCAAGAAAGGTATCATCGTAGTCTGGCGTTGCATTCAATCCTCGTTTCTCATTCTTTGGAGGGGTGAAATTGAGCGACTTTTCGAAGTATGGAAGAAGATTTTCGAAAGTATAGCTTGGATCGCCGACCTCCTCGGCCCAAGCTTGGTATGAAGAAATGGTACCTCGCTGGTAAGCCATGTAATTACGGGCGGTGCAGCCGCCTAGGGTCTTCCCTCTAGCATAATGGATGATTTCGTTATGGGCTCCCTATGTGCATTTAGTCATCCTCAAACACAGATTCAAGATCACATACAGCCTGTGGAACAGTGGTGAATCCCCAGTCAACGTTTGGATTGGTATCTTTTGGATCCTTGCCAGCCCATAGAATGGCATTTGCCGGAACCGAAAGCTGTGAACCACTGCCCACCGAGTCTTCGTAAAAGCCTCCAGCTTCTATGACGGCGACCCGAAATAGAGAGTTCTCAGAAAGTCTTGCGGCAAGTGTCAAGCCAGCATTTCCCCCACCAACTATAATGTAGTCAAAACTGGTATCGCTTCCATTGAGGCCTTTGCTGCCGTCTGTTACGGTCCTGCGCCGCAGCGACGCCGAGGAAAGGCAGGTTGAAATTGAAAGTAAGACCACCAAGGAGAAGACATGGCGAATCATGGAGCTCAAACACGAATTGAATTTCGAAAAGAACGGGGTTATGTTCCGCAATTGTCGCGGTCGTTAGAGGAGCGAGATGAAATGGACAGTGCAATGCACATTGAGGCTCCCGGATCCAGGTACATATTTCATTGCATTTCCCACGTGCAACTCGCATTCATGCAGGTTATGAACCCGCGAAACAGTGGGATGACGACAAGCGCTGACCTGCAGGCCTTAGGGTCTGTCACTGGGTCGCAAATGGGAACGAGCAAGCCAGTGAAGGGAAAGTTCCTCAGTGGCTAGATTACTGAATCATAGCAATTGCCAACCGGCGCGTGGGTTGGCGGTCAGTCCTGAATGCAAAGAGCCGCAAGAGGCATCGATCCCCCCAGTTAGCGAGTCACTAAAGAGTCACTAGACCTGTAGAGGAAGGGTGCTATCAGCTAGGTGTGGGCTCCATAGAGCCACCCTGATCCGGCGCGACGGTAGTTGAGCTTGTTATCCCAATGGTTGCACTGTTTGATGGAGGTATGCGCATGCGAGGTGGACCCTCGCATGATGTTCGATGTTTGAAGATGAAGATCAATGTTGACAGATAGCTTACATAACATGGCATAACATTGCATAAAATTGTGCAAGTGTACCTCGCCGTGGAGCGGCGCCTATTTCCACCGACATCTACATCGAGAGGCGATGAACATGTTAGACATCGATGCAACATGGCAGACGGGTCTAGTCCACCGTCAGGAATCTTCTGCAAGGTCTTAAATAACCTGGACTCTCGATTGCCAGGAGCATGAGGACGAACGCCTATCGGCGTTGCCTACTTTTTCTCGGCGACTACTTTTCTGGTACTTTCGGGTACATTCCAAGTCCCACAGTTTCTTACATAAGATGAAGATGCTTATGCGCCGCTAATGCAGTGACTATGGTCTGCATGAAGAAAGATCAAAAGGCTTAGGCACGGATCTCAGTACCTGAGGTCGCCTTCGAGTGTTCTGTGGCCCACGTTAGTCCAGTGGTTTGGGCGCTCCTTCCTTGACGAGCATGTGCTTCCTTCAGCGCTTCGTGAGAGCGCTTGAACGCATTTACTGCATTTAGTGCCTGTTTGTTCTTGCACTTTATCTCACTCCGTACCAATATCGGAAAAGTCGCAATGGAAGGCCTGAAACTAGAGTCTCTTACATCTAAGAGTGCCTTTGGCGGCCTCGCAATCGTTTGCTTGCTCATTTGGTACATCTCTCGTCTTCTCTATAATGTCTACTTCCATCCACTTGCCCACTTTCCTGGGCCAAAGTTGGCTGGCGCAACGCGGTGGTATGAAGCGTACTTTGACCTTTGCGTTGGCCCTGGTGGCCAGTACTGGAGGGAGATTGACCGAATGCATGAGAAATACGGTTGGCTTACCTTACGAAGCGGCTTTCTAGACAGACTCGCTGAGAGCCATACGTGAATAGGACCAGTTGTGCGCATCGCTCCCAATGAGCTGCACATCAAAGATGGTCAAGACATTGCCTAAGGAGCCGGCACAATGCTAACTGTTCTAGTCAACTTCCACGAGACTCTCTACGCAATGGGGGTCAAAAGAAACAAGGTGCCTTACATGATTGATATATTCGGGACAAACCTCGCCATATTCGGCACCGAGCAGCATGATCTGCATCGTACGAGGAGAGCTGCACTCAATCCGTTCTTCTCAAAACGATCCGTCGCCGGGCTCGAGTCTATCATTCAATCAAAAGTGCGTCGCATGTGTGATCTGCTCAGCGACTATGAGGCCAGTGGAAAGGTACTGAAGGTGCAGCACGCTCTTACGGCCACTATCGTCGACATCACAAGTGAATATTGTACGTTCGGCCTACAGAAACTCCGCGTCCCAGGTAATACTTCCTTTTCGAATATGATTTCTAACGGATACAGCATTTGGAAAATGCGCGGCTGCCCTCGATGAACCTGATTTTGGTCCGGACTGGGATCAGATGATGCGAGGAGTCTCAGAGGTAGTCCCACTTGCTCGCTCTTTTCCGGGCATTGTCCAAGTAGCCCAAGGAATACCGATTCGTCTTGTGGAGCTTGCGAATCCTGTGCTCGCAGCATATTCACGTTTTGAGCAGGTCAGTCTGGCCTCATCATAAAGCTTGTAGCATGTTCTCCCTCCTTTGTACTCAAACATTCGATACGATAGGCTCAAATTGACCTTGAATGTAGCTTGTTCGGGTCCAAGTTGTAGAAATTTTCAATCGATACCGGTTATCCGACGCTGAGTTCGACAACGTCTCCACGAATTCAACATCGCTAGAGAGCAGGGACAAAAAGCCTGATACTTCGACACGCTCCATCTTCCACGAAATCCTGAACTCATCCTTGCCAGAGCATGAAAAGACAGTCGATCGTATGACACAAGAAGCTCTGAGTGTTATCGCCGCTGCTAGCGAGACTACTTCTTCGGTCCTAAGTACGACTATCTTCCACATCCTCGCGAACCCCAACATCTACGCCCGCTTAAAGCAGGAACTCAAAGACGTCATCCCAGACGCAAAAGAACTCAGCGACTGGCGCACGTTAGAAGCTCTACCGTACCTAGTAAGCCCGCCTTCCGCCCCCCCTCCCCCCATTCAGTCAATCCAGCATCGCTCATGTTATCACAGACAGCAACAATAAAAGAAGGCCTCCGCATCACCGTCTCCATCTGCTCCCGGCTTCCCCTATCCTCTCCCGACAAGCCCCTCATGTACACCACCCCTTCCAGCTCCTCTTTTACAGCCACCTCACCAACCTCGCCCCAGAAAACCTACACAATCCCACCAGGCACCTACGTCGGCATGACGCCCACCGACCTCCTCCACAACCCCGACATCTACCCCTCGCCAAAAACATTCTGTCCAGACCGCTGGCTCGCCACAACCCCATCCCACCCTTCCCACCCACTGAGAACAAATCCTAAACTCATGGATGCAGCATTCCGGCCCTTCAACGCCGGGCCAAGGATGTGTATAGGGCTGAACCTTGCGTACGCGAATATGTACCATATCCTCGCCGCGCTGATGAGGAGGTGGGAGCTGGAGTTATATGAGACGGAGAGGGAGAGGGATGTCGATTTTGTGAGGGATCAGTTTGTGAGTAAACCTGGGAAGAATGGCAAGGGGGTCAGGGTGAGAGTTGTGGGGGAGAGGGCGTAGGGGTGGGGTGAGGGAGGAGGGGAGTGGGGATGGAGAGGACTGGGGAAGTAGAGGACTGGGGGAGGACGGGGGATACAAGCAGAACTTAGGCTGCCCTGTCCGAAAGGAGTGGTGTCTTTCTTACTCCCAGTTGCGACGCGAGTAGACTGAGACGATTACACGCGTGTCAGGAGTTCTGGAATCATTAAGAGTGGAAGCCGGCTCTTGTTTACCCCTATTTGAAAGTTTCTTGGGTAGCACTTTTGCCAGGAACCTCCAGATTTAACCAAAATAACTTTATTATCTGATCATTTACTGATTGACATGTGAGAAGATCTCTCTCTATTTCAATCACGTACCAATCACTCCTCAATCTCATCTTTAGAGCATGTTATCACGACTCAAATGAACGCCAAATCCACAGCGCCTCGCCAATCAGCAAAACCCAATTGACGCGCGAAGACCCAGTTGATATCAAAGCAAGACAGCCGCCGCTATGAAGCACAAACGATCCTCCATCACCATCATCCTCATGACTCTGCTACCACAGGATGCGAAGGCGACCTCCGTATTTGCACATCCTTCTGGACTCTTATCCCCGGCGAGCCCCTCAGCGCCTCCGTATCCTCCACCCCTAGGCTCATTTCCCTCTCATCCACCTCTTCATCAATAAGCGTCGGCGCCTGCTCCCCACCCCCAGCTTTCGACGCCGCCGTAGTATGATTCCCGTACACATTCTGCAACGGATACTCACTATCACTGATATTGCTGAACTGGCGCGGATTCTTCGGGTAGGAGAGGTATTGGCTGGAGGAGGAGGTGGTGGCTGTGGCCTTGGAGGATTTTATCGAGGACCGTACGCGGCCCAGGCAGCTGCTTATTGTCGGCCCGAGCGTGGGACCGCATGCTACCATCGCTGCCAAGCTGGGTTCGAGGACGGACCAGATCCAGCAGTCGACTGCGTCCCAGGTGTAGTCTTTGGTTGTGTTTAGTTGTACGAGGTAGATTATGCGGAGGATGGCGACTATGATGTCGCTGGGGGATGTTAGGGTGGGTCATTGGGATGGGATTTTGGTGGGGGAGGGGGGAAAGGGGAGACTCACAGGGTTCCCAAAGCGAAGACGAAACTCAGCCCGATCTTGTTTGTGGTACTGGTGTGTAATTTCCAGATCATGGGTAAGGGGAGACACATGATTGAGAAGTCGCCCACAATGTCGAGCGCAGCAATTGCGATGTAGGCTGGGATGCGATCACCGCAATGACCTTTCAGCATTGGATTCCAGTTCTTTGCAAAGGGGCGACACATGCATGCGCCGATGAGGATGGTCATTAGCATCCAGCAGACTTGGTAGCCTAGAACGATGCTGGCTGCGAGGCATGTCAGCATTCTTCTATGAGTGGAAGAGATTTTGGTAGTACCGCAGATCTTGAATCTTCTTGTGAAGAAGATCCGTATTAGCAGGAGGACGATCGATATCTTGATGAGTCCCAGTGATGTTCCGAATGAAAACTGAAGGGCCGAGAGAGTCTTGTATAAGTCCACGGCATTTTGTGGCTTTAGTGAAGCTTCGTGGTGCCCTACACCTCCGAGGTATACCGCTATCAAATGTGAGCACTTTGCTCTTTAGCTCTTTTCACGCGACATACAAGCTAGGATAATGGCAGTGTGTCCCCAAACGGGCAACTATTCAGATGGTCAGTGTGTGGTCAGGATCAACTCCTCGTCTGAATCATTACATACCAACGCCGCCAGGATGAACCAGTCATCAGCGCCATAAACGCTTTTGGTGAGCTTCCTCGAACCAAATCGAGCCGCTACAGCGAAGGTCGCAAGCACGGGGAAGATCCAGGACACTACGACAATCGCAGTCGAGCCAGTATTATTCGCCGGCACATAATCTCGTGAGACAAGCATCGCGCAGGTGTTGACATTGGCAGGTGAAGCACTTCATTCATCGCTGGAAGCACATACGAACTTCTCAGCTGAAGACACAAAGTCTCCGCGTTCTTTGCGACAACGCAATTAAGCATCATCTAGTCAGCACACCACGGCACTTCAGATGTAATAATGCGCGAAGCTTGTAGCGGCTGGTCGTGCTGCAGGATTACCACCGTGGGCCAAGAGATCGGAAAGCGGACCTAGGGAAGGTACATACCTTGTACCACCACCAGAGTAAGCGATCTGCAAGAGGTGGCCAGTGAGCATCAGCCAGGGCGGCACTATGCATCCGAATGCAGGAAGTAGCCGAGGACGGTGCATGATGTCTGGTCCTTCGGTGCTTGGCCGCACGCTAATGATGCGAGTAAGAATGGTGTGGAGAAGAGTGGTAGCCCGGCTGGCGTGTAAGGGACTTGCAGCTGCATGTCTTGTGTCTTGTTACAGCGCTGCATGGGCAGTGCTATTATTGAGGTGATTTTTGGACCGACGGAAAGACTTGCTGCCTATGGCACGCGGTCTCATCGCCATAGCAGCTGTCATACTCCATATACTCTGGCGTAAACTGTCAAAGCGGGATTCATGTCTTCGTGCCGCGCCCCATCCCATCCCATCCCTTTCCGGTGTCAGTCCGGTGTCAGAAGCAAGCCACATGTGGGATACCTAGCCTTCCTAGCTCGCCGCCTTTACCTTCTCCGTCTTACGCCGGGCCTGTTGCAGGTCATCTGTCGATCTTTGTATCTCATTGATTATTGCAGGAGACAACAGGGTCATGTCTAAATTTAGGACTGCCCCGCCATCGCCGATATTAGCTGCAGGTATTTTGAAGGCCGACGCTCTACGCGGTAGCCCTCTTCAGAACAGCCTGGGCATACTAAAACTCTGTTTAAATGCGCTGAAAAGATAATATGATCATTAGCTTTCTGATCAGGGTTTGAATGAGTAACAGACCTTGGGACGGGGGCCCCTCGGGCGCGCGTTGCTAAATGCCAAGCTTTTGCAGCTCGGGACGGAGAAACTTTTTTCCAACGATAGGAACCTGCGATTGACGGAGAAAGGTTTTCTCCGGACCGATGTGCAGGAAAGATAGACATTGAGCCATCGAGCTGTGGTTCACTATGCGCCTGATCAATACAAACTCGTTAGAGCTCGAAGAGTTCTTTGATAGCAAGATTCCCGAGTATGCAATATTGTCCCATCGATGGGGCCAGAAAGAGATATCGTTCAAGGAATTCCGAAAGGACAAGACACCAGATGACGCAGGTAAATCGAAAATCATCCGATGCTGTGCGTTGGCAAGGACGCGTTCGATCTCATGGGTCTGGATAGACACCTGTTGTATTGATAAGAGAAGCAGTGCTGAGCTGTCTGAGGCCATCAACTCTATGTATCGCTGGTATCAGAATGCGAAGGAGTGTTATATCTACCTTTCTGACGTTGTATTGCCTGGGAAGTGCCTACCGTCAAGCAATGATGCGTCGTATCAGCAATTCCACGAGTCGTTCAGACAGTCCCTATGGTTTACACGAGGCTGGACCCTTCAGGAGCTTTTGGCACCTCGCAAAAGCTTCTTTTTCGACTCTGATTGGGAAATCATCAGCAGTCAAGAGGATCTTGTCAGTGATATTGCCGAAGCGACGGGGATCTCTCGTGAGGATCTTGAATCCGCTGATCTCAAGAGTGCAAGTATTGCACGAAGAATGTACTGGGCCTCGAAAAGAGAAACGAGTAGGGCAGAAGACATGGCTTATTGCCTACTTGGTATCTTCGACATCAATATGCCACTATTGTACGGTGAAGGAATTGAGAAAGCCTTCAGGCGGCTTCAATTAGAGATCATCAAAGACTCGGATGACGAATCAATATTCGCTTGGTCAACAAAAACAAGGAATACAAGCATTCTCGCGCCTGACCCGGGCTGCTTCATCAATTCCAGGGACATTGTCTCATTTTCAAATTACAGGGCTAATATCGGCAGACCATTCTCAATGACGAACAGAGGGCTGGAAATGAACGTGCCAGTGGAATATCTTTGGGAACATCCTACATTATTCGGTAATGCGCTCTTCCTGAACTGCGGAAAGCTTCCTCCCAACGGCGTCACAGGAGAAACATTCCTTGTCAGCATCCGTATTATATTCGATAGTCAAGTTTTCTCCGGAAATAGTCTATGTTGTCGCCGAGCCAACTCGAACAATTTAGAATTTCAAAGCCCACCGGAAACAACGTTTGAACTTTTCCAGAAAAGAAAACACCTAACCATTTACGTGTGCGAACATTCAGGAAATTTCGATTATTTCTTGACGAACAAGGCAATACGCCAAATGGCAGAGGAACAGAAGTAGCGAGGACGAGAAACTATCCGAAACCTCCATTCGGATATTGACGTAACATCATCAGGTATGCAACAAACGATGCGGATCATGCGTGAACCCATGCCGCAGGTCATCTAACAAGCAGCAACGTGCATCGAGAAGCGAAGCCTCAGGCCATAACGAGTATGTCATTCCTTTCCGGTGTCACAAACAAGCCACCGGTGAAATATGTAGCTCGAGGCCTCATATCATTCGGGTCCAACTCGGCGTCTGTTGCAGGCCAACTGCAGATCGAGTGGATAATTATCTTCATATCTCTCTTGATTGATTGACTATGTTTCAAGGACATTTGGTCGAGTGAAACAACGGCAAGGTTATTTCGCTCGTTTTCAGCTCGCGTCTGAGAGTTGTTCGCAGAATGTGAGCTAGGGGGCCACGGTGCTAGGTTTGTCTCTATCATCACTTCTCCCTTCCGCTTCTTCTCTCGTCTACCTACAATTTGCTGCTTTCTTCTGCGACGATCACAGCCTCGAGCTTACATGAGTTGCAACGCCTCCAAAGCAGCTCTGCAGCCTCATCGCAGCGATTAACGGTACATGACGCAAAAGACTCACACGAGCCTTGATGACAAAGGAAGGGTATAGGTTGCAGCCAAAGCCATCCCCTCACTCGTACTTGGTTGAGAGCGGTTGGATGCTGGAGGTCCTGGCATGGATCTTAGCAGTAGCCGCCCTCGTAATACACTGGTCAACGTTTTGACCACAATCGCCATCGTCGCCCTTATCTTCCCGGTAGCCTCGAGTATCGCTCAAATGAGATAGATATGGCTAGCAAAAGGTCAAGCCCCTGTTACGGACATTGAAAGCTTTGATTCCAGGCCGATCGACAACTATGCAATGCTTTGGGGGCGTCCGACCATGTGAGTGCTATGTCGCACAAGTCAATCTTGGTTGCTGTTATTGACTCTCCTTGCGCTCCGTGCACATTTTGCAGCTCTCCATAAGTTTTGATCATATTTTTTTAGTCCCAATACTGAGGCAACTCTCGATTTGTCTGGGTCTGTTGCGATGACAACGGTATACAATTGCGACCCTATCAGGACAGCGCACCTGTACGTATCATACGTTTCACACCAAATGAATTGTCCTGACTTTCATGTCAGAATGTTAGCTCTCCACCCAAGAAGACCCAGAGTAGGTTCAGAAAACAGATGCCTCCAATGATTCAAATGCTTACCCCATGCAAGCGGCAATCACCTCTGCTATAACCGAAGCTCCTGTCGATCCTTCGGATGTGAAAGCGACTGTTCATCCGGTGACTGTACATTTCCAATTTGCGAATCGATGGGCATCTGCTCGAGAATAGACGACTTCACTTCAACGATCAAAATGGAACGTCATGACCAAGACATTGGTCGTGAAAATACAGGTTCATACTCCGTCGCTGACCACAAGAAAACCACTACCTGGCGCCTAGATAATCTTACGGAAGCAGGGAAGTTTTGTTTGTGGGTAGGTGCCAGTGACATGTTAATGGATGGACCCCATTGTCCTGATCTCATTTCATTGGACATATGTAATGCGATTAACATCCCGGATCTACAGGCCTTCACCTGGCTTGGTCCCCGACACAAGAACCACACCACAAAATTTGTAGAGACGAGTGGAGCGGCCGCTTTGACATGAAAAACAATGCAAAAGGACATTGGCGATAATCCAAGCTCGGCCATCTCGACTTTGCGTGGAGGAAAAGAGTACTAGATCAGCCAGCATTCTTTGACTGCATTTCTGACATGCTTTTCCCTAGAGATACTCCACGCAGACAGTCAAGTATTGACTTCGTAGACTCTCTAAATCTATAATGTGAATATGTGTCTCTCAGGTTCCCATCTGAATTTAGCTACCCCGCAGTCGTCACGACTAGCTGCATATGAATTTCGGAGGCCGACAATTCGCGGGGTAGCTTCCATTACTTTTTTGTCTCTTTCACACTTGCTTAAGAATTAGTCAAGGCATCACTAGAAGGCACACTACGTCTTCGCGACATGGCTGACTACCTCATCATCGGCGGTGGCCTAGCAGGCTGCGTACTCGCCTCACGACTCAAGGAATATGAGCCAGCTTTGAAGATTATCATTATTGAGACTGGTCCAGATGCAACGGAGAACCCGCTCATCACAGAGCCCATGGGCACGATGCAATTACATAACAGCCCATTTGAGTACAACTACAAGACCGTGCCACAGGAACATTATGATGGAAGGGAAGTCTTCCAAGCGGGCGGAAAGCTACTCAGCGGTTCTTCTGCTGTCAACTACGCTGCTTGGACTCGGGGCGATCGTGCTGACTACGATCTGTGGGCCAAACTTGTTCAAGACAAGCGGTGGAGCTACGATGGGCTCCTTCCATACTTCCGAAGGACAGAATCTCACCATGACTCCAACGTTGATCCACACCAACATGGCTTCTCAGGACCCATACACTCTACACCTGCACTAGACCGCACGTACCCTCTGACTGCTCAGTTGAAAGCTGCCTATGCTACTATCGGCGTCAAGCCAATACCAGACCACAACGGTGGAGACAATAAAGGCATGGCCCCACATATCGAGAATTGGTTCAAAGGCAAAAGGCAGCCAGCAGGAAAGGCCTACAATCTTAGCGGCATCGAAGTCCAAACAAACAAGACTGTCAAAAGAATCACCCTTTCACCTTCTTCAAACAACAGACCCAAAGCTACGTCTGTCGAGCTCGATAACGGCGAAACTCTTACCGCGTCCAAAGAGATCATCCTCTCATGCGGCGCCCTTCACACCCCTCAACTCCTCATGCTCTCAGGCATTGGTCCTTCCGACGAACTAGCCAAGCATAACATCTCTTGCCTCGTTTCTTCCCCTCATGTCGGCAAGAACCTCACGGACCACAGCTCCCTGACCCAATTCTACCGCATCAATCACCCAGAACGAGGTCTCTGCGCCCCAAATCCCGCGTTCAACCACCCCTCCTTCATCGAAGGATTTCCGACCGATTATATCATCGCCGAATCAACACCCACGCCCCTAATAAAAGCGGCCCTCGCCACCGACCTTAACGTTCCCGAGACCGAGATAAGCGACACCCATTCACACATCTCACCCCCTCGCTCGCATTACGAAATCCTCCCTATGTACGCACCAACCGAAGTGCCCCTCACAAACATGGGCATCCCCTTCGACGGCTCTATCATCAGCATTGGCATCCTCAACCTCCTCCCCACCTCTCGCGGCTCTATAACTCTTCCCCCTCCTTCCAACCCCGATGAAGCCCACGCAATCACGACCCCGCCTCTCATCGATCCAAATTACTATGCCACAGCCACCGATCGCGCAATACTTCGCTCCGCAATCCGCCGTAACATCTCCGCTTTCGAATTGTTGATGCAGGGCGATGATCCTGTGGTGGAGGCTGAGGTGCCGCCTCCAGGCTTTCCACAGCTGACTTCGAAGAGTACGGACGAGGAGATCGATGCAAGGGTTAGAAGGTGCGCGGGGACGTTCTACCATGTTAGTGGGAGCTGTAGTATGGGCAGCGGAGGGGGTGAAGGAGGAGGTGGAAGGGTGGAAGGGGTGGTGGACTCCGAATGTAGAGTCCTTGGGGTGGACGGGCTCAGGGTCGTGGATGCGAGCGTCATCCCGACCCCGATTAGCGCGCACTATATGGTGGCTGTATATGCCCTGGCGGAGCAGATGGCAGATATAATTGCTGGCAGAGCTTGATGTATATCCCAGAGGCGGCCATGGTGATGAAGAGTATGGATGGGAAAAGAGAAGAAATGCCTAGCTTTTGAGGGCAAGAGCGATTGATACAAGACTAAAGGGGATCAAGGGAGGACATAGCGAGGAGGGAGAAGATGCATGGGAAACTAGAGATATGCCTTGCTGGATATAGCAAGCTTTGACTCGGGGTAACGACGTTCTTCGGCCAGTAGATACGGCTAGCATCCAAGCTCTGATCTAGCAGAAGCACAATACAACTACTTGAAAGTAAGGACACGGATACCAATGATCGTTCATGTTCGGAGGCCCTCCACATTATCGGACGCTGTCGACCGCTAATTTCGAACTCGGTTTCTCTCTTAAAGCCAACATTCTTGGGACTGACTAATTAGAGTAATTAAAAACCTTACAGTCTCGGCTGGATCCATTCCGTTGCCCACAAGGCTGACGATGAGAGGAATCATGATGCTACTCGGGAGAGACCGGTAATCTTCCAGGGAGAAACCCTGACTGTAGATGCCCTATAGCTCAAGGACGCCTTGGATCTGATCAGAGATCTCTGCGTTCACCCGTAAGTCTTGGTCATGGCTCAGGATGAAGCACAGCGATCCCTCTGGAGGAGATCAGATCAGTGAGAAGATTGGATGATACTCCAGTTGCGATGGCAGCCTCGACATATGAGCACGCCACGGATATGAATCAACCTGCGAGTGCAGCAGACGTGACGGCTCAAGTCACGAACCAACAGACTAATTCGCCAGCTCCTAGCCCGCCAAAGTCGACACAATCTCTTCTAACTCGCGCGAGATCAGTCGTATGGCTTACTAATTTGAGCTTCGTGTTACTCGGTGTCCTCATCGCATACATTTATGGCAAAATTGCTCAACGACAGGGCGATAGAAGCTTGAAAGCTGTGCTATATGGTGATTGTATCGATCATGCTGTACGTCTTCTCCCTCTCATTAAAGGATAGACTGGAGCTTGGCTGCGCAGAGAATAGACCGTTGACAGCCTTATCAAGATATTCTGGGTAATACAACCACATGCAAAGAGCTTCTTGCTAAAGGCTTCGACTCTCTTCAACGACGTGATGTGTCTGGGCATCATAAAGAAGCCTTGAACACGAATCCAGGTGAAGATCCAGTCGAAATAATCTATATGATTGCTGAATCGATGAGAACAGCTTGGCACACCTTTCTCATCAAATGGGTTCATCGACCAACCGCCCGTTTTCTTGACCAATTAGTCAGATTATTGCATGTCGTGTCTAGTTGGTCATCGAGCACCTCTCTTCTTCAATCAAGTGCTGTTGTTAGTGGATCAGTGGCCATCCTGGCCAAGTTTACCTATCTACTCATTTTCACTACATATTTGGCTATTGCCACCACTTTCATGCTCTATATTATTACGATCTTAACCACTTCCCTCGTAGTGATATGGACTTATTGGTGTTAAGGGCTTAGCACATATCGCAATCTCTTATATATAAATGTAAATACGCTTTAAAAGGGGAGGATTAATATACAGCGTTGCTTACGAGCTATTAAAGAGTGTTTTCCTGCTAAGATAGAGTTTCTCTCCTATCTTTATTGTCTCCATCGCATGGGGCCTTAGATAGCTGCAAACTAAGTAGACTTCTGACACATACTTTAAGTTTACAGCACGGTCCTCAAGCTTGATGAAGGAAAGTTACCTTTATCAAATAGTGCTTTGCTACAATGTATCTCAAATGATCTGTCATAGGCAATATTTTACTAGTAATGCTTCAAAGCAGCATGAACTCAAGACAAACAAGACACTCATTCCTCGAACCTGCCTGACTCATCGTTTGGACCGCGATAGCGTTAACAGGAAGAGGGAATCGATCATTTGGGGTCAATGATCGAGAAGGTGTGACACAGCTGAGCGGTAACATCATGACCAAACGCCACACACCACGAAAGCGATGACGTGGAGTAATCCATGATCTGCAATATAATTGCGATTGCTGCAGTGGATTTAGATTACAACTGGCCGAAATTGTCTAGGTGAAGATCAAAGGTTTGGTAGTGAGTGCAATCGATGCACAAGAATTTGACACACTGTTATAGGTGAAGAACTTGCCCAGTGATTTGATATCGCCTATGCTCTGTGAGCAGCTCGACACCAGATAAGTGCCAGAAAAGAGGCCCGATGATAGATGCTATGGCCCGAATGACTTCTAAAGGATTCTCGTACGCCTTGATTTATAAACTTTGAATATTGCGAAAATCTCACTTTCAATGGGAATAGAGCACGAGACGTTGTTGAATGAAAAGAAGGCCTTCAACAGATTTGAGGCATTTTCCTTCCCACGTCAAGTTAAACCAGACGAAAAAGCCTCCAATGCATCGAAAGGCATCCCGCAAGTTCAAGTTCTGGGCCATCTTGCAAGTCAAGCAAGCACAGTCTGCCCTCAAGTAGTGAAGAGACTGGCCGAAACATACTGCGAGTGAGATGGTTCTAGCTCTCAAATCACGCCTGTATTTCTAATTTTGGTATTCCAGAGCTGGAACCAGAAACCGAGGTTAACCTAGCGAGGACTATTGCATTGATCGTATCGTGGATGTTGGTGGAGTAGGGCTGTTGACGAATTAGAGTCACTAACCCTGACTCAAGACGCCCCATCGACCATCTAGCCACCACGCCTAACTACTTCTGTCCCACCACCAAGCCACGTTCTGTATAACCTCGTGTCTTACCCGATAGAGCATAGATCCCACAAGTCACCAACCTTATAGTCCAGCCTTCAAAAGTCTAGATTAAGCCACAAATATCACCTTCACATACCACCCTTACAACAAAGCAATGCTACCTCGCCGTCCGTCCGTCCCTCGCCATCGCTCCCATATAACCCTCGCTCCTGCCCCCCATCCCCTCCTCCCCCTTTCCTTCCCTCCCACAACCACCACCTACCACTTTCCCCCATCGCCCCCAATTATCGTCCACACAAACGCAAACGCACACAACCTAAGAACAAAAAAATCCATGTCTCTCACACTCCTCCGCCTTACCCCGCTCCTCCTCTCAACCTCCACCCTCACATTCGGCCTAACGCACGACATCTTCTTCCGCGCCTTCACCTCCCCTTTCCCCTCCTCCCTCGCCTCCCCCTCCTCCCCCCACTCATCCACTATCACCACCCACATAAACACCATCCTACCCCCCTGGACCGCCATCTACATATCGCGCGCCGTCTGGTACATCTTCACAATCTACCCACTCACGCTCCTTTCCGCGATATTAAACATCTACTCCACCAACTCCACCAACTCCACCAACGAAGAAAGGAAGACGTTTTGGATCGGGGCGGCGTGCACATTAGGACATTTCGCGTTCGCGAAGAAGGCGGTGGGGCTGTTGGTGGCGATTAGGGACGGTGGGGAGGATGAGCGGAAGGGGGAGGGAATGCGAGGGAGGATTTGCGCAGTTGGGTCAGGTTGAATGTGTGGAGGACTTGCACGGTGGATTTGGTGGCGTGGGTGTGTTATTTGGTTGGTGCGCTGGGGGGGTGGTAGGGGGGAGGGAAAGGGGGTTGGAGGAATGGAAGGATGGAGGAAAAAGGGATGGGGCTTGAGAGTGGGAAAGGGGAAGTCGTTGTGTGGGCGAGGTCGGCTATTTTGGTATTGTGTTACAAATTGATTGATCGTTTGGTCTGTCCGTATTTTGAAGCTGGTGTGAACATTTCTGAGGGCTTGTGATGCTGTCTTGATTTCGAGTTGGGATTTATTGTGTTGAGTCATCCGGTTGTCTTACGCGTCTAGTGTTGGCTGATGTTAGCGTTTTCGCTTTGCCACTGTAACTTTATATTATATTTCTTTTTACTTATTAGGGGCTGACTCAATGTCTATCTACTCGGGTATCGATTCCAATCTACTGACTTCCTTCCATCTGCATTTGAAACTCAATGCTACTCTCTATCCTAATATCGCTTTGAACCGACTCAATAGCCGGTCATCATAGGCACTTCTCTCATACCCCAAATTTGTGTTTCATCGTAGCGTCTCCCGTGGAAACTATAAACAAGAGGAGGATACATGTAGGATTCATGTACTTCTTGTGGTGAAGCGGGATGAAAGGCACCATAACTATGAGATTGCGGACGTGGTTGGGAGTTCTGTACATCCTGTGATGGAGCGGGATGAAAGGCACCTGGCTGCTGTTCATTGAACTAGTATGTCAACAATGTCAACCGGAATTTCAGGTCAATTTGTCAATCTTACCGGGCCATATATATGTGACATGTTATTCAGAGTCCGTCTTTGCTCCTCTGTCGTAGTAGTCATACAGGGACTCACGTACTCTACCTGCGTTTTCCACTCCTGGCACTCCGAATAATATTCTTGGTTGAAGTATTGAGGACATGGTGCCGGGCGCATTTGTTCGTAGCTCGACGTAGGAGGGTCGCCAATGGTCTGCGGCCGCTCTCTGTCATTCGCAGCCGCATAGCCCGGCCATGAAGTATGCTGACTATTGACACATGGGGCTGTACATGGTATATATGGGTCAAATGGTGCAGATGACAGAGACAGTGTAGATGCTTGACATGGTGGGAATGTTGCAGGTTGAATAGATGGCGAGCATCTTGGAGATCGTGCGTGTTGCGGCTCACCTGGAAGTGAAGCCGATTGCGATCGACTGTTTCTGGATCGCAAATTCTTGGGCCGTACTGGCGGACTTGAAGCTGGATCCAACAGATATGACTGCCTTTCAGCAGATACGGGATCTGCGCCAGGGACGAATTGTGCTGTAGATGCTTTGCGCTCCTGGTGGACCTCCATATCTCCGCTGTGATATGGCTCTGTCACATCCATACTCTTCTCTTCAATCACTGTCTCTGATGTCGGGGATGAGCCAACGTTCGAGCTCCTCGAACGACTAGTTTTCTCAAGATCATTACTTTCCCCCTCTCGGGACCCAGATTCCTTCATGTCCAGAATCCGGGATGTTATCACCACGAGCGAAAGGAGGAGCAAGCAAAAGATGAGACTGAAATCAAGGACCAGGTCAAGAAGTGATGATACATCGTCTGTATTTCTAGTGAGTATCGGGTTGTGGCAGACGACCAGCCAGGTATACGAGACATATGCGGCGACAATGGAGAGTATTAGGAAGACCTTCGCCAAAAGATTGCTCCAGTCCATGTTGGAGACAGGGTACTCGGATCTAGTCAACTTTGATAATGTCGTCGAGGAGCTTCAAGGGAGATATTGGCCATGAGTGTGAAAGAGAAAATGAACGAATCAGAGCAAGAATTTAAATACAGAAGCAGTGTGTGAGTGGAGTTCTCGGGTCGAAGTTCCGAGAACTTTCTCGAATCATGAAAATAGAATTTGTGTAAGTTCTGGCTTGAGAGGCTGATCGCGTCACCTTCACATGAGAAGCCATTTCCAAGCGGCCTTGCCTGAATGTCTTGTTGATCTATTACAGATTTGAAAAATTACTTCCTTCGAGTGTATATGTCGGAGTCCTTGAATGGCCCTCTTTAGGAGAATAGAGGCAGAACTAGAAATGGAACGCACATCGTCCCACGAATAAATCTTGATAGTTGTGTCCAAGTACAACAAAGCCTATGACCCAATTGAACTCAATATGAAGTCATCTGCTCTTGTAGTCATTTGCATGCCACATTGCTTGAACAATTCGATGCTTTCAGAAAAGAACCAGGAACGTGGAAGGTGTAAAACCCCTTTTTTCAACACTGCCACACTTTAAAGACCTGGTAGCGCCACAACCTAATTCTTGTCTTTTAGCCACAGAACAAATTTCCAAGAAGTGTGCGCAAGCTCATATAGAGTTGGGTTTTATCATATAATAGATTGATTGTCTAGCAAGCTGTCTAGATACACAGCGTGGAAGCAGAGGGGGATGCCAAGCCGGTTAGGGCTGCGCTAGGCTCAATTGGGTGATCCGACTGATTGGAGCTCCTAGAGGCCATGCTAACAAGAAGTATCCTTTACTCAACGCAAGGCAGGGATTGATGTACCAAGCTCTACACCTCATGGAAGACCCCAAACACCAACAGCAATGATGAACGAATACACTACAGCGCCCTCATAACACCTCTCTCCCTGTCCTAACCAAGACAACCTCACCTCAACCGGTACAATGGCATCAAAGTAAACCTCCCCATCCCTTCCTCAAGAGCACAAAAGCAGCATCACTGACAGACACCTCCTCAACAGCCGCTTCGGCACCTCAACCCTCCACCAACGCGACCCCCGCTCCGCCCTCTTCGACTCCTACACCGGCGACCGCAACCGCACGACCAGCGCCTCACCAGCCGCACGCCCAGGCAGCGGAACAAGCTATGGCTACCAAGCGCAAGGCAGCGGGATGCAGAGTGGATCAGCGGGGATGGGAGGCTACAGGGCAGCTACGCCGAATTCGAAGTATGTGGTATCCCCCGCTCCCTTGGCTAAGAGGGGAGGCGCTTCTGTTCCTGCAAGACCCACACCGTCGCGGTTTGGCCAGGATCAAAGCCAAAGTATGCAAAGAGGAATTAAGCTGACACTATCATGGTGACGCAGAGGCCAATACTCCGACTCAACGCTCTCGTCGCTCGAAGACCAAAACGACGCCGAACTGGCGGGCATATCCGGCAAAGTGAAAATGCTGAAGGAACTCACGGTCGCGATCGGCGATGAGATCAAATCGTCCTCGTCGCTGGCGGATAGTATGAATGATCGATTTGATAATACGAGGGTGAGGTTGAAGGGGACGATGAATCGCATGTTGAGGATGGCGGATCGGACGGGGATTCCGTGGCGGTATTGGGCGCTGTTCTTTTTGGCGGTTGGGGGGTTTTTTTGTTGGGTCTGGTTGTTTTAGGGGGAAGGGGAGGGTGGATAGGGGGAGGAGGGGAAGAGTGAAGGGTGGGAAAAGGGACGGAAGGGAAGGGAAGGGGAGGGGTGGAATGGGAGTGGGAATGGGAAGATGATGACTTGCATAGCGGTATGGCGTTTTCGGAAGATGATAGAGTAATGGAAAGGATCTAAGGTCTGGTCACGTCTTTATCGAGAAGGTATAGAAGGTTTCAGGGAGGTACACATACATCGTGGCGCAAGAAAGGATTCAAGTCATTGACATGGCGAGCCGGTCGTTGCGTCTCCTAACAGCCATAGTAGGAGGACCATGCATGGGAACGCTTTGCAAAGAAGCAACACCGTATACGGGCATGGTTGCTGAGCATAGTGAGCCCAAGCATCAGGTACAGCCACATAGTTATCCTGATTCAAGTTCCCGGGGTATCATGCAATTCTCAACTTTCATAACTCATGTCCGCCTTCAAATACCTGCAGACACACCACTCAATTCTCCCTCCCCCGTCCTCGTCGCCCACTCCCTCTCCTCCGCCCTCCACTCCCCCTCACACCCACACTGCCTTCACTAACCACCCTCTCGACCCTCTCAACCGCCGCATCCCCCAACGGACTACTCCCAAAAACACTCTCCCCCAAAAAGCTCCCGCCACCCGTAGTAAAACTGGCACTCAGACTCCCCCGTCCCTGCAACACGTCATGCACCACGTTGCCAGCCTGCCCACTCGGTGTCCTGAACTGCGCCTGCTGTAGTCCCCTCAACCCGCCCCGTCCAGTCCCCGCTCTCTGCCCATTCGCACCCTGCCCCTGCGCGACCCAACTGACTTCCTCCTCGCTCTCATCCTCGAGCGACGTATCGGTGTGTTCGTAGCTCCCACTCTGTGCGTCTGGGACATCATCATCTAGATCGGCCCCAGCCCCTGCCTCTTCCGCTCCCCCAAACCCAGCCCCGACGCCATAACCTATGACCCCGGCCATAGCATCCCCTGCAGGTGTACCCATCGCTCCCGGCGTGCGCGGTGGTATCCTCATTCTCGGCCTTTGCGCCCCTTGTTGTCCTCCTAGCGTTATTACCCTCTGAGCACCACCCACGGCAGCCGCAGGCTGAGTAGCAACAGCATCAACAGCATCAACAGCATCAACAGCATAATCGCCCTCCCCCTCATCCCCACCAAAAATCTGCTCTCCAAACAACAACCCCCTCCCCTCTCACTATCAGTATCAGGTTCCAAATCGCTATCACTCCACAACCCCCTCTCGCTCCCCCTTCCCCATCCCCATCCCCGTCCTCCCCCTCGTCCTCATCACTAAGATCCCCATCCATCCCCAGCCCCACCCCGTCCCCCAATCCATCAGCATCCGCGTCCGGCACATCCTCATCCAAATCCCCCTCCATCCCATCCATCCCCTCCTCCCCATCTCCCTCAACAACTTCCAACCCCTCCATCATCCCCTCCTCCTCCATCGCCAACCGTGCCTCTTCGCGCGCGCGCAGCGCTTCAGCTTCTTCCCTCTCCATCCTCTCGTCTTCGAAGCCCTGCAGGGTTTTGCTCACGCCGGGCGGGCGCAGCCAGCCGGCGCCGAAACGGCGGATGTTTTGTTTGCGGAGGAGGAGGAGGCGCTCGTCGTGGTGGAGGGTTGGGTAGAGAGGGGGTTGGGAGGGAGGGGCGTGGTGGTGGTGGTGGTGGTGGTGGGGATGGGAGGGGTGAGAAGGGTGGGAAGGGTGATTGACGTGGGCGCCATGGTGGTGGTGAGGGTGAGAGGGGTGGCCGGTGTTGTTGGCGCCTTGGGTTGTGAATGCTGGCGTGTGGGAGAGAGGGTTTTGGTTGTGGGGGGTTGTGAAGGGGAGGGTGTGAGGCTGAAGAGGGTGGTTTAGTTAGGGAGAGGCGGGAAAGCGAATTGAAGGCTTACGAGAGGTGGCTGTAGGGTGGGTAGGGACAGCATTGTGATGGTGTGAAAAATCAGTCTCGGAAGAGAAGATGGTTGTCAGTTTCGACGCTGTTTCTGTTTACAATATCAATATTTGCTCCCTCGATGCCCGGCGGTCCAAAACCCCATTCACCCAAAAAGGGGCGAGTGATATTCATCAAGGGATTGAGACGCTACGAAGTGAGAATCGCCGTCCAGATCTGACGAGTCAGGCGTGTTAACCGAAATCCGGCAAATTGTATCTATAGCACCAAGTCATATACCCATATACACACAATCATCACGCTACATAAGCCCATTGTAGGATGTCGTGATCTCATGAGACTCCAGCCGCCCCGCCCTCCATCTATCAAAACAGCCCCGTACTATACCCCCTCCTCCCGATCCACAAGTCTGCGTACTGTAGCCCTCTCAAATTAGCACCACCGCAACCCTACCTAATCTTCCTCCTCTTCGGTGGACTCGCCACGCCCCCAACCCCTCCATCTCCATCATCATCCTCAACAGTAGCTACGGTATTCGGGCTCGTGGCATTACTACTTCCTACCTCATCGACCCTCAATCCGCTATCACCCTCCCCCTCCCCCTTCCCGTCTCCAACCCCATCACCAGCCTGAGGATCCGTCTGATCCCCAAACCCCTGATTCGAGAAGCCACCATCACCGCCTTGGCCGTTGAGATCGTCTCCGAAATTGAAATCGCCGAAATCGATGTTATCGCCACCATTGCCCTCTCCATTCTCATTCTGTCCGAAGTAGCTGTCGGTGTTGAAGATATTGTCGAGATCTAGCAGGTCCTGGTTTGGCGGGATAGAATAATCGCCCGGAGCGCCGGTATAGTCAATTCCGGGTATTGAGCCGCTCGGGCTTAGCGGAGTCAGTGTATTGGAGAGGGTGTTAATGTTGTTACCTTGTTCGCGGATGATCTGACCTAGCTGGTCGAGGTTGTTGCTCGTTTGGTCAAATTGGGCCTGCGAGGCCATAGGGGTGGAGGTTGTGGGGTAGGCGAGGGCGTTAGAATTTGGGGAATTGGATTCGTTGCCCATGAGTTGGAGCATGTCTAGTCTTCTGTCAGGGGAGAGTGGCGTGTTGCCTTGTGAGTTCTGGAGATGCGAGAGTGCTTCGGAGAAGTCCATTGGCGAGCTGGGGGAAAAGGCGTTGTTCTTCGCGTTAGCGTTGTTGAGCATTGACATGATGTCTGCTTGCGGTATTTGTTGCTGCTGTTGTTGATTGTTGTCGGACTGAGGTTTGATACGAGGGGATGAACTCCCAGAGCGGTCAGAGAGTTCTTGGACGGCGGGAGAATGGAGGGTTTGATCTTTCCTTGGGTAATCGTTGTAGGTCCGCATCTGTCGGTTGTACTGTTTCACCATGTCATCGACGCCCTTCTTGATCTTGCCGTCAGACGGAGTTTGTGCTGAGGCTTGCGGAGTTTTGCCATCCCCTAGAAGCAAAGGCGCTCTTCGAAATGGTCTTGGCGTACTGTTCTCCCCATGTTCTCGTACGTCACCCATATCAACGACATTGCCGCGATTCTGGTCATTAGAGGGTATTGAGCCTGGGAACATGTCGCCCAGCCCGCCCTGCTCTCCATTGAGATTCTTGCTGTAGACGGTCGCGAGGAAGGTCAGAATAGCATTGATAGAATTATCATGTTTCTCGTGTAGGTCATGAAAAGCTTTGGCCTGTCCGTACAAGGCTTGATGCTCTCTCCGAACGTCCAGAAGCATTTGCGATATTCGATTTTGGTTTGTCCGAATGGTCTGCAACTCCCTCTGAACACTTGCCAGCTGATCTTGGGGGAGGCCAGTAGGCTGATTCGATCCCATGGTTAACAAATTTTGCCTTCCGCCTCGAAGATCGTCAAAAGTGTCGAGGTTACCTGTAAAGGGACTGTGATCGCGTCCAAATGTCTCATCAATCTCTTCATCATATTCTTCGCTTCTTGACTTGTTCCCCTTTGTCCCTCCTTTCGGCCCTTGATTCTTGGGTTTCTGGATCAACCACAGCAGATTAGGCCGGCCTCGCTTGAAGTATGGATTTGAGTATTCACTCGGGTTCTTATTCTTCCTCTCGCTCGCCCTCATTGAATTGTCTGATAGTCCAACCTTCTTATGAAAGCCGTACATATTCAGCTGCCTAACGAATGAGGCATAATTGTTGTGTTTGAACATCTCGGGTATCATGACTCTTGCGAATTCGTCCTCATCTATTACTATGAAGGAGTCTCCACTTTCTGACCATCGAATGAGTTCGGTATTTCGTGACTCGTCCAGAAAGCTGTTAACATTAGAGGTGTAGTAGTCGGCAGAGGAGTGAATAATTACCTGCTCAATTTCTGAACGAATGGTGGGATTTGCTTTCGCTTTGACTCCGCATCCTTCTTCGCAGCAAGTGCTCTTTGGTCTAGGTCATCAGACTGCATCCCATTCATCTTTGTACCTTGCCCTGATTGCTCCGACACCTGCCATGACCCATTTCCCGCATTTGTGTAATTCGGTATTGGTATCACAGGTTGATTCGGTGTTCTTCGGGTAAGCTGATTTGTAGAGTTCGATGTCTGCATGGGTTGCATTTGAGTGTTGACTTCGGTACTCTGATTGTTGAAGTACTGGGGATCCGTGTAGGTGCCGTCTGTGGCATCCTGTCCTTGCCATCCATATGACAGATCTTGCACGGAAGGCACATTCAAGGACTGACTTTCTGGCTTTGGTTGCGGAGATGTACCTGGTGCTGGGCGTTTACGCGTCCGGACCTCCACCCCCATATTCTGGACGCCTTGTGAGAAG
Organism: Bacidia gigantensis; assembly: GCF_019456465.1. NCBI lineage: Eukaryota > Fungi > Ascomycota > Lecanoromycetes > Lecanorales > Ramalinaceae > Bacidia > Bacidia gigantensis. Next base: position 239,442 of record NW_025408612.1, on the reverse strand, counting down.
CAGCAATGCGCGATCGTCAGTGTCTTTCTCTTATTTCCAATCTGTTGAATGTAGCCCGGCAATTTCCCCACTCTTTTGATCAGAATGAAGGCGCTGGTAGCAGATGCACTCCAAGAGTCTAGTAATTTTATACTCCCTCCAAATTAGCTGCTTGCGAAAGGTTGTGTCGAGAAGGCAAGTGACGAGGCTGTCTGCGAAAGAATCAAGAAAAGGTCCTACGGCGGGGTATTTGCACAGCCGTGTTTGAGCCTCGAGAAGGGCTTGTTTTGAATAACTTGAGGCACCGATTGTTCACTGAGACAAGGTCCCGTGGGCGCCTGCATGAAAGCCCGGATGTTTGTGAGGTAGCTATTGATTGTGGTGCATGGGTTCGGGGTGACAGGGATGTTGGACCGCTGGGCTGTGCGGGCCGTTCCAATGCACTGTGAGTCGTGGGATCACTGTTTCTATATGGACCAGGGATTGAAGTTATATCGATCATCGAAGGGATCAGGCTTTCCAGTGGTGCCTGTGGAGAAGAGCTTGATAGTAGATATCATGGAAATTCAGCCCTACGTGCAAAGCTTGGCATTAGACACTAACTCCGAAGGTAGCAACTACAACTGCCACAGTGAGGTAAGGTCACTACCTTAGAGGCAACACAATATCAATCCTTGGCAACCTTTTCCCACTCCTACTTGATATACTCTGAGAGTGGCAGGAAGCCAATGAATATTCTAGGGGAGCTGTCCTCTACTTCAATGTCAAGATATCCATTAACCTTGCAGTACGTTGAATTCGTTGATTTTTCAATAGGATCAGTAACAGGACTAGATATCTTCCGTTCTTCTAGGCCCGATGGTCACTCCTTCACTCAAAAGTGGCCAATCTACCTTTCTTCTTCCATAGGAAATGAAGACATCTAGTGGAGTTTTCCCTATGTTAGACTTAGTATTTACGTCGTATCCACCCTCTAATAGCGCCGAGATCATAGTCGTATATCCCTTGACTGCTGCTTTGTGCAAGGCTGTTTCGCCTTTATTATCCTTCGCATCTGTATCGCATCCACCCTCAAGCAGCAAGCAGATGATGGTCTTATCTTTACCCCCAAAGCTGCTATATGTAAGGCTGTTTTGCCCTTCTTGTCCTTTGCATTTATATCACATCCACCCTCCAGCAGCAAGCGGATTCTGGTCTCATCTGTACCCCCACAAGCTGCTTCGTGTAAGGCTGTCTGGCCCCATTTGTCCTTTGCATTTATATCGCATCCACCCTCTAGCAGCGCCGAGATCATATTCGTATATCCTTTGGCTGCTGCTTTGTGCAAGGCAGTTTCGCCCCACTTGTTCTTTGCGTTCACATCAGCTCCGTTTTGTATTAGGACTCTGACGACACTATTCGACCCTGACAGAGCTGCACGGTATAATGCTGTCTCTCCGATGTAATCTTTAAAATCAATGTTTGCTCCATGTTTTAAAAGAAGCAGTACCATTGCTTCACTTCCCACCCATGACGCAGCCAGAAGGAGCGCCTCGTTTTTGGTATCTTTCTTAAAGTAACGAGCTTTTTCTAGTATGCATTGCATACTTTCTTTATTGCCCGTCCAAGCCGACATCTCTAACGCTGTCGACTCTACTCCTCCATCATTATTTATGATATTAATGTCTGCCCCCTTTTCAAGTAGCAATCGAATGATGTCTTGATGTCCTCCTCTTATCGCTAATCCTAGAGCTGTTCGGCCCTGTCCATCTTTTTTGTCGAGGTACAGTCGTTTCAGCTTTTCGGCGAGACTTTTTGGATAAAGTAACCTCTGTACTAATGGTGTAATACCGCACCAAGACGCAAAATGAAGTACTGTGCATGATTCTAGGGGCATGTCGAAAAAGGAAAAAGCAGGTGGGTCGTAAGTCCGAGCCCATGCCTCTCGCATTGGAGATCTCTTTTGATAAAAGGGGAGTGACATGTCAAAAATGCTCTCCGAGCTGGATAAAAACCTCGCGTGATCGGGATAGTGGCAAACAGCATATGAAAGGAATGGGAACTCCTTTCGTCGATCCTTGTCCATGTCGTTGTAGAGGGAAATAGGACCTTCTGCAAGAGCACCTTCTTGCGGGTAGTGAAAATATCTTCTCGCAACCTCAACGTTCGCGGCCTCTTTCTTCACCCGGAAAAATTCTAATTCGGGATTTGCATCGCAAGCTTCGCGTAACAGGTAGTCTTTGGCAGACTGGTGAATGAGACCAACTTTCTCTCCCTCAATCGTCAAGAAATATCCGCAGTATGATATCTGGTCCTTTATGAAGTCGTCACGATCGACGTAGGCTGAAGGCTTGGTCGGATAGTCGATTGCAGCCATTAGCTCGTACATAGTCAGCGGACGTACAGCCATAACAACCCAACGTAACATTTCAGCAACCATATCTCTTCTGCTGTTTTCGGTCTGAAGGAGGATCCGGGCGTATAGTTCATCAAGTTTTGATGGTATTTGGTTTAGAGCAGCCTCGACTTCGCTCGCTCTGTATCTCATCAATTCTCGTGCGACAATACCTACCCATAAGAATGTTCCTTGTGCGCGATTTCGAAAGACTTTCTTCACATAGGTAGTCAGGGTCTCCGAGTACCGCTTAAGTCTAGCGAGCTCGTTTATTTTCGCCTCGATGAATTGTTCAATATCTCCAGCAACTTCCTTTTCAGCGTCGGGATCTAAGCTTATACGAGGACGTTCTGACAGTATCTCGGGTATGATTCCTGGTAGATCTCGACTAACGAGGAAGAACTTGAAGTTGAAGATAGGTTGATCATCAATCATTTCAGAGCACAATGTCACAAAGCTTCGGAGAAGAGCTTCTACGGAGGTTACATCGCATTCATCGAGACCGTCTAAAATACAATATGTCGATCCAATAACAGGGTCAGAGATCATGTTTTTGAAAATTCTCCAAAGTGAATCAAATGCTGGGTTTGCAAATAAGGACTCTCTCTGTGTTTCGTAGCTCGGTAGGATATACTTAAAGAGTTTAGAGTTGGACTTCAACAACTGGAATATTAGGCCTCGAAGTACGGTAACGGCCGTTCTACGCTTTTCGTCCTTGTTATCGCAGAAATACTGAAGAAACATACTGTTGTCGAGAGATTCGGCCTTTCGTTCGAGCTCTTCCGCGAGGTAAATCGATAGCATTGTTTTGCCTTTCCCGGGGCCACCAGAGAGCCACAGCAGCTGAGAAGAGGTACGGAGCCAGGACGCATATAAGTTATGAGACTTGATCCATTCACACGTTCCTTTTACTCGTTTACCCTTCTCTCGGACAAGCTGGTCTCTATCGTATTGAGGATCGGTCAAGAAAAGGGCATTCATACAAGCGGCAGGTACGTCCTCCTTAGGGCCTGCCGAAACGTATGGTCAGTACAACGCGGGAATCAAAGGTTGAGAAGACCATTCTGTACAGACAACAGTGCGAGAAGCGCATAATGACGAATAATACAATATTTGAGATGTCGCTCAGTATGAAAATCTTTTTGGACGATGAATTAGTATATTTTAGTAGAGAGTTCAGCTGAGCACCCTCTCGACCTATTGCAAGCCTTGCAACAGGCAGCTTGTCCAACATCAGCACATCAAGTGATGAACTTCTGCTACTTTGTGGTTTGTGAAAGCAGTACAGACAGTATTGAAATCTGCGTAATTTGCAGCGTTGTGCGACAACGAAAGACTCAATCCGTACCAAAATGCATATCTCCGCTACCAGTGATATACTGCCGCGGATTTCCTTGGGCAATCTGTGTTCCTTGAGCATTATACTGGGTACCAGACCCACGGTTTATATTCACAAAACCCCTCTCTTCAAAGAGACTATCTGGGACGGAAGGAGGAGTTGGCGATATCTGTTGAATAGCCTCTGCAATGGCCTTCTGTTGGGATAACGTGGCGGTCTGTATACCTCGTTCGCAGACCAAGAGTTGTGTATCCTCCAGTATTCCCTTCATCAAGGTCTCCACCTCATTGCCTTTTCCATACGCTTTGACTGCCATGTAATATCTTTTCAGGTCCGGGGTCCCTTCCCTGGGTATGGCCTTTTGAAACAAGTTTCTCAGCCTTTCGGCCTTCTCTTCGCAAACTTTGGCGACATCTCTTACTCCTCGACAAGAATCTTCATCAACTTCATCGCTTCCAATGTTCTCTTTCACTGAGCTCAGAATGTTCTCGACAATCGGTAGCCGGCTTGCGACCTCGCGGAAGGCTTCGGGGAGGCCATGGGATTCCTTTGCGGTGCTGTAGATTTTCTGGGCTGCATCCACAATGGCAACGATAGATGAAACGACTCCGAGTACTGCGATGGCTTCCGCCCCCGACATTGTGTGGGTGGAAGAGGATGGAGGGGGCCTTGCGCATGGGGAGGTTTTGGAAACTCCGCAGCAGGGCTCTCACCACCACTGTAGCAACGGAGAGAGCACAGCGCTCACCCCGCGCTCGACTACATAGCGGCGATCGTCCTAAGCCTAGACAGAAAGGGTGTAGTGGGGATCCAGCTGTTGCAGCCTTGCAGGTAGGTATTTGGTGTCTTGGCATCGAGATCCCGACAGCTTCAAGACTAGATTCCTGGCCTTCTTGATGCCTGTTAACGTAAACGACCAGTAACAGAGATGTAAAATGGCAAGGGAATTTTCACGTTAGAGATAGGTGGCCAAATATTGCCCACATACATCCTTCCCATCCCCTCTCTACTTCTGATCCCAAGCCCTCCCTCCGCCTCCCATCCTAGCCATCTTCTTCGCCTTCATTTCCTCCTTGATCCCTTTCGATTTCTCTCGCGGATCTATTACCACCAGATCATCTTCCTGCTTCTTCTTCCAGCTTAAGTCCTTCCCCATTCGATCCTTTTCAAAGCTCAGCGCGTGCGACATCCACCCATCCCCTAAATCATCGTCCTCCGCGTCGCCGGAATGCTCGTCCCATGATTTGCAGGATTCGCAGTTGGCAATGAAGTGGAGGTCGCAGAGCGCTGCCTCCTCGGCGTTTTCACCGTCGGTATCTCTGCTGTTGGCTAATTTGGTGTCTGTATGCCCGTTGCTAGCGTTTGGAACGTCGTTGACCTCTGCATCAGCGCTTTCGAGCTTCGACCTGAAAGTAATCAGGAGATCCAGCGTCTGCTTCACCCCCTTGTCGCCCTGTTTTCGCTTTTTGCCGCGGACGGCGGTAGCGGGGATCATCTGCTCTAGCGCAGACTTCGGCTTCGCGTCATTCGTGGAAGCAGTCTGTACGTTACGCTTCATCGAGTTCTTCAGCTCTGCAATTTGCGCATTAGTCTTGTCGAGAAGGGTGGTCATCCGTTCCACTGCCTCGGGAGAGGTTGACACGGATCTTGATGGCTCTTCATCTTGAGGGAGCGGTAGCTGAACTTCGGGTTTTGCTTTCTTTGGTGGAGGTGGAGATGGCGAAGCTGATGACCGCCGTCTCTTTTTCTTTTCTGGCTTACGAGTTGTGCTGTTCAAGTGGCCATTTGATGCATCTTCAGCCCTCTCGTCCGCCTTCGATGTAGTCGTAGCTCCCTTGGCACCATCTTCTACATCAATCAGTCTCGGGTTCCCTTTCTCTTTCCTCACCATAACCTCTACCCCTCCCTCTTCGTCCCCAAAGCTCAGAAGTTGCTTTCCGCCCTTCTTCTTCGCCTTCTTTTTCTCGCCTTCTTTCCTCTCCTCCTTCGCGACCTCCACCCTTTTCACATCCCTCCGCACCATATCCTCAAATGGATTCACCAGTATCTCAGCCCCTGTGACCCTAGTCGGATACATAGGCCTCTCCAACCCCTCCTGCACCTCTGCCTCTGCCATCTTCAGTAAATTGAAAATAGTGTCCCCTACCAGTCTTCCGAACATCGTGTTTCGGCCTTCTAATTGCCTACATTCGTCTCCCAGACTCAGAAAGAAGTGGCTTCCATTTGTGTTTGGCCGCCCTTCGTTTGCCATACCCAGCAGTCCTCTCCTGTTCCATTTCAAGCGCGAGTGAAATTCATCTTCGAACCCTTTGCCCTTCTCGTAGATGCTTTCCCCACCTTCCCCTGTACCGGTAGGATCACCACCCTGAAGTATGAAGTTGGGTAAGAGTCGGTGGAAAATTGTGTCGTCGTAGTAACCATTGAGGCAATGTTGAAGGAAGTTTCGGGACGCGAGGGGGCATTGTTTCGCGAATAATTCGAGGAGGAGATCACCTGAGGTGGTGAGGAGGAGGACCTTGGCCGTTGGTGGCGGCTCAATGTTGTAGGTACTTGCCATGACGTGCGATAGATACCATAAAAGAGGGTGGAGAGGATGATAAAAGCTGGAGGAGTTGTGCAATGCCAAGAAAGCACAATTGTGCAGTATACTAGCGCCACCCTCTAGGGGCCATCATAGAAGGGTACGCCCCGGAGCGTACCCTATTCTATTCGAAGTAAGCCTTATCTCCGGCGCTGAGAATCAATAGCCATATATTTGCAGTGTTCTGTTCATGTCTTCGATGGCGAACAGTGTGAGATTAGAGAGACAACTTCAAGCAACCCGTTTCTTTGCTTAAAACTTCTCCTTCTACATTGGGCATATACGCGCAAAATTGAGACGGGGCGCCTAGGCAGTGAGGACTGTTACATGACCTGTTGGAGAATGGAAGACCATAATTCTCCAGACAGGTGGCAAAAGGCAAAGGAATCTCTGCACCTCGACAAAAATCGAAGGACGAGAATATTCTATGGGCGTTGTAGGTGACCTAGTCACAATTCAGTGGTGTCGTCCAGAAGCGATTATGACCTAAAAATTTGGGGGCTCTGGGAGCCTTAGCTACTGCATGATCTCAAGCTTTGGGTTTGAGAGGCGACCAGGAAGTCGCATTGTACGCCAAATCACTCAGAAGGAGGATTATCTAAAGGTCGTGCAAAATATCCCCCGCAAAGTCTTCGGCCTTTCGTAAGGATCATTGTTTTCAGTCGGTACTTCAGGAGCAGATCTACCAGGAAGCTTACCAGTCTGGGCAGAGATCATCGAATGCTGTTGTGGGGAGGCTCGGTGTGGCTGTTTCTCTGCAAGAACATTTGTAGATGGTGACCACCATCATGCAGACCCCGCTTCACTACTCAAGGTCTAGAGGAACACATTTGCCGCTTTATTGACTATCCACCACTTTCGGTATGCCTTTCTACCTTGGTATATTCAAAGCACGGCGGAAATGCTATGTTCGACCCTACATTCCTACGCTGATTGACTCACAGCGTCACAAATTACCTATCGCAGAAGCATGGACTCGAAATTCTCAGAAACAAGTGCCTCGAGGTTCCTCCCTTGGATTTTTGTAGCCTTTGTCGCCGCGTATATTTTGAACACCCTCTATCAAGCCTACGCAACACCACTACGAGACATACCAGGACCATGGCTTGCGAAATTAACTCGTTTCTGGCTCTTCAACGCCAACATCCAGCGTAATTTCCATTCGACGAATGTGAATCTGCACCGAACCTATGGGCCGATAGTCAGAATAGCGCCAAATGAGTACAGCGTAGATGATCCAGAAGCAGCACAGGTTCTTTACAGGTCGAGGGACACGCCTCCTAAGATGAGTTTCTACATCTGAATGTCTGGGCAACCTGCTGAATTGTTAGAACTCGCCATGGTATTTAGGATTTGCGAACCCCACAGCAGAACAACATGTGTTCACAATACAAGACGTCAAGCACCACGCCGCTAGGCTTCGGCAAGTCAAGAACCTCTTCCAGCTCGGGGCCTTGATGAAGTTCGAGAATCACGTAGATCGCATGATGAATGTATTTCTGAATCAATTGGAGACTTTCGCGAAGCAAGACCAGTCTTTCGACCTCGCTGAATGGTTTAATCTATTCTCATTTGATACGATTGGTGCCATGACGGTGATTGCTTTCCCAGAAGATCGTATCACCGGAGAATATCTGGCTGACACCCCTCAAGTTTGGCAAACCGTTTGGAGTACTCGAAGAAGGCGGCGACATTAACGATATTATTTCTAACATAGCTATGGTATCGCGCTACGGGGCTTCACTTGGAGTGTTTCATGAGTTCTACCCATTGATATATCGTGTCCTGCAACTCTTCGCACCCAAAAAGATCGTAGGGATAGCCTTCGTCGAACAATTCACAACCGAAGTCACCGAAGAATGGAAACAACAGTCAGAGAAGGATCGATTAATCCACGACGAAAACCAAACAGGCGAAGACTCCACCGTGATCGACATTCTTGGCTCCTTACTCGCGAAGCACAGCAAATCGCCAGAGACATTCAGCGTCGCTGACGCTCGATATCACGTCATTCCCAACATTCTCGCCGGCGGACACACTACGGCGATCTCTTTTGCTGCTACTATGCATTGTCTGATGAAAGATCCGAGGGTTTTGAGTAAGCTCCGGGAAGCTTTAGGGGATCTGACGAGAGACCAGGAGAGTGGCCACTACTCTTTGAAGCAGACACAGGACTGCACATATCTGCAGGCTGTCATTAAGGAGTCATTGAGGTTGTTCCCAGCTATTGGAAACCCTCTCGCCCGAATGGCTCCAAAAGGCGGATTGACTATCCTGGGCAGATATTTCCCGGAAGGCGTAAGTGATCCTCATTGATGGTAATTTCGAGAAAGAGGTATTAGTGCTAAAAATTCCAAGACAATCCTAGGCATCAATCCCTGGGTCGCTCACATCAACCCCTCGGTCTTCGGTGCCGACGCGCAGACCTTCCGACCAGAAAGATGGCTAGAGAGCCAGGAGAACGCCGACCATATGGAACAATACATGTTGACTGTGAGTAGTCCCTCCACCCCCCCACATCCCTTGCCCCCTTCCCCTCCCCAACCACTCCTTACCCATCCACCTTCCTAACCCACAACCAACCACCTCACCACCCCAAAAAGCCTACACCCGCTAACCCATCCCACCTCACCTCTAGTTCGGCAAAGGACCCCGCTCCTGCCTCGGCAGACACATCTCGCTGATGGAACTGTACAAGCTAGTAGCAGAAATGGTGATGCGGTTCGATTTCTCATTTGCAGATCCCGGACGCGATTGGACCGTGCATAGCGATTGGTTCGTTATACAGTCGGATTTCCAAGTTAAGGTGAGGGCGAGGAAGAGTGAATGAATGAATGTCGCGCTTGATGTTATGAGTTATGGATTTGAATGGAGTAGTCTGTTCGTGTTATGTGGTGCCGTGAGTGATGTCGGTCGAAGGGTTTGCAATTTATGGATTTGTAAATGTTGGGCGTGCAAAGATGAGCACCACCTTATCATTCGTTCTCCTGATCTACTCGAGGTCTGCATTCCTTGAATCATCAACGAGCTTAGATACATATACCTACTTACCACGTATAACAAGGCTATGCCTACCTGCTCCATCCATCCATTTTAACCGAGTCCCCCAGATGCGATGCCCGGCGCTCGGCGTTAGCGGAGCTAAATGAGGAAATGAGAGAGCGACTAAAGGTGCTCTGAGTGGTGGGAGTCAACGCTGTACATATTTCTGGCTGTATGCTAAGACAAAGATGGAAATCAAGGGCAGAATCCATATCGACGTTCGGCTATGAATTTTGCGATACAACACGCTAAATGGAACAAGCAAGAAGTGAAAGACGCAATCGAAGAAAGAGCAAGCACATGATTATGATATTGCATTCTTGTTGATGACTATCTAATTGTTTCGATCATTTGACGTGATTGCATAAACACGCCTCTATGCTCCATGAACCTGTAACGCTGTATCCGGCGCGGTAGCCTCTCTTTTGGTTCATGGTTCATAGATGTATCCTCATCATCTTGCGCACATATTGATGTAAAGCCATTCGTAGGCGAGTGCTAATCGGAAAAGTGGTTGCGAAGAAGGAAGCATTAGTGATTTAGTCAACTTCTTCAACAGTTGGGCCATCGTCGTGAGTAGCGCCACCAGGGGCACCACCGGGCATTCCACCGCCCATGCCACCGGGCATGCCACCCATTCCACCAGGCATACCAGGCATACCACCGGGCATACCGCCCTCACCACCTGCACCGCCGTACATCTTGACCATGATGGGGTTTGCCACACCCTCGAGAGTCTTCTGTTGTCCTTCGTATTCGTCAACGGTGGCAGTCTGGTTGTTATCAAGCCACTCGACAGTCTTGTCGATCTCAGACTTAAGAGTCTCCTTCTCCTCGGCTGACAGCTTCTCGTCAACCTTGGAATCGTTGATAGTGTTGCGTAGTGAGTAGGCGTATGACTCGAGACCGTTCTTGGCTGAGATACGCTTAGACTCTGCCTCATCTTCTTCCTTGTACTTCTCAGCCTCAGACAACATGCGCTCGATGTCCTCTTTTGAAAGGCGGCCCTTGTCGTTAGTGATAACGATCTTGTTGGTCTTGCCAGTGCCCTTCTCGAGAGCGGAGACGTTCATGATGCCATTGGCATCAAGATCGAAGGTGACCTCAATTTGTGGGACACCTCGAGGCGCAGGTGGGATGCCAGACAGCTCGAATTTGCCGAGCAGGTTGTTGTCCTTCGTACGAGCACGCTCGCCCTCAAAGACTTGAATGAGCACACCAGGTTGGTTGTCGGAGAATGTGGAGAAGACTTCTGACTTCTTAGTAGGGATTGTTGTGTTGCGCTTGATGAGAGCAGTCATGACACCGCCGGCAGTCTCAATACCGAGGGAAAGTGGCGAAACATCGAGGAGGAGGATCTCGTTAGTGGACTTGGATGATTGATCACCAGAGAGAATAGCAGCTTGTACGGCAGCACCGTAGGCGACGGCTTCGTCGGGATTGATTGATTTGTTGGGCTCCTTGCCATTAAAGAAGTCGGAGACGAGTTTTTGGATCTTGGGGATACGTGTGGAGCCACCGACCAATACAATCTCGTGTACGGAGGATTTGTCGACCTTGGCATCACGGAGAACACGCTCGACAGGGTCCATCGTAGATCGGAAGAGATCCTGGCAAAGCTCTTCGAAGCGAGCACGTGTGATGGATGTGTAGAAGTCAACACCTTCGTAGAGAGAGTCGATTTCGATAGAAGTTTGTGCGGATGAAGAGAGGGTACGCTTAGCACGTTCGCAAGCAGTTCGGAGACGTCGGAGAGCACGGTTGTTGGATGAGAGGTCTTTCTTGTGCTTGCGCTTGAATTCGTTGACGAAGTGGTTGACTAAGCGGTTGTCAAAGTCCTCCCCACCCAAATGTGTATCTCCTGCCGTGCTCTTGACCTCGAATATACCCTCTTCAATGGTGAGAAGCGAGACATCGAATGTACCACCTCCGAGATCGAAGATCAACACATTGCGTTCTCCCTCGGTCTTCTTGTCTAGGCCGTAGGCAATTGCAGCCGCTGTTGGTTCGTTGATGATACGAAGGACGTTCAATCCGGCGATCAAGCCGGCGTCTTTGGTAGCTTGGCGTTGCGAGTCATTGAAGTATGCTGGGACTGTGACGACAGCGTTGTTGACTGTACCACCAAGGTAGCTCTCAGCGGTTTCTCGCATCTTCGTCAGAATCATCGACGAGATCTCTTCTGGTGTGAAACTCTTCTCCTCGCCCTTGAATTCGACCTGGACGACGGGCTTTCCACCCTTGTCAATGATCTTAAATGGAAAATGCTTCATATCGGCCTGGACCTCTTGATCTGCGAATTTTCGTCCGATGAGGCGTTTGGCGTCGAAAACAGTGTTTGTAGGATTCATGGCGACTTGATTCTTTGCTGAGTCGCCTATCAGACGCTCGGTGTCTGTAAATGCGACGAATGATGGGGTTGTTCGGTTGCCTTGGTCATTGGCAATAATTTCCTTTGGAATGTTAGCATCCTGTCAAGATTTGGCGGAGGAGGTTCGAGTCACTCACAATTCGATCATCGCGAAAGATTCCAACGCACGAATAGGTCGTGCCCAAATCGATCCTACAAGCAATCAGTAATAGTTCAAAGGAGACTGGACCATTTTCACTCACCCGACTGCCTTGCTCATGATTGCGGTTGATTCGAGGCTTGCCGCTGCTCTGTATTAGATGGGATGAGAGTGACGTGCGACAAGTGTGCACAATTGATGGCAGAGAGAAAAGGGAGATAGAAGTTTGTGTGAGTTTGTTGAGTTACGAAAGAGGGAAGGAAGAGGAAGGGCGATCGACTTTTGAGTGTAAAAAATGTGGAGGAACAGAAGCTTCTCGAAAGCACCACAAGGCTCTGGTGGCCTTGGCGCCAAGACTGGTTGGGCGGCGACCAATAAGAAGAGAACTGACTGACGACACGCACTAGTCAAGCGAGCCATTAGACCAGCCTGCCGCATTCGATATTTGATGGTTTTGATTGAGTGTGTCAATCTTGACAAAGTGTGAAATCGTGCATCTCGGCACCCTGTTGCTCGTGATCTCCAGGGGATAGGTCTCATCTCCAAGTCGCGACAGCCATTGTACCATATGTCCCACGGCAGGATGCATTATCTTGGCGAGCGCAAAAGAAATCCCATTGGTTATACTTTATGGCATGACGCATGAAGACTTCTTCGCCATAGTGAGGAGATTGATCATTATGCTTGGGGGAGATTTAATGTAGCCTCATGAGGAAGTCTTGCGAAGACAGGGTGGTTCGAAATCAGATGATTCAATGCTGGACGAGCCTTTCTGGTCTCGCAGATACCGAAGTCTGGCCACCGCCATCTAAGGCGTATGTCGTGGTGATAATAACGTTGCCATCTCCAAACTTATTACGTGAGGTGAGGAAGTCAGTCCTCCAAGACACGAGACTGATCCAGCAGACGGTGGGATTTCCGGTGGAAGCTCGAAGAGCATGACTTTTGCGACGAAGTCTTCAAGAATAGGTAGGCATTTGATGAGCGGCTTTTTTTCTGAGAAGAATCAAGTGCGTTCTCTGTGACCCTCGTTCATGTGCACGAAAGATAGAGCCTTGAAATGATAGGGATGGATAGACGACTGGTCCGGCGAATGTCGTACGCCGTCAAGATCAGACTCTTCATGTCACATTTTTAATATCGAGATTGATGTCGAAGACATTTACTGACGTTAAAGCTGCCGACGAGGGCTTGTTACTAGGAAATCGTTTGGGGGGTTCGACGTGGCAGTGTTATACGAAAGTGCTTACTGCGCACGTAATCTCGCCGAACAAGGGTACCATATCACACAAGCAGATACAGTGAGAGAGTGAAAGGGGTGTACTTACGTGGAAGAATCGGAGGTAGTGATTGTGTTGATGAAAGCAGAGATGAAAACGGGCAGAATAACATTTTGAAACTCGGCAAGACAAACAGTAGCCAATGACACTTCCATTGCAATCTACTTTGTTACAAATAACAAACGAATGTACCTCATGTACCAATTATCATCCATCGATCGCAGTTTCAATTACAGGTCAGAATCATTGGCAGGAGCAATGATATGGGCTGCGACTCATAATGTGGAGGATGCCAGAGACAATCGATAGCTGGTACTGAAATTATCAATAACACCTCTCTTGCAACTGATTGACGTATACTGACAAGAGAAGGAGATGCAGGCTTTTAGAATAAGGCAGACTGCGGTTCGCCAAAGGGGGTTCGCCAAAGGGGGTTCGCCAAAGGGGGTTCGCCAAAGGGGTGACAAACCATCTTCACAACTGCTAGCCTTCGATACGACCAGCGACAAACATTACGATGGCTCGTTCCGATAGGCGTAATTACTCAAAGAGAAAAAGCCTGGCTAGGCGTCAGGGGAGAAAGAATCCTCAGAGGCGGCTGCGTGGTGACGCAGGTACGCTTGAGGCCATTGCTTACGAATTAATACATATTCCGAAGCAAGCAGAATGTAAGGCTCGTAGAAGAGGGCAGTTTCGAAATAGTCATTTGGTCGATGAGCCACATTCATCGACGCTAAGTCCTCGATACGAACGTCAATGAAGACTATGATGGTCGTTTCCGACAGGTGCAATTGCTGGAGAAGAGAACTTGACAACCAAACCTCTCATAGCAGACGGCGTCATCGGGATTATTCCTACTACTCCGAGTGAAGAGTCTTGGAGAAACTGTCATGCTACCCAGCCCAACTAACACTATGCGCCCTGAGATGCTATCAGTCACTTAAATCAACCCGTCCTAAAGAGCTGACCAGATACCACCAGATTTCCACCCTCTGCAGCCTAAGCTGGAGCCGTCACTCAACGACATCTCCTTCAGAGAATCAGGTACGAAACGCCCTGGCAGATCGACAGTCTATCTATCAAATTGAACGAAGGCTAGTAACTGGGCCACAGATATCTAACCGTTGAACATCGCTGCGATCATCATCGCGTCTGAACGCCGAAGAAGTACGGAATGTCAAAGAAAGGAGCATCAAGAAAAAAGCACCAGAACTCTCTCACCTCAAGAGCGATGTCAGTCAGCAAGGCCATACAAATCGGATGAAGTGCCCAACCTGCCCGCGCCTTCAATGATCTGGCAATGTTGTCGCTATTACTCTCTCTCCCCTTGCTCGCCTCCTCCACCTGGACCTTACTTGGGCATGCCCTTAGTAGTCAGGCTCTCACCCCGCCTCCCCGCCTCCTCGCCCCCCCCTGTCCCATCTCATCAATCGCGCGTTCACTCAGTCCCCACGGTCTTACGGGCTTGAAGCGGCAGTAATAACCCTCGTCCACCTCTAGCCTTCTTCTCGCACACACAAACTCTCTCTCTCCGTCTCCAACCCGGTTTGAAACATACATCATGACTTGACACAGCAGCAAAGGGGCTCTGGCGATGACAACGCACCTTTACCTTCCTATTGCAATTCTTCTTCTCCTTCTCCGCCATGGTGGCGGCGGCGGTACGGGCTCTTACTTCCTCTTCTGGGCAAAAGCAGGAGATACTCATGTAAGACTGGGGCCTGAAAAGTTACTATATCTACAAGCAGCGACAGCATACTCGCACTCTCAGCACACCTTGATAATAGTAATGACAAAGTAACACACCCCCATACTATTCCGAACACTATAAAGCTGCTATGCGAGCATTTGATTTTGCGCGTAACTAATCCACAGTCCGAATCGAAGATATCTATGCCCATGCCCATGCCCATGCCATCCCATCTCTCCATCCTCATCATGCACACCCATCCCCCCTGTTCATCATCTCTTGCCCAACAATACCTCGATCTCCTATAATCCGGGGGTATATCAACATCGACCCATATCAAAACCTCCATCCTTCATCCTTCCCCCCGCCCCAGCCCCAGCATCCCCTTTCGCCCCAACAGACGTCTCACCCTCCCCTTCCTCTCCCTCCCGTCCCTCTTTTCCCTCCCTCCCCTCTTCCACCATCCCACCCCCTGCCCCTCCACCTTCACCGCCCACAACGCGTCCAAAAACCTTAACAACGCCATCCCCGCCTCCACTAACGACCCACCGTCCATCCAAGCTCCAAACAACGGCACAAACGCCCTCACCGCGCATGAGACGATGGGTATTGACTTCCTGTGTGCAGGAGCGTTTCTCGAGACTCCAGAAGCGGATGGCGGCGTCGTGGCCGGCGGAGACGAGTTCGGTTGCGGAGGGGTTGAGGAAGAGGGAGGCGATTGGGGAGGGGTGCGCTAGCATTGTGTAGGTGCATTGGCCTGTGGTAGAGTAGGGTGTTAGCGGATGAGAAGGGAGAGGTGGGGGGGCGGAATCTAAAGGAAGGGAGAAAGATAGGGTGGGAAAGGGGGAGAGGGGGAAAGGGGAGGTGGGGACGACATACCGCTGTTAGCGTCAAAGAAGCTGATGTATCGGTCTTCATGACCACTGATGATTGTGCCCTCAGCGCCATTGCTACTGCTCCCTGTCGGACCAGGCGGCACGCTCTTGTCCTCGGACCTTTCGTGCGAGTCCATGCCCATTGTAGTCGTGGCAGCGATAGCGTTGACGCCCGATGCAGAAGTACCAGTATATGACTCCTGGCTTGCCATCCCAACGATCTCTTCTCCTGTTCTGGTGTCGTAGACAAGGACGGCAGCATCAGTGAATGAGGCGACGAAGGTTTCGCCAGTTGGTGAGAGGGGACATATACAGGTCGGAGCAGGGTTGTCGATTCGGGGTTCTATTCTGTGGACGAGAGAGTAGTGAAAGGGTTTTGATGCGGTGGAGGCGTTAGGTTGAGGTGATGAAGGGAAGTTGGATCCAGAAGAGACTGAGTTTGCTCGACGACTTCCGCCTGTGCCTCTTCGTGATCCAGTATGAGGTGAGGCGACGGTAGGTGGTGAACTGACGGCCCAGACGAGAATCGTGCCATCTGCAGCACCAGATGCTATGATAGTCCTGTCCATGCCGCCGTGATGGGCTGCTTGATCGCTACCTAGTATGGAGCCAGATGTGCCTGGTAATACACACATAGTCCAGACTGCGTCCGTATGACCATCGAGAGTGGCTTTTGGATCTACTCTCCCTCGTTCCCAAACACGGACTGTAGCATCTTGACCACCAGAGAAGACCCAGCCGTCGCCTTGGGCACGACCGCCATTCGAGAAGGGTTGATAGACTGGCGATGCAGCAAGACAGAGCACCGCACCAGTATGACCTCGGTGCGTTTGATCGCATTTGAGGTCTAGATCATCTCCTTTAGGCGTAGTACTTCCTGCTATCCATCTCTTGACAACACCATCATCTCCTGCTGTACATAATTCAGGTGCAGAAGGGCTGCCACCTCCTGTAAAGATGATAGAGCGGACGACATCAAGATGTCCTCGCAGGGCGAATCGTACTTTGAACTGGCCAGGATCGCCTCTCAAGCTTCCTGTGTGCGAGGTTGAGATCTCCCTGAGCTCATGAGACCCATCACTCTGCCTCCTTCGCGTCAAGGACGTCTTTCTTCGATGCGAATCTGGGCCTCGCCCTGGTGACTTCATGGCTATGTTCGTAGCGTTCGGGAAAGCATCTGTGTCAGGTCGAAGGGATTGGGGGTGAGGAGAAGGTTCTTGTTCATTCAAGAGTCGTTCTGAAGCGTCATCGAAGTTCCAACCATCGGTCTCTGCTATATGTGGCTCACTATGGATACGAGTAGATTCCTCATCTCGAGATTGCCGTCCATAGTTATTGTAGGCCTTCTCTCCCTCATCTGCTTGTGCATCACCACTAGACTTCATTTGGCTTGGTCTCTCTATCACAAACGATCCCCTTTCCTGCTGTGGTCGGTTAGGTGGATTCCTGGACATAAATGGTGGTTCCTCGGGAGCTTGTTGTGAGCCCCTTGATAGATGTGAGCTCCGTGATAAAGGTGGTACGTCATTGACTTTGGGTACAGGTGGAGGTTGGTGATTTGGTAAAGGTGAAGGGCCGAGAGATCCGACATTGCTGTGTTGCTTTTGTCGTTGCTGCGCATACACGTCTTCAAGCGAAACATCATGACTTTGTTGGTGATTCGGGAATTGATTGTTCTGCAGTAATTGCTCCTCCTCGACATATTGTTGATGTGAACCTGTAGTGGAAAAAACATGATAGGCGAATTCCTCGATACATTTCCCCATGTAGACCCTAGATCTTTCTCGTTCCGCTTCATGCTTCAAGCCTTGTGATGCAAGATCTTCACCCTCTGGGCTAAGGAGGCGGACTGGTGACTTGGAGTTGTGTGCTTGGATGAATGTCAGCAGAGCTCTCGAACGAATCTTGGTACTCACATTTACGACTTGGGCTTGACTTTGCGCTGCCCTTTGCCTCTAAGCCATCGGTCCTGCCATTCTCCTGCTCCTGTGGTTTCGCAGTCTTTTCTCGACTTTTCTTCAGCGCATTCTCAAGCATCCGAATATGCTTGTCCATGGACTCGCGAAGCTTTTTATTGGTTCTGAGGTCCCCTTCAAGCTTCCCTATTCGTGCTTTCATTTCCGCCCTTTCTATTTCCCAAGCATTCCGTTCCCGTTCATGCTTGTGCCATTCTATCTGCAGAAATCTCATCACACCTGAAGACATCGTCGCTGTCAGTAATTACTCGATAGGGAGATGTCCCGTCTGTGAGGGCTCTGTTTGCGCCTCGTCCCAGAGTGAAGTGTTGGCGACCCACCTTGTAGTGTATATTCCGTTCCTTGCGGCTGACCGCCATTTCCAACCGCATCGCTGCTGCCGGCCGCGCTACCTCCACTTCCGGGGCCCATACCAATGGAGTTTTGCCATGCCATGGATCAACTGCCCCAGCTGCTCCCCGCGGTCACCGTGTCAAGCACGAAATACTACGCATCAACATTCACACCAGCACGAGAGGAAAGATCTGTTCTATTGGCTAGACGTTTCAGTCGCTCAAGGTCGCGCTGAAGGGGGGGAAAGGGTCATGTGACGGCGTGGAAGGGGAGGGTTGTTGGTGTCAGATTGAGCTTTGAGGGCAGCACTTCGGGAGGGATTCGAGGATTGCGGCCAAGACAAGTGTCACAACATGAGCTCGAGATCGATGAGCATACGTGACGGTGTCAAACGGGTAGAGACAGATGCTTCACGCAGCATCAGTCGTTTTCCCTGCCAAAATTAGGGTGATTTTAGCACAGTCCTGTCCGAATGGTGTGATCTTGATGTCCTCTCAGTATCAATTTATGTCAGTGAGAGCGTATTTATGTAGCGATCATCTCGATAGAATATAATCAATCATTATGTCCACATCCTTTTTCCTATTCCTAGCACGTAACACTTGGTAGCGACCTGTCAATATCCTGGCTATCCCATTCAATGAAGTTCATCTTCTCAGCAGAGAGCCTTTGGAAGTATTTCAAGGCTATAGCGGCTGTTGACGGAGCTGGTAACGCTCAGAGACCTCTCTCACATTCCGCCCATCCATATCCTCATCCCTCAAAACTCCAACTCTTCAACCTCCATCCCACACTCTATACAAGTCTTCACGCCCACACCCTCATCACCATCCACCGGCCGTCCCCAAACATGTTCATGCTTTCCCCCACCCCCGACCACCTCCCCAAACCCTTTCCCCTTTCCCCCTTCCCCTTTAAGCCCCCTCCTCCACGCTTCCGTCCTCGTCTTCTTCTTCAACTCCCTCAACCGCTCCCTAAAAACCTTCTCCTTCCTCCTCTTCTTCTCCCCCTCCCGTTTCGCAAACTCCTCATCCAACCTCTCCCCACTACCCCACTTCTTCTCACTAAATGCATAATCCTCGACCTGACACCTCAAGAACAGCATCATAGGATGGAAAGAGTGTTTATGCGGATTCGGGCGCTCGAGCCAGGGGAGTAGCTCCTCATCTTTCAGCTCCGGGTCAGTGAGGAGGTAGTCTTCGCGCGCTTCGGTTTTTGTGAGGAGGGAATATTTGTCGGGATACTTTTCTTTGCAGGCATTGCAGACGGGGAGGCGGAAGACGTCGAGCCATTTCCAGTCGATCTCCATGGTGGAGCATTCTCTGCATTTTTGGGATTCGTCGCCGGCTTTGAGGACTGACAGTCCGGGCTCGAAGGGGCCGGTTTTCTGATCTCGTAGTTTGCGGAGGAGTTGGTGGCGCTCCCACTCTTTCATGGTCATGTGTGCAGGTTTTTCGTCCATGGAAGGTGTGTGCAGGGCTTTATTGTGAGGGTCGTCTTCAGCGGTCATGAATCCGCCTTTAGTGTCTGTCATCTTGGAGAAATCGTATTCAATGTAGTTCTTTGCCAGGGTACGGGAGGGTTGAATGTCGTCGAGAGGACGGTTGGGTTTGCCTGGGGCGCCATCTTTGGTGACAGGCGTCGCGTTACGGGCATCACGGACTGTAGAAGGGAGATTCGAAGGAGTGATTGCAGAATAGGGGCGCTTCTGTCCTGCTGCGATGTTGCTGCTGCCAGAGCGTTTGAGTGAAGGTGGACCATTCTGTCTTGAGGCTTCGGACTGTTCGCGAAGGGCTTTGGCTTTGAGGCGATTGATTTCCTAGGGAGATGTTAGAGCTTGAGTCAAGCAAATGGGCTTGGCCAGACAATACGATTTGCTTAACTTGCTCTGGTGTCAGTGGTGATCTGGGCAGAACGCCGGGCTTTTTGACAGCGGCGGGCGGCGTTGAAGGTCGTCCTGACATATTCACGGCATGCACCATTCAGGTGAATATGGATAGGGAACAGCTGGGTGAATGATGAACGGAGGGAGCACTCACGTTCAGATTATACGTGTTGTAAATGATTTAGTATGAATCACAAATGCTGCAAGTCCACAGATACACTTTACGTCATCCGCACGTGAATAACGCGACAAAGGCGCTCGAAGAAATCTGCATGAATCCAGCGAATAAGATCTATCTACACTTGAAATCTAGTAGACAAGCTCTTCTGTGCACAACATCCCCTTGAAAACTCCATCGCCTTGAAATTACTCCTCTTTCACACCTCCGCTCCCAGCCCGTTCAGCCTGCTCAATGCTTTTCTTATCGCTCTTCACATCCGGCGCACCACCCATCGCAGCCGCCAATCCTCCACCAGACTTCCATGGCCTCTTCAAGTCACCGATAGCTGGAGAGCCAAAAAGATGGATCTTTGCCAGATTTCCTTCAAATGCGCCCTTCAAGGGAATAATTGATTGGATGAGGAGAGGGTTGGTGAATTTGAAGTAGAGATGCATGACACCCATCATGCCGACACCCATGAGCTGCGATTTGAAAGCTGATCGCAGCTGTTGTAGATCGTAGGAGTGCACCGTCGTAGTGACAAGCTTAGGCTCTTCCGAGGAGCCCATGGGAGGTGGTTCGACGTATTTGATGGTTGTGAGGTCTGCGGATGGTTCTTGTCAGCGGCTGTTCACTAAGGTGGCTTCGCCGAGTGGGCGCATACCTTTCTTTTTATTGATCTTGCTTTGTATGTACAGGTAGATTGAGATAATGACCACGTTGGTGAAAATGTACAGTGCTCGCACGCCCATGAGGACTTGGGGATCGTCGAAAGGTATTTTCTTGGACACTTGCATCATCCCTAGGATGATCACTAGGTTCGTGCTGGGAGCTATTAGCAATGCTGTTCACAGTACGTTGCTATCCTGCAGCCTGAGCGGATTGGCTGGACATTTTGCGCTTTACTTACACCTGAGGACTGAGAGCCGCTGCCATTTTGGAAGTCGAGAAGATGGGAGGTGAGCGATAGATGTGAGGGACTCCTGAGCTAGTTTCTGATCTGTAAGCGACGAGAAGCTGATATCAGGTAGAGCTTGTTATTTGGTCTTCGTTCAGCGCACAGGAAAATTAGCTGTCCAATTCTCCTTCGAAAGGACGCTAGTCTATTTCAAGACTGGTGCAAGCCAAGAGTCTTGGCATGACTTTCCCCCACGATTTGATCAGACACAATTTCGGAGGCCTACAATATGGGGTTGAGACAATGTACGCAGGCCATGAACGGAACTACTCGCTTGACGGAAATTCTCCAATGCGCTTTTGACGCTTGCGATTCCCATGCTCACTAGTCTTACTGCAGTGTAGAAAGTCAATCTGATGTCATTTGCTGATGCTGCCGAAAAAGGAGAGCACACGAGTTGTTTTTACCTATCCGCTCTGCGACACTGACTCATGTGTTGAGGGTGTGAGGTTATTTGCTGATCCTCTGCTTGGTATATGAGAGCCGGGTGATGCCTTGCTGAATTGAACGGCGTCCGCTGTCAACCCGTCCTTGCCAATATGCTATTCGCTGCGCTTGCTGCATTGCTCTTCCTCCCATCTCTTCTCATAGCTCAAGACCTCACTCCTTCCATCAACATCCTCAACACCACATCAGAGTCCTTCTCAAACACCAGCGATGTCGGCGCAGCCCAAGACCGTATCTTAATCTGCAATCCGCCCGGCATCGATAAACCATGGCTCAGCAAGGTCGATTGCACGAATGCTCTGATGACTATGCGCCAGTCAGAAGGCATTATCGATTTCATAGGCAATCCCTACGGATATACCAAAGGCCGCTGCACTGTGGCGATAAGTATAGATCATGGTACCAAAGAGAGATCGTCTTGGCTGGCAGTTCATATGGCTGCCACCCAGTTGATGGTGAGCTGTACGGACAATAATGGTGTATTGTTTGGTGGCGGCATTAAGACGGGCCCGAGTGGCAGGATCAAGATTGAGGTTTATAGATCAGTCCCTAGAGTCACGGGAGACACGGAGTAACGGTGAAGTGCTGAATGTGGTTTATGAGAGATGCCGGACGAAGTATCCAAAACCTTTGCCGGCTCTTGGGTGGGAAAGCTGGGTGCTGAATGTTCGTATAACGATCATGTGAGGCAGGTCTTGTGAATGTAAGCCTTTTCATCCGGCTGTTGCTTCTCAAAATATCAATTTCGAAGGGTGCTTTCGCGTTTCGCCATGGTGTCATTAGACCCCTCTTCCTCGTACACCAAACTCATGGCTTCCATCTGCGAGTCACGCCACCACAGTTGCTGGCCGCTTCAGCTCATTAAATAACTCTCATCTAAAGTCACCGACATCTCAAGAGTGCGAGAAGACCGTTCTCTACGGACTTCCCGAAATAGACGTCTTTTGCACGCTTTTTCCTTCCTTAAACTGCTTTCAGCTCATGAATAAAGCTTTCAAAAGGGTCGAGATTCGTCGTGCAGATTTTTTGTTTTTTTAAACTTCGAAGTTGGCGGTTTTGATGAAGGTTTTTGCAAAGGGCGAGAGAAAGATTGTAGCCAATCAGAGTGAAGCCAGACTGATAAAAATGGTCACCCAGTAAAGTCATCCAGATACCATTATCTATTGTATGCCTGGCAAGAACCAGATCATACCCTGCTATGGTAATTGTGGCGCATTGCAGTGTCCTCACCGAAGATCTAGTTCACTCTATGAGAGTTTTCATTGGAGACCTGTATGGCGGTAAAGGCTTGTGATCGGTCACTAGCGTGCTTTTTGAGGTATCACAGCTAGTTGGTACCGTACTCTCCAGGCTGCCATGACGTGGCCTTGGTGTAGCACAACCTCAATATGAAGTCGTACATATTAGTATCTCTTAGTATTTAAGTTGCAGCTTATCTCCTCAGGTAATTCTTCATACAAGCAATCTACAAACAGTCAGCATATCAAGCAGCAGACAGTGCAAGCAATCGAAATAAGTGAAGGAGGTCCGCTTACTAGGCTTATTCTCAGCAGAGCGGTCTTGATGCTAACTATCTGTATCAGTAATACTCGTCGCCACTGTCAGTAGCAGCGTGTACATTTTTTAGCAACAGTCAGTGTTTAAGATTAGCCTTGACAAAGTAGATATCTCTACAGCATTGCAACGCTTGGAGATGGCATCTCACTAACCTTGCATCCCTAGATCTGCCCCCAGCGAGGCCTCAAGATTGAAAATGCCCCTCGCAAATGATCGTCGAGCCTTCAAATATGTCATCCTATATGGCTATGACGATAACTTCAACCAGGGATTCAGCGAGGATCAGTTCTGGTCGTTCATGCGAGAGCAAAAGCTAGCTGAAGGAGGCTTCTCGGCAGGCACCGCGAGAGCGATGTTTAAAGACTGGTCGGATAATCATACGTATGATGATATCTTTAGGGAGGTTTATGAAATGAGCCCGTCAGAAGTTGAGAGCGCAAAGCCGCCCGAGTACCAGATCTCCCAGGAGTCTAGCTGGAAATAGGCTGTGCTATATGCCTATGCGTTCAAGCTGCCGAGACAAAAGGCTGCCGGGGTCGATGGGAGGCTTCCCAAGCCGCTATTTCTGATGCAAGAGGCTCGATATCTGAGTTCATATCCTGCGGGAGGTAATGCTGGATATTTGAAGGGTTTTAAGCGGGTTTTGCATACTTGTGTTTCTTTGATTATGGCTTAGCACGGAGTTAGTGGTCTTGAAATCGGTACTCTTTGCTGTCGGCAGCATAAATAAAGGGTCTAATAGATACCACTGAAGGCTAATGAAGGGAACACTATCTTTTAGTATGTAATTAGCAGGTGGATTAACATCAATGTGAGGCTGCAGCAGTACTTACGCCTCTCCCGTTGATAGAGAAATGACACTTTGCAAGCGTACTAAGTCTCTTCGTTTCTCAGAACTTCATAAACGTTCAAGTCTGCTGTCAATATAAAGGATTGAGGTTGACAGTCACGGGCTAAAGTTAGCCTTGCAGCGGAGAAGCAGGTACCCATGCTCGTCACTAGTCATTGAGGCAGGCGTCAAGTATGTTCTCGTTCTTGCGGGTGTCCGCCGAACGATAACGCTGCCATCCAACGAAAATGCATGTAAGGCAAGACATCGTCATTATTCTTCTCATTCTCGTTAATAATTGCGAAGTAACTCCTCACATTATTTTTCTTAAGCGTGCAAAGTCTTCTGGATGAGTATCCAGTCAGTGACTTGATATCATGGCATCGTGTGCAGGCTCAACCGTTCCCGAGGACTTGTCAGGCAGAACAGTAAGCATCGATTCGAGGTGCCGTATACTGAATTTACCTCCAGAGTTGAGGCGTATGATCTGGTCAGCCTGTATGGTCGTAGGGTTTGCCATACCGTACGCCACAGGGGTTGAGGCAACACTGGAGCAGCCTTATGTGACTCTATTCCGAGTATCGAAAGCCATTCACGAAGAAGCAAGACCTCTTCTAAAGCTCAATAAGTTCATTTTTCTCGAGACACCAGCTCTTCAGCAGTTCGTCTCAAGCCCACAGCGAGTTTCGCTCCTCCGCAGAGTCCACATCGAGTTATCTGACAAGGATTTCGATAAAGCGTCCTCCAAGATAGTCTGGTGCGAAAGCGAGGAGCAGTTGTTTGACGCCAGGTGTAACGACGAACCCGAAGATGAGAACCACCCGCTGCGTTTACGCCTCCTCCACCACAACGAGAAGAAGATATTAGAAGAGCTGTGGACTAGGAAATTAGTGATTCTTTTGGAGATGACGAAGAATTTAGAGATCGCCGTCGGCTTAGGAAATTGTCTATGCAGGAAGCGTTGCTGTAGCCTACGTACAGTGGCATTATGTGTTATGTGGAGACGTTTTGCTGCTGTGCAGAGAGGACACTCATTGAGCCAAGTGCGCTATGTCAACGACAACACCGAGGAGACAGCCCTTGTTTTAGATGAGGAATTTAATACAGATGTTGGCGTTGAGAGCGCTGATAGACCGTTTGATGTAACAGAGAAAACGCAGGATGGAGGTCCACGGTCACCACCAGATGCTGGTACGATCTTGGCATGGGAGAGCCTTCCTGAATGGCTCGTGGATATTAGAAAAGTGGTATTGGAGGATCACGGGCAATGGTGATTTTGCCGGGAGTGGTGGTGGTGAGGGGCAGCAAGAACGAAAAAAGGACGATGGCACCCAGTATAGCAGCACTTTTTCCACCTAGGAGTCTCACGTACTACAAGATTATATTGCGTCGTTCAACTGGGTGCGCGTTAGCACAAGTCGTCGGGATAGCACTACTTATACTGCTTATGGATCTCGTGTACCACGAGCGACTTTGCGTTGTATGGCTGCAGACGCAATATCACATATATCCATAACTTCAGTTTCTCCTCACCTTCATATCTCACAAGGCATCTGAGTCTTCTCTAAACTTTCCTCCATCGCCTTCAAGAACGCCCGCTCAATTCAACTCCCTCCTCGTGTTCCCACGTATCATAAGGTGTACCATCTGGTCTGCCTACCTATGTGTAGGCATCATAAAATGATCACACCGGCGGGCGGGAGCGGGTAGGATCAAGGAGTATCATGAGTGCGTACTAGGGTATTGCTTGTGCTACCTTCATAAATTTTGAGACCTGAAAGCTCAGGGCCTCAATGGTCTTAGACTCTTCTGTCTTCGGACATGAGATTTTGCAAAATACTTCAAACGGGTTGAAAACTTTGGAAGCTTTGCGGGACTCCGCATGAATGAGTCGATACCAACCGGTTGATAGGAGGATACTCTCACTGATAGACTGCTTATGCTTGATGCAGACGGGCCGATCGAGCTAGTCACCTCCACAACGCCCGTGGCAACATGGAAACATAGGCTTACCTATCCATGACCCACTGGCAATGGATTTGAGGGGAAATGCAGGTCTTTCTTTTGGGTCAAGGAGCCCGACGCTCTAGAACGTCATCAAAATCCCGTGACATCTTTTTTGAGATGATTTATTGGCCGTATTCTTGCAACCGAGGGTGTATGTAAGTACAGAAGAGGCTGTTAAGAGCAATGATGTTCCTCATTGATTGACCGAACTTTAGTGAGAGATCAGTCGACATGGTTGATCCTCTACTGAAGCTTCATAGACCGAGATCTAGAAAGATTGACGTCGAAGATCCATCGTTGAGGGAATCTAGGCTTGCTCGCTTCTCGAGAGCTACGATGCTATCCAACATGGTGGTCAAGTCGCGACGAAGGCATTGTCGATCAGGGATTCATGCTCGTTGGTGGTTGAATTGAATTAGCCTCGAATGACATCAATCTGACGAAGGGGAGTCGAGGATCTGCTATACTGTTAATTATGACGAGGAAAGATCAGATGACCTGCAGAAGAACCTTCTAGACTGAGATCGCCCAAGCTCGGTTCGGCATTCTTCGGTAGATCACTACGGTAAACAGTTGAGTGACTGTGTGCTAAACGTCTTTGCTAGCTCATCATCACTCAATTTGAGTCCTTCGCCTGTCATTGAGTTCACTTGTAGTAGATGGAAAGACCCATGAGGGTCTTGTATTTCGTCATGTCTCCTATCTTGTCTGTGAGTAAGCAGATTTGCCGGCGTGGTATACAATGGGCCAATTCCAGGTCCGGACGAGTGCCTGTCAGCCTCACCAGTGATGTGCCAAAAGTTTCGATCCTTTGAGCTGACGACCTTGGTGACATATGCCAAGCGTCTATCATGGCTAGTCGACTACGAGAAGCCGAAGAAAAGCAGCGACGGAACGTGGCCGTTCTTTCATACACAACCCACTAGTTACCCTGCCCTTGGTCACTCAGCACGTCCATGTGATGCAGCCTGTGTTACAGATGTGTGAGTGGTACGAAACGATAGCAACCCATCTCGAGCTGACCGAATGCTCTTGTCAGACTCTAGAGGGTTGTTGCACCCGGTAGGCGAAGCCCTCTGGAAAATCTGCCGATGCTCTAAGCTAGCCGTGGGCCTAATGGGCCGTAGGCTTTCTATGTTCTTGCAATCAAGTGACCATTATTGTCGCAAGAGTGAGCCAGAAGTAGGTCTGCTGACTAAATGTTGTGACTGCCAGGATGGCATGCGGAAACAATAATATCGCCGATAGGGCGTCCAAACCAAACTGTCCAGCACTAGTCAATATCTCACAAAGGGGCGCTTGCTGGCGCTCAATGGACGCAGGAAGCCTTCGACTATTTTCTATCCGGCTATCTTGTATCTCGGTACTTTCAGCGGCGAGAAGTAAGCTCTAGCGTTTCAGGAAAGTGGGATCAGCCGAAAGCAGTGGTTCGGAGAAATCCTAGAGAAGGCGGTGTGGCGGTGTGGCGGTCTAGGTTCGATTCTAAAAGAACAGATCTCACTTGCTTGAGGTCGAGATGGGCAAGGAAGTCTTCGATCGGCCAGCGCCGAACTTGACCAAGTCAGCCAGGAACACCAACATAAGAATTCGGATATCTCGAAAACTTGGAACTCGCTAGCAGGTTGTATGAGCTATAGGAACTTGACAGCGCGTGATGGAGAACATCGGGATGTCTGGCAGCTGTCACTCACTTGAACTTTGCGGCGGTAATGCACGATGGCGCTGTTGGCACATGTCACGTCTGACGTGACATTTATCGCTGTAGTGTAGAGTCAAAACCGTCTCATCTTGCCTGACAATGCCATGTAGGTGATCTCGTACGAGAAGGTGCCCTTGAGATCATCCGGCGGTTCTCCTCGGTTTATTCCACGAACAGTATTCCGATATGATTACCAACGGCCCCTGCCTCAAAAGATCCTAATTCACAAATCATTTCCTGGTCGTCCACACCCCATGCATGCTGCTTTCGGTGCTAAGACTCTTGATGGAGGGCAGCTTCCCTTTGTCATTGGGCTGACTGCTGATATGCTTGCTCATTAGAGTTCAATAGCTGTCGCCTTGGCACGCGAAGTAGGTTGCATAGGGTCGCAGATTAGCAAGAATTACAGTATCGCCGACTGCAGCGAATTTAGCATCCACAATTCAGCTAGTGAGATCCTTCAGCGCTAGCGAAACAAGTTGTCGACAGTGGATAGTTATCGTACGGTCGCTTTGTATGGATGCCCCTTTGCCGGACGAGATGTTCCGCCCACCAGTCACTTTTGAACCTAGATTGCTCAGGCCATTTTATCGCCTTTCGATGAAAAGGGGAGATATGCCAACCATGAAACTCGTCAATCTTACTCAGGGAAGATTGTCCTGTTGTCACTTTGCCTCGAAGTCCTTTATAGCTTACTCTTCCAGAAACTTGGCTAGGCACGAATTGACTGATCTTCTGGTCCTTGAAACTGTGAGTATAGCCATGCCATTCCAATTGCCCGTCTGACCGTGTTCCAGTCTCCAATTTTGGATCTCTCAATACTCAGAGGACAACCCTCATTGAACGAATATCGATCCTCATCTCGCCATGGTCTCCAGGACAGACGAAGTGCCTCCGAAAGCGTTGGAAGAGCTGTGTATTGTCAAGGTAAAGCCAAAAGATTTCGGCGAATACGACGACGAGAAGCTTGCCCTACTCTTCCGCAAGCAATTCCCAAGCACCTACGGGACCATGACGTCGAATGGCATCAAGAACTTTCGGAACAGTGTGGCGGCCTCTGGTGATTACAAAGAAATCTATACCAAGATGTCCGGTGAAAATGATCGGAAAGTGATCTTGGCGATGAAGAAAGAGATGGACAAATGGGTGAAGTAAAACAGCAAAGCCAGAAGAACGTTTGTCTTACTTGTGATGGCAACGGCAGAGATTCGTCCCTACAATCCACTGTCAGACTTGTGTACCTCATGAATAGGTCATGATACTGTTACATTTTGAATGTCATCGATCTTTCGCTCTCCATTTCGCGTGGCTCGAATCCATGTGCAGTGTTTGTCTGCTTTTGAAAGACTTGCGCAACCTGAACCGCGAATACAGATACCAATTGAATGATCGCTTTGAATTGAGCAAGTGGGCATGTGCGACTTGTTAAAGAAGGGTCACGGATCTTGCAGCAAGAGCAGTACTCAGTTTGCGCACGATCATCAA
The DNA here is from genome assembly GCF_019456465.1 of Bacidia gigantensis. Classification (NCBI taxonomy): domain Eukaryota; kingdom Fungi; phylum Ascomycota; class Lecanoromycetes; order Lecanorales; family Ramalinaceae; genus Bacidia; species Bacidia gigantensis. Next base: position 210,436 of record NW_025408612.1, on the reverse strand, counting down.
GAGTCTCGCTAACCTTGCAGCTAGACGCAGCAAGCTAAAGCAGGTAGCCGTTATGCTGGTATGCTGCAAAGTGTTGTTTGCTGTCCTTGTTTACCATCACCGGGTACGTGCATGGTCGGAAGTGGTGAAGACCAACAATGTTTGCCAGGAACAAAGAGGCCCAACCGCCCAGTGAACACCGTCATCCTCTCCAGTCATGTCACAATGGTAGGCATCCTAAAAGACGAATGGTGGTGCTCAGAGCCAGCGATTGACGAATTGACGCCGAGGATGGCAAGATTTGACCATGGACCTTCCAGGTAAGGCGAGAGCTTTGGCCTTTGCCTGGCAAGTGATGACTATTTGACAGCCGTCTTCTGACTTCGCCACTCGACATAAGGCGCATGATCTTGGTCTATTGCTTATTGAGCGAAGACGAGGATGAAATCATCGATCCTTGGCTGGACGTCTTTTTGGTATGCAGGAGTATGAACAGGGAAGCGGCCGGCGTTCTCTTCCCATATCTCTTCATAATTTGGGACGCACGCACGGCCATGAGACTTGCCAATTTATACCTTCCGGATGAACGGAACAAGAATATCTGCCAGAAGATCGTAGTACCTTTGAGGGGGGCGACTTCGATACAGAAGCGTCTCTCTCTGCGAAGGAGCTTGCTGATGAGGCGCTACTGGACGCCAGGCTCAGAGGCGAGCCCGAAGATGAGGAGAACCCCGCATGGTTTCGATATCATCACTTCTTCAGCAAGCACGAGTTGGTGAACCTCTGGACGCAGAAGCTGCTTATGGCATTTGAAAGATTTGCTCCATCCACTGTCGTTGTAGAACTCAAGGATGAGGAATGCACGTGTCCAAATACCTGCTGCAAATTCCGTGCATTGGCTGTTCTTTGCATCTGGAATGTTCTGAAAGCCGCGCCTTGCCGTGGCTACTATTGCGATCTGGTGCAAACAATACGAACTGCGGAGGAAGATGGCGGGATCGAGGTTCCCAGGAGAATCCACATATTCAAATCAACTAACGATGAGACTATCCCATGTCAGACGACGTTTGATGACCCGCCGATGTGGCTCCTGCATACTGCGGAAAAGGAAGTCGAGGATAATGGGGGTTTCTAGCAGTAAACATGTCATCGACACTCCATAGTGACCGATGTCGAGGGCGCCTTTTCGGATTTGATCGGACCAGTATGATTTGAACAACTTCACTCAATAACAAAGCGACGTGATAACGACACATTTTCGGCTTCTTTCGTTGGAGGACACGACCAACGGGGGCGTGAGGACTATTGAGCGTTGCATGCTCTCTCGGTATCGACAGAACAGTATATATTGAATTTGAATTATGTGGTACCATGAACATCGAGATGCCAGCATTTGACTGAATGATTAGTGATCACCCTATTAATCGTTAGGCCAAGTCTGTAGAGCCTAGAATGTCATTATCACCCCAAAAAAATTCCTCGGCCTCGTCCCTTGTCTCCAAAAGCTTTTAGACCCCCTGCTTAGGGGGAACTAGCGCCCTTATAGGGGCCTTCCAGGCTTCCCCCGCAGGGGGTCTATATTGGAAAGTCTAGGAATTCTATATTTTTAATTAGCAATACTAAGGCTATACTACAAGAAGGAAATATTAAAGTATAAAATATTGTTTTTTTAGGGTATAAGAAACTCATATTTTACGTTTACCCTAGAAATTATTAATAAAATTTTATTTAAATTTTAATTAATATTTAAATTTACTATTAATATAGTTTATAGATTTAATTTATAATATATATTATATAAGTTCTTTTTTTATTTCTATCTAAAAACTCAATAATATTTTAATAATATTTTAATAAAACTTTAAATAAATTATATATATTATTATAATAAGGTATTAAGTAAATAGAATTTATTTACTTATTTAAGTATTATATTAATATTTTACTTTTTACTATATTTATATCCTAGATAATTTATTAAGAAGTTTTACTTTTTATTATTTTATTTAAATATTATTAATATTCTTTTATGTTTGCTAATTATATTAATAAAAAGTATATTTAAAGTTATAAGTAAAAGAAATCTATTTTATAAATTCTAAATATTTAATTTAAATATTTTATTTTAGATTTAAGGCGCTTTTAAAAAATATATAACATTTTAATATAAAAATAGCTTTAATAATAAAAACCTTTTTTTAACTTATACTTGTAATAATTACTTTACTTAAATATACTATTAAATAGTAGCTTAATAACTTTAGAAATATTATAATTAAAAATTTTCTTAGATTTTTAAAGTTAAAAATTATAATACTATTATACTTAAACTTATAGATAACTTTTGTAAAACTATTTAAAATAAGCTTAAAAAGGAATTAAAACTATTATTATCTATTATTTTTATTATTACTAAAATATAATAAATTAATATTAAATTATTACTTTAGAAAATAATATAATATATAGAGCGATTAGTATTTATTTACTCTCCTTAACTTTTTAACCTTTTTTTATATAGATTTCTTCTACATTTATATTATAGATTTAAATAATAAAATACTAAATTAAAAGCAATAGTTCTTAAATGTTTTAGCTTAGTAATCTAGCTCTAATTTACTAATATTTAATAATAAATTCTATTTTTAAATAAATAAAACTTTATATTCTAAAAGTTATTTTTTATTACAAGTTTTTACTACTTAACTTTAACGTATTTAATAATAATAAAGTTTACTTTTTAATTTAATTATTAAATAACTATATTATTAATATATAGATAAATAATATTTTTTATAATAAACTTAATAAAACTATTATAAAAACCTATAAACTAGCTATTATAATTAGACTAATAACTATAACTAATATATTCTTATTATAAAAATATTTAAAAGTATAAATTATAGTTAATGTAATTTTATTATTTAAAAGTCCCTACCTTTAATATATTTTTCTCTTATAATATACTACTTATTTTTAATAGAAAAATCTTAGGAAACTAAAAAAGAAAGCAACTATAGAACTTAATAATAATAGTAATAAAAGTAGCAGTAAAAAGAGCAATAAGGAAAGCGAAAATATATAATTAAGTAACAATAACTATTTTATTTTAATTCTTTATTAATATTAATAATCTAATTAATAAATACTAGAAACACTTAAGTATTATATATTAAACTTTAGGTTAAAGTAGTAATTTTATAAAGGATATATTACTTAATTTACTACCCCCTTTAATAATAAAGCTAAGTAGTAGTAATAGAAGAATATCCCTAAGTTTTTTATTAAAAGATATATATAATAAAATAGAAATTAAACTTAATAATAATATAGACTAATTTAATTATAAAGACATTATAAATAATTAAGTTTTTAAAGATAATATAGCTAATAAACTAAAGAAAAAGTTTAAATATTTTATATATAGTCTAATTAAAAGCTAATAGCTTTTTTTCTAGCTATAAAGCTTAAATAAAATCTTTAATAATTAAATATTTTAATAAAAAATTAAAGCTTTAATTCTAAGTATTTTTTAAATAGTAGTACTAATCTTCTAATAAATAATATAAAGTATATTATAAAAATCTATAGACTAAATTAAATTAATATTAAATATTTAATATATAGCTATTCCTATATTTTTTAAAAAATAAAAGATAATTTAGGCTAATAATAAGCTATTTTATAAGCTTAAACAAGGTATAATTAATTTGCTATAGCTTTATATTAGCTAATTATATTTTAAACTATTATTAGTTATACTATTATTTGTTTCTACTATTAGATTATCCTCTTTTAGTAAGAATATCTTAAGTAATAGAATACTATATTAGCAAAAGTTCTAGCAGCAGTTTGCATAAATACTTATAAAAAGTATAAATAGTAGCTTTCGCTTTTAACTAATTATATATATAGGCTTAATGAAAAATTATAGAGTTTCAGTAAAGTAAACTTTTTTTCTTTATTTTAAAACCTTTATAACTCTTTTAATATTATATATATTTTAAAAAATTTAAAAAATTTAAAATCTATATTAAAAATAGTCCTAGTAAGTAATTTATTAAATATATATACCTTATATTAAATAGGGGTTTTTTATAAAGGTTTTATTTTTTTAATTTATAATTTGCGCATAGGCTACGCGTTGTTTGTATATAAAAGCAAATATATACTATTTATGCTTTTAGCTAGCTACCCGCATTTTTTATATAGGATACTGCCTAAAACTTTTTGCTAATATAAGTTAAGTATAAAGTAAATATTAATATATTAATATTAAGATAGTATTAATATATATTTAAAGGAAAAAGAAATATATATCTAATATTACTATACTTTAAATAAATAAACTAGAAAAATAAAAATTAAGGATAAACTTATACTAGTTATTATACTACTAAGTTTATTAAGTAAATAGAATTAGTAGTTTATTGCCTATGTTAATTAAAGTTTTAATATTTATTTATATCTAGTCTTTATATATAAAATGCTTATAAATAAAATATTACTAACTTTTAAAAAAGTTAAATTTATACCTATTAAAGCAACTTTTAAACTATTTAAAAGATAATCTAATCTTAATATTTCTAGCTAGTTAATAAAACTTAATAAGAATTTTAATTTATTTATTACTATTAGTTATAAGTTATTTAATATATAGCTATAGAAAAAGCTAAATATTTAGGTTATAGCTTAAAAGGTAAAAAGGCTAGTAACTAAAACCACTTTTTACTTTAGTTTAATTATATAAAATAAAGCTTATAAATTATAGAAAATTAAAACTAAAGCGCTAACTAAAATTAGAAAACTTTAAGAAATAGCAGCTATTAAGTATTTATTATAAGTATTATTTCTATTAAATACTATACTTTATTATAAATTAAATAATATTTTTATTATATTTTATAATATAAGATTTAAAAATTAAAATAATAAAGATTATCTTATATATAGTATATACTAGTTGAAAATTATATATTTTAATAGTATATATTATAGCTTATTTAACTAAAAAGTAAAGCCTAAAAATCTTATATTTTAAAAGTTCTATTAAGCTTAGAACTCTATATTAACTTTTATCTTTATACTTTGCAGTAAGAGCAGCTTATAGTTTAATAATAAAGTATTTATAAATTTATTAAAATTTTATAAAAAAAATATAAAAATAGTATTTCTTATAAAGTATAAAACTATAGTTAATTCTATAAAGAATTATTAAATAAGTAATATCTATAAAGTATTAATAAAAATATAGTTTAATAAGCTAAAAATAAATATTTTATTTTTAAAAAAAACTAGAACTAAAGTCTTTTAATATTAAATTAAAAATTTTAAAAAATATATAATAATTATTTTATTATATTTATAATATACTTTTTTTAGCTAAATATTAAATCTTTATTAATTATTTATAATATTTTTTAAATAGTTAAATAAAGGAATAAACAATATTAAAAAGTAATTTTAAAAATAACTTTCTTTTATAAAATAAACTAGAAGTTATTTTTAATAATACCCTTAAATTCTATATATTAAATAACTAGTTATAAGTTATAAAAAGCGGAAAAAAGCTAATATTTATATTATAGAATTCTTTATATACTATTTTATTTTATTAAATAAGCTTTAGTTATTAATATTTTATTAATTATAATTATAGTAGTAAAGCTACTTTATTCTCTATTAAAAGTATAATATACTAACTTTATAATAGTACTATAAATAGTAAAAGATCTATAGTATACTATATATTACCGATATTATTACTTAAAATAAAGTAAAGATTATAAAATATTTTTAAAAAAAGATAAATAATAAATATAACCCTCTAACTTACCTATATCTAATTAATAAAAGTCTTGAATATTAATTTTAATTTTACTAAAGCTATTATAGTTATTGCTATAAAGCTATATATTTAATTTAATTTAATTAAGCAACTAATTAAGTGTATCTACTATATTAAATAAATAAAAAAGTATTTTATAAAAGTCTTAATTTTAATAGAAAAGTTAAGTTAAAAGTTTAAAAATTCGCTAGACTAGCTTATAGCGAATATAATAAAAGTTTATAATAAATTTATTATTAATTATTTTAAAATAAATAAGCCTATCCTAGTAAATTAAATAAAATAAATTTTTATTAATTAATATATATAGTATATAAATTTTATAATAATAATATAACTTTCTAAAAAATAATAGAAATATTTTATTATTATATATATATAATTTATAAGCTTTTTTATTTAAATTAACTTAAAATTTATTTAAAATTTTATATACTTTATTAAATAATTATTTAAAATTTATTTAAAGTATTTTAAAATTATTTATTTAAAATTTATTAATTTCTAAATAATTTCTAATTAAAAATTATATATACTATTTAAAATTATCTACCTTTTAAGTAAGTTTTAGTTTAAATTTATTTATCTTTTAAGTAGATTTTAATAAATTAGCTTTAGTACTTTTTATTTAAATATAATTTATATATTAATAAGTTTTAGTAAGTATTTACTTTTATTAATAAATATTAAATAAATTATAATTATTATATTAGTATTACTATTATATTAATTTTATTAATTATATATATATTATTTATTTGTACTTAAAATACTATAATTATAATAGCGCTTAAGCTATTGTCTTTACTTTTAATACTGCTTCTATTTTTACAATTTATTTTTTATATATATTAGTTATTGCTCCTTTTAATATTACTTTTATCTTTATAACCTACTTTCTATATATAGCAGTTATTACTTCTTTTAATTATACTTTTATCTTTACCCTTTACTTTTTATTATAGATTTTCTATTTTTTTTTTAAATAGCTTTTCCTTTAACTTTTTTATTTATACTTATCTAAAGCGGAAGCAACTATAAGTATTTAGAAAAAATTAATAATAAAGGCTTTTTTCTTCTTAAAAAAAGCTTAAAAAATATATAAATTAATATAATTTATAGAGTAGTTATTAAGTTAGCTATTATAAACTTATAAATAGAAATATAAAATATATAATAAGTATAGAAATATATAAAAAAGTTTTAAATATTATATATACTTTCTAAAGAAGATAAAAAATATTAAATAGAGGAAAATCTTTAATAAAAATAAAATAAAATATATAATTTATTACTTTTAATAAATATTAACTTCCTAATATAGAGAAAAACTATTTAAACTTGCTTTTTAATATTTATTAAATTTATTAATAAGTTAATAAAACTTTTCTATAATTATAGAAGTTTCTATATTTATTAAGTTGGCTAATAATTAAAAAGAAGGGAGAACTAGTAGAATTTATACTTATATATATTACTTTAATTTAAATAATACTTTATTTAATATAATATAAGAAATATAATAATTTATTAAGATTATTTTGTTAAGAGTCTACTTAGGGGTGAAAACCAGCTCCCAAGGCCTAGGAAAGACAAGGAGAACTAAGATAGAGAACTAGCTCCATCTTGGGCGGAAACCCCACTTATATACCTAACAAATGTCGCTATGTGTTGACCTTCTAGTCTATATGTATTTACCCTTATGTGAGAGCAGTTTGCAACACTTGCCAAGCCCTTAACACCGCTATTTCTATGTAACTAGGAGGGACGTAATCTAGATTGTAATATATTTAGCTTATATTTTATAAATAGTAGTACTAAAAAGTAACTTATTAATATAATATCTTTTATTAAGTTTTATATATCTTATATAGTCTTATACAAAACTATAGCTAAGCTAAAAAATAAAGGTATATAATAAATTATATATTTCTCCTATAATATTTAAATAAATAAAGCTTATAATAATTTTAATTTTCTAAAATATTAAGTAGGAAAATAACTAAAAGATAAGAAAACTTTTATTTCTTTATTAGTAAAAAGTTTTAGGCAGCATCCTACATAAAAAGTGCGGGTAGCTAGCTAAAAGTATAAATAGTATATATCTACTTTTATGCGCAAATAACGCGCAGCTTGCGTGTAAATTATAAATTAAAAAAACAAAACCTTTATAAAAAACCCCTATTTAATATAAAGTATATATATTTAATAAATTTTTTATTAAAACTATTTTTAATATAGATTTCAAATCTTTTAAATTTTTTAAAATATATATAATATTAAAAAAGTTATAAAGGTTTTAAAATAAAGAAAAAAGGTTTATTTTACTGAAACTTTATAATTTTTTACTAAGCCTATGTATATAATTGGTTAAAAGCAGAAGCTACTATTTGCGCTTTTTATAAGTATTTATATAAACTACTACTAGAACTTTTACTAATATTTAATAAATAGTATTATTTTTAAAAGTACTTATATACTTAAATATAGTTTAAAATAGAGTTAGTAGTAACTAGCGCTCCTTTTATTACTTTTATAAATTTTATATAATATAACTATAAACTAGTATTTTTACTTAATAAGTTTTTAAAGAATAAATAATTATTATAATTAAAATTTAATAAAGTATAAGTATATTATTATTTTACTTATTTTATAATTAAAGCTAGTTTACTTACTTTAAATCGCGAACCTAGTATAAATAATAACCTTATTATATTTAAATTATATATAGTTTAGGGAAAGTTATATAAAAAGGTTTACTATTAGTTAGAATTTATAAAATATATAAATAAATAATTTCTTTAGCTAGAGGAAGAAAAAGCTTAAATATTAATAATAAAGTATTGTTTACTAGCTCCTATCTAGTAAAATAAGGGTATAAACAAAGGTACTATAACTATTATAAAGAATTATAAGTTATTTAATATAAAAAGGACTTTACTAATAATAAATAGAAAATAGACTTAATTTTATAATATAGTAATATTAAAACTATTTTTTATATCTAATCTATTTAAAAGATATAGAAGTAGATAGCGTAAGTACTATATAATTAGAAGAAATAGGTTATACTTATATTAAGCTTTAATATTTAAAATATAACCTTCTAAAGCTTATATAATATATCTACTTTAATAGTAGCTATTTAAATAAATAAATAATTTTATAATATGCTATAGATACTTAAAATAAATCTATTATTTAATTAAATAATTTTATAAAACTAGAAAAGCTTTTAATATACTTTTATTAAGCTTATATTTTAATAATCTTAATCTTTAGTTAAAGAATAAATATATAAGGGAAAAAGATACTTTTATTTTAAATAATAGTTAAAGTAGTATTATAGATATAGTTGCTAAATTATAATGATTTTAAAGCTTAAGTTTATATTATTATAGAAGTAACTTATTTTTTAAACTTAGTTAATTATTATAATTTAAAGCTATTAAATAAATATTAAACTAATTATTAATACTTTATTTACTATATAAATATTTATTCTATACTATATTTCATAATTAAGTAAGTAGATATTAAGTTATTATAATAAGCTATTATTAAAACTTATATACTTTTTTAAGCGAAAAGGGCAAAAGCTAATAATTATAGCTTAAAGTTAATATATTTAGTATAAATAATTAATAATAGTTTAGCGAAAAAAGGCTTTTAAAAAGCTATTCTATTAAATATACTTATTAATTTCTAAAGAGTAAAAAGGTTAATATTTAAAGTAAATTACTTAGTAGAGTTTTTTAATAATTTTATATTAACTATAAAAAAGAATTAGCTAAATTTATTAAAAAAAATTATATTTATAGCGCTATATATACTATAGTTAAAGCTAATATCAAAAATATATTAAGTTAACTATAAAAAGGGCTTTACTTTATTAAAAATATATTTAAAAATATTTAAATAATAGCTATTAATTTCTATAAAAAGGACTTTACTTAAAAAAAATAAAAAGTAATTTATAGCTTATATTATAATTAATCTTATTTAAGAAAACTATTAATAGCTAAATAATAATATTAATAAGTATAATAAATATATAGTAGTTAGAATAAGTTTTAAAAACAAACTAGAGCTTAATAATAACTTTAAAAAAACTAACTTTTAACTGACTTTAAATATTAATATTAATACTAAAATAGATAATTTTTTTACTAAAATCTTATAAAATAAAAACTTTTAAAAATTATTAAATATTGCTTATACTATAGTAAAAGGCTTTACTTTTAAGCGTAAAACCTTATTAATAATATATACTACTGCTAAGGGAATATATACTATTGCTAAGGGAGTAAAAGAAAATAGCTTAAAGCTTTAAGCTTTTAAAAGGATAATAAGGTAATTTATAGTTATTTAAAATAATAAAACAATACTACTTTACTTAAAAATAGGCTATGTAGCAGCTTCTTCTACTTTTTTAGCTTTTTTATTTACTTTTTTTTTAATATATATATATTTATTCCCTACTTTATATAAAGCTTTTTAATTAGCTAGTCTTTATTATTTATTATAATTATAATATTAATAGTTATTTTGCTATTAAACTCTTTTTTAATATATAGGTATTTAAGCGTAGATAAGTCTTTAGTAGCTTTGCTTAGTTTTAAAATACTATTATTAGTTATAATTGCTAATAAAATTTATATACTTTTTATTAGTTTTAAAAGTCCTTTTTTATTATTAATTAATATATAATAATAAAGTAATAAAATGCTTAAAAATAGTAAAAAAAACTTTAGTAAAGAATTATAATAATTTAGTAAATTTAAAGTAATTATTAATATTAACTTTTTATTATTAATAATATTATAATAAATAACTATTTTATTTTTAATCCTATAATTATTAAATATTATTAAATATTATAAAAACTAATTATAATATATAAATAATAAATAATTACTTATATATTATTATATTAGTAAGCTATTAATGGAAACTTTTAATAAATCTTTACTTATACTAAAAATAAACTCTAAGTTTTTTAAAAAAAAAAGATAGTACTAGCTTTCACTAGCTAAAAAGTAAAAGTTAAGCTATTGCTATCTCTATTTTTTAAGATAATACTACTTAAGCTAATCGCCTATTTATTAAAATAATAAAAAATAATAAAAAAAAAATTTATAAAATAAGGAAGACTAAGACTAGTAAAGAGAATAATAATAAGTATCTAGCTTTTATTATTGCTATATTTCCTATAGTAAAAGATATTATTTAATATTTATATTTAATATTCTACTTAACTATTATAACTATATTAAATATAATATAATATGCCTTAAGCTAAGTTATATAAGTAAGCTTTTTAACTTAATTATTATTATTTACTTACTATTTTATAAGATAAGATACTTTTATATATTAAATATAATATTATTAATAATTATTAGAAAAATAAAAATAGCTATTCTATAACTTTAAGTATTAGAAACTTAAATTTAAAGCTAATTTTAAAAAATAGAAGTATAAGTTTAAAGCTTTAAAATAGTTAATAATTATAGAAATAATTAGGAAAGAGACTAAGAAGCGCTATATAAAGTAGTTCTTAATAAAGTACTTTAATGTTTTTAAGCTTTTTACTATAATTTCAACCTTATTCCTTTCTTATAAATAACCTATAGTTTTATAAGAAAAAAAATAACTTTATATAAAGAATAAAATATTATTAAATAATATTAAAAGAAATAAAAATAGGCTTATAGTTTTAAAAGCTAGGAAGCTAGGTTTAAAGTAATAGTCTTATATTTAATAAACTTAATAATAGCTAGAGGATATTATAATCTCCTTTTTTATTTATAACTTTAAATATATTATATAATCCTTATATTATAAAATATAAATTATAATATAGGTTAGTAGCTTAATAACTTTATTTATATTAGCAACTTAGTTTAAATTATAGGCTTAGCTGCTATTAACCTTAATATTAATAGTTATTCATTATAAAGTTAAAACTCTAAAAAGTTTTTTTTATAAAAGCTTTACTTTAAATATAAAGTCTTCCTAACTAACTTATAGAAGCTAATAGTTTTTCTAGACTATATAATTGTTTTTTAGCTTTTTAGGAATTATATCTACTACTAATTACTCCTACTTTTATTCTTTGCTAGTTTTAGTTTATAAATTCTACTTATTTATCTCCTTATTACTAAGCTTTTAAAGCTTATAAAAGATACTTTAAAGATCTTTACTATATATATTATATAAAGTCTACCTTTAATAATGTTCTTTAATATTTATTATAGTTATAAGCTAGGAGGCTTCTTAGCTAATTTAATCTTTAACTTTATTAAGTATAATTAAATAGCTATTAATTAGTATTTTTTTTCTTTAATTAATATTTAAGCTTCTTTATTATATTAATAAAAAAGCTAATTCTAAAGATATTTATAAAGAATATATTTGACTTTTATTTCTGCTATTAATAGATAAAATTTAAATATTAAGCCTAAATTATAAAAGAAATAGTATTTTTTAAACTAAGCTATATCTTTACTTTTATATATTTTATTTCTTTAAAGCTTATATAGAAAAAAGTATTTATATTTATTATTATTAAAGATTTTAATAAAGTTTAAGTTTATTTAATTCTTTTATTTTATATTTTTAGCTAATTAAGTATTATTACTATTTTTTAGAAGGGTTTATAATTATATTAAAATATTTAAACCGCTTCCTTTAGTTTTTTATTCTAAGTTATTTTATAGCTTAGCGCCTACTATTTAATATAAGCTAGCTTAGGATAATTGCTTATTTATATTAATATTTATAAAATTGTTTATAATTTAGAAGAAGCTTTTTTTAATACTAGTATTATTTTTTTATATTACTTTATTTATATATTAGTAAAGTAAATTAAAATCTTTTAGTATATTATAATTAATAATATTTATAATATCTAGATTATTAGCCTTTAGCCTATACTTTTCTATAATAATAAAGATTTAAATACTAGATAACTTAGCTAGATTACTATAATTATTAAGTTTTTTAAACTTAAATAAGATTTTTATTTTATTAAAGTCTATTATAAATATAAAGTATAACTAGATCTAATTTTTTACTATAAGTAAATAATAAAATTTTAAAAGCTATTTTAAATATATTAATAAAATAAATTACCTAACTTTTAAGATAGTTTAAAAATAAAATATAATTTTAAAATATTAAATTAACTTAGAAATAAGATTTGTATTAATAAAAAAATACTATAAATCTTTAAAGCTATTTATCTTCTTTTAAGTAAATATTATATAAATTATAATCTTTAAATAGTTACTTAGTATTTAAATAATTAGGTCTAAAAAGTTAAAATTTACTACCTTTTTTATTAATACTTCTATTATAGGTTAGAGGGTAGTAATTATAGCTAAGTATAATACTTAATTTAGAATATTTTAAATAAAAATCTATTTAATTTCTAATATAATAAACTTTATTAATTATAAATAAGTAAAGTTAGCTATAGAAAAATTCAAATTTAATTATATTTTTATAAAATTTCTTTATAAAAATTAACTTTAGTTTAATAAATATTAATTTAAGTTAGCTTATATTTTAGCTATAGTATTAATAAATATAATTTTTATTTAAAAATTAAATAGATTCTATATAGCTATTATAATATCGACTAAGCTTATAATTACTAAAAATTTAAATAAAATCTATATAAAATTTATATAAAATTATAGTTAAATTTTATTAAAATTTATATAGATTCCTATTTACTATTTAAACCTTTATTAAGATTTTAGGTAGTTTTTTATTAGATATTAAATAAAAATTAAAAGTTATTAAAGTATTAATATATAAAAAATAATTATAAACTATATATAAAATACTTAGTAATAATTATATATTATAATATATATATATAAATATTATTATTATATATTATAGCTTAAGTGCCTAGGATTCTATTTATAGCTACTATTGCTTAATATTATATAATTTTTAATAATATAATAACTAATATTATATAAGGATAATTAAAATAAAATAAAAAAATAGCTTAAAAAATTAAGCTTTTATTAATACTTATTTTTATAATTAATATTATTAATTCTTTTTAGTATATTATTTACTAAATTATATTAACTTAAATAGGTTTTCTTATAAATTTAAATAATTTTTTTATATAAAAGGCTATATTAGATTTAATTATATCTTATGTTATAGGCAGCTATAGATTTATAAAAACTAAAAGCCTATAAATAATTTCCTCCTATATATTCTTTATAACTTATACTTTTATTTTAACTAACTTTTTTATTAGCTAGAATATTATTAGAAGAAGCTTAATACTTATTTCTAAGTATTTTATATTATTTAATATGTTATTTAATCGCTAGGAGCTATTTATATTATTATTTAAAAAACTAAAATAATATTTATCTTTATAATTATATCTAATATATTATTATTAATATTTAAGCTTTTACCACTTTTCTATATAATAATAAAATAATATATTTAATATTCTTCCTTTATATATAAATACTATTTAGTTAAAGTTCATAAAAGAGGAAAAAAAGCCCTAAAGCTATATATATTATTAATATTATTTATAAATATAAAGGAGGATATAAGGGTTTAAATAAGCTAAAAAAGAAGCTAAAATTAGTTAATTACATATATTAAAGTAAGGATATAAAAGTATATTATTAAAAACTTAATATTCTAAAAATTCAATATAAACTACGTATTTAAGTACTTATTTTATAGTCTTTTAAGCTTTTTTTAGTCTTATTATTATATACTAAAAAAGTTATTAATATAAAGCTAAAAATTTAAAAATATAGACTTTCCAGAGCAGGCGTATTATTATAAAAAGCCACGAAGCGAACTAAGCTTTTTATAGCCTGGTCCCCGCGCTAGCTTGCCTAGCCTGGGGACTAGCACGCCTTAGGAGGCAACTCGTCCCCGAGGAGAAAAGAAACGCGGACTTAAGCGGACATAACAGAAGAGCCTCAGCCCTATCAAATCCTCAATTCCCTTCAGCTCACAACCATCACCATCAAAAAAACCCCGCCCTAAACCCCTCACGAAAATGCACCTCACCAACCCCCTTCTCCTCCTCCTCCTCCCCGCCTTCACAACCGCCCTCTCCCTAACATTCACCCTCCCCCCGCAACTCTCCCTCACAGGCGGCACAACGGCCTCCCTCATCTCCCACTCGCACCCCACGATCTCCGTCCCTCTAACCCGTCGGAACACCTTCGAATTCTTCTCTATCACCTTCCCTCCATCCATCTCTTTCCCATCCTCTGGGTCTAGCACCGGCGGGGAGGGAGGGCAAGGACAGAAGCAAACCCTCTACCTGCACATCCATTCCCCAACCTACGACATCGCAACCTACGCCCTCGCCCCAGCTATCGTGACGGATGGGGTGGTGAAGGAGGTGGAAGTCTACAGGACAGGTGCCGGTGGGGTGAGGGTTGCGGAGGGTGTGAGGGTCAGTGATGGCGGTGTGGTGGAGGCGAGGGTGTTGAGGGTTAGGGAGGTTTATCAGGATCGGGAAGGCTGTGAGTGGTTCCTTTTCCTTTTCTTTTGTTGGGTAAAAGGGGTAGCAGGAGCAAGGGGAGAAGAATGTGGTGAAAAGTGCTGACAAAAACCCAGTCAATCCGATGACGCTACTGAAGAACCCAATGGTACTGATCGGAGTTGTGGGATTGGCCGTCGTTATGGGCATGCC
The DNA here is from genome assembly GCF_019456465.1 of Bacidia gigantensis. Taxonomy (NCBI): domain Eukaryota; kingdom Fungi; phylum Ascomycota; class Lecanoromycetes; order Lecanorales; family Ramalinaceae; genus Bacidia; species Bacidia gigantensis. Next base: position 194,894 of record NW_025408612.1, on the reverse strand, counting down.
GTATTTGATGGAGAATAGTACGTTTTGCCCTTCCTCTACCCTTTCTCACCTTCGCCTACCTTTTCTCCACCCTTCTCTCCCCCATACCCGAAACCCTTTTCCCCCGTTCCATCGCCAAATAGGAATCACCACTAACACAACCTCCTTCCGCACAGTGGACCCCGAAACCCGCCGCGAATTCGAAGAAGCCTCAAAAAAGTCCGTGCTCACGGGCGGCGCGTCAAAGCCGAATCCGCTGCAAGATTTCGATATGGCTGCATGGATGGCGGGGACGCAGAAGAAGACTACTACGTCGTCTGAGGTGGGGGTGGGGAGTAGTGGTGGTGGTGGGGAAGGGACAGGAACAGGTGGTGGAAGTGGGGGTGGGACGAGGAGGAGGGGCTGATATATGTAGCAGGGTGGGAGGGGGAAGTGGAGGGTAGTGGAAGATTGAGGAAATAGGGGTGGGTTGGGAGAAGGGAAGGTATAGGATCAGGTGGAAGACGGGAGGAAAGTGCCCGGCCCGGTCTGCAAGGGATGGTGAAGCGTATGAAGTAGGCATGAACTTGGAGGTGATACACTATCCTAACTCTGCCATCTCTATCTACAACAGCGCAAACGCGACGCAGGGCATATATATCAACCAACAACACTGCCTTTTATGCCTTCTCCACCAATCACATTCCCTCACGAATATTTATTCGCCTACCAAGCATAACCCCCCTCATCCTCCCACCCATCTTCCCCATTCCAATCCTCATCCCCACTCAACTCCTCATCCAGAAAATCACTCTCGTGCAACTGCTCTTCCGTAGGGCGTAGATTATCGATCATAACGTCCACGACGTCGCACATGCCTTGTACGACCATCTCCTCTTCGCCGTCTGTGCCCTCCTTGTCATTGTTCATGCCAGCTGCGGAGATGGAGAGGGAACGGCCACCTGGTGTCTTGGTGCTTAAACGACGAGGCATCAAGGTTACTGTATCGTCCTCTAGAGCGGAGTCTTCGTCGGAGGAATCGTTCGGGTTGCGTCGTCGGCGGCGACGACGGCGGCGTTGGGAGTCGTTGGGAAAACTGGATTTGAGGGAAGATTTTGAGGAAGAGGTCTCGTTGTAGTCTTTTGGAGTTTTTGCGCGTCTGCTGCGTCGGATGTTTGATTTGCTTGCAAGTGGAGCGTCACTATCGCTTTCTCCGACAACTTCCGCTGCTCGTGGGTTGGTAACCGGGACCTGCACGCTCTGTAGTTTTATCTCCACAAGGCTCTTGCTCTCCTTTCGATTCGTTGGTCTTTCCTGCCTCTTCCATGCTTTGAAAGCGAGAATTGATTTGAAGTGAGGGTTGGGAGGTGGTGAAGAGCGTAAGAAGACGTGTCTGAGTCTTTGAGTCCATTTGTCGCGGAATGCGATGCGTTCCCGCCAGCCACTCTCGTCAAGACTTGCTTTAATACGGATCTCTCGTAAGTCTGCAAGGTCGGAGGCCGCGGAGACTAGACTGTCAAAGAATGTCCTCGCAACAGATGTCTGCCATTTGCGAAGGTGATAGAGCTCAAGACGTTGCAGCGAGCGGGGCCAAGTAGGAAGATCAGAAGGGGAGAGGAGAGCACGGAACTGTGGTTCGGTATCTGATACGGTGGCGTAGGCGCTGTAGAAGATGAGATCCATCGTGAGAGCTTCAAGTTTGGGACAGGCGACAGCGAGATGATTTAGCCAGGCGAGATTAAGGCGGCGGTTGTGGTTGAGCACTAGTTTGGTGAGATGATCACCTTTGGATTGAAGGAAGAACCCCAATGATGCAGCTTCAACCCCACAATCTACCAGCTCAAGGCTTGTGAGATTGTTGGGCAGCCTGGCCAGAGGCATCGTCTCCAATATAGGCGAGCTCTTGAATGACAGGGATCGCAGTGAAGGCAAGGCCTGTAGCGACATTGGGAGAACATCTCGTGTGTACTCTTTCCCGCCGTCACCATCACCATTGTCGCGACTGATGTCGTCGTAGTTGACAAATGTAAGATTGCGTATGGTTTGAAAGGCGGGAAGTGGATGGGTTTCTCGGAGCAGCTTGTGATATGATTCAAGGCGGACCATGTTGGCATTCCATATCCACTCTTGTAATTTGAACTCAGCATTGCTAAGCATATCTGGCATGTATTCGGGGTATGCAACATTGGCGACTCGTTTGTGGGCATACAGCTGATACCATTTTGGGTTGTCGGATAGCAAATGAGTGCCTATGCCGCGTAGCTGAGGTGTTATACGCAGTAAACGAGCGAGATCAAAAGGATCTAAACTGTCCGATTTCCGGCCAAGAATATCTCTTGCTTCGAAATCCAAATACTTGATCTTCGCTCTGTAATTCATGGATGAAGCAACGTTCTGCGCCTCTAGTCGCTCAACCAGTTCGCGTACTCGGTTAGGTGGAGAAAGCGGTGGAGAGGCGTATAGTACTGAAAGGGCAGGCTCTGCACATGCCTTGCAGGTTCGTGCCATTTGCGTGAGCCAGACGACGTTGAAGGTAGGTGAGAAGTCTTCATTTATCAGAGGGCGTGATGCATAATCAAAGATCATCTCGAGAATGTGGTAAGGTAGGGTTGACCATAACATTGCTTTGCCTGTCAAATGGATGTCATATTCCTTCTTCTTCATCACTGGTTCCTTTGCTTTCCCCTTACCCTTGTCAGCACCGAATTGCCGTAACTTGGGTCGTTTTGACCGGGTGGATCGTTGTGGTGTTGAGGCTGCTTTGCGTTTACGCTTTATCTCCTTTTTTATAGACTGGTTCGTGCTTTCAAGCTCGGCGTATGTCGTTCCCGGTGAGACTGGTGAGGAAAAATGCTCAACAGCTCCCTGACTAAAACCTTCCATTGGGTCGTCTCCAGGTTCCGTGTACACAACCCGTTTCCGGGAGCTTCGAGGAGGGGTTGGCGGTGCGGGTGAGAAGGGTGTTCGAGAATAGTCGTCATCGTCAAATTCAGGATCAGAAGCTGGCTCGATATATGAGGTGTGCTTTCGAGCGCTGCGGGCTTTTGGGATGTGGTTGGTCTTAGGTGGTGGCGTCGCCTGCCGACGAAGTCGCATCGTCGGTGCCATAATGGGATTCAAAGAGCGTTAAAGGAGGTTCAGATGTTTTCGGCACATCTGGTCCTCCGCCGTGTCCGTAGCGTGAAGCTGGACTGTACAAGCGTTGAGGAATCTCATTATAGAGAGTCTGAGAGTAAAGACTCACGCACATTTCCGGCGCTAAGATAAGCTAATCAGATCGGAGATACGCTATCGGCACAAGGCCATTCTGACGCGACATCAATTACTGACATGACGAGCATACAACTTCGTCGAGGTAAACTCTTGGACATCCTCGTGAAGACGTCTCATTCGTCATGTCTTATTCTGCGGGACTGAAGATGAGTGACATCTATTGTTCTTTGTTTAATCTCTACGCGGGGGATATTGTGGACACTTCACCTCTGCAAGCTCACTCGTTGGCTAATCATTGTCTGGTCCCATCAACGATGGACTGCATTGAAGATTTCTCCATCACGTCTCGATCTCGACTAAGTATCATCCTCGCCGCTTGCGACATCTCATTCTCCCCCGGCTTCTAGGCTTTGCATGGTGCTAAGATCCGTGTTTCGTCTTGCCCTGATAATGACAAAGCTCTCCATGCACGAAAGGCATCAATGCTCCTTGAAAACCAATTGCAACCTCAATATCTCGGATTGCTGTGTATTTGATTCGATTCCTACCTCAGATGTGATTCTTGAGGTCCGATTCAGGGCTCCGGAAGTCTTGCCCCAAAGTTGCCCCCCGCTGTCGGGGTCGTCAATTCTAGACTTGCAACTGCTCCAAAGGGGAAGCGGAATCTCGTCAACGCACGCGACGGTGATGTCACATCGACCAAATGGTTTGGCTATTGATGAAAAAGGGTAACGCCTCGCGGAGTCGGTGAAGATTGCGCCGAGTGCCTTGATTTGAAGTGTCTACTTATAGATCGCTACGTTTCTTTCCTTTTCTACTTCTTCCACCAGCTCTAGTCACTCTCTAAAGATCCCTCTCTTCGCCTGCAAGAGTCGTCTGAGCTTATCCTACAAATCGTCCCTCGTTGAAAGCCTCTGGCTACCTTCGTCACTCTCTGCTTGTGTACGAGTACAACTCAAAATGCTATTCACTACCGCTGCCTTCACGCAGCTTCTGCTCACATTTGCTCCTGTTACACTTGCACAACTGCAAAATGATCTTGTCGCTTCACTTCAACCTCGTGCAATCACGCCACCAAACCGCTACCGACTCAGAACGAGCGTCACGCATGGCGGTGATCCAAGCAAACATGGGCTCTATGTCTCTGGCTACCATACTGGTACGAGAAACAAAAACTTCCAATTTTGCAAAAACACCATCTTGTCTTTTGTGTCTCTCCATTTAGCAAGTCCAACTGTCTGCTTTTCCGCTTGAACCTAATGGATCCGCTGTGCGTATTCCCGACTGATACAATCTTATAGGAGCTGGCCTCAACGACGCTGTCTTGACTGAAGGAACGGGCTCAATTGGGTTCCTGAATGACACCTACCAACAGTTTGACTTCAACACAACATTCCCTTGGTCCTTCAACCTAATCAGTGCGAGCAATTACGGAGCTTGGGAAGACGTTCAGCTCAACGTGGGTCAAGACACACCCGGCTTTTTCTTCAACGAGACTGGCCTACAGTGGAGTGCAAATGCCGCATTTGATCCCAACAACACCAGCCCAGCTACAGATGAGTTCGGTGGCTGGCTTGGTAAGTCAGATGCTGTGATACCTGATGAACCGCTAACAGATGTTTAGCTTGCGACTGGTATCATGGTGTGCCTCAACTCTTCTGGAAGTTCTCCTACGCCGACCCCCCAATCCCATGCAGTTGTGCCACGGTACAATTGTACCCGGAGGCTGTGGTAGCTGCCATCAGCAATCCAGTCCGCAGCGCTCCATCGGCAGACTGGTTCCGAGCAAAGCACACAGAGAAGCCTGAAGAGACAACCAAAGCTACACCTACAGTGAGAGGTGCCTCTGAGGCTCCGGAATACACCTCCACTGAAAGGTCCTTCCAGGCCGACTGGTTCAAAGTGAAGCGTGCTAAATCATCCATCCACACTCCAAAGCCAACAACTACAAAGGCGTCATTCAAGGCAGATTGGTTCAAAGAGAGACGCGCCAAATCCACCTCCCAGCCACCTAAATCGACACCTACAAAGCCATCATTTAAAGCAGACTGGTTCAAGCAGAAACGTTTCCAGAAGCGTGCCCAGCAACCCGATATCGAAATCAAACCTCTCGTTGCAAAACCATCCAAAGTCCCCTCAAGCGAACCCACAAAGAAGCCATCCACCTTCGGCACCGACTGGTTCAAGCTCAAGCGTGCCGTCGAAGCCAAAGAGACCACCAAAGCTACCCCAACGCCAAAGCCTACGAAAGTGGCACCGACGACCAATTGGTTCATCAAGCGTGCCGTTGAAGGCGAAGGAACTACCACAGCTACATCAAAGCCAAAGCCTACGACAAATTGGTTCATCAAGCGCGCCGAAGATCTACTCCATTGAACTTCTGCTGTGACAGATAGCAAGGACTCACCTGAGGGTAACTGGTAATTTGCAACAATTGTTTCTGAACGACGGCCCCGGCATTCGGGAAACCTGATGTGATGAGGAAGAAGAGATTACGTGTATTGCTAGACTTTGCTCACGACATCACATCGCCACCATAGTGAGCTTTTGCTTGGACGTGAAAATGGCGAGGCGTTAACATGAATGTATGACAGCCTCGTAATGTTAGAGTCTTTTAGAGGTTACACATATCGATAAACACCATTTCACACCGCTGAGCCACCTTAGTCCTCCCTCCCTCTCATCCAAGTTTTCTTTCCTCCTTTCACCTTTCCATCTCATCTTGGCATCCCCATATCCCCCGTCAATGAAGAACCCCTCCTAACCTCCAAGCCAATCAGTGCCCCCCTACTCCCTCAGCTCTCCATCTCAAACCAACCTAACCCCCAGCTTTATCCTCCTCACTCCCAACCCCACACGCCCCATGCTTACCCTTATCCTCATCCTCACACTCACGACATCATGCACTAAGCGCTCCCATCCCTTGCCCGCAATCCCCGTCCTTCCTTACCCCCTCGTCGAGAACACGCAGCAATCACCCCAACCATTCCAGTCGCACCCATTCCGCAGAAGTGTTGAATGTAAAGGCTGAGAGTGGAGGAAGAGGGTGAGAGACAGTGCGGTGCAGTGCGGTGGGGAGATGTAGAACCGCTTTGGGGGAGAGAAGCTGAGGGGGAGAGAAGCTGAGGGGGAGAGAAGCTGAGGGGGAGAGAAGCTGAGGGGGAGAGAAGCTGAGGGGGAGAGAAGCTGAGGGGGAGAGAAGCTGAGGGGGGAGGGGTGATGGGGAGGTATTTGTGGGAGTGGAAAGGAAGGGTTGAGGGGTGGGTGGTCGAGGATGGAGGCGATAGAGGGGGAGGGGGTTTGAGGTTAGAAACGATTTGAGGTTTGAGGAATGACAGGGTTGAGGGGTGGGAGGAAGGGAGGAGAGGCAAGTAAGGGGCCGGGCTAGGGCGATAAAAGGGGTGGGTATTGAGTGGTGAGTCTGTGGGAGGCGGCGGGGATAGGATGGGTAAGAGCGAACAGACAGTGAATGAGGTAGGGGAGCTGGGTTCTGCGTAGAGGGATGCAGGAGCCGAGATGGGAGGTTGATGGGATAGATGCGGTGGAAACTAGGGTGGTGGTTGTTGGAGCGACCGAGCGGATTGATTGAGTACCTTGGCAGAGACGAATTGTAAGATCGAAACAAGGGGAAAAATTTGACGATGCCGTCCGACTTATGGGTGGCTCCTTTCTTTCATACCAATGCTCATGTACTCCGATCCTGCAAGCGCAATACTGCACACCATCGAACATCACATGCAAAACAACATCTGCATTTTCAAACACCCTCATGGCACATCCACTCCACATCTCCGTCACCGAATCGCCATGCAGCTAACGTCAGACACACCTGCTCCCTTGGTTCCAGAGGTTCCAATATCTGTTGCTGCAATTCGACCGGTAAGCGCTGGAAACCGCCGCGCAAGCGGGAACGTATGTTGGTAAATGGTCGGTGACTGTTATGAGTCTCAGCGGCGTGGAAGAAGCTGTTTGGTGGGGAGAGGCGGCTGAGAAGAGAGAAACGGACATCCTCGGGCAGGAGGTATGGATCGGGTTCGCGCTGGTTAGGTGGAGATTTTGTAGAGCGTGGGAGCGGTGGTGAGATTGGTGGTGGCGATGGTGGAGGGCGGGTAGAGTGGTGGGAGCTAGAGGCCGATGGACTGCGCTGAATTGGCGGAGGTCGTTGATTGGATGTCTCACGGGCGACAGTGTTACCTTTTCCCAAGTCGTTCGAAGCATCGCCGCTTGCGTCCCGAGGAATATTGCTGGTGTGATCCTGCCTAGTCTCATTGGTAGGTCGTGGGAGATGGCTGGGGTGAAGGCCTTTCGCATGCTCCCAGCTATCAAAAAACCCAGACCTTGGCCAAAGCAGAATGAGCTTTAGCTGGTGCGTCGAGAGATGCGGTGCGATGCCGTGATGACGGAGAAGATGCCATAATCCTGCTAGTATTGAAGGATAAGATTCCAGTGGTAGCCGCGCAAGGATGTTGAGCAGAAGCTCAGCCGGTAGTTGGTAAATGGGGAGCGATCGGAGACTGAGGAAGCCAAGCGAAGCTGAGAGCCGAGCTTCGGCGTGTTCATCAGCTGAGTTTGGATTTCTGTACTGAATCGAAGATAGTGGTTGGTTCGTCATCATCAGAGTTTTCAAGCTTTGAAATGGAGTGAAGTTGATGGGAGATGGCTTGTGAGAGAGGCCAGGCGATGAGGGCGATGGCGATGAGATAGATGGCTGTTGGGCCAAGAGAGCGTGGGAAGACGTTGAGAATGTATGGATCGAGAGCTATCTGCGTTAGTATTGCCGGTTGAAAGGGCAGCCAAGCGTACTGATCTCAGCCCTCACGTCTGGTACATGTTGCATCAAAGTCGCGTTCGGAGTAAAGTAATCAGCTGCTGCCTGAATGCGTAGAAAAATCACGGAAGTCGGGCCGAGTCGGGTGTGCAAGTCTTTGATGGTGGATTGCTGCTGTGGTGAAGAAGATAAAAATTGCTCTGAAAGAGTCTCGAGAGAAGTGAGAAGGGACTGCTCATCAAGAGCCTCCGAAGTCGTAAATGTATCAAGATTGAAAGAAGTTGGTTGCTTGAGAGACTCAGTGTATGTCGCGGACAAGGGAGTAACGCAACGAAGCAATGCATTTCAAAGAAGATATTACACACCGTGGCTGCCCAAGAGATACGGACTTCGTAGCGTTGATGCGCAGTAAGCCGGTCAAGAACAAACCAGGCTTCGCTGCCTTGCGGCCAAGAGGGAGAAGGAAATGATGCTGGAAGTGATAGCCGAATCGACGGCAACGATGGCGTCAAGCTCAACAGCGTGAGATAATCCAGACGAGATGGTATGGTTGGAGACAGAGGAGCAGGCGCGAGAAATATAGCTTTCTCTACATTTGCCCAAGTCGGCAGAATGAAGATGCTGAGAATGAGCAGCAGGATATCGAATTGCACCATTATCAGGTCACATGAAGCTTAGGCCACTTTTCCATGAGTATCCGCATCATGTATACAACGTCAACCACCATTATGTTCTCACGAGCATCCCCGACGAACCTTCTTACAGTGTAAAGTGCAACTTGAGGGTGTCTGGATGAATCAGCCCTAGCTCTAACCACTTTGGGATATTTAGCGTACCACAATGTTGACATCGCGCCTGCAGCGTCAACACATTGACCCCCTTCAAAGCCTGCATCTGCCCTCACGACTAGCACTCAACCCTTTATTGCAAGGTCAAGTTGCAACTATCCGCATCTTGAAGCCATTATATCCGAAAGCAGAAGCGTCTCGACACCATGAGAGAGGTCATTAGTTTGAACGGTACGTCTTTCAAGAGACGCGCTTTCCCTGAGTGTGAAGCATGCCATGAGCGACTGTACCTGTTGCTAATCCAATACCTGTCATAGTGGGCCAAGCTGGCTGCCAAATTGCCAATTCTTGCTGGGAGGTACGCTTGATAACTTGAAATTGGTCTGGAGGGGCATCTGAAGCTAATGAATTGCAACAGCTCTACTGCTTGGAGCACGGAATCCAGGTACGGAAGCCTTGTGGGCCTGCATCACGATCTTAAGAATACCAGTGAAGGACTATACTGACAGACGTTGTTGTTTTAGCCGGATGGCTTTCTCACAGAGGAACGTAAGGAGCAAGATCCCGATCAGGGCTTTAGCACATTCTTCTCCGAGACTGGTACGCTCAAACCCCCCATGTATCAGCGCAATTCTGACATCCAATTGTTAGGCAATGGAAAATACGTCCCACGAACCATCTACTGCGATCTTGAGCCCAATGTCGTCGACGAAGTCCGCACCGGCACTTACCGCTCTCTCTTCCATCCTGAACAGATGATCACCGGAAAGGAAGATGCCTCAAACAACTATGCACGAGGCCATTACACCGTCGGGAAGGAGTTGATTGATCAAGTGTTGGACAAAGTCCGCCGTGTTGCAGACAATTGCTCGGGTCTACAGGGGTTCTTGGTCTTCCACTCATTTGGTGGGGGTACTGGATCAGGCTTCGGTGCTCTTCTTATGGAGCGTCTCTCTGTCGATTATGGCAAGAAGTGCAAGCTCGAGTTTTGCGTCTACCCCGCTCCTCAGGTCGCAACGTCGGTCGTCGAGCCATACAACTCTATCCTGACCACACATACAACCCTCGAGCACTCTGACTGCAGTTTCATGGTCGACAATGAGGCTATCTATGATATCTGCCGTCGCAATTTGACGATCGAGCGCCCCAACTATGAGAACCTAAACCGCTTGATTGCGCAGGGTAAGCGTTGCAAATCTCAACCCATCCTCATGCTGACCACGTCAAGTCGTCTCGTCCATCACTGCCTCTCTCCGCTTCGACGGCTCTCTCAACGTTGATCTGAATGAGTTCCAGACTAATCTGGTTCCATATCCACGTATCCACTTCCCACTCGTCGCCTACTCGCCAGTCGTATCTGCCGCCAAGGCTTCACATGAAGCTAACTCTGTGGCTGAGATTTCAAGCTCCTGCTTCGAGCCTCACAATCAGATGGTAAAATGCGATCCTCGCAACGGCAAATACATGGCGACTTGCCTCCTCTACCGCGGCGACGTTGTACCCAAGGAGGTCCATGGTGCTGTCGCCACTCTCAAGACTAAGCGCACCATCCAATTCGTCGACTGGTGCCCTACAGGGTTCAAGATTGGAATTTGCTATCAACCCCCTCAGATGGTCCCTAACGGTGACCTTGCTAAAGTCAACCGCGCTGTGTATGTCATAGCTCTCCTGATCTGCGATCTGCCCTATTTCATAGCTAACATACTTACAGCTGCATGTTGTCCAATACTACTGCTATCGCCGAGGCCTGGTCGGCACTCTCTCATAAATTCGATCTCATGTACTCCAAGCGCGCCTTCGTCCACTGGTATGTTGGTGAGGGTATGGAGGAGGGTGAATTCTCCGAAGCTCGTGAAGACTTGGCTGCCCTTGAGCGCGACTACGAGGAGGTTGCTACGGACTCAGCAGAGGGCGAGGAGGGCGCTGAAGCGGAATACTAAATACCCAGCTTGTGTTCTGGTCCTACCAGATTGCTTTGCTTGGACCGGGCAATTTATTTTCTTCACAGCGACTAGATCTTTGTAGGACATGCAAGTGTCTGGAACAAGATGAGCGCAGATGAATCACGAAGCGTTGAAGCGGCTGAAGGCGAGTAGTACTAGTATCTTAGATTGACAAGCAATTCTGTTATTAAGGGTTCAAGAGTTTCCGCTGCTGATCAATGCGCTATGACTCGCCAGTCAAAGAGCGTCAATTGAAATGAGTGTACGTTCACAGGGCTGCTGAATCCCTATTTCGCAGCTTTTCAGCCGTCTTGCAGATTAGTCAGCGACCGTGGATTAAATGCCAAGACTCAAGACTGGCCGACAGCTTCCAGAGGTTGGGGGCGAACATAATCCTGTGAAGACGCATGAAGTTGCACAAGTATGATGCATTCAATTAGAGCGAGGTGGCCATGTAGCTTTGATACAGCTTAATTACTAAGGAGGTCCAAGTCTACTTTCGGAGCTATTGAAGCATATTCGGTATTCGTCATGGCTGACATCGAGGGAACGACTCAGTCCCGTATGTTTATACAGGAGAACACTCCATCTATACTCAAGGGAAGCTTCTGACCGTTACAGATCCCAACCTACAACTCTCTCCAGACGAGCGCCGATTCTTCGGCCAGCTCTTCGCCCAAGCGGACGCTGACAAACTTGGCGTTGTTACCGGCGAACGAGCTGTGTCGTTCTTTGAAAAGACGAGACTGTCTTCAGATGTCCTTGGAGAGATATGGCAGATCGCGGACACTGAAAATAGGGGATTACTTACGCCCTCTGGATTTGGGATGGTATTGCGATTAATTGGATATGCTCAGGCGGGACGAACTGTCAACCAGGAGTTGGCATTCAAGCGTAAGAGCGCAGGACCTGTACATCAGATACTGTGACAAGGCTGAAAAACTCTATGTATAGCAGGTGGACCACTTCCAAGGTTTGATGGCATAACGACTCCGGGACCGCTGCCCTCGGCTGCGGCCCCACTGCAACAGCAAAACAGCGGAGCGATACGCGTCCCACCTTTAACAGTAGATCGAGTCGCGCAGTATACATCACTTTTTGAGGAATCAGGCGCGCAAAATGGAGTCCTTCCTGGTACGTGTGTCGCAGGCTTGATGATTCCAGGGGGCTAAATTCTTTCACAGGGGAGACTGCAAAATCAATCTTTGAAAGAGCACAACTTCCAAATGAAACACTGGGGAGAATATGGGCCTTGGCGGATACTGAGCAAAAGGGAGCCTTGGGCCTGACAGAATTCATAATTGCCATGCACCTCCTCGCCTCAATGAAGAATGGCTCAATGCGCGCTCTGCCTCAAGTTCTGCCCGTCGGTCTTTATGAAGCTGCTGCGAGAAGAGGAGGTCCACCACCCGGTGCACGATCTCGACCTACATCAAATGAGGCAGTCTCAGCTATACCTAGACAATTCAGTGGGGGGTTTGCACCTCCTCAGAAGACAGGCACTGGAGAACCATGGCTGGTCAACCCACAAGACAAGGCTCAATTTGACTCAATATTTGCGACCGTCGATACTCAGAATCGTGGCTTCATTACTGGCGAGCAGGCCGTTGGATTCTTTGGCAACGCAAGATTACCAGAAGAAGCTTTGGCACAGATTTGGGACTTGGCAGACATTAATTCGGAGGGGCAGCTGAACAGGGATGAGTTCGCAGTTGCAATGTATCTCATTCGGCAACAAAGAAGCAAGACCACAGGTCGTGATGTCCTACCACAGCAGCTGCCGCCCCAACTCATACCGCCTAATATGCGAAGGCAACCAGTTGCTCCTCAACAGCCCACCGCTCCTGCCTTCGATAATGCTGCAAACGTTACAAAACCTAAGTCGGCCTCTGACGATCTATTCGGCTTAGATGTGCTGCCCTCTCCAGCTCCGGCCGCTCCGATACAAGCAAGAAGCACGGGTGACTCCAGTGCATACGCTACACCCCCAAGGAACCAGGGTTCACCTGCTCCGACCTCTGCGCAGTCCTCTCATTTCAGGCCCTTCATACCCTCATCCACGTTTGGTCAATCGATAATACCCCAACAACCTACTACGACAGGTACTACTAGCCCTGCCGCGACAAGATCTGTTCCAGCGACACAGCAGCCGTCAGCTATGGATGACCTCCTCGGCGATAATGATCCAGAAGTCAGTAAAAAGTTGACCACGGAGACGTCTGATCTCGCGAATTTGTCCAACCAAGTCGGTCAATTGACCGGTCAAATGCAGGAGATCAAGAGCAAGGGTGTGAATACACAGCAAGATCTAGGCCAAGCTCAAAATCAAAAGAGACAATTTGAGACTCGACTCTCTGAGCTACGGGCTGCATATGAGCAGGAAGTGCGTGAGGTCCGGGCGCTGGAAGAACGCCTCAGAGAATCAAGAGAGGGAACCAGGAAGCTGCAGTCCGATTATCACATGATTGGTGGTACGCATGAAGACCTCAAGAATCAGCATCGGCAAGTCAGTGAGGCGCTGGTTGCCGATCAAAATGAGAACGCTGGTCTCAAGGAGAGGATCAGAGCAGCCAGCGCCGAGATTGAGCAGCTGAAGCCGCAACTGGAAAAGATACGCTCGGACGCCAGGCATCAAAAAGGTCTTGTCGCCATCAATAAAAAACAGCTGGCTACCCATGAAGCCGAACGTGAGAAAATCAAGGCGGAGGCAGAAGTAGCAAAAGAAGAGCACGCACAAGCTACTAGGGAAGCTGAACAGAGCCAACGCAGTCTCGATACTGCCTCGCAAGCAAAAGCTCCACCACCCGCAACCAGTCCGCCAGTGGTGGGTAGTCCTACGCCATCAACAGCCGCTAGCATGAATCCATTCTTTCGAAGACCTTCAAATCCACCTCCGGCAGAAAGAGGTCCAATCGCTTCACCTTTCACGCCACAAGCCGCTTCTTCCCCTTTCGTACCACCGAGTGTATCTTCACCTAATCATAATGCCTTCGACAGCTTTTTTGGGCCTCCTGCTGTCTCTTCAACTCCACCGCCTCCTACGTCATTCAAGAGTGACTCTCCAAGCGCAGCTACACGGACAGTCGACAGTGGCCTGACATCAACACCGCCAGCTTCTTCGGTCACCTCTAATACGACCGACTCCCCAGCCACTGCTAGTGAGCCACCTGCACCTCCTCAGTCGAGACAAATTACGTCCAGTTTCCTCCCTCTTCGTCCCAACCTTGAAGACTCAGCATCGGAAAGCTCTTCAGTGAAAGTCATTCCACCAGCTAGCCGTGCAGGCGAAAGATCTGAAACTCCGACATATGATCAATCGGAAGCTACCATTCCAGAGTCGCCGCTGCAGCATTTCCAAGATCTCGCGTCAAAGCCTCCACAATCTGATCGCGCTCAATTGACTCCACCGTCGTCGCAACAAACGCCCGAAATCCCCGCCCAAGAAGTAGTTGCTCCACATGTTCCTGCTCAAGTCAATCCTCTACCTACTCCTCATGATGTCCCGGGTGCGTTCCCAGGAGATGAGACTCCTTCAGAGCGAACTCAGCCTAGTCCGTTTATACCATCTGTCGGCCCCTATGGTGGCTCGGGACTTGATCCTCGCGTAGATGCGATCCCTGAAGTCGAGTCAACTCGGCAGGCGCCCCATCTTCAACCTGGTATCGCAGATCCATTTGGCAGGTCCAGTACACCGACATCTGCAAAGGATGACTTCGATAATGCTTTCAGCGGTTTCTCGTCGAACAAGGGCAAGAAACCGGAACAGCACAATGGTGCTATTACTGGCGATCCATTCGCACCTTCAGCTCCTCAACAGCCTTCTGAATTCCCTCCCATTAAGGAGCTCAATGCGGATGACGAAAGTGACAGTGATAGCGATAAGGGGTTCGATGATGACTTTACGACTAGGTCTGCTAAAAAAACTAAGGAGTCAGGACCAAATGACGCTCTCCAAGGCCAAGGAGGCTTGGTAAGCGAGAAGGATTTCGCGCCGCCGCGACTGCCTTTCAATATTTCAGATTCCCCATTGCCTACTCCAGGAGCTCAACAATCTCCTCCAACGTATGACCAGATTGTTGGCCCAGCGGACGCCAAAGTCAGTGATCGAAAAGGTTCAAACCAATTTCCAGCAGAATACTCGGGCTTGCTCCCTTCACGAGATGATCCGACATCGCCTCCTCTATCAATGTCGCCACCAGAAGAGAAATCTAACCTCATCTCATCTACCGGTATCGATCGAGGTCTGAACTTCTTCCCTGATGAATCCACTTCAAGACCTACTGAGGGTCCTCTCACAACCCAACGCTCCCCAATGTCACCCGGCGCAACCATGAACGCTCCTTACGCATATACTCATACCTCACCCGACACGTCTCAACCTCCCACACTTCCAGCCAAAATCCCACCAACCCCAAAAGACGACTTCGATGACTTCGAAGACCTGACGCCTGCGCAAGAAGAAGACGAAAAAGGTGACGACACCATCAACTTCGGCCGCTCAACCACCGACCCAGATTTCAATCCTATCTTCGACTCGCCATCCACCTCACACCATGCACCAGGACAGAGTCAAAGCAGCAGCCAGTTCCCGCATTCAACTACCGACTCCGTCAACGACTTCGCCTCCACGACCGCCGCTCCAGGACAGCAGAAACAGCCCGTCTCAGTAAGTCACGACTGGGACGCCATCTTCGCCGGCCTGGACGCGCCCTCCTCTTCCTCTGCGCAGCAGAATAACACAGACGATATCTTCGCCCCGTCCAGCGCGCCCAATGGGACGCAACACCCATCCTCGATTCCACCACCACAGACGAGACTGGGAGCTGAGACGGCCGCGGCGTCGTCGGCGGGAGGGTTTGCTGGAGCACCATCAAATGGAGCAGAATTGCGTAAGACTAAATCCCCGGCGTCTGTGTCGGCGCCGGTAGAGGTCAGTGGCGAGGATGACGATCCAATCTTGAAGAGGCTGATTGGGATGGGGTTTCCACGGGCGCAAAGCTTGAAGGCGTTGGAGAAGTATGATTGTGAGTCTTCCTTTCACTGAGAGAGCACGTTATGCGAGGCTGTGTTGAAAGAGAGGGGCTAACGGTTGTGGTAGATAATATTGATAAAGCTGCTGAGTATTTACTCGCTACTAGTGGTAAGTAAGTGAGTAAGGTGCTGGTGGTGTTCGATGGGGATGGGGCTGCCGATGAATAGAAGCTGGCGGGGAAGCGGTAGGGTTTGGGGTCGAGGCTGCGGTGAGAAGGTGTTTATAGTTGGCATTACCAAGGGCCGGGCGGGGGTCAGTATATGAATATTTCGTTGTTCTTGTCATATTTGAAGCGCGCGGTGGTGTTATTGTTAAAAATTCCGGCCGTGGAAGTCATTCGCTACCTTAGCTGAGAAATAGTTTGGTGGATTGATAATGTAATGCTATGCTTTTTATGTCACCACCACCATCACGTATCGCTGCCTTACCTTTACTTGTCTTGCCTTCGTAGGAACGCTCGAGGGGGGGGTTTCGATTCAACACTTTATGTTCATAGACAGGTACAACGACAAAAGGAATGAATGAAGCATCACCGGTCGCTCTCTGCTCGTAATTTCAATTCCAATTCCAATTCCATGCACGAACATACATACATACAAGCAAGGCTATACACTAAGAATAAACTAATACTAAACTGGGTAAAACGACTGGTATATCTCGCTCAAAGCCACCAAAGGAATCGCCTGCGCAACTGTGAATAAGCATGAGCAATAGCAATGACCAAAGTTTTCTTTTCCTCCCACGGGGCCTAATGGATGGATGCTGAATTTTCGTCTGTTTCCTTCGTGATTTAATAAGCTGCTTTCACGTTGATGATGCGCTTTGTACAATCCCCACCCCTCCCTCCTCCCCCCTTCTCCCTCTCTCATCCCCACTACCTACCTGCACTTCCCATCTACACACCCACGGTTGCGCACGATTCCTACGCCGCAGGAACAGCCATCCCCTTCATCCGATCCGGCTTCCCCATGATCTCATAGGGCGCTCTCTGCACGATGCCGCCCGTCTTCGGCAGCATGGTGGCTGATTGCATCAGGTAGGAGTCTACGTCGCGGGCGGCTTGGCGACCTTCGTTGATGCCCCTGTTATGGAGACGGTTAGCACTCGTTCGTATGAATGTGGGGTTTGAGATTCGGGGATGGAAGAATGGGGTAAGTTTGGAGGATGGAAAGGAGAGGGACGGGGAGGGAGGGACATACCAAACGATCAAACTCTGCCCCCGTCTACAATCCCCCGCCGCAAAGACTCCAGGAAGATTAGTAGCGTACTGTCCCGCCGCCCCGCCAGTCTTCACATTCTTCCTCGCATCCCGCTCAACCTGCTCCCCTAGCACGCGCTCCTCGGGCCCAAGGAAGCCCATCGACAACAGCACCAGTTGCGCGGGGAAGAACTGCTCGCTTCCCTCTACGGTCTTCATGTCCCACCCGCCCGTCACGGATTTAGTCCAGGAGACGCGGTGGGTGTTCACGCCTGCTACTTTGCCTTTCGCATCACCATCCCCACCATCTTCAGTGACGAAATCTTTGGACATGACGCAGTATTCGCGCGGGTCGCTTCCCATATGCGTCTTCACTTCCACATGGCCGTAATCGACGCGGTAGATACGCGGCCATTGCGGCCAAGGGTTATCATTGCCCCGACTAGGAGGCGGTTGGGGGAGGAGTTCGAAATTAGTGACGGAACGAGCGCCGTGTCGGACAGAGGTGCCAATGCAATCATTACCTGTATCCCCACCGCCAATGACGATCACGTCTTTATCCTTCGCGGAAATGTACGCGCCATCCCCCAGCTCGGAATCGAGCAGCGATTTCGTGTTCGCGTGCAGGAATTCCATCGCGAAATGGATGCCTTCGAGCTCGCGGCCTGGGATCTTAAGATCGCGCGCGACCGTTGCGCCTGTGGCGAGGACGACAGCGTCGGAGCTCGCACGGAGGCTGTCGAGCGTTGTGTCGTGGCTGGGCCCGACGGGATGCGAGGGACGGAAGGTGACGCCCTCGTCCGCCATGAGATCCACGCGCCGCTGCACGATCGTCTTGTCGAGTTTCATGTTCGGGATGCCGTACATGAGCAGCCCGCCGATGCGGTCGGAGCGCTCGTAGACGGTCACGGTATGCCCTGCTTTATTGAGCTGGTCAGCGGCCGCAAGGCCAGCGGGGCCAGAACCGATGATTGCGACTGTTTTGCCCGTGCGGTGGACGGGGGTTGCGGCACCATCCAGCCCATGTCGAAGCCGCGGTCGATGATGGCGCATTCGATGCTTTTGATGCCGACGGGGTCTTCGTTTATGCCGAGCACGCAGGCGCCTTCGCAGGGTGCGGGGCAGACTCGGCCGGTGAATTCGGGGAAGTTGTTTGTCATGAGGAGCCGGTTGAGGGCGTCTTGCCATTGATTTTGGAAGACGAGCTCGTTCCATTTCGGAATGATGTTGGAGATCGGGCAGCCGGTGTCGGATTGGCAGAAGGGGACTCCGCAGTCCATGCAGCGGGCGGCTTGGTATTTGAGGCCGTCTTCGTCCAGACGAGAAGAGAGTTCTTTCCAGTCGCGTGTACGCGTCTCGGGTTTGCGGTACTTCTCGCTGCGTCGTTGGTATTTCATGAAGCCTTTGGTTTTGTCAAGGACAAGAGCGGAGCGTTTCTTCTCCGCTTTACCGTCGGTCACAGACTCTTCAATGTCGAGCATCTCTTTCTTCTTCTGCTGCTCTTCTCTTGCGTGCACCTCGTTTCTGGATGCTTCGTGATTGGTACGCACGGCATTGCCAGGCAGGATTGGTAGGGGATATTCAGCCTTCTTCGCGGCTTCTGCTTTTGCTTGCTCTTCCAGCATAACGCGCTTGTAGTCTGTTGGAAGAATTTTGACGAGTCGTGGGAGTGCACGGTTGAAGTCAAGGAGTACACGAGCAGCAAGCTCAGAGCCAGTGTAGTGATGATGATCTTCGATCAATCCACGTACGAATGCGATCTCGGATGGATCCTCGATACCAGATATCTCCACCATCTCAGTATTCACCTTGGACTCAAAGTCTTGGTTCATATCTAGGACATATGCAATTCCACCAGACATACCAGCTGCGAAATTGCGCCCGGTACTACCCAGGACGAGAACTCTGCCACCCGTCATGTACTCACAACCATGGTCACCGATGCCTTCGACAACAGCGGTTGCGCCAGAGTTTCTGACGGCGAATCGCTCGGCAGCAACACCACGGAAGTAGCAGTATCCGCCAGTCGCTCCGTACAGGCAAACGTTTCCGATGATGATGTTCTCTTCGGCCTTGAAGACAGCCGATCGAGGAGGGTAGATGATGAGTCGTCCACCTGACAATCCTTTGCCGACATAGTCGTTTGAGTCACCTTCTAGCTCTAGCGTAACACCGCTTGCGAGGAAGGCTCCAAAAGATTGACCTGCAGATCCCTTGATGTTTGCATGGATTGTATCTTGGGGCAAGCCAGCCTCTCCATATCTTCTACTGATCTGGTAGGACAGGGTTGCTCCCAGCGCACGGTCAGTGTTGACGATATCGCACTCGATCCGGCACGGCAATCCCTTCTCTAATGCCAGTTCTGATTCTGCAATAAGCTTGTTGTCAAGTCTGACGTGGAGCTTGTGATCTTGCTTGCGAACATTGTATGTAGCTACACCAGGCCGCAATTGATGAGCAGGTGTCAGGATAAGGCCAAGGTCTAGGTTCTCCGTCTTGGGTGTTCGGAGATCTTCTCGCATCTTCAAGCACTCGACATGACCGACCATCTCGTTGACAGATCTGAAACCAAGCTTGGCCATGATAGCACGGAGTTCGTTCGATATGTAATAGAAGAAATTGATGACATGCTCAGGTGTACCCTTGAACTTCGCTCGAAGGGCTTTGTCTTGAGAAGCGATGCCGACAGGGCAGGTATTCAAATGGCATTTTCGCATCATGATACAACCCATGGCGATGAGTGGCGCCGTGGCAAAACCAAACTCTTCTGCACCAAGTAAGCAAGCGATAGCCACATCACGACCTGTCCTTAGCTGCCCATCAGTCTGGACGATGATGCGACCTCTGAGATCATTCAGTACTAGAGTTTGATGTGTCTCAGCAAGTCCAAGCTCCCATGGCAGCCCAGCATACTTGATACCAGTCCATCGTGAAGCACCTGTCCCGCCATCGTGACCTGAGATGAGAAGATGATCAGCCTTCGCCTTTGCCACACCAGACGATACTATGCCGACACCAGTTTCGGAGACAAGCTTGACGGAGATTCTTGCGCGAGGATTCGAGCACTTCAAATCGTAGATCAATTGTTTCAGATCCTCAATAGAGTAGATGTCGTGATGGGGTGGCGGCGAGATCAAGCCAACACCAGCCGTAGAATGTCTCGTCCTGGCGATGGGGCCAGAGACTTTATGACCCGGCAATTCACCACCTTCTCCAGGCTTAGCTCCTTGTGCCATCTTGATCTGCAGCTCGTCTGAGTCGGCGAGGTAGTTGGAAGTGACACCGAAGCGACCAGACGCTACTTGCTTGATGGCTGATCTCATGGTATCGCCATTCTCAAGAACCTGACTGCGCTCTGGGTCTTCGCCTCCTTCACCTGTGTTCGATTTGCCGCCAAGCCTGTTCATGGCCACTGCAAGTGTGGAGTGAGATTCCATAGAGATTGATCCGTAGGACATGGCACCAGTAGCGAATCGCCGGACGATCTCCGTCCAAGGCTCGACTTGGTCGATCGGCACCGGCGGTTTCTGCTCGAAATCAAAGTCGAGCATGCCTCGTAGAGTACAATTTTTGATCTGCTCATACTCGGATACAGAGTAAGCTTCGTACGACTTGTCATTCTTACTGCGAACGGCGTCTTGAATGTTGGCGATGGCGACTGGATCGTTCACATGAGGCTCGCCGCCGTCTCTCCAATGGTATTCTCCAGATTCTGCTAGACCTGGAATATTGGAGATCTCGCGGCTTGGGAATCCTTTCTCGTGGAAAGCAAAAGCATCTTGAGCGATGAGCTCGAATGTCATGCCACTGACACGGGTTGCTGTACCAGTAAAGCAACGGTCGACAACGCTGCTGTCGATACCGAGTGCTTCATAGATTTGAGCGCCTTTATAGCTCTGAAGTGTAGAGATCCCCATCTTGCTCATGACTTTCAGAATACCCCCATCGCATGAGTGTTTATAATTCTCGATGAGCTGGTCATCCGTGATGTCCTTTCTAATGAGACCCTCGCGATTCAGCTTGAGGATACATTCCAAGGCCAAGTACGGGCAGATACCATCGGCACCGTAGCCAACGAGCACACACATGTGGTGAACTTCTCGGGCTTCTGCGGTTTCGACCAGGATAGCAGCTTGTGATCGCCACTTGTTGCGAACCATGTGATGGTGTACCATGCCCGTCGCGAGCAAGGCGGAGACTGGAACACGGTCTACGTTCGTCTTTCGGTCGGACAAGACGAGTATCTTGTCACCATTCTCGATGCCTTCCGTAACCTCCTCGCTGATTCGATCCATTGCATCCAAATAGCCCTGAATTCCTTGACTCTTTGGGAATGTAATGTCGATAATCTTCACTGTCCACTCCCTGTGCAAGGTCGATATCTTCATCAAAGCGTTAAAGTTTTCGATCGATAGGACAGGTGATGGAAGCATCAGTCGATGGCATTGTGAAGGATTCATCTCAAGTAAGTTGCCCTGAGGGCCAACATAACATTCCAATGACATGACGATAGCTTCTCGAATAGGATCGATGGGAGGGTTGGTGACTTGGGCAAAGAGTTGGCGGAAATACTCATACAAGAGACGAGGTTGCTGCGCAAGACAGGCAAGTGGTGCATCATTACCCATTGAGCCTAAAGCTTCCTTGGAATCGGCAGCCATAGGACCCAAGAGCAGGCTAACTTGTTCGAAGGAATACCCAAATGCTTTCAGCATGGTATCTTCTTGAACTCGGGTATCATTCAATTTCAGAGTTAGGTCATGTCCTTGCTCTTCGAGTGAGCTACGAACACTTGGAAGTTCAATGAGCTCCTTCTGCAGCCATGATCTAAAGTCTTGCCTGCTAGCGACATTGTGCTTTAGTTCTGCATCGTCAATGATTCTTCCTGCCACTGTATCAACCAACAACATCTTTCCTGGCTGTAGTCTTCCTTTCTGCACAACCCTATCTGGCTGTATTGCGATTGTACCAACTTCTGACGCACATACGATACGGTCGTCGTCTGTCACGTAGTATCTGCATGGACGTAGGCCGTTTCGATCAAGATTCGCACCGCAGTATCTTCCATCGGCGAATGTGAACAAGGCAGGGCCGTCCCATGGTTCCATCAAACATGCCGCCCATTCGTAGAATGCCGTCTTCTCTGGGTCCATCGCTGCGTTATCTTGCCAAGCTTCCGGGATCATGAGCATGACTGCTTCAGGGAGGGAGAGGACACCATTGATGGTGAGGAGTTCGAGAACGTTGTCAAATGCTGCTGAGTCGGATCCGCCGTCTTCGACAATTGGATAGAGGGAGTCTAGATCTTCGCCGAAGAAAGCAGACTTCATGACGCCTTCTCTTGCTCGCATCCAGTTCTTGTTGCCTCGCAAAGTATTGATCTCGCCTGACCCTGTTAACTGGGGATTGGGGTAATGTATGAGAAGACTAACCATTGTGTGCCGCCCACCTCAACGGCTGCGCTCGATCCCAGCTAGGGAATGTATTTGTCGAGAAACGTGAATGCACCAGGGCAAAATGTCCCTCGTAGTCTACCGAGACCAAGTCATGGTAGTATTGGTAAACCTGCACCGGGGAAAGCTGTCCCTTGTACACGATGTTCTTGTTGCTCAGAGAGCACAGATAGAACCAATTGTGCAACCCAATCGTGTGCGTCGCTCTCTTTCTCAACACGAAAAGCTGTCTCTCGAAATGTATGTCTGGAAATTGGTCAGGGTCGGTGAGCTCTGGGCTCTTTCCGTCACCGTAGGCGCTTCTGAGGACCACAAACGGCTGCAGTATCAATGGCTCTCTGCTGAGCGCCGCTGGTCCGAGCAAGCTTGTGTCTCTTGGCACCTCCCGCCATCCCAATACTCTTAAGCCAAGATTCTCCGCAATGTCTTCGAATTTGTCTGTAGACTCTTTCAAAATCTCGGTGTCTGGCTTGAAAAACAGGTTTCCAGCTGCATATTGGCCTTGAGGGGGAGGTCGAAGCCAGTCTCGCGGGCAAAGTTCTTGATGAAGAATCTATGAGGGATGGAGGTCATGACACCTGCTCCGTCACCGTCGCGAGCATCGGAGCCCACGGCTCCTCGGTGGGTCATGTTACATAGTAGGTTTTTTGCTAGGCATGGAATCAATTGAAGTTCTCTTCAGGGGACGTAGGGTGGCGCACCATCGCTGATGATCTTGTGGCTCGCCTTGCCCTTGATGTGGCTGCCAGAGGTTAGTCGACGTGTAGGAGGGTATGTGTCGAGACTCACGCTGCGAAGCCCACACCGCAGGCATCTTTCTCGTACTCAGGGTCGTAGAGCCCCTGCTTGACAGGCAGAGCCCCGGCCCATGACCGGTTCTCTGGAGTTTCGTTGTATTCGTATGCGGTGTAGGGTGTTTCTTCTTCCTCAATCTGGGGTCCGTAGGTTTGCTCCAGGATACTGCCCATTCTAGGGGCGGATCGTGGACTCGGTTGCGCTTGATTGTTTGATAGGATTGCCTGAATTGATTGAGATTGTACGTATGTATTGAGCAGGACGATACTGGCGCCCTTGTTCGCAGTTGCTGACACTGATCACTTCAGAAGTTGCCAATGTTTGAGGTGATGTGTAGTGGGTGAAGGCGAAAAGAATTCTAAGAGCGGATCGACTGAAGCGAGGGGACAAATTGTTACTATAGGCACGCTTTAATTGGTCCAATTCAAAATAAAAAGTAAACTCCGGCAGGCCGCGGTCTGCCAGCACCTGCTCCGATAAGGCCAGCAGCAACGAATCATACACTCTTGGAGGGGTCTTTACGATATCCGAACAGTACATGAAGCCTTAATTTACAGCGTCTAAGCTAGAGCCCGCAGCAGTATGTGGGGCTTGCGGGGTGCATGATGTCTTTTCCTTTTACGGTCATTCTACTGATCGCGATATCGACCTCTTTCTTCGCCTAGGACGGGTCATACTGCCAATTTCGAGGGCCAGGACAGCTGTCCTCATCCTTCCTTAGGAGTTTCGTGTCTCACCGTTGGACATGTAGTTCTATTATGCAGCGCTTCTTAAGCTTTCTTCCTCCCTAGTGCATTTTCATGGCCCAGCAACCGTTTTAGGTGGTGCGCCTACCCAACTCTTGTTGCAAGAAGTGGTCGCATATTGGGCGCTTTCGGGCTTCTCTTCGATCTCCTCCGAGTAACATCGCCGATTCCGCCTTATTAATGTTGTTTGCACTCTATCACGGTGGGAAAGGCCGTTGAGGTTGTTGTGGGCCTGTGGCCGCGACTTGAAGGGACGAGGCAGAGCGTGGATGTCTCCGGTCAGGTAATACTAATAATTCACACTCGCTGCGTGGTGTGGGGGAGGGGCGCATCGAGGCCCGATTTCGGCCGGCACGCTTTGGCCCTGCGCGGCTCCCTGACGGAGACGCTAACAGGTGCGTCATGCGGGACTCTTTACCTAGATCTGCTTCATTGCTCTATGTCGCTAACATCATTCTGCATGATCAACTTCTTGGCTTCTGCGTTTTAGAAGTGATTCAAAGGCGACGTCATGCAATGTCCTCTCCCGAAAGACTTCGACGAAGGACATAGAAGCCTTAACAAGGTTGCTTGCCGAAGCCCTAGGCTAATGCACTTTCCAGTTACCTACTTCAACAGCCAAGGCTTCTAGACGTTGGATTCCATACTTGCACAACAGAACTTCAAATTGTTACGCGTCGAGGAGCTACCAGATAATTCTCATGATCTCTCCATTCAAAAGAAAGGAACGTGAACTTAGAGATCCGTCAACATGAGGCCAGCACCCATACCCTCCTAGAGTTGACTCCGTCGGCAAGAGGATGAGGGGACTCTTCCGGGAGATTTCAATGAATTGGAGAAGATTGACAAGGGGCAAAGACTGGTGGTCTTTGATAAGCTTGCGTAATGTGTTGCATCTGTCTAAGCAAGGCGTTGGTGGTGTACCGAATAATATGCTGTAAAGAGTAGATGACATATAGATTACCCTACACTCTTGTCGCAACAGCTAAACCGCCTGGGGATGATCTCAACGCTCTGAGCGCCGGTCTTTGTCGGGACCTTGTGAGCGCTACGAGGGCAGACCAGAACTGTCAAACGTCTGCGATGGATGTGAAAAGTCTTACGCATTTACGAAAAGCGTTTGGACCTGTGAAATCTGCGATGGCATCGAGTTTCACGACGCACGTTTGGCGGATCTCAAGAATGGAACTATTGGGCCGTTGGTGTGTAACGAGGAGCATGAACGGCTCCTTCTCCCGTCATAGCATGACGAATGGAAGGACACAGGCTCCGGAAAGGTGCGTGTTGGAGGTGAGTACCGGGATGGCAAGCGCATAGGGGGAGAATCATGGAAGTGAGTCAGAAGTTTGATACGATCAAAGAAGATTGGGGGATTGAAAGGTCCAGCGCCAATCGAAGAGTCGGAAGAAGACTCTGATTAAGAACGGCGTTGCCGGACTGAATCTTGCTGGCGAGGCAAGGTAAGAAGATATAGGTGAAAGGTTATGGGGAAGATCATTGACCTTGTACCTTATAGAGATTGGGAAATATTGATGAGGTATACAATATCATGGAATTCCCAAGGGTCGATGAGTCTACTGCCAACCCTAAATGGCTGGAAGCCAGGGTAGAAAGTGCCCTGATTTCTTCCTTTATAAATAGGTTTAGCGTCAGGGCTCAGCGGGCCTCCTTAAACGAAGAATCATCTCCAAGGCCATTTACTTTTGGCGCCTGAAGATGTCGCGCGTTCAGGAGCTCCCTGATGATTTTGACGAAACCCTGAACTTGGCGCAAGGAGACAAGGAGGCAGCACACCGTCCAAATGAGGGTAGCAACAACACCGCCCACGAGGGGCAGCTCCCCGCCCTTCCACGGGAAGACGACTCCATGCGTTCGCATACTGCGGACGATGTCATCAAGACGATGAAGAGATCACCTCTCTTCATGACATCTCTCGACGACGCAGGCGAAGATGGTATGCTTTCCCCAATCACATCACTCCAAGAGCGTTGTTAATCTGAGTACGCAGGTTAGGCGAAGAAAACCTTGAGCTCGAAGCCATCCGCGCCCTGCAATACGAGGGCACCCCAGCAGAAAACGCCCTCAGCTTCAAAGAGCAAGGCAACGAGATGGTGAAAGAGAAGCGATGGACCGACGCCAAAGAATTCTACACAAAGGCAATCGCCGTGCTCTCCAAGAGAATCGGGTCGCATGAGGGAGAAAGCGGCGCAAACCCCGAACGAGATCACATGCAAGAGAAAGACTTGGACGAAGCATGCCACGTGAATCGAGCTCTCTGCAACCTTGAACTCAAGAATTACCGCTCCACGACCATCGACTGCGCCTCCGCCCTCCGTCTGAATATCAATAACGTTAAGGCGTACTACCGCTCCGCTTCTGCTCTCCTCGCGCTCGACAAAATCGAAGAAGCAGCCGACGCCTGTCAGCGCGGCAGAGCCATCGACGCCTCGAACAAGCCTCTGACACAACTTTCAGATAAGATCACAGAACGGGCTTCGTTCCTAGCAGCGCAAAAGGCCAAGAGGGAGCAGGAAGTCCAAGACGCGCAGAAGAAGGCGCTCATGCTGAATACAGCACTCAAAGCGCGCAATATACGCGTGGAAACGACATCCCAAGCCCCGAATTTAGAAGACGCAACGATCCATCTCGCGCCAGACCCTCTCTCGCCGACGAGCGCCCTCCACTTCCCCGTCCTCCTGCTCTATCCTATCCACTCGCAATCGGACTTTATCAAGGCGTTCGCGGAGACGGAGACGGTGGCGCAGCATCTACAGTATATCCTCCCCCTGCCGTGGGATAAGGAAGGTGAATATACAGTGGGCGGGGTGGAGGTGTATGTGGAGACTGCAAAGGGGGGTTGAGTAAAGTTGGGAAGAAAACAGCACTGCTTAATATCCTCACGAAAGCAGACGTGGAGATTGTGGATGAGCTGGTGAAGATAAACATCGTGCCGGGCAAGCAGGTGGAGGGTTGGATTGAGAGCTTGAAGGCACGGAAGGGTAAATGAGATATGAAATCATCTGCTCGTCATTGAGTTTTCTATGATAACCCAACATACACCTGATTCATATCCCTGGCATTCAGTGCTCGATTCAACACCAAAGGCTTGAGCACTGTGGTGACTGCGACACGGAGAGCACCCCCAGAACCACCCCACTCCAAACCCAACGATCTCAAAATTCCACCATGTCCTCCCCCTACCTCTCGGCCTCACTCCACCGCCGCAACACTCACATTTCCCCCCGTCCCCGCCCCCGCCCCCAGCTCTTTCCCCTCAACCAACTCCTCCCCCTCCCCCTCCCCCGCCCCCTCTCCACCAACACCATTATACATATGCCCCCACCAAACCAACGCAGTCGCCATCCTCCCGGCGCCCTCATTCCCCTCAACCCCGATCCGTCCAATCACAACCTCCAGAGTCCTATACTCCGCCCCCTCCCCCTCCCCCTCCCCTTCCCCCGCGCCCTCTCGCACAAACCTCCACATCTCCGCCCCCACCACCTCAGCCGCCGCTCTCGCATCCCCCCACGTCGGCCTCTCCCCTGTACCAGGCGGGGTGGTGGGAAGCACCATCCGCCACTGCCACGCCCGCTCTCCCACGTTGAAATACCAGTTCACGCCAATACGCGCCGAGGCGGAGGTGAGGGCGATTTGGCTGTCGAGGGCGGCGAGGAGGGAGGTTATGAAGGCGGGGAAGCCTAAGGTTGGGTTCCAAACGGGTAGGTGTGGGGAGGTGGAGCCGGTGAGGAGGAGGTGCGTTGATGTGGTGGGGTTGTTGGTGCGGTAGGTTGTTGCTGTGTCGATGTTGTTGGGGTTAGCGGAAGGGGTGGAGGGGGTGGAGGGGACGGGAGCGGGCAGGGGTGAGGGTGGGGAGGCTGGTGAGGGGATGCTGAGGGCGAGGGGGAGGAGAGAGAGGAGGGTGAAGAGGGAGGGTTTCATGGTTTAGGATGATTGAGGAGAGAGAGGGGTCGGTGTGGAGAAATGGTTGTTTATGAGCTGGGGAGGAATAGTGGGAGGTAAAGGTCTTGTTTGAGGTTATTAAGCCACATACTCGGTGTGTGGATTGGGAGGCTAATTTTGAAGTATTTGCAGCTTGAATAGGCGTGAAGCGATAATTTCATCGACTCGGCGTATTTGCGCAAGACATGGGGTGTCTAAGGCGCGTCTGCTACCAAATATAAAATGAAACACAAGTCGTTCCGGGCTATCTTGAGATGATTGGGAATCACTCGCAATCAATATGACCTCTTCTCGTGAGAATGTATTTTTTGATCGTTGAATATACTCAATTGGGTTTTTAATAATTTGGATGTAAAGAGAGAACTTCTTAAATTGTGGCATAGTAAAAAGCTGCCTTCTCTTCCACGCTTTCAATTGCGAGATATGACCCCATAATTTGTACTAATTAATTTATAATATTCTTGAGAAATATTTTCGCTAAGAGAAACCTCCTTCAGCAATGGCATATTGGACAGCTGCCTTATCTCTTTTCATTCAATTTATGACAAGTTAAGTCATAAGAGTAGCCTTTATTGAACCGACTTACCGAATCTTGCATTTAGCTGAGAACAGTTTCTCAAGGCGTGTAATTGAAAAGAGGAACCCTCTTACGGGACTGCGTTGTAGAATTGTATGTTCTCCCGTTCATCAGAAATATAAAAACTGGTCATGAGATTGTTCCACCCTTGAAACGACTTCTCTTTGTCTTCTGTGCTTTTTGCATCCGTCTCCCAAATCTGTCTTCGTGAAGAGAAACTCTTTCGTAGGGTGGCGTAGAGGAATAGGTTGTGCTGAACTTACTTTTCGCCACTTGGATTCGATCGCTTTGTACGACACTGTAAGCCGGTAGTATGAAGTTTCGGTATATAGTAGCCTCTCACTTAATACGCTTTGACGCTATGGTCTTTTGATGTTGTTCTAAGTCCCTATGCGCCACTTTTGAAGTCTCCTTACGGACTCGCTTTCCGTACACTCTCCGGCATCACAATCTGTTTGTACTTTCTACCTCCACCCTTGCGCTTAACGATCGCGATACGTCGTGTGGGCAAGCCCCGCCGCTCAGCGAAAAGATCGTCAGCAGATTTGGCGTCATCGCCTAGTGCTGGGCTCTCGAAACTTTCTGCCACAATTGCTTGAGTGCACAGTCGTGCTTGTGCGTCATTGACCCCCTCGCCATAACGGACTGCTATTACTGCTGATATCATGAGAATTGTAGCGATCGTCGCGTAGATTGTGTCCAGGACAATGAGAGCTATGAAAGGTGCTCGTGGTATACGAGTTACCTGGATGGTTTTTCTTTGGAAGCTTTCAGTTGGAGATCTTGATTCAAGTATGCCAACCGTACGTGAGAGTAAAGCGTGATCATAAGTTTTTGCCACTGAAGCAGCAATGTCTTCCGCCTTTTCCGCTGTGGCGATGGCCGCCGAAAGGGATTCTATGAATCGGCTTAATATTGGGTAATCGTATCTTCTACTTGTCAAGTTGTTCTCTGCTTCGGGAACTGGAGCCATGGACGCCCAAAATGGTATTGCGGCAGTGGCGTTGAGCTCTAGCCAAATGTCATTTTTAATCATGCCATCTTCCATGATGTACTCCTATGATAGTCAGAGGGTGTCTCGTGAGCCCAGAACGGGATGATGGATGATGGATGACATACTACACTCGACAACGCTGTCGAACAAGAGACCGCACATGACACCGTACTGACGTCGTTAGATGGTACCAAACCTTGGGTCACAGGCATTGTCAGATTCCTCGTCCTTGGTGTATTCCATGCTTTAGAATCTGTGGACCGCTCATCCCTGACCGATGTCTCTAGCATCGCGAGTACTGTCCTGTTTGTCACTAACTCACCATCTGCACCGAAGACCATTGTCCACCACAGGTGGGGACCGTTTTGTTCGACGCCTATTGCTGGGATCAAAGCCTCCCTAGAAGGCCTACGATAGAACTGCTGCATGTACGTCTGTCCTGTCTGACGAACTATCTCTGTAAAGTTTCCGGCAAACCCCAAACCTACCCCATCATTCGCGCAATCGAACATTATGTGAGGGGAGGAAAATACATGTTGATCGTGGACATAGTCTGACGCCATGTGAAAGTTGCATAGGTGAGTGATGACTTGGCAAGTGGTGAAAGATCCGAAGCTGACGGCTCCAAAGTCTAGTCCAGGCGGCGGATAAGCCGGTAAAATAATTGATCCTCGGAGTGTATCATGAATGTTGTTTGTCACGGATGTGCCAGTCCAGAGTTTGGCGGCTTCTGTTGCGTTCGCGTACCTTGTCCTATTCCCATTATTGGTTGTCTCTATGTAACACTGGAACTGTGACTCATTCAAAGCCTGGAATCCTTTATCAAGTGATAATTGCTGGCAAGCCGGTGTCAATCCCCGTCCTGGTTGAAAACTTGGAATAATCGCAGAAGCTCTAGAGGTGTATTGGACGGTCAACATTGTCTATGTAGTGTCACTGAGATTAATCTATGTATAAATGTGAGACGTCATACAAAATTGAGCCAAATGTCCACAGCAGAAATGGAAATTCTTCAGCTGTTAGTATTGACCGCAAATTCAAGACATGGGAAGACTTACATGATCACAACAACTGTCATCAACAATACCATAGATCTTCGAAGAGCGGGGACTATGGCGATCCTTTTTTGATTTGAACTTGACACGTATTGCGCAAAAGACCACAAAGCAATGACACTGCCGTTTAGAACCCGGAAGAGTAACTCCAGCTGATATGGCGACGCTAAATTTGCTACATTGTTGACGTCTGAATTCCGACTATAGGTCAAAGCTGTAGAGTACGACATTAGAAACATCACGGCCGGAAGCATCAAAGTAGCTAGCGTTGTAGAAAAGGATGCCATAAACATCAACTGAGTTGCGGGTATTCTTGAGTAAAGAGCGGTCCCCAGCGAGATATTCCTTGTATTATCTGTCGAGTACCATGCGCTTCGTGTTTTGGGTGGCCCGCTACTCTTTACCTCGACCATGAAAGCTAGCGCAACTATCAAGATTGGGAACGTCGCGAGAATCCATGCTGTCGCAATGTGGAGATATCCATACTTCATCTTTTCTACCCACGGGACACAGGATTGTTCCAGGCTCTGAGCCGGAGGTCTTGTGGGCTGCCTGGGTGTTAGAATTCCATTTGGAGAGTTCCTCGTCTGCTGCCAAGTCTCCGTGTCCAGTGGCCTTCTCAAGCCGGTCCTTCGTTCTTTTTGTTCCTGTGCCATGAGTATATGGTAGATATGAGCTTACGGTTCTGATGTTAATGATAAAAAAATGCGACAACAGCAACAGAGGCAACCTGGAATAAGGAACGAAAAGGAGATCGAAGTCATGAGTATCTGGCACGGCCATGATCCCAGCCTTTGAATACCTGCCTGATAATATGTATTCATGAGGCAGTGCCATATGCATCCATTACCAAGAGGTCCACACATTCTGCAGCATTGTGCATACAGGTTGAGGCACGGGCGACGATGGGAAATGACCGCGCGTAGCAGGCACAGAACATAACCACTTTGCTGCAGGAAACCGTGCAAGCTTGCTGTTCTCCTGAAGACACATGACAGCGTCCGAAGACGAGAGTGCAGGAAGCATTGAATGAAAGGACGCAAAGAAATTGGGCTTCTGAATGATATCCACGGATTTTCCCTGTGCGCTAAGCCAAGATGAGATTAGCACCGGAATTTACTTATTCCGCTCTACGGCTGCTCTCATTGGTTGCTTCACTTTTCTTGCTTATGTTGCCTATTCTGCAATGTTGTATCTCAAGATTTCTATCCTATGTCTTGAGCATTTAGACGTCTTGGTAATGCCGTTACTAGATAGCATCCACGGGGATCTATCCTTGATGCCTCAGTCCCGGCACGTGCTTCAATTATCGAAGATAACAGGTTCCATTACGTTTGATTTGGGCTGCGGCGATTCTTTTCGTTTATCTAGGTCTTGACAAATGGATTGACGTATCCGTGAAGCTCACAAGATGTCTGCGGGGCCCGGCGGATCCGCTCTGGTGCCTGCGGGCTCCCTTTCGACAATTGGACCTAGCTTTCAACAGCAAGGAACGCTTGATTGGGTATCCCTTGGGCAGACGCAATTTTCTGCCTCTATTGCCATTCTCGGGCGCCTATCTGCTGCTGGTATTGAACCTTTGACTGTCGGGGTTGGTCAAGCGGTATGCTCTAGAGTTCCATTGGGCATACATGGCGAGAAGACGCTGAGCGAGGCAATGTCTTCTTTGAAGGCAGTTTCAAGCTTTGGAGAACTGATTTGGTTCGGCGTGGGAATAAGTCATATTTTGAGAACTCTCGTCCAGACCTCGCAAGGCGCTTCTCTGGTGGCACTCTGCGCCGCTTTGAGCGAAGGCTACGATATACCTGCTTCTGCTGCCGTCCTCTATGAGATGGCTAAAAGGCTAGGAGCACCGAGGGACTTAAGTCCCTCCTTCGATCAATGGAAAGCTGTGGTAAAAGTCTCTTCATGTGTTCTTTGCCACACGAAATTCGGTATCTGCTGTGATCAAATGTCAAGGCTTTCTGGGTATAGCTTAGATGAAATCAACTCAAGCAGTAGGGGCCACCCACAAGATTTGGCCGAGATCATCATACGGATGGGTGACGTCGCTTCCAACAAGGCTCTTGCCATATCCATAGTCGGTGGTGTCAGCTGCAGCTGGGTCGCCGTTTTTGCAGACTTCGTACTTGGACTGCGGGTTACTGTGAAAGATATTCATGGACGAAGGGTGTACAGAAATTTTGACAAAACTTTCGCTAGTGCACAGATCGAAGTTGAGTTCAAAAGAGATATTCCCCAAGATAGCGTCACATGCGCAGGTCATAGCTTTGTTCTCCGCGATGGAGAATCCTTCATCGACCGCTATGTTGCTTTTAAGGAAACGGTGGAAAACGGTCCACTATTTGGTAGTAGAGTCGAATGGCACAGTATGTTTCGAGACACCTTCGATGTGACGATAGAGAATCTTTTTATGCCGTTCCATGCTATACGTTCTGGAGGGCCAGCGTATCCTGGGAAAGAACAAACCCAAAAAGATTTTGTGAAATTCTTTACTGCTGGAGCTGCTCTCTACGTATACCACAGCTCCGAGAAATCACGATATTGCAGTGTTCACGACTTTGTTATAAGTGCCGTTGAGCACATCTCTGAGCTTATACCCTCAAAAATCGATTTATTGGAAGCTGCAAGATGTCATGACCAAGGCTCACAAAATGAATATGCGATTGTAAAAGTACTTGATGATGTACATGCTCGTCTTGAGTCAAGTTGTCATTGTGAAGAACACTCATTATGTACTCCTGACACCGGTCCGCGATACCATTATTGCCAATCTAAAATAGCGGCCACTGCTTTGGTCTTGAGCTATATACTTGGTCAATTGAGCCTCTTTGTATCTCTGACTCCAACCAGAATTGGTATAATTCAACTATACAAGCGAATGAAAAATTTTAGATGGACCAACCTTTCCTCGAGGTGGGACAGACTTTCAAATATGAACGAATCTTTTGGAAAGTTTTTAACTCTGTACTCCTGTATGTCACTTTTCTCTCGTCAACCATCATCAAATTCTATGTATGAGAACGTTGCAGCAATAAGTGATGGGAAAATCTACTGCTACATCGACACAATCTGGGAACTGTCTGATCGGCTGGAGACAGCCTCCGTTATTCACATTGGAGCCGGGTCTATTCAGGCCGGTCAACGTCTCTACGGCGAGGTTTACGATGGATCGGGTGCTTTACTAGAAGATTGTTGTACTTACGAGGTAGAACATATTCAAAATGTGGAAACCAGTCTTGACAAGGTCCAATCTCTACTGGGAGAAGACACCACTTCTTCGGACATAAAAGTGGAAGCGGTCGTAGAGGAGAACATTCGCCTTGAATTTTATTATCGACTGATCTCGAAACGAGGGACAACCCGAATTTATCCCAGATCGTTTGTCTCAGATTTTCTTGAGCCTGCTGTAGAGGGTTACGACTTAGGACCATGCAAGAGGTTCTACGAACCCAGGCTTTCTGAGACCAGCAATCAAACCCAGGATTACAACCCGAAGTCATGCTACAATACGTCAGTATTGTACGGTGAAGGCACCGTACCAAAGCGTCGAGACTCAGATCCACGTATTCAAATACGTCCTCACCACGGCAATACACTTGGCCGCTGTGCTGCTTTGGTAAACTCACATAAGCCTGTAATCTTGATAAACAGCAAAGAAGATCTCCTCAGATACATGATGGCACTTTGTGATGAGGGAAAGCGATATCGGCAGGACATGTTTTGGACGTTACTATGATTCAAAGCGGAATTTGTCGCTTCCTAGCATTCGCTAATTCGTAATGGTCCCGAGGTGCAAGACTGAGCGTTGAGACTAGTCCGCCGAAGTAAATGATTCTCAGGTGTGTTAGGTCACAAATATGCCAGGTGTGAGATCGACTTATCAGGACCCAGGTGTAAGATGAAATCTCTTCTGCACTGGAACTCACCAATCTTCTACAAGATGAGAGCCCCGCTTGGCAAGCATTCGTTTTCCTTTAGTGCTATCACCTGGAAATCACTCTACATTGGTGCGGTAACTGTTAAAGCTTGGATCCTAAAAACCATTTCCATAGTATAACTCATATCAGAGAAGACATCAACCGAACTATGGATGAGTCATCTACACTTACCATATGTTTGTGTAAAGAACCTCAAAAGACCCCTCTGCTTTACACATTTGCCACCATGTGCCCTACACTTAACAAGATCACTGACACCTAAAAGGTCTTTGGATGAGGCCCACGTGGCAAATGCCAATCATCATCGCCAATATTGGGTGTTTGACGATAACAATGAGTTACGCTAGCAGCACTCGAATTGATCAGGTACTTTGTGCCTCTGATTTTGAGAGACTTCTAGTTTTACATTTTTATTGTTTGCGATCTTGCTGTCTTCAGCATCTATCTAACGTACTTCCCCTAATCCTCCTGGCTGCTAGTTGCTGATTCGTGGATTGACGACCAAAAGCCCGAGAGCGTGCCAAACAACCGTCAAGCTTAATTCATAGGATCTGAGGAACTCTCGCTTGTCTGCCACTGACAGAGACAAATTTATCCCAAGCGTCACTAAAGTTCACATCGTGTGAGCGCACAATGTAGCGCCTTTGTGGCCAGACATACAACGACGAACACCACCGCCCCGGGCAATATGCAAGAGGTCATCATAAATATGACTTGTCCAAACTATGTAGGCCCACATAATCGCGGAAGTTGATCTATGAGTGCTTATTCTAAAATCACATGCTACTCCCAAGTTGGCATGGGCTCGCTGTTGTAGGAGCTGAGAAGATGTACGTACAACACCGTTTTGATAGGGCGTTCCCAAGCCCACATTGGGACTGAAAACACCTTCTAAACAGCAATTTCAAGCGAGACTTTCTTGAGCAGCAACTCGACCACTGTCTCAATCTCCGACGCTGGCATATCTTCCTTCTGGTAGAGGAGCTGAAGGCTAATTTCTGCTCTTTGTCGGTCGGAGAAAGCTTGTCGGAGCCTCAAGACATATCTACGAGGGCCGAAATAACAAGCCAGTCCCCGCTTCGCGGACTGAATTCATCAGACAAATAGCGTCGCTTGCTCCTCCGAACAGCGAACTCAACGGCGTCGCGAGTTGATACAAGATCGTTCTCACTGTCTGCTTGACACAAATCTGGTTGCCAGATGCGCACCCATGCAGGAGAGCGTGTGAGCGGCCTCGAGGTAACGGTTGGGGTCCCTCATCACTGTGGCCCTAGCAATTATTCAGATCCGTAGTGCTGATTGGCATCCTATCTCCCCACTTTTGGAGAGAATTGCGCAGAGGGCGGCGGTCAACGTAACGTTTTGTTACCTCGTCTTCAGTTGGGGCGGGACGGGGCGGGTCTCCGTGGATCACGATCGAATATCGCGAACGCATCGACGCCACTGCTTTTCTCATTGCTAGACATTTGGTTGTGATGGATGTTTGGTGAAATTGTAAAAATCTTGATGTTGAGAAGAGTGGGAATCAAGTCTAGCTTGGAAATGGTAATGGTAATGGTCACTTGTTTCTCCGTAAGATCAGACTGTACCAGCGTCGTGCAATTTTCGCGTTCCACGGTCATGATGCGGCCGCTCATCCAACTCACGAACTCGTTGGCGAGCGTTTGGTCAGGCTTCAGGCCTGCCCCTTACCTTTGTCTGCTCCCCATCCCAAGTCCTTGTCTGCCCGTCTGCTCTGAAATCTTATTGGGCTAGCTCTCATTTCCGGTCGAAGTCTGCGACATGGATATACTTCGTCAACTCCCCAATGCTTTCTTAGTGCGCTTTGATCTACCCCAAGAGCGACTCCGACGTGTCGGCGACGAGGGACGCTTCTCCAGGCACCTTCTGGAAATCCCCCTCAAGGCTGTACATTGCCATTTGCTTGCAGAGCCTCGTAAACAAGGACCTCGGTGGCTTCAGGTCATGGTAGTTGGCAGCTTCGTAAAGGAACGTCTCGACAGGCGGGTGTTTTGTGCTTTCATGGCAGGCGCGTTGCAAGCAGCCCTTCTAGTTGTGGATCCAATTTTAGATTCTTGAATGTAATTCTTTTATGTGTAAAATTCAAAGGCCATTCAGGAAAACAGTCTCCCCGCCGTCGAAAAGTATCCAACTCGCTTGATCGAGTGATTATTGATGATTGCTGGACGTGGTTGGAAACTACTGCAGGAGAGCGTCAACGATCTCGGTATGGCGCGCAACGTTACCTGCTCCGACGCTGGAGCCATCGTCTTCGGGGCTCATCGGTTGGTACATGCTGTATCTATCAAGAAACTTGGCACGCGAAGTTTCTAGGGTTAATTTCTGTGGGGAAAGCACCCTGTCCTTAGCAACGACGTTGTCCAGCAAGTCGCAGAACTATATAAGTTTCTCGGCCTTGCGGATTACCAACGGACAGGTACGAGAGTCGTGATTGCAAGGTGAGGAGAGTGGGGAAGAGCTCTTCTCCCAGTTTGATGTTGATGGCATATCGGTGAAGAAGTGAGAGAGATCTGTTATCAGCATCAGTAAGTGTGTCCATCATATTACGAGATGGTCGTTGAATAAATCCTGAAAACACTTTGCTTCTCCGGACTTAGTATTGTCAAAATACAATTTAAGAGTAGCGGGCTCCTGGTGAGGGTTTGCTTGTTTGGCTTCCTTTTTTACCTGCTAGGCTGCGTTTGGCGCTGTCGGTATACAGCATTATACCCCTAATTATAATGCCTAAAATTTTTAACTTAAGATTATTAGTTATCATAGTAATGACAAGCGAAGAAGTAAGAAGGCTGACTAATTGCTAGTCTTTAGGATATGAGTAGCAATGAGAAATAGCATCCTATCCGATAGCAGTTCTTGGATAGTAAGATAGTAAGGCAGGCTCTCGTCAGCTTAGGGGCTCATCAGCCTGTACATGCTGTATTCCCCAAAGACTTAGCGAACGTACTTTCCAGGCGCAAATGCTCTAGGGGAGCACCCTGTGCTTAGCGAGTAGTACAAAAAGGTTGTCTAGCAACTCGCAAAAGTCCATAAATTCCTCTGACTCACGGATCGCCAGTGAATAGGTAAGTAGTAATAGTGATGTATTTCAACCTAAGATTCTCGGTTATTATCGCAGTAACGAGGATAGGAGTAAGAAGGCTTGCTAATTATTAGTCCTCGGGGCGTGAGTGGCAAGGAGAACCAGCATCCCGTCCGAAAGTATTCGTTGGATGGTAAGAATTTTAGCTATTCTTACTCTCTGGTATTCTTAAAGCTTTAAGCTTAGTTCTTTGTCTGATGATCAGGCAGGCTCTTCAAAGCTTTTCATAGTGTTTAAAGTGCGTCTCTTGCTCCAGCGTCTCACTATCTGGTGCATTCGTGGAATCTTCATATATGTGAGCGGCCACAAATACGTAAATTACATTGGAATGTTTCTGGGGTTAGATGCCGATAAGCCGCTCGTTCACACGGGCCGGTATCTAGCCACTTACTTTATCGGCTCCTAGAGTAGGTTATCACGCCTCTTCGCTGTCGGCTGCCCAGAAGAATCTTTGAAGCTTGAAGAGCCTGATCCTGTAGGCGATATCGAGTGGAGTCGAAACTTGTGGACCAGACCACCGAGGATTTCAGGGTCGATTCCTTGGACTGTGTTGCTTAGTGGACTTGTCTCTGCCTCCTTGCGACGCATCCAATCTTCAGCGAAAATGGATTTATGGAGCTGGTTTTTGTGCAACCTAGTTTGTTGAACAGCAGGCATACTTGCTTGACGGATGTATACACAAGAATGTTGGTGGAAAGATCAAGAAGTAAAGTTGGTGTGACGCGTCAGGATGTAAGAACGGGAATTTGCGGTGTGGTTAAATTAACATCGTTTTCGCTCCATTTTGAGTACAAATGGCCACGTCTTCCATACGCTGGCGGTATATCAGGGCCTCCACACGGTCACGGAATTCTTCCACAAACTATACTCATCAGCGCTGGCCGTACGCTGGCGCCAGATACTCACAGGGAGGCAGCAGCCCTGATCCCGGCGTCCAGCATTGTATCTCCCACACACGCCAATGCCACGCTTGCAGCTGGCGCCGTTCCCATTGAGGCACGCGGTGCAGCAGAGATTGGTGCAGTCTGTCTCTGTCAAACTTGCGCTGGCGCTGAGCTCGCGGTCACTTACTGTGGTATGGGCGGACGGGCCCTGAAGCTTTGAGCACATGTCCCTACTGAAACAGTCGTGCCCAGATCATTGTCAATCAATCTGCAGTCAGTGACTGGTTCCATTTCGCTTCAACTATCGCAATACTTCCAGTATCCAGATTGGTTTCGCACCAAAGGACGTAAGTCTTCAGCTGCTTTCATCTTTCTCACGACTTGGCGTGGATGTAAAGCTGTCTTTGTCTTTTCAGCCTCTGCCTAATGAGACGGCTCGTAATTCGCCATGGGAATTGGCGAAAGTATCAACGGTCGACGAGAGAAAATATTCCGCTTGCGTTCATGAAGTTTAAGCGAGCATTGCGACATAGAATCAGCTGTTCCTCGTATGTTGACCATTTGATGCCGAGGAGGATCGATGGGAGGATGTCAGAATCCCTTTTCTTGTAGAGATTTGCTTAACCTACACGACGACCGTCAACGATTCTGGTCTCGTTTGGTGGAAATGCTGGGTCGTGCATGATATCCCGCATTTCTCGAGGCAGATGCAAGAAAAGAGGAGGTTGTGCTGCGCGGCCGCAGTATGAAAGAAAAGATCTTACTCACAGCTATGGCTGTTATCGAAAAATATGAAGGAACTCTTGCTCTTTATTGCTTTCAAACAACGGTGAGAAGACCAATAGGTAAGTAAGGATTGATATGACAGCTTTGTACCAAGGTTCACAGTGGATTGTCAGTCGTCTTCTCCCTCTAACAAGTCATCATTCGTGCCCATGATATTTCTGAACCGTCACACCTGCCTACCAAAACGTCCAAGTCGAGAAGTGGAGTAAAGTCAGCGACTTACATCATCCATTAAACTAAGAACACGAACAAGGGAGAGCTTATTTGTGCGATGAATGGGGGAGTTTTAGGGAGAAAAATCTCTCAGGTGCAATGTGAACTTATCTAGTCGAGGTCACGATTGAGAGGATAGTGACCCAAGAAGCCCTCAGAAGTTCAGTCGTAAGTATCATGCGGGGTTAGTGTAGGGAGCGATATCCCTCAAAGAGCTACTTATGCACCCAAATATTAGACCACGAGAAGGGCTTGTGGCTAAATGTACTCGAAGACTCGCTTGTCTTGAGTGATTTTCGGGGCCCAACTGGTTGGGCATATTGATGTAAATATGAATTAATGATCAAAAAAAAATCCGTCGGATTTTTGTAAGAGGTCGAAATCTTCAATCTGTTTGGAGTGTGATTTTAACCATCACAATCCACTGTCATTCTTGGTGGCTATGGAACTATGTCTCTAGTCAACGGCTTGTGATCCTGTAGAATATCCAATCTGGAAGCAGTATCATTAACCTAGACCATTCCCGTATCTGACTTAAATCCCAATATCATAAGACTTCAGTCTGGATCTAGATACGAGATTGTATGTTTCATCCAATATATCATGTGACGATCAAGTCTAAGATCTCAATGAGCAAATGGATAAAATGCTATGTTCAACGATTTTCTTAGCCGCTAACAGGTGTGCAGTCCTGCTTTTTGGGTAATGCACCGTGCCAAATGCTTTCTGAACCTGCCCAGTTCCATCAGATATTGAACGACAGGGCTCTGGGGATGTAGCTTACCTCTGCCAACGATATTTTGCACCTTGTGCTAAGCCCGGATCGTCTTGCATGAACGCCCGTGGAATGAAGCTCGTGAGCTGCTTTTCGCGAAGCTAATGAGCAGCAAGAATTTCTGTAGCATAATGTGTCCTAGTGGTAGGGAAAATGCTGATACTAGATTGAGTTTCTGGGATGAGCTCCTGTTGCAGCGGGTCTGGAAGGCAAGTATGAGCGGCCTGGACTGCTCAACTGCTCCACTTGATTAATTCAGCGATGCCTCCAAGTCTTGACATGCAGCAATATCTGCCATCCCCTGCGAGTAACCTGTCCGCCGCTCTCAGGTAAACCGAAGTTGGTTGGACCATAGACTTTTGAAGAGATGGTGAAAGAGGTAGAAGTCAGAGATGAACCATTCACCATTAGAATTAGATGTTTCGCCTCGCGGGGTTGTTTGGGCTTTAAGCGCGAGTTCAATTCTTTTCTTCCCTCACGAAGTGATTTTGAGAAAAGGTCCTTGCTCTTTGAAAGAGCATTCTTGACTAGAATTTTCTGTGGGACTGAAGAGGTTAGCAGGGGAGTGAAAGCCTATGATTATATCTTTAGAGACCCAATCGAAGATACTGCAAGATAGCCTAAATCCTCGTATGTATATATGCACACGGAGAGTACGGAAGAATAAGGCAGTTGAACCGTCTTTGCAAAGATATAAGTCTCCTGTGGGGTTCTTCAAGAACTTGGAACAAGATCATTGGTAGATGTGGAGAGCGATAGTCTTTTTACATGTAATAGCCATTCAAAGATTTCTTTGTCCTTAAGGTTTGGACTGTCAGGTAAGCTTTCGCAGAATGTAAACCTCTTCTGTGCATGTTGATTCAGTGTAATTAGCATCTCCCGGAGCGTGGCTATCTCAATTCCTGATTTGTGCTTTTGCCAGGTCTCAATACAGCTTTGTCCTGCCTAAACACGCTGGTCGGAATCAGTTGCTCAGAATATCAAGCAAACCCCGCCGAACGACTGAGACATTTGCTTGTTCAATCATCTCCGGAGGCAACTATCACATTTTAGAACAGCATGCGTGACAGGCTTATCAGTAAATGGGAGTAAGGATGATCTCAATCTTTAGTATGGACATTTTCGTCTATCGCTGGGTTGTAAGGATATCGAGTGTATCACATTGATAAATAGATTATATATGCACGGAAAGATGGCATAAGAAGCCGCGTGCCGTTTGGGTCTCGTCACGACAAGGAGTGATCGCTAAGCTGCGACTAAAACGAGCAGGTAGAAGCAAAATTTGCTGATTCGATCTACTAGTCAACAACTGCTGCATAGAGTTCGCAATGGCAGCCGATATGTTCAGTGTGGTACTGTATTTCCCAGGTGCAGACTGGAGAAATTTCATTTTGGCAGGGTTGGCACAAGATTGCACAAAGGACACCTGGACTTTCCTGCTTGTCCAATTGCTGTTGAACACTCGCTTCGCAACAGTGTTGCAACATTCATCGATATTGCCCTGTGTGTCTTCAACAAGCAAACAGCTTTGTCGGATTGCGTCCTGCAAGCTTTCGCCTTGAGGTCGTCTAGTAATTGGAATCGTAAGTGATACTTCACGGTGTCAAGGGTAAGACAATGAGCGATACGTTTTGCTCGAACTACTTGAATCATTTCTCATGCTGTTATGAACGTCTTGAATGACTCTCGAATAGAGACTCAACGCTTATTATAAGCAATCTGAACTTTGTGATTTCTTCCGCGTTGGGCGTATTGCATGTTGTGCAATGAGGATGGCTTATGCTGGGTTTGATATTTGTAAATTCCCTGAGAATAAGACCGCTTCAATTGCTGAACTGACGTTGATCTTTGAACTCATGCTGCCACTTCGACGTCGACTTCAGGAGTCGATGTGTGTATCGATCTATTTCCTGGGAGATTATAAGGACCTACTTGATCGGATTTGGACGACTTAGTGAGAAGAAAAGAATAGAGACACACTCTTCTTTACTTGATCCTCCCTGTACCTCCCTTAGTTCGCAGACCAGCTCATCGAAGGAATCTTATGCAATGATTCTTGAACCAACGCGCCTTGCATCGTGCAGGTGAGGATTCAGGCTTGAACTTCTAAGGTTGCTCAGGAATTTCTATAAACCCATTCGATTGAAGGCTTGAGCGATTTGTGCAGTATAGAATCATGTGATTTGACTTGTTCAGGTTGGCAGCTTTAGGTTCCCCTGGCTTGACCTCTGACCCCCCAATGATTAGACGCTTGACTGCAAAGAAAGTCAAATGGCAGCTGAAACATATGACGGACAAAATTTCTTTTGGTGACGTCAAATATCCGCGGTCACACGGTCCAGAAGAGATCGGAGATTCTGACTTTGCCTTGGAAGTCTCCAGTCCGAAGCATATATAGCAAGCAACAGATA
The DNA here is from genome assembly GCF_019456465.1 of Bacidia gigantensis. Taxonomy (NCBI): domain Eukaryota; kingdom Fungi; phylum Ascomycota; class Lecanoromycetes; order Lecanorales; family Ramalinaceae; genus Bacidia; species Bacidia gigantensis. The sequence continues at coordinate 152,304 of NW_025408612.1, read as the reverse complement.
TTCCCATTCGACGAGAGTCTTCTGAAATCAAGATCTGCTGGCTGGACAAAACCCTTTCTTTGATCTTATATTCATCAACAAGATCGTTGAGCTGCTTTGAGATACTGTCCTGCTCTCCCACTGCCGTTTGGCTCGCATGTAAGAAGGTTTGGAGCTGAGTGTCATTAGGAAACGCGCAGCCATATGTGCACCAGTCAGCCAAGTAGCCAAGTTGAGAAACGCTACCTCCGTAGACGACATAGATATCGCAGCCAAGTCCCGCAAGGCAGCGTAGTCCGATTGAGCGGATGGGTATATAGCGGACCAAGGAAGTCTGATGCAGAATGATCGGCAAATGAATGGCCTTCTTGACCAAGTCAAAGAAGATAGCCGCCCATTCGTCGAAGAACGGTCGGAAATACCTATCAATCAAATCGGCAGTGGATGTTTCATGTCTCCAAACCTGTCCAAAATCCAGACAGCAGAGTCGTTAGTGGACTCTGGTATCTTGTAGATAGGTTCCTATCGTCAATTTTCGCCGGCGGCAACCCAGTAAAATATTTCATGGTGTACGGACGAGTAGTCTAACACTTTCAGGGGATGTATAGCAAATTCAATACTAGGCTGGAGTGAAGAGGGAATTGTGCTCCAAATACTAATGGGGCCGATTGATTCTCTCCCACACCGTTCATTTGGAGACATTCTTGGTGCGCCTGTCGCATCGCTTGGAGCAGTTGAAAGGGGCATAGAATTGGTATGGTGAAATAACATCCTGGCTGGACACAGCGTTTGTGTACCTGTCAAGTCTCGAAGGCTAGAAGTAGTCCTCGAAGAAAATCGTGGAAAAGGGCATATTGCTGCTTTGGGTCAATATGATAGGAATTGTAAAGCCTGGTATCTTGTAAGTGGGTCATCCTTTTCTCTAGAACCTGTTTAGAAATAGGTCGCAGAACAGGGAGGCGGAATGGATGGTGTCTTCGTTCTGGTCGTCCAGCATAGGATGTCTTTTGCTGCTACATTGCTTCAATGCTTTGCACTGCATATCACCGACTTGACGTGAGCGCTTGAAGTCTTAAGCTTGTGAGTTTACTGAATTAAAATACCGCCTCGTCATTAGTCAACCCGCATAGGACGTGGTTCTTCATTTTCTGAGAGTTCTACCGTGCATCGTCCCAAGTTACGTTTTGTCGGTCACAAAGCGAAGTCCGGCACAACGGTGGCTCTCATTGGCGGTATGATGAACCCGTATATCTTGTCCCAAATCTCTCGGGGCGATGTCATAAGGTTTTCCGCCATTGTTTCTGCTTACTTGTTACCGACAGGTATTTCTCATATGAAGGCCATATTGTAATTGCCAAAGCTGGGGGTGGACTTGACTCAAGCACACGGCCTCTGAAATGGAAATAAACTTTGAGTGTCCGGAAACGGGTTGCTCGAGTCCACCTAAAGGCTTCAATCGGTGGTCGAGCAGTCCAGAGACCTTTCTGCGTTTGGCTGACATCAAATGATGGGATCCATCATATCTATTCTCTGCTGGGATATGGCGAAAATCTCAGACATCCAGCCATCCAATGCCGACCTCCCATATTTGAATCCCATACGGTGAAATCTTGTCCCGACTCGGGTAACGATAGCCGACTGGCTTGTAGCCGTGTTCATAAATGGAGTAGTCCGTAACAATATGTCGGATAGTACTGTCACCACTGTCGTACCTGGGAAAGATCGCCCCAACTTCTCAAAAGTCCACGACCTGACAATAGCTGACCAACGAAGTCGGCGAGTTGTCTTCCCAGCCCACCGTTGTTGATAGGTGTAGTCATATATAGAGGTGATGCAAATGCCTCCCTATATGCCTTTGTAGAGTACCATTGGAAGACAACGTTGAGGCTATCTGCGTTACGTCGGCGCATTTCCAGTTGGGCGCCATAGCAGATAACTTGAACTCATTCGCTAGCATTCGATAGCGGCTGTCCATTCTTTGCAAGCCAGTTGTGCGAATACAATAGCAACGGTATGACGCCCCATTTCAGTCTCTGCAGCTCATGACAGTCAACGCTGGGGAAGAGACTCTAGGAGCGGACTTCAGGTGTTTTCCGCTTATTGGTAGAGTCCACGGGTTGCGCTCAGGCCAATCCTTTGACATTATATCGGGAGACTTCTGGATTCTTTCCTCTACATTGACATTTGAGTGGCTTTTGGTCATGATATCAAAGTAAGCATAAATAAGTAGACGCGAACCTTCCAAGGGGCGTAGTGAACATCTCTTTCGCAACTTATCTGTATGGTGAACTTCTTTCCGTCATTGGAGATGCAGGTACTTGGAAGAAGAATGCAGCGGCGTTCATGAAAGTGAGATGAGTATTCTGGCAGAGCACGCGCAGACCTTCGTAGTACATGTCATTGTTTGCCAACAGGATGGACGACGCCATGCGCCATTTCTTTCGCGCCGTCATCTTCACGCTGGTCCCACGTTGCGCGATAACTTCGGCTTGATTAGGTGGCATCTAGACGGCGTAGATCTTGTCTTGGACTTCTCCGGGCAAGTCCAAGAACCGGAACTTTCCCACTGTCAAGGGCGGCGCTGAGATGTTGTCGCGTAGCCTTGGTTCGTCGGAAAGAGCGACTTTTGTATGACCTTGCTCCTGACGCCGGCCAAACGGACAAGGTGTGCGAAGATACGCTCGTTGTCACACTGTATCTTCAGGAAAGATGTCGCATTTTTTGACCCAAGACCAACTACGACGTCTTTTTCCGGTTTGACAGACAGCAAAGCCAAGGGTTGCTCAGAGTTAAATCTTGAGGCTTCCTTAGTCTGGTATCGGATGTCCTATTGTTATTGCCTAGCAGCAAACCTGCACTTGTCGAGCCCATTTGGATCGACAGGACGTGCATCTTCTGTCATCCTAGACTTTTGACTTCACGAAAAGGTTTCGGACAAGGGAGAGAAATATTGCCATCTACGACCTCGCGGGTAACGTGTCATATCGCTGTTGATGAAAGTTGGCGTATTCTGAACCTAGGATAACCTGGTGTGGCGCTTCATGCAGTCAGTCCTCCCTGATCTCCCAAGAGAATGATTCGACCGCCTTGAAGCACCTCTGCTAATGAGTCAGACATGATTATGAGAGACCCGTGGACCATTCATATCTAGTGAACAGTCCACAACATAGATAACATGTTCATGTGCCACCCACCGTGATCACTCCAATTAAGCCGCAGCGTGACGAGGAGCGACAAAGACTTCACGAGGACCAGGCTCCAGGTTGCTAGGTCACAAGATCATCTATTGCTTATACGGGTCAGGGCATGATGAATACCTTCGTAGACATTGATGACTCCTATGCTGGAAGAACGATGAATGTGGCCGACGATGCCCGGCATCTCACGTACTGAAGGCCAGTCAATAGATGCTGAAGCAACATAGTCGTACCTGGTGTTGTTACGGGTCTGCTAGATGAGTCTAAGCAATTCCTATCGTCTGAGACCCCATTGAATGCGACGTCTCGCCTTCATGTACCGCGAGTTAGTACTTATTTCATTGTTATCTCCATCGGTGCGTAGGGGTCATCAAGGGTGTATGCGAGTGGTAGCCTTGTTGTCCAGGCATGTCCATACTCGCTGCGTGGAGACATAGCAACCAGCATGGGAGCAGCCGCTTGCTCAAGCTCCAACCAGTGTATGTTTTCGATACCGTGGTCGTGAACTTCACGCTCTGGGAGTTGTACCTTGACACTCCGGCAGGGCCACAGAGAGTAATGCTTCGACACGTGCTCTTAATACTAAGGTATCAGTTTGCACAATGCAGGCGACTGGTGGATATAATTAGTTTGGAATGTAGTGTTCATCTGAGAAACTTCAGGAATACCCGAAGACCTTGGAATTCGGGGTTATTGGAACTGTCTAGGGTGAATGTAGTCACTCTGTACTCAACAAGGTCATAGTGCTGAAAGTTGATGCGTAGAATATCTCGCGAAGGTCCAAACTTCAACGAAGTAAAAGATAGTGTACAGACGTATCTTCCACAAAGCGATACATCCCACCATTTATTTGCGGTTCTTCGGTTGGAACACATCTCTGCCCATCGTTGCTTGGTACGCTAAGCTTCAGTCTTCATACCCAGGGTTGGTAGAAACTCTTCTATCAGGATCGTGCTCGGAATTTCTGTCGATGTGACGGCTGAATTCGTTGTCCCAAATGGAGAGCAAGCCTGGGGGGGGGCCGTACCTGGGTAGCGATAATTTGCTCTGTATTATGAACACGAAAGATCAAGGACAAGATCGAGGGCAAGATCAAAGATTGTTTCCCCGTCCTTCGTGCAATTGCCGAGTACTTCTCTTAGCTAGTGGCGAGCTGATTTTGAGATATATATTTATAACAAGATGAAAGAAAGCATCAAAGACCCATCAAGCGCGGTCTCGACTAAGAACCTCCTTGCACAACAAATCATAACACCTCCATCGGGTGGAGCAGAACCTTAGTCGTGAAACGGAACGGCGTGCCAATAGATTTTGGATCATGTCCACAGACAGGCACATGGCTTGCATCTTCGTGCTCCATGATTATGGAGCAACAAGATTGCAAAATCCAGAGCCACATTCCGCTTTCGACCATTCGATTCTCCCCCACGAGTTGAGCACAGAAACAACGACAATAAGTCCATTTTTAGTAGATGATCCAAATACGTTTGGAGCAATTGCGTCATGAGAGCGTCGTTTAGTCACAGGAGTCCCATTTTTTGGTGCTCGTAGTAAGCTAGTATCCAGTCCTCAAAACACAGGCGACCACTATGGTAGAAAGCAAGTCCAGTTTTGCTACTACAAGGGACACCATTGCTCTCCCACGTCCCGTACGTAGAATGACGAACAAGTGCTGCATGTAAAGACCTACTACTAATGGCCCGCAATCGACGTATTTCATCCTGACTAAAGAATTGTTGTGTTAGAAACCGTATTTCTGTACCTGGCAAGGTCCCGTCGCTGTATACTTGTACCCAGTAGGGTTCAAGCATGGACTTGTGGTGTTAACAGCTACTTGTAGGGTGGAAAGCCTCCTTGGTAGCGAATCATTCAAATCGGTGAGGACAATGCTGTTTGGAGTGTGCTGCTATAGTGCATCTCCAGTGCACGGCCTCGCTGGTTTGAGGAGTAAGATATGAAAAAGTTCATGAAAGCTCACACCAATGGCAAGGTAATTCACGCTCATACAGCAATCACGGCCGTCAGCGTGAAACAAAATTAAGTGCGGCGGTATAGAGCGATACCTGTCTCGTTGTAGATTTGTTTATTCACGTGCGGGAAACCCATAGTAGACCATCTGGATGTATGGATCCCTCGGCCATCTGAACCCGGTACAACATGCCGAAAATTGGTTTGAGAACCGTCAATGATTTGATCTGAAGGCCGCCTACAGCGAGCAAGATTCAAAAGTCCGTATCTAGGACATGGCAAGGGATAGGGAAAGGTGTGCCTTCTTTCCGTGCCGAGTTTCCTTCGCTGGACCCGAAGAGACGGCACACAAGCAGGGTGACATTGCCTTTACTTTCTCTGGTCGTGGGTGGACTTTTGCTTCTGCAATAGCACTTCTGAAGGCGTGTGAGTAGACCTCTATTGACATGTTCGCCATTCCTCAGCCAGTCACGATGTTCTGCTAACCGCGGACACGGGACAGTTCTTGTGAGTAGTGTCGAAATGTACTCCCTTCGATGTCGTCGTCACGATCAAGACTCACTTCCATTCCTTAGGCTGCCTCTCTCTCTCCATGACACCTATGTCCAGGGCTTATCCCTTTGCTCTCGAGTCTGCTTCTGTACCTCAGAGCACTTCTTCTGAAGCTCCAACAATAGAATGCTCGGAAGTAATACACCTCAATTGATGTAACTTCTTCGTATGAATGATTTAAGGTCAGCGCTGCACGCTGAATAAATTCTGCGTCGATTGCCTCAAGTCCGTTGTTTCCAGAATATGTTCCACATCGACTGGCATATGAACAAGGGCGTCTCCAGACCCGACAGTTGTACCACTTGACAGCATTGCTGGCGAGCAACATCAACCCGCCCTCTGTAGGGCCTCGAACAATAGCCTTGGCTCTACACCAATCTTGTTCCCGCCGTTGGTAGTCGTTCGAGACCAGGTGATAAATCTCCACCACTTTAGCGACGAAAATCATTGACACTGAGACGATCTTCAATTACTGCTGAGTCGCGTTGGAAGTGTAATCCAACCTTCAATTTCAGAATTGGCAATCTGATTCCACTGTCATCGAGAATGAGTTGAGTTTTGAATCGCGAAGGGCCCTCATAGTGGATGTTGATGGAATATTTTCTGCATTGTTGACTTCTTCGGCCAAACCTGGGTCTAGGATGCTTCGAAAGTCTGAGCATAAAAGAGTGGTTAAGTTAGATTGCATTCCATGTGCCACTTGGTGGAGAATTTGGGTGGCTGCTTTAGATTCACACGCCCAACGTAGGATGTACTGCTGCTTCTGCTTGCTGAAGAACCGGACTCTTCGGCAAGGTGTTCATAATAGGTCAGGAAGACCGATGTGACATCTTCTCGGCTCCAAGGTTTCAAGACGGAGGCGAAGCGAATCATATCCTTCGCATAACTGAAGACGAAGGGACTAGATCACATACCGACTCCTCCTCCCCATCCTGGAGATGGATTGTCTCCCGACACTGGAATGACCGCTCATCCCCCTCGTCCAGCATCTCCCTCTCCAACTCCGCCAACCTTTCGTCCTTCTGACTGCTCGCGGCAGCCCTTTTCTTCGAAGTGGCGTCAGTGCGCCCGTGGTTCCTGCACCAATGCTTCAGGTGGTGGATGATATCATCCGCCCGGTGCTGCGTAAATGGGGTCTGTTTAGTCTTTGAATCTAAGCAGAATCTATCGTCGCCTTTTGTGTCGTTATCATACCACTTGGAAGAAAGCCGCCTGAGGCAGCCACATGAGCTTCCTAAGACCAAGCCAATGAATCAGTCATCGAGTTTTTTTGCCAAAGGCAAAATGGTAGAGCTGGCATTCCTCCACTTGGTGAGAGTGAGGCTGTGGATGATGAATGGATCCAGAACACAACATTGGAGAAGACCACCCACGACCCCGACATGGATCCATCGCGAGGACCCAGCCTCCCTTCTCGGTGCAGAGGCGACTGCCCGTTGGACAAATCAGAAACCAGAGTCATTGCGTCGTAATTCGCCTCTACTCCGCACGAAGGACATCGGCACGTCAGCAGAGGCAATATCATCGTCTTCGAGTATGTCGTCTCATCCTCTTCTGCTGGTGCAACGGTTCCCATAGGACCTGTTGATAGAGATGTTATTGTGGCTCCAGGGGAGAGCAGCGATGATGGTGCAGAACTGGGTCTAACAGGACTCGATAAATGTACTGCTGTATCGGGTTCTAGACCATCTAGCTAAAGCCAGGCCATACTCGTGTGCTTCCTCCTGCTGTCTTTGCTGTCGCTATTGATGCTACTACTACTGCCGCTGCATCCAACTGTCACCGTAGTTGCTGTTTCTGCTACTGCTGTCGTCGCTGTCCACGATGTAGCTTCTGCGGCGGAATTCTTGAAGACATGTACGCCGTCTTGATCTCCACATAGATCGCCAGATGTAGCGTGAGTTTTAGAGTGTAAACCATTTCCCACGCCTCGGAAGCACATTAGATGATGTCTGTTTCTACATAGATAGCGAGATGTAAGGAGTCCTCTATGGACTGTCCCTTGACGAAGTGTTAGTGGATCTGGCGACGGAGCCCGGCGGGAGAATGTGACTCTTGTAGGTGGTGGAATCAGTAACGTCCATAAGACGTTTAGTAGTCGCCGATGAATAATGCTTTCGAATTCTACAGAGAATGTGTTCCATAAAAGCGATGTATCCACCAGGGTCTGTCACGCTTGACAGTGTTCAGGGTTGAAAGCAAAGCAAAGCTTTTCATCGTCGTCAAAGCACCAGAAAGCCATCAGTGGTCCCTAAGATTATGGTCTGCAATATTATACCTTCGATAGACGATAGTATTGCCGTACTATGAAGAAACTCATCGAAAGGTTGTCCGGGAGGAGGGCAAGCAACTGGATTGTGAACTTTTCTCCATCTCATCCCCTCGAGACTTGGGCCGCAGAGGGATTATCTTGCCCGTCTCGAAGCAGTGACGACAAGAACGATAGTTCCAGCAGTCCAAGGACACCAGAGCTGGACTACTTTTGGTTCTGAAGTTCGCCATCCGAGGAGCAAACAGCATTATCTCCCCCTCACCCAGAAACCCATGGCATACATGGCAAAATTCGTTAACCAAGGAAGTCAGACAAAACACCTTAGACCTCTCAACAAAGGAAGATATTCTCAGAGAAGAGAAGGACGGAGGATGAGGCGAAAGGCGCCCCACATCTGCGAGCAAGGAGTCATCTGGGCCAGCCAACGAACCCAAAATCTCAAACGATGTTCTCGAAGTCTCAGACAGGAAGCGGAAGAAAGAGAGCATAGGCGAGAGTGTGCCGATCTCGAGAACAAGTCAAACGAGTGAGAGAGGAAAAGATACCACCTCCCTCTGTATCAAGTAGGTGGCGTGAGCTCTCCTCACGACCAAGACAGAAGAGTACATGTAGCTTTTCTCTGTCGGTGAGGAAGCTACATGCCCACCTCGGCAGACAACGTGAGGGGAAACCATGAGCAGGGCTGGGTTAGTGACGGTGATACGAGTGGTATGTCCACGCAAGAAGGCGAGGAGGAAGGACCTAGGCGCCTTATACGGTTGTTGTGCATTGCCAGCTAGAGGAGGCAGGGGTGGTGAGGGATATATATTTATATATGAGTACTACTCATCAGGCTCACTGCCTGCGAGCTGACCAGTACAGGAAATAAGGAAGAAAAGAAAGGAATGGAGGGAGAAGGAAGCAACTTATATACCCCACACTACCCAGCCCCCTTCTTTTCACAAAAGCGTCACGCGAGATGGTGAAAGAGTGAGACAGTGAAATCCGGGGGCCGGGGAAAGGTGAAGAAAGCGAGACGTGAAGCATAACATTCGTGAAAGAGTCCGAGACATGAGGACGTGCGCGCCTTGAATATAGTAGGGTAGGGGTGATGAATACAGACCCACACCAGATGGTCATCGCGAGTCACTCGTCTTCGCCGCCGCCACCGCCGCCGCCATCACGCTGCGTGGTAAAGTATCACCCCCACTTCTTTCACTCGATTCGTATCCGCTACGCTTTCACACCATCTTCACTCCCACTACTTCCCCCATTTGCATTCACCGGCTCACCCTTCCTCTTTTTCACAACCCTCAGCCCCGCCATCAACAACACCAACGCTTCCAGCCCCAGGATAACAGCCAGTGTGACCATAGCGCCGATAACGCCAGCGACGGGCTTGCTGACCCCTCCACTCCCACCCCCACTCTTGTCTTGCGCAGCGGGAGGAGGTGCAGTGCTAGCGCAAACACTCGTGCTATTCCCACAAGCTTGACACCAATCCTTCTGATCCCCAACCGCGAACTTACTCATGCCTGCTGCGAAATCCGTCCACGCTATTTCTGGCGCCGCGCCCTTATTGCCAAATAGCGGGTAGGCGACAGGATCATAGTCGTTAGATGTAGTCCCATTATGGAACAAAAACCTGACTTGCACGTCTTTTGTATCTATCGCCGCACTGCCGGTTGGTGGCGTAGCGGTGGTGAAGAGCTCGAATATCATAGCGGACGCGTAGTCGGGTATGCCGTAGAAATCGGGTTCAACGGCAGGCAAGGCGGCGAGGGAGAAGAAGGAGAGGAAGGAGGCGTAGGCGCCGAATTGGATGGTGAGTTTGGGCGCTTTTTGGGGGGTTGCGAGGGTGGCGTTGAGGGCTTGGAGGATTTCGGCGGCGAGGACGGCGCCGGAGATGGCGCGGATGGGGTCCGAGGTGTTGGCTGCGAGGGCGTATTCGTGAGTGTCGGCTAGAGTGCGGATTTGGGTTAGGGTGGAAGGGGTGAGGAGGGAGGAGGAGGGGATGGTGGCGTTGTGGATGCTGGCGACGTTGAGGATGTCGAAGACTGGGGCCGTTAGTGGGGTGGGGTAGGGAGGAGTGGTGTGGGGGGCTTACTGGAGTATGCATTCTTAAAGGTCATGTCATTCGCGCCGAGTATCCCGTTGACTGTTGGTGTGAGGTTCTTGTAGAAATCTGTTGTGCTGTTCAACAGGCTCTTGTATTCGGCAGAGCTGAAGTAGTTGTCTGAGCTCACGATTGCGTTTGCGCAATTGCTGGATCCTTGGAGCCATGCAGAATTCTCACTGCCAGCCCCGCTTGCGGCCACTTGGACTGGAATCAATTGATATCCATTCAAAGGTGCACCAATTATAGTCTTGTTCGCCAGCGTCTCTTGCCCAAGTTTTGGTCCCACTCCCGGATACAGACCCTGTAGAAAGCCCTGGGCGGAGTTCTGGAGGACATTGTCGACGGGGGCAGACACTGCAAGCTGTGAGAGCTTCACGATGTCGGCGTTGATGCCCTGGATCTTGTGAGAAGCGGTGGATGAGACATAGCGCTGCCTGTAGTATGTTCCTGAGTCGTACACTTCGCTGTAGCCGAGATCGGTCAAGTTTGCAGGTGGAGTAGCCTTTGGAGTTCTATCGCCATGGCGATGGAAGATGGCAACTCCGAGGACGGTTTCGGCAGCGGAGGAGAGGGAGGTCAGAGAGACGAGAAGGAGGATGTGTTGGAGCTGCATCATGTCATGTCAATGTGAGGCCAGTAATGTCAATGAGATACATATGAAGGACAACGCATTGCTATATGGCATCTCGGCCGTGGAAATGGGCGTTATCGTACCCCACATTGATTGTCTCATTGGTGTGCTACTAGGAGCCGTCTCGTGCAGGCAGCGCCAAATATAGGGCTCCCAAATATAGGCGGTAGGTCCCGATGGAGGTCTGAATGCTGAGCATTGGTCGCGCAATAGCTCGACGAGGAGAGTAACAAGATATCACGCATTGGAATGAAGGTCGAAGTTGCACAGGAGGAGGTAGAAGCCTGGGGGAGGGAGAGCAGCACGACATTTCTGACCAATGAGACGTTTTTGCCAGAATGATGTACTCGTAGGCCGTTGTCTTGGCATATATCTCTCTCTCGGAAAAGTAGACAGCATCGTATGTCCTTGTCTTGTTTGTCGGTGGCGTTACTAGAATTACCAACGGGTTTGATGTGAAGTACCCGCGATCGCATTGAAGACAATGCTATTGTTACAGATCCGTGGTGCGAGAGCCGTACGGGCTGAAAATTAGCATGTTCGATTTATGCAGTGCATAAATCTTGCATAAACATCGCTCCTTCCTGTTTGGGATTCCGGGGCTGGAAACCCCGTTCTCTGCGTCGTCCTGTCTTCCCATCACTGTCGTTGAGTCCCTCAACATGTCAACATCTTCCAACGCTCAACTTGTAGTCGTCAAAGACTGGTAATTGTGTCTGTCATGCAGGCAGGCTTCCGCTCCAAACCAACGATTGATTTCCCTGGAATGGTTGCATCTTTCGGAAATCCGCCATTCTTCGCTATTTTTATAGATGGATAAAGGCTGGACCCATGACCCTTCGGAGACCGCGAGAAAAGTACTTCCGAACGTCGAGACGACTACTTCTGTGATACAACCGCAGGTAGCTAGAAATCGCCTTCTATCGCTGCTTAATTTGGCATACTTCAAGCTATTGGAAGGATGACATTGCTTCCTGAAAATTTGTCTAGAATGAACATTTAAAGACTTCCCCCAGTAGCTTCAGCCATTCACTGGTAAATGAGCTCATCTGTGGCTAGCCCTCGATGATCGCCTTATCGCCACTTCGATGGCTATCATCCGGGCTAAGAGCAATTGCGAGTTTCTTGTGATGTCTCCTGCCGGAGGATATTTACCAGCGTTATTCAACATGTGGTCTTCCATGCTCTGTTGGCACCTGGATATCTCAAATCCACGCTCGACCGATGTGATCCCATTCCAACGTTTGTGCATCTTTCTGGTCGGCCCGCGTCTAATGTGAGATGCTGATGGAGTCTGTGCCCGTCAAATCGGGCACTGCTTTGAACGCGATCATACTTTGACGTACGCTGTGATGACTCATAGTAGCAGAGAGGATGTTCGAATGCCTGAGAAAAGAAACGGCAGTGATATTTACGGTTTCGGCGTGTGCAGCAGGCTCAACGTGGAGAGTCCCTGCGTCAATCAATTAGCTCCATTATGTCCTCCATTTTATACGGCAACAACCAGCTTGCCTTTTGAAATTTGGGTGTCTTCGATCATACTCGCTCTCTCATCTTTGACGAGTTTATACTGCACGCTCAGCAAAAGTGAGGCCTTTTACGGAATCCCAGCGCTAAGATCTCCCTGATTCATTATATACGACCAAATTCGGAAAGCGACGCTGCCCCCAATGCGCTTCACGCACTAATTCACGCAGAAGCGCTGTCTGAAATTCAACACTCCCATCATTTCACAATGCAAAGAAAAAGTAACAACGGGATCTCGATTGCAGACTTTCAATCAATACAAGCTTGTCTCACTTGTTGGCCACTTTGAATTATCACTTATCACGAGTTCATGAAAATGATTACGCGCGGTCAATCAAAATATCTCCTACACCATAGATCCTGCAGTCACGGTTACACTCCACAGAGGTCTGGACAACTTGAGAACACATCGAGATGGCCGCCTGAAATAACGAGTCTTCCGCGTACAAACTCCAAACCTGCTTGAAGGCTGCCTTATTCCGGAGGTCAATCTTCATATAACAAAAGTCAATCGGGAATCTCGCTTTCGATCTTGGAACTCGGTCGAAAAAGGCACGAATTGTCCCTGTTGAGCGAAATTGCCACATGTTGCTCCACTCTTTGCCCCCACGTCCCAAAAGCCAATTTCAACTCTGTCATCTGACGATGCCATTGACCATCACGATGTTGTTATGCGGCTCAAAAGTATTTACAGTGCTCTGGCTCGGTATGTGCCGACGCCGGCAACTAGGGACTGGCAGATTCCGTATTGCCGCATAGCCTTGGAATATGAGACTGCAGGTTTGGGCCGGGCATGACTCATGCAGCAGGTCTGTTTCACTGGATCAGCTTCACATCTCGAACATGCTCTGGCTCTCGAGACTTGCCGCGATTGGTCTATTTACGGGGCAGAGTCATCATTTGCGCCCACATGCGTGAATGACGAGGCTTGTTCTTGGCAGGATCGACACCAAGGCCAGGCTCAGCCTGAATGTGCTGCTCTCTCCCTCCCTATGACGGAATATGTACTCACATGACAATGGCTTTGTCACATTGCGGACTACTCTGATTGTCAGAGATGCCCTAGGTCCACATGACCGACTCCTTACGATGCGTGAATAATATTTCCCAACAATCCATCCAAAACAAAGAGCAGCCTGGCCAGCGGCTCCGTGTTTACTGATCGATACACATGGTATCCACCAAAATTGAGTGCGTTCAAGGACCAAGTCCAGACTTTTCCAGACTCCACTGCCCAGGATTGCTTGGACAGCGTAGATCATTGCCAAACAGGTCGCCACCTACATAACGCTCTGATTGGGTGCTTGTCTCAGCCTGCAGCAAGCGCCGCTATGGTGCGCATGAACATCGGTCAAACGATCGGTGAAACCGAAACACAGGCAGAAGACGCAAATGATGCGATTTGTACGTCATTTGAACTTCCATGACGATCGGAAGCCCTACAGTGGATTAAGCATCGGAGAAATTACGGGGCTGAAATTGGCTGTGGTCAGGGCAGGGGGCGCTCGTATGTACGCGTCCGAGGTATGTTCTGCATACGATAGTCCTCCAAATCACGCAAAGTGGCGAGTCCGGATAGTGCACAGTCTCACAGTCGGATGCTCGCATACGAATAGGAAGAAATCGGAGCGGAATGCGCGGTGAGTCCGGTTGGTGAGAAGGATACCGACATCTCAACCGCTTATGGAACGAGAATGACTTGAGGCTATACCGACATTCTCACACAAAGTGGTATGATCAGCCCAACATGATACAGCTGAAAGGGTAGCAGGGTCCTGTCACGGGTCAAGACCTTGGCTTACGAGCCCTGAACGCGTCAACTGGTCATGCGTCATCTTCACACTCACCGATTTAGCAATATGACGAGGGCTTCGACCTCGGCCACTACTGGAAGGCTGCATGGCAGCTGAAGTGCCCGCTCTGGTGTGGGGGATCGGGGAAGATCCGTGGGGCAAGCGCCAAAGGCGGCAGTCAGCTAAGACATCACCCACGATCATTCAATGAGCTCATCGATGATGTAGCCACAGGCGTTTCAGCCTGCAGTTGTTCAGCAGCTGGCATCCTGCCTGCTTCTGTAAGCGCTCGCCAAACCCACCCTCGATCGCGCCTGCGAATATGCGTGTGACACAAATCACCATCCTTCAGCCAGTGAGGTTCTGCATTTCCCATTTCCTCGTGTTTTTAGCTGGCTCTGGACTTTTATAGTCGTGATTTCTACCCTTGCCTGCTCTCTGAGCCGCCTTTTGCCTCCAAGACTCAGCCCAAAACCCTTTTTCCATAAGCAGCCAATGTTCCTTTCTGATGATATCTTCGGTTGCCTCTCCGAAATACGCCCGCCAGGCGATTGTCAACGATTTGGTGGGAAATTTTCCGTGGGATTTCGTTCGTTTTGGTAAACTCAGGAAAATGTAACCACGATGCTACGTTTGGGGGACGGTGGATCCTTCCCCCAACATGGGGCCTGCTCACATGGTGAATCTGGCTCTGCTCAAACCCAATCTCTGCCTTCGGATCGAGATCGTATACTCGTTCCTTGTACTGCTTCTGTGCTCTCGTACTGTCCTCGAATCGTTGTTGTCCAGGAAAGAACTCTCACTAGCTTTTCAAAATCTATTTCCATGATTTCTATTGAGCTTCATGCAATTACGTATGCCAACGCGGATGTGGTGCATGATGCAACATTCCCTTCAAAGCGGTCTAGCGGATCTACAGATAGCTCCCGTGTTTATGATTTCCAAGCCTTGCCTCACCTGACGAGGGATGATTATTATGTGCATATGGCTTCCCTTGCATGTTTTAGTGCGGGTCAGCAGAGTCAGGGATTCTTCCTAAAGCGTGGAGCATGCAGCTCTCCCCGCTTGTAACCCTTCCCGCCCACATGTTCGATCTCGCCTGTCTGCCGTTTGCCATCTGCTTGTATATAATACTTGGTACCTCCCCCTTCTTCTAGACCCCATTCCGATCTGTTCAAGTCACTAAGTACTCTTTCCAAACTCTGCTACTGGTCAATGAACAAACTATCAAACGTTTTACTATCTATCAACTGTGCAAAGCCATAGCAATACCGCCCCGACAACATCAAGCCATCACCTCGCCGTCATGCGTCGTCTTTCTCTCATCGCCCTCACGCTATCAACGATACTGGAACCAGCAGCCAGTCTACCAGTCTCTGCACCAGAACCAGATGACAAGGTACATCCCCATCTCATGCACCCCACACCTCCACCTTCCCAATACATCTGCACTCCACCTCTCCCCCTTCCCCTTCCCCTTCCCCTTCCTTTCCCTCAACCATCACCCCTCTTTCACACCCTCCCCTCCTCTAACGACCCGCCACTAACCACCCCTCCAGCTAAAACTCCAAATAAAACGCGACATAGCCTGCTCCTGCCCATCGCCCTCCAACAACCCCGCCAACAACGCCGGAGACTGGTACTGCGGCGACTCACGCCTAGGAACCTACCACATCCCCGACTCCCTGCCGCGCGCCATCTTCACCGAATACTACCGCTTCGGCAACGTCGCCCCCACCGACTTCTTCACAAAATTCTACAACGACCAAACCCAAACCTGGATCGGCGGCGTCAACCCCATGTTCCAAGCGCACGCTTCCGGCGCCTCCTTCAACGCCGTGCCCACCCTCATCACCCCCGACGGCGCCTATCAGCACATCGACGGCTTCGGCGCCGACGGCGCCACCTACGCCTTTCTGAACGGCACCCCCTACGCGCACCGCAGCGTTGCCCCCAGCAGGGTCGTGCCGGATAATTACCAGCATTTTACGGTAATGAAGGCGTTTTGGGCGAGTGTGGGGAGAGTGCCCCCGTGGTTCGGCCAGCCGGGAGGTGGACTGGGGTTTTTTTTGCAGGATGGGAGTACGTGGGGGGATTTGGTCCGCAATGGCACTGTGGCTAATACCACGGATGTGCAGAATGGGGGGATGAGCAGTCCGAATGTTTGTTGATGACTTGGCGTCATTGTGGGTGACGACGACGACGGCTTTCTGGACACACATACTTTTTGGAGGGCCGTCGATGTGCGTGCTGGAACGTGGAGTTGGGGCGTGAATCGTCACCCCCCGCTCGATCTCGGACGCATCCGATGCACGCACGTCGGAGAATTGCGATCGAGAAGGATTGCGGGCTTGCTGCGCCTACGCAGGTCGGCACAGCTTTTGTCTGAGCTTTGTGTTCAGCATATACCCGCGGATTGGCGCGCGTGCTGGGATGATGTCGCACATTGTCTCTGATGCTTTTCCTTTATTCAAGCAGGGCGTTTTTTCTGAGTTTGGAAATGTTTGGGACTGTAATAGTCGGTTTTGGGGGTTTCGTTCTGAGTCAGCCGGTTGTTGTTGTTTGAGGGGGGGGTTTTGAAGACAAGGCTTGGAGAAAAACATAGACGGGGCGGGGGCGGCTATGGCACTTCTGGAGAGGCTTTGTACAATATGCCTACGCTCGCGGGACGACACCACCATTATAGATAGACGATAGATGAGAAAGGGGGAATGATGCATAGCGATGGACTGTGTAGATAGCGAGATTTGCGAAGGCGCTTTGGTGTTTGTTGAATTGAATGAAATGTAAATACTATACTTTGCCAGATCGAAACTTGATAACTCACTCTTTCCTTCCTTCTTCTTCTCTTCCTTGAAGTCTAGTGTCAAATCTCCTGATTCTTCTTCTCTTTCGCACAGCATTGGTCCCTTGAGGAACCGCCTTTGGCATCCGCGATTTGAGCGAAATAGTCGAGCTAGGCGCCACTGGGACCGTATCGCAGTATTTTCTAAGAGAGAATGATTGGAAGGCATACGCGTAACTCAACTCTTGCGATTCATACTTTGAGAGCCAGAGCAGCTGAACGAGAAAGTTAGTATCGACTCCACTTTGCTTGTGAACAGGCGTTGATTTGACATCGAAAGATTCTTGAGCTGTTTCCGATTCATGTCGGCTCTACGAGGAATACGTGTTGACATCGTCGATTGTGAGAACGGGGAAAAGGCCGATGGACGCTCGTTGAACTCAGTTGAGATCAATGCCCAATTATGATCGCTGAAGACACTCATGATAGCTGTGGTGGGGCTGGCCTCTAGGTGTAACCGATCTCAAACATTCAGATTGCAATGCGAGATGCCTAATATCCATAAGCAGCTTCTCAGTAGTATCTAGTGTCCGAACGTTCCCTCCCAAAGACTCCGACTGACCGGTCCGGCCATCAATCAACGCCTTTCCAATATCGTCTATCGACTGCTCCACAATCCAAGGGCCTCCCATCTCGCCGTTGCCGATTCTTCCTCCTTGATGCCCTTCGAATTGCATGACTTCTTATTCTTTGGGGCGAAAAAGGACGGATCCGAGGGCTGAGATAGAACAGATGACTGTTCGGCCTTGGATGGGTTCAAGGTGGGTGCTCTCTTGCGCTTGAAAGCTGTAGAAGAAGGTGGAGATGGTGACATCATTTTCGAGGAGAGACGGTCACGAAGGGCTCGGATATCAATTCCATCCTCAGTCTTGAGTGGAGGCGGTGCTCTCAAGGGAGTACTATGTCTAGAGGTCAGCTTTCTTCTTTGACAACATCGGCGCTGCCAGCTCTTTCTACAGACCTGAGCGGTGCAAATATCTGCGATGAGCTTGGTGAGTGCTCCGAGGCAAGATTGGCGAGCTTGATCTTCACATCGGCCGCACTCACCAACGTGCCGGTGGCGTTTGAGATGTTGCTCGCCACAAAGCGGTAGAACGCAGGCGATGATAAGTCGGCTGCATCGTTAAAGAAGACTATTTCCAGGAGCTTATCCTGCAGTGTGGGCGTCCACAACACCCTAACATTTGTTGACATGGTTGAGTTGGAAGTGCTAGTGAATACGGAATATTTTAGGAGTGAATATAGCTGGCTCCAGCGACTATTGTATAATTGTAAAGAGATAAAAGAGGCGTGTTTGTGAGGTAAACATTACCATGTCGTCGCCGCGTCAATTAGACTAGACCCAAATGGGTCACTTTTTGGTATTTGCTATAAATTTTGCGCCCTGCACCAAACTTACTATGTCATATTTAGCCTACTCTACCTCCGATACAGCCTTGTATTGTCTGGTATCGACCTTTAGTCACATCTGAAGACAGCTCTTGCTATGTAAGCGAAGCGAGCACTTTGGCTTTGCAGAGACTCGATTCTGGCAAATAATGCCAACACTCCACGAGCCACGTATACCTGCTGTCCTTTACTTGAGAGTCTGACGCCGTTTCAGACATGCTATGGCTATATTTCAGCGCGCCATCGGAAGTAAGAGCAAGAGAAAACAATGTTGATGTTCGCTAGGGGCTCTGCAACGAGTACAACATCCGTGGTAGACGGCCTGATCTACCATTGCAGCCTTTCGTAATTTCGCTGATCTGATCACAGGACAGCATGAGCTGAGCTAGTCGCGCAGTTTCAGCATTACCTCAACCTCAAGTCATTGATCTCTCCTAAAAATATTTCACGCAAGCTAGAAGCGGGCTTTCTCCAAGATCCCGATTGACCTCATATCCTCATGACCATACCTTTAAGCTCAGACTCCGATTATACACGTATTTAAAAAGAAAGTGGGGCCGATGTTTTAGACGGCGGGCAACCGCAAAATATCCCGCCTGCTTTCAGACAAGCTTTCCGGTACGTCCTCGTCCTCGATCTAAGCGTACAGAGCCTACAGACGACAGACTTCGTGATGAGGTCTTTGACCGATCTGCAGACCAATAAGAGCGTCGTCAGGCCATCTTTTAGGCGTTGAAGCATCAGCTTCGTATATTCTCTCGATCGAAGTCGTTGTCATGCCGACGTAAGAACATGCGGCCCTTACCACTTGCGAGGTGCCATTAAACATGGACTTGGTATGATTGTTGCATTGAGGGATTTCAGTCAACCTACTCGTCCATTATCCCGCTTTTAAGGTCATCCCTATACGCTCATGACTTCTTCTTTATCTCGTAGCATTGGTCCAATGACGTGCGACGGGCAGCAATCAGCTGAGTTGCTGGATCATCTGCCATGTATTCTTCATGTAAGATCCAAAGGGTACCTGACACAGGCCATCGAAGCTGAAAAATCCTAGAAATTGTATCATAGCTCTGCGAGGTTATCGCCGAAGCCCTTCGCTCTTGAAAATTTGCCTCGTGAGTCATCAAAGCAATTGGTCACATGACGCGACCTTCTCTCTCTGTAGTGAAATGCTTGGAGTAGGCTGCAACTAAGCTTGAGATAACGAGTCTGCAGAATTCTCCAATAATTATGAGTGGTGCTGTACGGCGCTACTCCAAGATCGTCCATCCAAGGATCCCGCCCATGTGTCGCCCCCACAATCTAATGGTAACCGATACTGTTTTGTACATCGGCCAGATTAATCATGCTGGTCCATAGCAAGTCAGAGTCGCGAGGTTCAATGCTATACTAAGTGAGGATTCAGTGCCTGCGAGTATGCCACACTTCAAAGTCTCAAGGAATACTCGTTAAGGGCGTGATAGCTACATTGCCACATGAATAATCTATCACATATCCAACATACCGTTGGCGGAGTCTCGGCAAAAGGAGTGTTGCTCGTTTCCGGCGTAGCTCCCCACTTGTTTGCCGATATCCTTGTTGTCGCCGTTTCGGTGAGAGGCAAGCAATTCGAGAACATCGCTTTTAGAACAATGTATCACACCGACTTCTTCTCCATGACTTGATGTAGAGCTTCCTGAGCGTCCCAGTCCTCATTCTCAAGATTATCCTCAGCTTCATCGATCCATAACTTCCATGCCTCGGCGCTGGGGAGCAGGCCGTCACGTACCCATGTCGTTGAGCCTGCGAGATACATGGCCCTCCACAATGCATCAGTATAGGTTGCCGCCTGTATAGACGACACTATCGAAACCGTGAAAGCACTCATGTCCCAAGCGAGGACGTCCGGCACGGCAGTCATGAGCCAGTATGCAACATTCAAAACGGCATAGCAGAAGCCGATGGCCGCTTGCATAGTCCAACTGCAGTTTGCGAAAAGGACAACAGCCGCCATAATCATGAGCCCGCCGGCAGCCCCACCAAAGGCTTGAGATGATCGGCTTCCCAGCTCATAGTTGGCGATTTCAGCCGCGAAATAGAGGCGGCGACCGATGTGTTCGGGGCATGAGACCACAATGAAAGATCCAGCTCGGATCTGGATCACGATTTTATCCTCGGCTGCCCGACGACGGGCACGTCTTCCGTTGTCACTCAATGACCATAAAGATGCGTATCCTAGGGCAGAAGTGGCAAAGCAAGCCAAGAGCAAGGCAATGAGTGCTACCCCATCGTGAATGATGATAGACCAGATGATCAAACCGATGGACAACAAGCAGCTGATCATGGCAAGGACATTTAGAGGCGCAAGTGTGAGGTACGTGATTGGATGATCCACCTTTCCGTCTGAAATACGCACCTCCTGCACGCAGTATGCCGGACAACGCTCGATATTATGGATGAGGTTTGCCGCAAAGTTCAGACCTTCTCGCTTTCCCCCAGACCTTGTGCCAAAGACCTTGACGTCTTCAATGTATGGCAATGTCTTCGGTCTCCGTTCTCGAAGCAAGGCTTGTGGAGCAGGAAGTAGGCGAGGGAGCAGGCATACTTTGGATGCTGTGATTGTTTGTGCATGGATCTTGATGTTGCTTTCGCCGAGTACAGCGAGAATTGAGACGATCTCGAGTTTCCAGGACTCGCGAGAGCTGGGGAAGTTGAAGCTCCACATTCTTGAACCAGCTGCACATTTTCTGAAGGAATTCACGGCTGTTGTACGGCTGGTTCTTTAGCTAACCCCTTTGTAATGTTGATGGACCTGGCAGCAAGGGTTGATGAGGACAGGGATTATGAACCTCAGCCCGATCGAATTCAGCTTGGCTTGGCATGACGTCAGGCATCATGAACGCGAGGCATCTTCCGCTAAAAGCTTGAGGTGAAGGAAGAAAACAGCTTCACATCATAGGTTGCTGAACAGCGCCGGCAGCAGTTGAGGCGACCTAATCTGATGAACGCCGTTCTCGACATTGAAGAAAGTGCTCCGTGCCTGCATTGATACTCCCAATCCACGAAGCCCACAGCACTGGGTATGGCAATCTTGTAGCATAGACCTATGCTAGTATATGCAACTATTTTCTCTCTTGAGTCATTGCGACCTTCGCTTTAAGTGTCTGACCCATACAATATCTCACACACCCCACCAACAGGCACATCCATAACAGCATCCGTCCCCTCATTCCAGATGCTCTTCCAATCCATCTCATCCGGTGAGCTCAGCGTGATATGTGTTCTCTTGCCAGTCGCTCTCCTATTCTGCATTTTCCCCTTCCCATCCACCACGGCAATACTCGCCGCCTCATCCACAATATTTCCGATACTGTTCATCGGCAAGGTCAGGTATCCCGTGTTGTAGCTTGCGAGCGCGACATAAATGTATATGATCGTCATGACGAGGAAGGCGGGGATGGCGAGGGACCACCATCTGTCAGGGTAGTAGGAGACTCTGATGTATCCTTTGAGGACCGCTTCGGGGAGGTAGGACCAGGCGAGGTAGAGGACTGTGAAACGCGTGAGCCGTGATCACTACTTGAGTATTGCGGGAATATGAATGGAACGTACGGAATACAAAAAAAGACATGATGTAGACGAGGAAGCCGTAGTATTCGTATGTCGGCACCTTGGGGTGCGCGCGCGGAAGGTCCGTTATGCGCGCTGATTTTACCACAGCCGACTCTGTGTCCCCAGGCGTCTCGACGTCGGACACTTCCGGTGAAGAATGGCGAGAAGTAGTCGTGGAGAAGGAGGGTCGGAGGAGGGAGGTCAATGAGGGAGATGGTGGCAAGGGCGTGGGTGGCCGATTGTAGAATGGGGGCGCGAAGGTGTTGGACATCAGCAGTGACGAGCTGGAGTGGTGGAATATGGCGCTCTTTGATAGCGGAGGGCCTTCTGGCTCAGAGTCTGAGCCAGTGGCTTCGGAAGAGCTACCAGCTGGCTCGATGGAGAGTGGGGCGTCATCGTCGTCGGCCATGTTTGATGATGCCGCGGAGGAGCTGATGAATTGGTCTTGCTCCAGTGTGGGGGTTTCGGAGTCTGATGTTTCTTCATCAGGAAGCTCGAAGTTTTGGGTCGGAGTCGACCCATCGAGACCTCTGCTTGGAGCCATCGCGCTTTCCTGTGGAATGTATTTGATGTTGTTGGGGCTTGAATTCTGCCGTGGTTCTAAGCTAGTTCTAGAACTAGCTCATACCCTACCCGGCAGTCGGATTTATCGAACACTAAGCCCTATTTCTCGATGTTATTCACTCAACTCACTGTGTAATCTTGTGTGCACGGGTCTGAAAGTCTGATGCGAATCTTCCAAAGAGACTTATTAGCTATCTGACTAAGTCCATTCTGTCTGCTTTTACTTTAATATAAGTTATTGATATTAACAATGTGGACAATATCGTTCTTCGCCAACTCTTCCCTTCGTTAATTCGTTTCTACGTCTAAAGTACTCGAGTCAAAAGGACATAAATCTGTCCAAAATATATTTTCAACAGGACATCGGCTTCGTCTGAGCGTCTCCACTGATCGCCTCCCCCATTTCGTACCGGGCATCCATCTGAATTGGTCCGATTATTTCTCGCTTTGCAGCTGTACCGGCATATCTCACGGATCTTGAAGATTCCGATGAACCCTTGTCTCCCCAAAAGATAGGATCTTCATCTTTGCCCCAGTCGTCAATTAGTTCGGTCAGAGATCGTAAGTGGCCCCACGCAGCAGGCTGAGGTCCCTTTGGCTTCCGAAATGTGAGAATGGTGGTAAAAATGGCTAGATATCCCAGAAAGAACGCTAATATGAATAGAGAGAGATATTGCAAATAAAGGCCGGCCACTGCTGGCAATGCTGCCGATGATCCCGCTTCTCCAAACGCCCAATGAATTGCACCTTTCAACACGAAGAGTGTGACCGTGTCCCAGCTTTTACAAGCTCCAACAATGGCGTTGGAATCTATACGAGCGCCCTTCTTCGTTGTGGCACGTCTCCAGGCTTTCTCATCGCGAGTACAATTAACCACCAGCTCTACACAGTGCAATCCCAGTGTGAACGGTATTTGTACCAGAAACACCAATAATATGACGAAGAAATGAAAGCGATTTCCCGATACGTGTTTATCGCCATTAATAATATACGTCGTTCGATGACCATTGTTTTTGGACTGGGCGATCGTAACGCTAACATCAGTTCCAGAAGCCTCAGATACGAATTGAGCGATGAATGCCCACAACAATGCCGCGCCCGCTAAAATCCAAATGTATATGACGATCTTGATACTGGCAGATCTTGCCCTCCAAAGTCCCCTCTGCTTCTTTTCTGGATTGAGGGCCAACCATGTTCCGACCACTCTTGAAGACCTGCCATCTTGGGGTCCCATGTGACTTTTATCGCCGGAATAGCTGAGACGCTTATAAATGAGAGCATTGTTTAGAGAGTTCGAACTCCACGTTACTATCCTTGGCTTTGTGGTCATATATGCCCAGGTAGCGATGGAAGTCTGGCCGATCAGCGCAATTGAGAGCACAGAAAGCGCCACAAGGTTGACATAAGATTGTTTCTTATCGTAAGACATCACTGGATCACGTATATAGGAATCTTGAAATATCCTTGCAGCAGTGGCGTACGACAAGGTCATGAAGATGGCGTACGCCAAATTTGAGAGCCAGTCATTCGCTCTGGAAGATTTTGTTCTTGTGAATAGACGTAAGTTTGTATTGTATTTGAGCTGGCCTTCGTGGAAGAGTGCCCAACGAAGCGTTGTTGTATGAATGAGACCAACACATTCATTACATAAAGTAATAAAGAAGGTGAAGATCAAAGGAACGATTGTCTCGTAAGCTGCGCTTTTGTTCGAAGTGACAGCCTCTCCGGTAAGTCTAGGTGCACTGGCCGACTCTTTACCTGGTTGTTGATAAAGAACTATCACCGCGATAATGCAACCTAATGAGACTAGCCATGAGCAGCCCAACCCTATTAAGCAGACTTTGCGAGTCGTCAAGCCTTTGTCATAGGATCGAAGTGTCTTAGGTGACTCTACAGAGGAGACACTTTGAACCTGGACATGCTCAATGGGGCCCAGTGGAAGCGGCTTGTCAACAAAGATATTGTCACTCGCTCGGGCATGGATTTTGCCATGCGCCATCCATGGATTAGCCATTAGCACTTGTGCGACCTAATTTCGAAGGATTTTGCGATTGAAGGCATGGGAAATTGTGCGAACATTGCCAGAAGCCAGAAGTCTACGTTTAAGCTGGAGCCTGCGGGTCGCATATATACACTCTAACGTGGGAGCGGCGCGGAAAATTCATCCATGTCTCAGATGATCAAACACATCGCAGGGACCGAGGGGGCTGTGCTCAACCGCGCCGAGTATGTGTCAAAAGGAGCCTCGCGAGAAGCCCCATTCATGGCTGAAGAGACTTTGGAAAGCGTTCTTGGCAGTACTCCAGGCATCGCGTGGATGAGATACTCGTAAAGGGAGACCGTCCCATGAATGGTAGAAACATTGCTTGAATCTGCCACTCGCCACGTATCAACAAGCAAGCAGGTCAGCATACGACACGGTGTTACCATACACTGCCATGATGGCAGATGTCATTATAGCATCGGAAATTGGTATGGGACGCAAAATCATCGATGCTCAAAGACCTCGTCGACCCTAAGCAAATCATCGAAAAAGCTGCATGACATGCTTTCATGGTGTCGAGATGAAAGTGGCGAATACGGGAGAATTGCACTGCAAGTCCTAACACATTTATCACATCTCAAATGACCCAAGTGCGCGGATTACTCAGCATGTATTGGCTGACCCATCGACACTCAGGCCAAAGTGTCGTAGAGCGCCACCTAATCAGACTTCAACTCTGCTCCTCGGTACCTTGGACTTTCAAGTACACCCTTTGCACGCCGGACATAGCACCGCGACGTCTTCTTCGCTCGAACACAACGAATCTCCCCCTCAATATGCCTGGCACAAGTAACATTCGCGATTGGGATCTCATCATCACGTAAGCATGCAGTTCCACTTCAATCTCCTGCTGCTGAAAATCTCAAAGGTGCAACATC
This sequence comes from Bacidia gigantensis, assembly GCF_019456465.1. Taxonomy (NCBI): domain Eukaryota; kingdom Fungi; phylum Ascomycota; class Lecanoromycetes; order Lecanorales; family Ramalinaceae; genus Bacidia; species Bacidia gigantensis. The sequence goes on along the minus strand of NW_025408612.1, from coordinate 126,973 downwards.
TGGTTCGCAGACGCCGAAAACGAGATTCTCAAGCTATGGAGAACGCGGTCGTATCCAGCCATGGAAGTCTTCGTGAGTTCGCCAATCACATCTTACAGCGACCCCTGAACATGTTCAATTTACAGAAACCCTATCCCCATGGCGCAGACTTGAAGATGCACCAGAAAGGCCTGTTCATCCGTCTTCAGGAACGATATCGTGCCAGGGACGTCTTCGAGGACGTGCACAAGGGCGTTTGGTGAGATTTCAAAGGGTGGGGTGGCGTCGAGGTGAGGGTAGCTGACGACGTGTAGTTTTGCTGAAATCGATGGGGAGAAATATGACATGTTTGAGTGCCATCGGCTTTCGTTCTATGAGGCGACGACGGATGATTTGATGGTGACCTAGGACTGTAGTCGGATTGAGAAGCCTCGGGAAGGGGACGATAGGAATAAGATGCTGTGCTCACGTCTCCATTACGTACGCTTTACAATGGTGACGTAGACACTGGAGAGTATGAATCACCTTTAGGCTCGTTGTTCGTCCCATTGCTATTCAGTGTGCTGGCAACAATCTGAATGAAATTGCATTACAGCCCATGCACCTACCGAATCTGACAGGTTATCGAGCACTTGCGCGAAACGGCCCAACTTGGATTCCTGTTTCCAGGATACGATAGAATGCTCTGGTTGGTGACTATACCTGCGGCCTAGCAGGCTGAGCATTTGAGGCAAATCCCTAGAGTGCTCACATCAACTCAACTACTGTCTTTGGATGTGGGTCTGATGCACGTCTTGAAGCCTCTTTGTTGAGAATCTTGTCTTTTGTCCAATGTGAGTTTCGAAGAGCAGATGTGATACGCGAGTGGAAACATTGCCACTACTTGGCTTTTCAGACTACGGTCGAGTCAGGGGTGTTTGTGGGTTTGCAACGCGCGGTTTCTATGCATGAGCAAGCGTTTTCGTCAGGTGGGGAGTCTGTGGTGTCCAGTAAGGGTTGGGAGTGGTATTTGTGATGGGGAATGGGAAACGGAGGCCAATGCGCTGCTTGAGAATGCTTGCTCTATATATTCGTTCATTTCCCTGACGTTTACTATTGTTATCCTTCTTCTTTCATCTCCATATTTCTCATTTCCGGATTTACAGATAACCTCTTTGCATTTTCTCAATACCCAGCTTTGGCTTTGGATTCAATCTAGCTACAATGGACTTCACAAGTCAACCCTACCGAGGCTCCAGCCGCCAGATCGATGAAAAAGACGGGCCCCCGAAGATCAAGATCTTTGATGCCGATATCGCATATCAAAAATTCACGTGGGATGGACGTGACCCTCGCCATCTTGTCGCAATGTTTGGGATCGATCTCGTTTTATCAATAGCCATGCGCTGAAAGCTTAATAGTTATAAGCCTGCCGACCTAACGATGGAAGAATTCGTAGGTTGGTGGTACAAAAAGGTCTCGCCGCGACTTCAAAATGGAAAACATTCGCTTTACATCGTTGCCATGGATCAACTGGTGAGAATAGTGTTTCGCGTTGCGTAAACGATTTACTGACCGGGGAAAAGCATCATAATGGAAAGAATGTGCCCGCTGTCGCTATCAAGTGCACAGCTACTGAAAAATCTGTGGATCTTGATAAGTACTTTGCTGAATTGAGGGAACGACAGAAGGCGCATAACGTGTAAGTGGACGCCTCAAAATCTGTGGAGAGGTACTGATCGTACATCTAGGCGCATGGCACCCATTAAAGACCTTGGGATTTATCTAGGCCCCCGGCGTGAAGGAGGCTATGTCAAAGTAAATTACGACAAAGAAATGAAGACGCCAGGTAGGTTAGCCTAAACTTGGAATCTATTTGACGTCTAACAAAGATCTTCCAGAGGCGATTACGTATGGCGGCTGACCTCCCAATGATGTCTTGAATCGAGGTCCGCGAATGATCGATAGAGGTCGAAAGGGGAGTGAGTGCCTTGGATAGTAAAGATTCAGCTCGATGGAAAATCATGCATAGAAGTCGAGATTTTCTTGACATGCACAGCTCTTCAGCATCACGGACAAATTTTTCTTGGGAACTTGGGTGGACTTAGATGGCCAACAACTAATAATTAATCAATAGAACATTTGCATGAGTTTTACATGCCAGACCTGCACCGACTCTCATGAAGCTGCGACTACCCTTCTTCAGAGTCTTTTTTAGTTGCGAATATTCCCTTTTTGTTGTTGTAAAGTTGCGACTACGCTTCCATAGCTCTTACTGAGATGCAAATATCCTACCTTTCTTTCTGTAATTGTGCAATCACCTTCTCTTAAATCCTATAAATATCCAACTGCCCTCACTCAACTCAAGTCTTGCAGAAATTCATGCTTTCGTAGTATTGGCGGAGTATCCAGAAACATGTAGATGTTTAGGAATTTGACGGTACGTTTCTTTTGGAGTGCACTATGGCGGGACATCCAAAGTAATAGCTCCTTCATCTAGAGAGGAGGCTGATGATACACGGACAATTCAGACTGTCAGAGACACATACGAGACAACAAACTTTGAACCAATAGCTTCAATGTTCAAGTTAATTCGGCGAGTACGTCGCACAACAGCTGCGCGGGTAGCAGGTTCAGATTTACTTGCGGAAAGCTCTCCACCTCATTGGCCTTCGACTTCAGGTTGCGGCGGGCATTAAGGCTTAGCAGATATCTAATCATTGCATCCTCTTCAATACTTGGTTGTACATGTCCGACACCAACTGAGTACTGCTGTGTCGTTCCGTGTCGTGAGGTCGGTAGCCAATGCTTACTGCGTGCGACACAAGTTGTACAACAATACGAAATGTTGCCACACATCCATCCTGGGCTATCTCCGAACGTACTGTGTCACCTCATTAGTCTGCCTATAAATACTGTACATGCGCATGAATGAAGTTCCTCTCCATCTTCAATCTATCAGATACCTCGATCTTGAAGTCGGTCGTGCAGCAAAGATGGTCCAACTAAAGCAACAATTCCAGGGCTATGAGTCCGTTGAGAATTCCAATAAAGATAAGAAGCCTTGCTTCGAAGTTGAAGCTGTTGAAGTGGAAGGAGCGCGTTTTATTCAGGATGAATCTCGTCTTCGACATCTGATCATAACGTGAGCTGCCAGTATTTTCATCTCGCGAAGATAAATGCTAACGATGCAGCTACAAACCCGCCAACTTCGATGCAGGTACCTTTATGAATTGGTGGAATCGTCGTCTTGTCAAGGAAGCACATGATGGTCCATTCCATATGGTTGCTCTAGACGTGCTCGTAAGTTGGCAACACCCAGAGAAACTACTTGTGGAAAGAGCTAAACTGACCTCATAGTTCTACAACGGAGAAGAATTACATGCCTTTGCAGTCCAACTAGAAATGGAGTCGTATGCGCCACAGGTGATCAACGTATTCAATCGGCTGGGCGACGAGTAAGCTGTTAATAAGGACGCTATTGAAACATCACTGACCTTAAGATAGAGGCAAGAAACCTTTTGGAACCCTGACGTATACTGAGATCCCACAAAAAGGTGAAGGGCATATTGAAATCACGCCGGCTCGCAGTTCGACCTTACCTAGTGAGTCAGATAATTACTCTCTATTTCTCGGATAGTCTGATTCTAATCACGTAAGATAGGAGTGGAATTTGTCCCACAAGGGAAGAAGCAGTAGGCCTTTCGGGAATCGAACTGAGGTTTAAGACGTCAAGATATGAATAGCGAGGGCTGGTGATGTACATGTCAAATGCAAGATATGAGATGCCCTCGGACCCGCCCGTCCGGTATCCAGTACTATTTGCATACAATTCAGTTGGTACAGGAATTGGAAACATTCCCCACTTGCATGCTGCAACAGTGAAACTGGAAGAATACTCCCCTCTTCAAGGAGCGCATGCTTTATTGTATCACGTCGCCTTCTTGACCCATATATGCTCAGGCGCTGCACACTTCAAGCCATAATTGAACTTCGATCTATCAAACACATAGCCTCAATTTTGACATCGATTTCACAAAAATGAAGGACCATCTGATCAACTACTTCAAAGGTCGCGATACTATTGAGAAGCATACTGCCGTCGATGAATCTAGAGTCAAGCCTCCCCCGTCGAAATCGAAGGAAAGAGATTCACACGTGCAGAGCCCGACCCTCGACATCTTGTCATAACGTCTGCTGCCAATAGGCCATCTTGAGAGGGCATGCGCTAACAATTGCGAAGCTACCAACCAGCTACCATTAAGGTAGAAGAATTCGTGGCATGGTGGAAGGAAAATCTCGTTGTGGGAGCGAGTAAGATTGGTGGTCCGTGGCACATGACTGCTTTGGATCAGCTTGTAAGCTGGCAGCATCAGGAGAGATCGTTTGCGGCGGAGAGTCCCGCTGACTTCGAAGGTCCATCATGGAGAAGAACTTCCCGCCGTCGCTGTGAAATTAAAAAATGAACTGCATGTATTACATGTCGCGACGGAGGTTAACAAGCTGAGCCACACGTGCGACAACATCTCATATAGTACTTCAAAAATGCTGACTCGTTGACAGACGTAAAGCACCTTTCGAAGAGATCGTTTGTACGCGGGTCCCCTTCGAGGGAAAAGAGCATGTCGAAGTGACGTTGACAGGCGAAGATGGAATGCCCAGTATGCCTGATTAGTGCTCGATATATTGCGATTTTCAAGGTCTCTAATCAAGTGTTTTTAGGAGCCATATTTGCCTGTGCCACAGAAAAGGATGATAGCAGAAAGAAGAAACGGTTTTGGATGTCTGGAAAGTCGCATTGAAGTCTGAGGCGTCAGAACATATTTCATCTGTGTTGATCATGCGCATTTAGCATGCATGATATGAGATAGACTCGAACCTGCCTGTTCGATATTCACGGGCTTCTGATGGGAAGGTTAGATAGAAGTTCGAAGGCCTCAAGAAGCATATGGTGGATTCTTTAATTGAGACAAGAAGCTTATTGGCCCGTCAAATCTCTTCCTGGGGATGCAATCCTTGAATTCCATATCGACTTTGCACGAGTAGCACGAAGAATATCCAAGAGGGCAATAGTCTAGAGTTTGATCTCAGCGTGAGATGAACCTCAAAACCGCTGGCCTGGTCCTTCCGGCCTCAAATGCGAATTGAATAGCAGCATGATAGACCAATATCACCTCTGTGATACGTTACGCCTCTCACGCACTTCAATTCCTTTCGCACATGTCTCGTTTAAAACAGTGTATCAGTGCTGTAGACCGATGGCTTGTCCATCGTTCGCGGCCTGTCCGACACTGGAGTTTGAAACGTCTGAATTTCAGGCCACACAAATCCAGGTCGCACAACCAGCGTCCTACTGATCAAACAATACATGCAAATATAAAGGACATGCCTATTCCATACTCCCTTTCATATTCTTTAGCTCTCCTCCTTCTCCTATAGCTCTTCAATCCATTGCTCGTCCACTTTCACTGTCAATAATCCAACTAGCTTGAAGCCATGGCAGCCTCAGGCGCCACCGTGCCTAATAAACACCACGTCAAAACTTTCAGCAGTCCGGAGTTCGATGGGTTTTTCATGTCCGTCCCTTCTTACCCATCTATCACTCCTTCTCCACACTCATCCCCTTCTCAGGTTCACGCTCAAGTCTCGCGATCCCGCCGACTACCCCCAGCCAGCCGATTACCATTTTAACCAACGAGTCAACGCAATCCTGGGCACCAGGCCAGAACGGACGGTGTGCCTTCTCCCTTCCCTCCTTCACCTCCCATCAAACGTTGCCCCCCCTGCCCTCCTGGCTTCTCTTTGAGTCCTGCTAATACCTCCACCCTCAGAAGCAACTCGTGACCCGCGGCCCCCCTCACATGTACCTTGCCGACGGAGAGCGGCAGAAATTACCAATACTCGCCTTCCGCGTACCCAAGCGATCTACCATGTCGACGATCGACGAAGACCTAGCGCGCATAGAGGGGGCCCGGCAATGGTACCAAGGGCAGGACAAGGAAAGATGGGGGAGAGTATCGTTCGCGCGTATACCGGAGGGGGGATCTGTCGAGATCTTCTTCACTAATGATGTGGGGGACAAGAGTAAGGGAATTGAGAATTGGATGCCTGGTAAGTACAGTCGATGGAGGCTGAGAGGAGCAAGTGCGCTAATGGGTTTAATCGAAAGAATGGTTTACGCGACCAGCTGCGCCGTCGACGGCCAGGCAATGAGGTCGATGATACTACGAGAGGTGAACGGAGGAGGATATAGCTTTAGACCGTGGCGTGCGAACTTGTCGGCCTGGATGCCTGATGATTGCATAGTCTCTTCCAAAAAGATTGTGTGAAAGTGGCTCGCGTGCGGTCAATGGCATTCTCTAGGTTTGCCCCCGTGGGTTCTTGTGTAGGCTTCTGTGTTGTAGACGTTATGCGAAATCTGGGGAGAGCGGGGAAAGTTCCAAGCATGGTTGAGAATAAGATCGTTTGCCAACTGTATGCAGGCTGTGGAATTGTGTATCCTACTTATCAAGAATATCAAATCATGGAAATCTGATCTTTCAAATCGGTCTTCCAGAGGCCATACCCGTTTGATGCAGTACTTTGGCGGAGCATGATCCTTAGAGACAGGGCTCTCTGCCGGGAAGAGAGCGTGTTATACATTGTTTGCTTCGAAAGTCGTTGAAAGTCACCCATGTGCAGGAGCTGTTCTTCCTCACGTCCCATTCATGCACGTCATCCGCGCTACCGAGTAGGATGCTGAAAATCCAATCTTGTGGTGTATGAAGTAGTAGTCAGGTCGAGGACATGCTACGAGAGACGCGCGTAGTCAGCCACGATTCAACCCCCTGGCCACATGCCACCCGCACACATGCATACTACCCCTAGCGTAGCCAAAAGTTCCAGCTTAGACGCACCAGATGGTATCGCACCCCAGAAACCCAGCTTACAAAGCTCCCCACCACCACTACCGTCAGAAATCTCACATTCCATTCCTAACGTACTAGAAGGCGCAATGGAAGCATACGCCCCCCCTGTCTGTCGTCCCACCCAAACCTTGCCATCAAACCCTATCCACGCGGCCGTCCCATCCCGCATCGCTAGAGTAACCTCGCGCATTGCTGACCCTTCCTAAGTAAAGTTAGTCTCACCGCCATCACCACGCCCCCCTCCCCCTCCCTCCCCCAACCACCACTCCACCATAAGCTAAGATAAGCAGCCCGTGGCCCCCTCCCCCCCCTTTACTGCCCACTCCCATCAATCCCACTCCTACTTAAAGCACGAGCGGGTGGCTTCCCCTAGCCCTTCCTCCCTAGCCCCCGGAAAGACCCGCTGTCATCTCACCCCCTCCCTCCTCCAAACTCGTCTGACACCCCCACCAGCCCATCTAGTACCCAAGGTCCGATACCTGACATTCGCATCGCATGTATCGTACCACGCAAGCGTCAGGCTTACCTCAGCTTTTCGAATTTAGTTGCAGGAGCCAAGAAAGCTGACGTGCGGATTCCGTTGGGGGACGCCATGATGATCTTGGCGTGTCGGAATTTCCACTCCCACCACAAAGGTTCCGATACTCTGGGACTGGAGTGTCATGGAGGAGATGGGAGAAGGCGCATTGATGGGTACGGCGTGGATGTTCGAAGGATGAGAAGGGGCAAGGGGGAAGAGGGAAGGTGGGGGGGCAGAGTTTTACCCGTATGGGCGGAGTAGAGGGGAGTAGAGATAGAGTTGGGAAACGGTCGCCCAGGGGTGGCCTGCAAGCTGGGGACGAGGCCGCGGGAGCGCCCGTGGGCAAGCCCTAAGGGTAGAGATTTAGGGCGAGGGCTTAGGGCACTCTCCCGGGGACCATGATCGGGAATGCGTGGCCTGTCTGGAATATGCGCATCTGTGATGTGACATTCAATGTCTTCGCTCGCCCCTCAAAGGCTCGGGGAACCCTTTCAGGCAATCTGAGTGTTGGCTCTGTCGTCGGGAAGGCTTTGTCGGCATTCATAGCATGGGCTTCGTTGATAGAATTAGTCGCAGTGTTGGATTTGGTCGGGGAAATTGATTCGCGGGAGTGGTCGATTTTGACTAAACGGGAATGATTACACATGCATTGGGGTATGAAGAGTGTGAGAGGTGACTTGACGGGTAGGAGAAAAGAGTAGTGTGGCTTTGAGGTAGGTCAGAAGTAGAGAGAACACCGTTGAGACGTGCATTTTTGGCTTTGCCGAAGAAGATTCAGGGGTTATGATGCATGGTGGCGAGATTAAGGGTGTGAAAGTTAGTCAGCATTCACAAGCGTAGACAGAGCTCGAAGGGTAAATGGACACATATTGTTGAATTTGCTGTGAAGCTAATTGTAGTCGTGTCTGTCTATGGTGAATGTCGTGCGTTACTCATGTCGTGCCGTCGAATGATGGGACTTTTCGTAAGATATCATATCCAGTTTGAAGAACGAGGGTGTCATATGCGATCAGTTGTGAAGTCGTAAGTTTCCTAGGAATATCAGAAAGCGTGCGAGACGAGGGCCGGAGACTGCTGGTCACCCGCACGCGCTTATGAGGCCCACGTCAGTCACGCTCGTCCTTTGGCAGACGTCTTTGACCGTGCGAGACAGTTCTTCTCTCAGCCACATCCGTAACATCGTGAAGAGATTCTTCGAGGCGTTGTCTTCGTAGGTTTCGGATAGTCGGCCTAGGCAGTCAATCATCGGTCTGACCTTTTTGAGGTTGCTAAGGATAAGCAGTCGGCGAATCGGGCCCTGCACTTCGTCGTCGGGCACGAACTTGCCAACACGCACAGGCTCGGCGGATAGCTTCGAGAGGATTGCTGGATTAATCGTCTCCATATTCTCGTGATCCCAGGGGCGCTTCCGATAGGGCGAGTTTACACCCGTGCTTGATTGACTACTCATGGGCGTAGTAGTACCAGACGGGTGAGGAAAGAGAGGATCCACTGGAAGATACGGGTCTAAATCCCCTGACTTCGAACACGCTCGGCGGTGCCAGGCAAGAATCTTGGTGATGATAGACCCTAAAAGCATCGCCATGTCTGGTTTCCTGGCGCAAGTGCATTGCAGCATCTCAAAAATCCGCGTGATAGCTCGCTGATTGACCCTCAAGATTTCATCAAGAGTTCCGGCTTGCAGATCATGATCATCGGTCCAAGCATAGGCGTATGGATTGGTAAAGCTTTCGCTAGAAATACCTGCACCTGTACAAGTTTCGAGAGCTGTCATTGTGTCCCAGGCGATTGCAGCACAACTATTCGGTCCTTGGCCACAAGCAGGATGTTGAGGATATGGTAACACATCTCTGGAAGGCGCTGAGTCGGGTGGAGATGAGCTCATCGGTGTATCCGGGGCATCGTTCATGTCAAAATCGAAAGTATTTGAGAATTCCGAAGATATCGTTGGTGAATTCCCCCAGAAGACACGTACGAAGGGTCAAAGTTGGACATTGAAGGCGTCATGGATTCTACTGCATCCGAAATCATATACGAAGGCGGTTCATATTCCGAGTACGTTGGCGCAAAAGGTGCCGACGACTGATCAGCGTGCTTCGAAGCCTCGGAGGTCTGCGGCGAAGCGTCAAGCCAATCTTGCCCAAAATGCACACTGATGTCGATGTTTTGTGCCGAAACATCGCCCAAGTCAGTCACTGATCGTTGAAGATCCAAGTACGATTCCTTGAGCATCGAAGAGTAGGATTCCTGTCGTTCACCCAGCCGTGGAATTTGAGCGCTTGTTCGCCGTTCCTGTCCAGGCAGAGAAGACGTAGATTGCTGGGGCTTCTTACGTTGGGGTCTCCCATGTCGGAGAGAAACGCCGTACACGCATTTGAGCTGCATTGAAGTACAGCGCTCGCAAGCGGGACGTTCTTTACTACATTTGACCTTTGCCATGCCACAAGAGTCACATGAAAGGCGAAGATTCGGTGGCTTCGCAGTAGACTTGCCTGCAGTCTCCGCTCGTGGAATGTAGGTCGACATGATGGGGCGGAGTATTCGAAGTCTGGTATCGACAATTAGGTGGACAGGACAAGATATGGTATGGGTTGTCTGATGAAGCTTAAGGATGCGATGTCAATGTCTGAGGATTTCAAATCGCTTCACTTATCAGTGACCGCTGGCATTGATTGATGAGGTGAGAGTACTGGAGCTAAGATGACAGGCCGAAGGATTACGGACGGGAACGATCGGTGGTGTCGTCGGAAAGAGTAGTTTCCGGAGTAAGCACAGAGCTTGGCCATTGCGAAGCGAAACTCATAAATCTCTCCTGCAGTCATCGGCAAAATTTATGAGAATTGTGAACATTCCCATTCTCAGCATCTTTCAGTCCACATGACGATGGACAGCATTTGTAGAGACCGGTTGGGAAGATTTGGGCACTTCTTCGGTGATTTAATTCGCCGACGTTGTATTGCCGGTGTCAACGGTCAAGTAGCCGATATGGGAGGCCGACAAGCCTGAGTCCTGTAGCTCGTTTCACCATAATTCCTGCGAGCACAATAAACTTGCGAAGATTAGTGCATTAGACCCAGTACATTGCGTGGTCAAGTTGGTGGCCTCATTGCTCTCTGTAAGTAAGATCATACGACTAATCCGACCTCAGGTTCCAAAATCCAGCCACCAGTCAGAAGGAGATCCTTGCGACCAGGGTCCATCCTGCATGGCATGTCTTACCTAGCTAGGCGGGGTATGGAGCTGATTTCATAAGCTGAATAATCGAGCCAATCAATAAATACCACCCATCCATCCAAGGGAGCCGCTTGTAAGGCACAATTGACCTTGGGGTTTCCCTCGCGTGGCCTCCCGCGCCGCAACGAACTGTGATCTACTCCTTAGACCCTGGCCTTAGCCACAAACCGTAGTAGAGATTCCAGGTACTGCCTAGCATCGGGCAGGAAAGCGGCAGCTAGATGACGCAGGAATGCTATAAGCTGCGCCCACATCAAATGCTGATGCAAAGCCATGCTCAGCTAAGCATCGCGTCAGTCACTTCCTTGTCATAGGTCAGACAGGATTACCGAAAAGAGACTCGGGAATCGCCTTTTTTACCATTCAAGATGAAGGCGTAGTGTGCGTGTACAATGATGTACACGCATGCCACTTGCGTTTGGGTCATCTTCCAAGTTGCTGTTCATTCAAACTCAACCACCGTGGAATCATCGAGGGGAACGGCTGCAAGCTGAAGAGACTGCAATCTTAAATGGACCGCGCGTTCTTCATTAATTAATCCAAGTCTTTTATCGGCTACGCTGATTAAACGACCTGATCTAATTTGGCCTTGAAGCAAACCTAAGGATTGAGCGCTATTGCCAAACCAAGCTATCAGGCGCAAGAAAAGCTCCAATCCTAACGAGATTGGCACATGGCGTTCCTGAAATTAGCGGACACATGGCGGTGGGAAGGCCCGCAGTAGGATCTTAATGTGTGACTCTCGCTGTATGAACTAGACAGACCCGATTTAGTATCAGAAGGCAGAAGCACAGTAGCTTTGCGGTATTAGATTGTTCCGCTCAATTCTGCTGCAGGGGCTGCAAGGCAAGGTACTAAATTATCGGCTCAGTGCTAGACACAGAAAATGAAAGCTTGTATATTCATTACTTCATCATTCGCCATTCTGCGTGAGCACTTTCGACGAATCTTTAAGCATGGGAGTTTGTAAAGTCCATCTCTTCGGCCTGGTACCGTAGACACAAGACAGTACCACCAGCCACATTGCAGTGTCAATGTGATGAGATCATGGTCCAATTGTTCAAGCCTCGTACGTAGTCGTTTAGTCTTCCCGACCTCTTGCCCTTCAAGCCTTGCATAATGTTCCGCGGCGGTTGATCTATAAGAGGGATGGGAGTGCAAGACAATCGTTTCATCGAAGCCCATAAGGGAGTGCAACTCACTGTTTGTACCTTAGAGACAGGGGTGGACGCTGTTGTCTCGGGCAGAGGAAGCGCAGCAGTCGTCCATGTAGGGTCCTGCACGACGAGGGAACCCTGGCCTGGAGCTGGCCTGGAGCTCTCATCTGCCTCGAGCCTTCATATCTGTCTCGACTCTTCCTATACCGGTCTCAGTCCTGAGATCGTAAAGCTTGCCATTGACCGCGATAGGGAGGAAGAGCGGCTCTTGCAATTTCCCACAGACCATCCGTAGTCCTACTCTTGGACATTTCATGCGTGAGGTGTAGGAGTGTCGCAAGCAAGCCTAGAAGCACTGATTCACAGGATGAACAGCACTGCGTACCTCCTCCTCCATGGAAGCTGTCATTCCAATGTTGCAAAGGTTCAAGCTGGAAGCCTGAGATCGCCGAAATCTCCACGCCAAGACTTTGCCAAGAAGTCTTATGTAAGCGCTTGGCACCTCTTGTCGATCGGCTTGGTGGGCTTAAAATCACACAACTACCTATGTCCACCCCATAACCTGACAGTACGAGTCTTACGTACATGTGGGTTCATTGAGTACCTGATGAAAGTCACCGAGAAAGTGGCCGAGCTCCTGTAGTGCTGACAGGCGTCCGACAACGGGGAAGTGAAGTACTTAGATTCAGACACTGCTAGACTTGGAAACGTCCCTCTAGCACAAAGCGATTGAACCTTGAGCGCAAATTCAACCCTTCGAACCATAATTAGACGCCTCTTCTTTCGTGATCGAACATGGTACGCCCAGCGACCTCAGTACTGCTACAAGGAGTCCCCCAGACAGCTACGCAAACTCTTTTCCTCTTTCCGGATGGAGCAGGCTCAGCCTCAGCTTATATCAAGCTTCCGAAGATCCGTCCAGATCTTGCGGTTGTCGGTCTCAATTGTCCTTTCGTACGACACCCGGAGGAGATGACATGTACACTGGATGAACTGGTCGGCTCCTACCTGAACGAAATCCGCAGGCGCAAGCCAAGCGGCCCCTACAACTTTGGTGGCTGGTCAGCAGGGGGCAGTCTAGCCTTCAAAGCAGCGTCAGAGCTCATATCGCAAGGTGACGAAGTCTCCAGCTTGACTCTGCTTGATAGCCCGGCGCCACAGAAGTTGGGAAAGCTGCCGCAGCGCTTCTTAGACCACCTGCGTGAAGCTGGAGTTTTTCAAAGCGGCGTCCCGGGTGGACCAACCAAAGAGATGCCTAAAACACTCATGCCTCATTTCAATGGCACCATGGAAATCATGGCTGGCTATCGTCCCAAGCCTCTTCCTGAGGGCAAGTCACCCAAGACTACTATCATTTATGCAACCGATTCAGCTCTGAAGGGAGACAAGGCATTTGCTTCGCAACCTGGTGATCCGGATGACATGAAGTTTTTGACCGAGAACAAGACCGATCTCTCCGCTACTGCGTGGAAAGAACTGGTCCCTGGTGTAGAAGTCAAGGTAGAGAGGGCAGAGGGGGCAGATCATTTCAGTCTGATGGTCTGTAAATCGCATGAGGTCGGTGTGTGGCCATTGCTAATATTTACTTAGAATGATATGACATATACCCAACAAATTGCTATCATTCTCAACACCGCGACGATGAAGGAGGAACCATAGTCTTGTGTGAAAAGAAGCTGTATTCGCCCGCTCCAAGTTTTTCGCACAAATCATACATAACAGCCACCAAAACACGATTTTGGACTTTGATTGGAGACTCCGTGAGCCTTTCGGCACACGAAATGTCTTTGATAGCCGCGAAATTTCAAGTTGCATCAAGATATCATCAACTTGAGAATCTAACTTAGATGGGAGTATTACGGAATTACCAATCAAAGCAAAGCAGCTACGCCGCTCCGAACGGCAATACAACCAGATGCGGGCTACACAATCCCGTGAGTTGAAGCGCCGTAAGGTACCTTTTTTGAGTGAAATCCAACAGACTCCCTCTGCTAATCACTTTTCGAATGATCGAATTTCAGTGCTATTTTCCGCATTACGAGAGTTGAGACTTATCCAGGTCCAGACATTTCATGAAACAATATTGTTTTCAAGCAAATAATCACGACTTCTTCTGGTTGCATCACAGTTCCCATTGCGGACAGTTGCCACGGTAGCACGTTCCAAAAGATGCTTCAACCGAGTTCTGTGGACTCCTAAATAATCGCCTGCAAATGGCACTAAAGAAGACTTCCTGTGTTCCGGTTCTCAGCATCCCTTTCATTTTTCGTCATTTAAGGTGCCGTGGATGCCAACTTACTGCAGCATACCACTGATAATTCGTCGCACTCTTCAATGTTCCACCCTCCAGACCTTGCACATTGAAGGGCTCCAATCTCAGGATTGTATGCGCCATGATTGGGCCAAGAAGTGGGTCAAAGTTGTTTAAGAGATAATGTTGCCAGAACTCGACACCGAGGTGGTCGTAAATTTTTCCAGTTCCAGGTCTGCAAAATTCAGCTTCAAGCCCAAATGATCTTAAAGTCGACAGAGAAGCTGCAATTACTTACAGGCCTTCTGCGACCCAGGGCAGATGACTACCACCATCAATCTTCGCTTTTTGCCAACATCAGCGAAATTGAATGCTTACAACATTTCGTGCAGCATAATCATCGGCCCAAATGTCATCTGCTCGCTCACTGTCGTTCCAAGCGCCCCACAACTTGGCCTTCTCACATTTCCTATTCCTCCGATTCCCAGATTCTCGAAAAAAAAATCGCAAAAAACTATCCACATTCCGCCTCCCCTCTTCCATCGCCTTTCGTCAAAGAATGCTGTGATGCCTTTGATCATCCCACAAGTACCTTCGGGATCATCCGCGGTTATAATGACGTTGGAAAATGAAGGAGAGCCGTTGATAAAGTCGCCGCCTATGATATTGTCGAAAACATGATTCACAGCAGTCCGCGATGTTGGGGGAAAGTAGTTAGCGAAGATGTGGGCTCGGCGCCGTTCTAGAAGGCTGGTATCATTGAGAACGTAGCCGGCTATGTCGATGGCGGAATGGAAGAGGGACGAGAGGAGCTGACGACGAGATTCGTCGTCACTTTGAAAGCTCACTCCGGAACCGGCACTAGGTGGATAGCTGGTCAAGATCTTCCCTTCAGTCCAGATAGCTGGGTCGAGGAGGCAGGCTTACAGTCCGCTTTCCACCTCATATGCAGCAGATACTGATACGCAAAGCAATGTAAGACCAAGCCACACTTTCCAGGACCGCATCTCTCTCGTAAGTGGGCGAGAAGCAAGTTTATTTGCCAAATCTTTCAAGGTCACAATACCAAGAGTCACGCATAAGGCCAAAGCATTTACAGTTTTCGCGACATTATGATGCGCCAAGAAGGTTCAAGACCAATTGACACTGACACCGCCACTAAGGCCTTGCCAAAGTAAGACATTGACGCTGTTTGTGAGCACCGATCAATTAGTCCTATGGCTCGTCAAGCTCAACGAGGACTCTCCGTAGCCGTCCGGTACTACGCGTCATTGACTCTAGATCAGGCCTCTTTTACACAGCCACAGGCTACGGATTGCAACACACTCATCTATGCTCCACTATTCACTCTCAAAGGGGTATGTTTCACTATCAATAATGTCGTGCACAAATCTACTTACGAAGATCTATCATTGGTGGTTTTAAATGAATGGAGACTCGCAGCTCCGCCCAACGGGTGCAGCTCCTCAATATCAAAAGGCTTGATGAAATCCCTGTCATCTCATTGAAGATGAGTCGTCTGTGTACCAACCCAGGGGGTTCAAAGGAGGTGATGCCCTCTGGTTTGGCTCTTCCGATCGCTCCCTCCTTCTTTGTTGGATGGTCATGCCCCTCGTTCGCGCGCGAATGAGGGTTGAAAGGTCAATCGACGCCCTTTCACAGCGCAAATCGTTCATCATCTCCTCGGTCCTTCATTTCATTTGAGAAAATAAAGAGATTGAGTAAGCAGAGGACGGAACATGTGTGGTCAAGAAGATGCGTAGCTGAGGTACATACATAATGATAGGAGGGGTCTGTGGCGCAGAGGTGTGCAGGATTGTCAGCGCCGATCATGCAGGCTTATGAATGTCCCCGCATCTACATGACAACTGTCACGCAACCTTATTGGATTGCGATTCGGTCAAATTCAGGCAGCCATTACTTCGCGTCTCGTTCAGATTCAGGCAAGTATTGACATTGAAGTACTTTGCATTCCTTTGCCTGAATTTCTCAAGGTTAGCTCACTACCGCCCCAACGAGTATCACTCCCGCAGAATTGCAGACGGCCTCACCTCGGCAGCACCAGCATTCTGAGTTGATCTTCTGACATGCATAACAGAGTCCACATTCTCTGCCCAAGCCTTGGAGCGAACGAGAGGGGTTTGCCAATCGATGAGCTCTTTCTGATTTTGTAGCGACAGCAAACGTAAGAATGTTCGATAGCTTGAGAGTCAATTTGAAGCAGGTATGCTCGGAACTCTTCCACGCCGGCAACTTCCACTAAAGACCTGCAAGCTCCTCCACTAGGTTACTCAGGTGGATATGCCCAGAATAGGATACCGTCCTTTCCGGCGACTCATTGATTCGAAGGAAATGCAAAGACTACTCGGATCCGCAAGCCACTACAGACAGTCTGCCTATCGTTGAGCTTGACGCAATGTAGGAACTTCGTCAAAGACAGATACATACAAACCTTGAATCTTCGGACATGGTCGCCTGCGCACTCGACGGCGCTGCAATCCGGTCTTTCACCGAACATTTGGCCGATGATTGGGTATAAAAGTGGGCTCAACAAGTCTGTCCTTCATTATTCTTTACACTTCACTGCTCTCGCACTCTTCAAATCCTTTCTCCTCATCACAATCATCAACTTCCAACACCAAACTCTCTTTGTCTTCATCAAAATGCACGTGCAAGTACTCTCATACGCTTTTGGCTTGCTGGGTACTTTCCATCTTGTTGCAACTCATTGTGTTCCCCCTCAAGTTTACCAAGACAATTCTAATCCACATGACGACCTATATGCGATTGAGGATGCTGTTGGT
This sequence comes from Bacidia gigantensis, assembly GCF_019456465.1. NCBI lineage: Eukaryota > Fungi > Ascomycota > Lecanoromycetes > Lecanorales > Ramalinaceae > Bacidia > Bacidia gigantensis. Next base: position 110,141 of record NW_025408612.1, on the reverse strand, counting down.
CAATCAGTCCTTGTGGGATCGCAGAAAGGACAACAGAACACTCTTCTTGCTGGCAACAGGATGATAAACGAGTCCAAGCTTGTCGATGCAGTCAGAAGTCAATATCTGGCTAAGTATCCATCCGAGATGAAAGCCTCGCAGCATCTCGTTCACGTCACGGGTACCCAGCAAAACCGAATCAATTACGGCTGGGGCGACGCCAGAATGATCGACATCCAATTCCCTCTAATGGGTACTTGCAAACCCAAGGTTTCCAAGAGTAAAGAAGTTGCCGAAGGCATCTATTGCGGCCAAGAGGCTGGATGCCAGGTCACTCGACAAGTCACCCTTACCGATGGCTACGAAAGCACTCTTGGTTTCGGCATCAGCACTACTATCAGTGCAGAAACGGACATTGTGTTCGTCAAAGCTTCCATCGCAACGACGTATGAATTCTCCTACGAATATAAATGGTCACACAGCGAGTCGTCCACGAATTCGTACACTTTCAACCTGCTCAAAGGCGAATATTGCACCCCGAGCATGGTTCATCTGAATCTCGAGTGCGATGTCGCGTCCGACATTGTCTTTTATGACACCACCTGGGACGACGGCCCCGAGAATATGTGGTTAGAGGAGAACAACCACCGGATGGGCGGACCTTACCAATACGGGCAATGGTGCCGGACAATGCACCTCAAAGAAGACATTCTCAAGCAAGACAAATACTTCGACGCCGTGCTGAAGGAGGATCCCCCCAGAGGAAAAGCATGGTTGCGCCCTTCGAGCGAGCTCAATAAATACAAGAAGAATAGCAATGACAAAGACATCCACGATGACGAGGTTGTGATACGCAGAGGTGAAAGGGGCCGTGGTGGTGACTTCAGCCAGGTCTTTGTCTGTAAGAGATATCTGCCTTCAACGCAGCGAGAAAAGACGGATGTCCCTGTTCATGGGAGTTCGAACAAGCTTCTAGGCTTTATTGGCTGCATTTGAAGATTAGGGCCTTAATTATCGCCTTTGAGTGTGCTGGAACGATTGTCGAGGAATGCTCGGTCCTGTAAACCCAAAAAAGTCACTGGCTGGATGGTGTGTTGGATGGGGCACTAGGAATGGTGAAGATGCGAGGTGAGACTGCAAAGGACGCCACAAGGAGGTTCTAGGCCTGATTTCAAATTTGGAAGCGAAGAACATGCATACAATCTTTTCCGTGCTCTGTGCCAATCTTGATTGATGAAACGTATGATGACGGCAGTAAACAATGTACTACCCCCTGAGGCAAAGAAGTCAAGACGTTTGCCTCGTTTGGAGCATGCCTCTCTAAGATCAATGCTCACGTGTAGAGCTGAGTAATTAATATCTGCACTCCCAACTTGCAACTCGCCTACCATACATATCTCTGGCCGCTTCTTTATAGGTGAGCCCATCTGAAAACCCATACACGACATGCGTATGACAATGCAGTAAGGACAAAGAGCACTCAAATCGCGTCGTCCTCTTCGCCCACACGATCAAGCATTGCAAAACAACTCGCACCTTTCCAACTTCAGCACACCATCGTGCTCGCAGAAGACGAAGCGACTTACCACCAGTAGTAACACACCATGCCCTCCTCATTCGCATAATCCCCGTAGCCGCAATCAGTCGCGTTCCAAGCCCGTTTGTCCTGGCCATTGATCCTATCCCGTCAGCCTGTCTGCCTTTCCCTCCTCCCCATTCCTCCCCTCCTACCGCTGCCTCCATCCCCTATTTACACATCTCCCCAGACCCCATCTCCCCAAACACCGTAGAAAACAAAAAAAAAAGCCGCTTGTGGAGGAAACATACCTAAACCACGGATCCGCAGGCACCCCCGAATAATCCCCCTAAACGTCACGCTCACGTCCCCATAGACTTCCACCGCCATCACCATCGTGACGTTTTGCCCGCATGGCTCCCCTCCTGCCCCTTCTGCCCCTTCCCCTCCTACCCCTCCCCCTCCCCCCTCCCCCTTGCCCTTCCCCTACCCCTTTCCCTTTTACTAAAGGAAACCCCTCCCGCCCCTCCCCATCAAAATACACCACCGCGCACGCGCTGCCGCGTAATTGTCGCGCATCCAGTAGTGGGGTTGGATCAGGGATGTAAGAAGCTGGTAAGGGGAAGGGCGGGAAGCAGATGCGTGTTCGGAGAGTACAGGGGGGCGGAGGGGGATGTTGGGCGAGGGACTGGGGGAGGGATCGGGGAAGGGGGAGGGGGAGGGGCAGGGGGAGGGGGGGGGGAAGGGGGCGAAGTATGATGTTTGTGAGATGGATGGTAGAGGGGAAGGGAGGGCGGGGGCGGGGGAGAAGGAGGGGAAGGAGGGGGTTTGCGCTGTGCTGAGGAAAGGGTTAGGGGGGAGGAGGAGGAGGAGAAGTAGGAGGAGGAGGTGTGGGATTAGTTGGAGAGGGCGCATTTCAAGGGGGAAGGGGGAGGTTGTGGTGAGCGGCCCGGGAGAGACGAGGGAGGGAGGAAGTGGGTGTAGATTCGTGGTGTAGAGGGGAGGGGGAGAGGGCGTGGTGGAGTATTGCGCGGTGGGGTATATGGGCTGTGCAATCAGTGGAGATGCGCATTTCGCGTCGAGAATCAGATTGTGGAGATAGTGGAGTCCCGACTTATGTCTGTGCTGTGTTTGCTTCGGGGGGTTTCATTGTCGCTTGGATGTCTGCGTCGCTTGCGCGGTGGGGCTTCCTTTGAACAAGGTATGCAGAGTCGTGGAATTTGTCCGAGAAGGTGGGGAAGAGGGTGTTATTTAATGTTCAGCGGCTGACTTGGATTGAGGATGCGAAGGGGATGGTTGAGTTGGCAAAAGATGTGGGGAGGAGAAAAAAGATTTAGTCGCGCAGGGTGATAGAGGTAACGCTTGTTGCATTAGATACTCCCTGGGAAGACATCCCGAGTATGCCTTTGTTGATTAAAGGACTAAGAGAGATATTGGATAGCGAGAGAGAAGATAGCTCAGGTCAGGGAGATTGAAAGGAGAAACTAGAAAATAAAATTTATTCCTATGGCAGAAGACAATTAAGAAATAAATTTTTAATGTACAGATTTTCCCAACAGTTAAAGAGGCGATGAGAATAACATGTTGGACTGCGCAAGAGAACATGAGAAGGCGGGGAAAAGGACGAAATTAGTGGAAATGGCACTTGGAGATTAGAGTTCATGGATTGCAGACTTATTGGCAAATGAAACAAAGTCTGAGAAGGTGGGTTGGATTACGCGGAACTCGAAAGTGCCAGAAAGACAAACGCCTTCGTTTTGGAGGGGCACTTGTCGAGAGTGGCAATAGCTGGGTTAGTGCTGAGCATTTGCAGGCTCCGAAAAGCAGTAAAGTGTAGATGTTTGTCACTAGCTACTCAATCGTATCGTTTTTTGCCTCTCCAGATGTTGCTATTGACGGCTTCTCTTCCACGTTACCGGGGGAAATGGTAGCACTTGAACCCAGTAAGGAGCTCCAGTCTTACTTCTAGGGCAAGCGCGTCGTGTTGAAAAGGCGATTCCCAGTGTCAATAGTGCGGGTACCGACAAAGCTGGTATCAGAGGTCCGTAGTGCAACCAAGTTGACATCTGCATACTTTCCAATGTCTTTATTAAGTGTGCCGTCCTTGATGCATTTGGCTTGGACAGTACCAGCCACGATGAAGACACGGATGGTAGCGTGAAGCGTGCGGACATGTTCGACAAACTCTTTGACTGACCTGCCGGAGTGGACAACAGAGTCTACGAGGATGACTGTGGATTGGCCCCTCAAGTGATGGAGCTTCAGATCGTCGGGGGCTTTGGCGTGGACGAACATGGCGAGAGGGAAAGCATCACTGACACCAAAAGCCATGGGTTCACCTCCCCTCATCATGGCTACGATTGTTGTGCGTTCCTCGTGAAGCAATTGACAGCCTTTGACTTCGTTGCCCTGAACGTGCTTGATCGTACGCTCCTCCATGCCAATTTCAGTGGTGAGATGTTCAACCGCTAAGTAGAATCCAGCGCGACGATGCGCTTCCCTAAGATTGTTGCCAGCGATTGTTGAGTCACGCATAGCTGATGCTAGCAATTGTGAGGCACCCAACTTTTCTTTGTCGGCAAGAATGATTTTTAGAAATCTTCCAGTCTCTGTTTTCTGAGCTTCCATGATAGACGCGACGGAGTCTGTGCCAATAAGATTGATAAGAGGAAGCTTGTTCGTATCCAGTCGTGGAGGAGCATCTTTCGGCAGCAAGACCTGCCATGCGCGAAGACCAAGGTCGTAGGCCTCAGAGAGCTTTCCGTCCATACTTGCGCTCCTAGAATGCTTGTCACCAACAACTATGACAGCCTGGTGTGCTTTCTTTAGCATTTTGATGTCTACTGGACTGTCCCCAAAAGCCCAGACACAGATCGAATGATGCTCTCGAAGATATGTGGTTAGTTTACCCTTGATCTTAGGGGTGATGATCAATGTATCAGCAAGTCGACCTCCACCGATGACTTTGACTCCGTCATGAACGCCGTGGGCTTTGAGGACCAATTGCCAAACACGAAGGAGACCACTGGTGACGATCATTGCGCCAACGGCGGGATTGTCCTCCACGGATTTCAATAGCTTGACAAAGTCTGGGTACATGGTCACCTTCTTGGCGACCTCTTCACAGATATTTTCGTATTCCTCGTCATTCGCTGTCTCTTCGTAGAGCAACAATGCTTGGCAAAAGGCTATATATGAGTACTCCAATAGACTGCTGAAGAGCGTAGTCAAAGCGTTGCTCTCGCCGACCAAGTTCGAGGATTCTGAGACCGCTTTCCAGAACATTTTCCCCGTGTCTTGGGCAGTCATAGTCTTGTCGGCATCCATAACGAGCATGATCTTTGGGTGAGGATCCTTCTGAAAACATGTGCCGTCGACCGCCTTTTGAACATTCAATTCATTCCGCGTTTTGTCTTGGTCGCGGAAGTGGATGAGCAATTTTTTGATGTTCAAAATTGGTTCGGGAGCCGAAGGGATGGTTGTGAATAAGATACCATGATTGCGGCAAAGATGACGCATGGCTTTCTTCTCAAACTCTTGCCAGTCTTCGAGTTGCTTCTCTGTCAAGTTCTCACGGGTTTTCTTACTATCCTTTCGGCGACGCTCCGCAACTTCATTTGCAGGAACATCGAGGTAGAGGATATGCGTGTATGTAGCGAGGTCTTTGTTGGTGTAAATTGGAACTGGGGCCTCTTCTTTCTTAGACCAAAGGGCGTAGTGCCCAGCAACAACGGCAATTTGATTTGTGGGTGTGCACTTCCCTTCCACTTTACCGATGGCTTTCTCACGGAAGAAGACTTTGTTTTTCTCAGTCTGGGCATCGAAAGTCTCAAAGTTGTCACTAAAAACGTCTTTGATGGCCTTTGACCCATCGTGAAAGGCGAATGCATGCTCCCCCAGATTCTCTTTCAACTGGTACAACAACGTCGTCTTCCCACAACCCGAGACGCCGTAGAGACCGATAAAGGGCCGTTGGTCACCAGCAAGTTTGGCCTTTGCATGGTCTTTCTCTGAAAGGCCTGTGGTAGGAGGCTCCAAACATGATCCTGCCATCTCGTTGGTGTTTTGATTGTCAGAGAGATCACTCAGTGCTATTAATGAAGAGCTATTGGGGTTGAACTGAAAGCTTCGGCTAGGCTTGATGTTGTCAAATGCTTTCGAAAGCTTCCAAGAAATTAAAAATGTGAGGTGATCGAGTGAATGAAGTGGTCAAGTAAATCAAGTGTTCGAGTGAATAAAGTGATCGAGTGAATGTTCTTCTCAAGGTTATGCTTTTTATTGGGTCACAGAGACATCTTGCGTCAGTGGCATCGGCAGCAGCAGGGGTGAAGTAAGTGCGATCTGCATGGGCCCGAATGAGCGGTCGGAAAGTCCCACCTTCTTCGAGCCAAGCAAATTCCAGTCTGCTCATGTAGTTTTTGACCATGAAATCTGGCAGAAGTAGAGCCAGTTTTACTTGTCGGTAGTTGGAGATCGCGAGAATTGGACTGGATAGATGCCGTCCAGAAGAATGGACCAAACTATCCCTCGATCAGGGAAGCAAAGGCCACACCCTTCGTAACCTCCGACCAACCTTTCCAAACTTCACCGGATCAAGGCCATGACGCAACGCCACCTCTCCAAGTTTGTGGTCCTTCCAGGGATTGATGACCTCACACACGCCCCTCCAATACGGGCTCCTGCACATCAAAGCAGCCACCCGATAGAACCCCCAACGCATCGTATACTTTACCAACATATATGCAATGGGCAAACCATGCCGTCCAAGATCAGAAGTTGGCAACTTCCGAACTGGGAATCCATCATACTGTGCTCTGATAGTAGCAAACAATACGTCCGAAGTTTCACTTAGCCTCTTTAACGCATTTGGCGCGTTGCGGTGTTCCAGCAGCTCCTCGCGCAGGCGGTCACGGTACCACGACGGCGGTGATTGGTGTGAGAGACTGAGCATGCGGTGCCAACGTGAAAGAACGTGGTTGCCTATTCCCCGCATGGCTGTAGATGTGGAGTTATGCAGGGATAGTGGAGTACGGAAGCTGGCATACTAGCTCATTGACACTCTGGATTGAATGACAACGTCTCGGGGCAGCGAGGCTGGCTTGTGGCAAGTTAGGGTTGACCTTCTAGGAGGTAGAGTATCAAATCGAAGTGGAAGTAATTTCCAAAGCAAGAATCGAGTAGTATGATGGATGAGACAACACATGTTGAGGAGAGCGGACAGCTGTAGATATGTGGCAAACAAAGCGGCTGCCCGATTGAGATTTAAGATACAGCTAGTGTATAGTACGACTAGCGTATCTGGACTAGTACATTACATGACGTCACTCCACGCTGACTAAGGATTGGCTTGGCTCGCCGAGTCTTGGCACTGTTGACCGAGGGCATTTTCATCATGCAAGACTGGGCGCCTTATACGAGATTACATCTGCCAGCTCCATGGACTCATCTCGACGACAAACGATGCATTAACGTAAGACTCGACCACATTGATCAAGGAAAGAGTGCCTTCAACTAATTCAATCCATCCATAAGAAGCAATCGGAGCTCATGCATATCTTCCGGTCGCGTTCCTTCTCTCAATTTCTGACATACACAATGAACTATAACCTCTAAGGTAAATTTTGTTGTTTCGAAATATCTATGCTCATCCAATGGTGGGGAACGACTTTACCGAGCAACAAGGACGCACCCTACAAAGCCAGCGAGGCGCTGACGCGGGATCTCTGAGAGGCAATATGATCCCGCGAGGATAGTCTCCAATCAGCAGACCGTTCGACCCTACTTGTCTGGAGCTGCTAAGGTTCTGTTGAAAGTAAATGAGGGTGCTCACATTCTGCAACGCCAACAGGTTTTGTCCTTTCCATTCCGCCAGCCAGGACTCAGCATCAGCATGCTCCCAGTCCCGTAGATCGAGGGACCCAGAGATTTGAAGTGCGGTAGATCATCTAGGTGTCGCCTGATTCCGAGACACATTTTGCACTGCGTGGAATATCGCTGCCTATGGGTAGCTGCACCAACAGCGGAATGATGTTTCAGTTTACGCGCATGTCACCGGACTTCTGATGCATCGTACAACATCATGGCATAAATCATCTCAAAAGTTTAATGCTGTGCAGATAGACTTATGAGTCTCAAAATAGCCTTTCATAATTACAGCCACGCCTGCATGAAATGCCATCCCTGGCGAATACCAACAAAGTCTCTTCAACATTGCGTCAACAGCCCGGTATATGAGGCTTTTGGACGCAGCAGGCAGTTTCAGCCCACTGTTCAAATATCTCACATATATCAAACATCATGGTCCCGACCGTGAACAGGAACAGCTTAAGCAAATACGCCAGCCATACATACGACAGAAATGAATCGCTCTCCGTCGTCATTCCTGCACACGATATTGCTGTTCTTGAGATGCTGCTTCGCAGATGATGTCAGTACTTCTGTGCTCTATCCCCATCATCTCTCGCTCAGAAAAGAGTAGTTTATGCAATGCAGCTCGAGGGCGGTGATACCGAACGTGCCAGGCGCAGGGTATCGAGACCTAAGCATTCCCACTGCAATCAACTCACTAGTTCAGCTCTGCGGGGATTTTAGCAACGGTTTGGGCATATTCTGCTATACAGACGAGGGACCATTAGCGGTGTTCACACCCCTACCAGCACTTTTCGATACTGCACAGCATTCATATCTCAGGAAATCATGTGCCACTAACTGCTGGTGTACCCGTCGTCGGAGGGAAGACGATGTCGTTCGGTCGTCCGGAGTGGTGATAGCACCAGTCGGTCCCGGCTTCTATGTTCAGAATGCCAACGGCTTCTATCTTCTGGACATCGATGGTGACCCGGGGCAAAGCTCGGTCAACAACGCAGCTGGAGGAAACGATGGAGGTCACGCCTCAACTGATGATGACACGGCGTGGGAAGGGAGCATTCAAGACGATCTGGGCGAGGTTGGTGGAGCCTCTGATTTGACTAACTCGCAGCCCAGCTGGCTTTCGGAAGGTTTTGGAGAACCTCGTGGCAACCCATCGTATTTAAGCCTTTCAAGTATTCCTAGCCATCTAGATGATGACCAAGATGACTTTGGCAGCATTGCTACTACCATCGATACGGAGTCCGATGGTTTTGCTTCGGCGATTATGAACCCCACACAAGACGCCCTGTATGCTGATCCGACTTGGGATGAAGGGGTCATCTGCTCCGTAGATCTCTTCGGGAATCCTTCTGCAGATGACTGTCGAGCAGCCATAGAATCACTGGATGCAGCTTTACCACATGGCTTGCTAGAGCCGCGTTGGTATCGCAACCAGCAATTTGCGGAACAATTCGTCAGTTCTCTTGAAGCGCCGGTCATAAAACTACCGTGGAGTAAGACTGTTGGTAAGGACTTTAGCTTTGTCGAACAGCTTCAGAACTCGATTGAAGAAGTTAGGTACTTGCGTCTTCGCGATTCGAATGATCCCTTTTCGATCCGTCAGCGACTCGGAGAACTTTGATTACATCGAAGCTCGAGCGAATGCCATCAATAAGAAGTGTGTCTCAGGTGGAGGCACCGGAGGCTGGGCGAGGGCAGGTAAAGCTTCTCTGAACCCACTCCATCCCTGACCATCGGTCAATTGAGCTAACATCGCAGGCACGACAAAACAAGCCATCGCCATATACCTCTTTGGCCCCAGATCAACCATGGCCGAGCGTCTCAACATCGACCAAACATGCGGCATCAACTACGCCGGCGTCACCGAATGCCAATATGAATCCAACGACAAGGAGAACGTTAACCCAAGCACGCCGCCCGCAATCCCTGACCCAAATGCAGTCGCCAAACCAATAGCAAGCCAATGCAGCGGCACATGCGCCGGAGCTTGCGGAGAAGGCTGCCAGTGCGCCTACGCCGACCTCGACATTTTCAATCAACGCCACGTAGCGAGCGACATACCCTTTTCCGCCACCTGGGGCACCTTCGCGTGCCAAGCTCTAACATACGCCGCGGTGGGCGCATCATCGTATGCGAAACTCGGCACAGCGTGCTCATCTGGCCGCTGTCTCCTCGAAGCTAATGGCTCGGTGGCTGTGGCGAATGCTAGTGGCACGCTCCCACCGCTGCCGGATGCGTACAGTAGCTCGCCTTTGACGTGCGCGTGTAATTGCACGTATGCTAGCCATGGCTGTTGTTTTGCCAATCCGGTGTACGAGGATCGGTTTCAGAAGGCGAATGTTACGATTCTGGGGCCTGCTGGTACGTGCTGTGATCATAAGACTGGGATCTGGGTGCCGAATGGGGTCGTGGGTCAGGATCTGGCGAAAGATCCCGCTTGTGTTGCGGCGGCGGGTGCTTCGTCGGTGGTGGCGGTGCAAAGTACGTCGCGCAGTGTGAGTAGTACTGCTGTTAGGGTGACTGGCAGCGCGGGGACTGGTTCGGGAGGTAGTGGTCGAAGATTTAGATCATAAGAGACTCCTTCCGCTGCCCCTACAACCTACTTGCTCTCATCCCTTCTCAGTCTCAAAAGGCTCATGCGCTTGTACCGTCGTTATCCTCACTTCTACTACCCCTCTTATACTCTTCGGAAGGTTTTTCTGCTTGGTATGCAAATCCGAGTCTTTTGGTTTTGGGCGGGCTTTAGGCAGCAACGATTCTTGGCACCCGGCAGAAATGGCACCTACTACAAAACAGGTTTCAACACAGATATGTCTCTACCAGGCCAGCAAACGACCAGTCGCGAAGAGTCCATTCCGAGTCGCGAAGGCCATGCATAAAGGTCTGTTGCATATCAGGAAGGCGCGCGTCATGGCTCTCCCGAAGGACAAACACCTGAGAGCGAATCCAACGCTATTTAGTAGTGCGTCTGAGAACCATGGAGTTTATGGCGGCTACCGTGATTCATTGGGTACAAAATCTGAGTAATCATATCCGGGCAAAGCGACAACCCGTGAGCCTGGATTGTCTCACTCTGTAAGGCATATTCTAGGCAGATGCATAGCGCCGTCACAGCTCTTGACTCTTCGCACCGCCTTGTTTGAGATTCGACTTTCCTTGATAACAAGTCATCCCACAAGTCCTGCTATTAAATTTAGCTTGAAATTACCCCTTGGATTTGTACGCGATCTATGTGATTTGTAAATATAAGAGAACATACCTCAAGCTCTGGCGACAAACTGCTTCATTCATTGCCTTGCACAGACGAGATACGAGCTGCAAAGGGTTTTAGCGATCGCGTTTCAACTATCGACGTGTTGGAGCCCGTAGACCATTTGGCCAGATCGGATTAAGCTCAGGGAAAGAGATGCGCTGAGCTGAGAGACTGGAATCATTTGTTTCCTATTGCCAAACTCGATGACGCTTCTCATTTAGCCAGTCGATCATTCTTGCCGGGCATCTCAGATTCAAGAAATAATAAGTATGCCTCAGTCAGATCGGACTAGTGACAAGCAAATACGTGAGAAATTAGACATCGGTTCGATAATTAGTGCCGTGGAGCAGCAGTTGAAGACTTATCCAGAGCACGAATATTGCGATGGAAGCTGCACCGGCCAGCAAATTCTGAACAAGCTGTCACTTTCAGGTGAACCGGGAGGTACCATGTCGCGAAAAACCCAGCCAAGGATTGTACCAACTGGAAGAGTTTGTCAGGATGGAACATGGCTTGAGCAACAAAACCGTACTCCCTTCGAATATAGTGCGCTTGGATCTGGGGATGCTGTCATACGACTTGTGCGTATCAAGCATGCTTATTTTCCAAAAGACATTATTGAGTGTGATATGAAAAATGTCGATCTGAACACAAATCCTGGCTTTGCAGCTCTCTCTTACTATTGGGGTCCACGTGTTTTCAATTGCCAGATGATTTGTAACGGAAAATTGATGGCGATCACTGCGACATTAAATGCAGCACTCAAGAGGGTTCGTAATGATTTCTACTCCAATTATTTCACGATGTTCGTCGACAACTTTGGCGCAAATGAACACCTCATCTGGGTGGATGCTTTGTGCATCAATCAGAATGATGAAGTAGAGCGCGACAGCCAAGTAAGACTCATGCGCCGAATCTATAGTCAAGCGACAGTGGTTCACGTAGACCTGGGTCATACGGACCTAAGTCGTTCAAACAGATCAGAATGGTTTCAGGGTTACGATCTTCTCAAGAGGCTGGCTTCAGCCGCCAAAGATATCGTACCAACTTCAAGGCGTGAATCAGAGGATCTGTATAGCAGATTTGGAATTTATCCTACACATCCTGCCTGGGTTACTTACCTTGACATTTTCGCAATGCCCTGGTTTCAGAGAACATGGACGGTGCAAGATGTCGTCTTAGCGAAAAACGCCATGGTCCGCTTTGGGGACTTCACGTTCTCATGGTCCTTACTTTCTCAATCTTTTAAGATGTTGGAGCACCTCGAATTTGATGTGAAAAGCAAGGAGGTCGTGCGCGGGTTTGAACACTTAAAGATCCTGGAAAGATTGATCGACGTGCCAAAGCACGATTCAAGCGGCATGAATCTCCTCTCACTTTTGCAGCTGACCACTGATTTCTCTGTTTCGGATCCAAAGGACAAAATACACGCCTTGTTGGGCCTTGCTGGAGTGAACGATCAATTGAATGGGCCGCATTTTACGGCTGACTATAGCATGTCGACCGAAGCCTTGTATCTGAGATGCGGAATATACTTCGTTAGGACAAATTGCGCAGACCAGATGCTACCTTTTGCGGGCCTACAGCATAGAAGTTCACAGCTTAGAGAGATTCCTTCATGGGTGCCGGATTGGTCTTCCCAGTCCAATGTTCATTGTTCTCCACCAGTAGCAGACCTTCGACCAACGGCGTACACTGCTACACCAGGGACAAAACTCCATGCTAGGTTGAAAATAGCCTCATCCTCACCGAAGTTCCGGTCTAACATCCTCGTCATGAAGAGGAAAATTGTAGACCGACTTGCTTTTGTAAGCGAAACCTTGTGCCTGGACAATCGACTGAAGACGCCTAACGATCTAGAGGCCATGATCTTCCTCCACTGGCATCAAACTGCTGAACGGCAGACGTTCCTCCATTATGATAAGTCTTCTCCCAGACAGATATACACCGATATTCTCGAATCATTCATCTGCACCTTGCTCATGGATTCTGTCGATGAAAGTCCACAGATGACCGAGATCCGAAATCTCAAGACCACATACAGCTTCGCCATGAGCGCTCTCCAAGGAATTGCCCGAGATAACAGTAAGATCAGCCTCAGTTATCTAGAACCAAAGAATGAACGGGACACCCTTCTGCGTCGAATGCTCGAGGCATGCTCGGGCCGTAAGGTTGCGGTGACCCAGCGCGGTCTCATCGGACTAGTTCCCAGATGCACCAAGCTCGGAGATCAAGTCAACCTATTCCACGGCGTATCCGTGCCATTTATTACAAGAGACTCGGAGAGATCGCTGACTATTGAAGGTCACACTGGAAGACCCGTGGAGTTGGTGGGAGACGCATATATCCATGGACTTATGCGAGGTGAAGCGATGGGTCTCGGAGGTAATAGCGACGAGGAAGATGTCTGGATATGCTGATCCCTCGTCATCTCAAGAATCGATGACGGACTTTTTTTTAAAATTGACTGGCTAGACAGAGCCCGTTTGTTCATCTCAGACGTGATACTATTCTCAGGGGGCACAAGTCCCTCCCGCGCTCTCTCAGATCCATCAAGCTCGAGATGCTGCGCTACAGATCGTGCATACCTTCTGATTACGTCGTGACCTAGGCACTACACTACTACGTCCGAAAACCGCAACCGGGCTTTATCTCACCAGGTGCCGGATTGGGCAGTACGTGAGCATGACGATGTGATGTGTGTTTCGATGGGGAATTGGGCACATGTATGCTTTCGCCTGGGGACTGCCATTGCAACTCGAGTGACTCTACATCTGATGAAACGCTACAGCATGCCGCGGGATTATCGAATCCTTCTTCTAGAACGGCTGTCTACGGATGAGCCAAATTACATGAGCGGTCTGGATTAGCGCTTTGACGAGCGTTGGGTGAAATGGCTTCACGAGTAATGAACGCCAGTGCAGCTTGCATGTGCAACTATTCTGCCCAATCTAAGAGTATTGTGTCGTTGGGTGGCCTCCAGGTTGGCTGGAATCTTTTCCGGAAAAGACGGATGGTGTGACCATATCAATATGTTTGTGCGACAATTCGAGCTTATGAGCACCGATACTCTAAACGTATCTTACACATGATGGCAATGAAGGGCTGGCACCATCTCTGCTCCGTCATTTGCCATTCTCAATGTAGGTTTGTAATTTGGCGAGCTGCTTGCCATGAGTGCATCTCGAGGTATGTTGCTGAGGATTGACCGTATAAATGAAGAGTCGACAGTGCGTATAACATCGAAGTTGATGGCATAAGGAAAGCCATGCAAAACAAGTCCCTGGCGCACCTAAGACTGTCACCTCTTCCACCTGCTTTTGAGGATGCTATGCATAGACTGGCAGATGTGTTACCAATGAACCGTATCGGAATCTGTACTCCTTTGCTTGTGCTGTGTTCTCAAACGCATGCACGTTGTCAAACTGGTGGAAGTATTGCTTAATTCCGGAAACTTCAATGTTGTGCCCGATCGCTTGGTAGGAACAAGTAGTCCCCTGACCATAGTCCGAAGATCACTGTTCGGCACGACTCTCAAGATTATTCAGAAAGAGTCCATAATCCTTTATTGGTGCCTTATAAATGATGTAAATGCTGAAGTCTCCCGCTTCCAAGCTCGGATGCCAAGATCAAGCTAGTCTTTCCCGATCGGTCTGATACCTTAGCACGGCCAAACTAGTCAATCCGAGCCAAATCTTTCTGGGCTTTAGTCTATCTTAGCGCTGGTCAAGAGTCCAATGTATAAGGTTGGACCGTACTAGCTTACAATAGTTGAGAGTGCCAAGAGTGGCGGCTGCCTAGAAGACCAATAAACTCAGATAGTGGGGGCTTGTCAAGCTTCGAAGAGCGCTCTCATCTGACAACCAAAGTTGGAGTCGTGAGCTCAGAGATGCCTTCAGCCAAAGATCGCTTGTACATTGCGCTCTACGCACGTGGTGGGCATGGCAATTAAGACACGTATGTTGTCCAATTCTTTCCACCTGTGGCTAGTATTGAGTAAGCCGCAGCTACCACTGGGCCATGATCATAGGCCCCAAGGTCGAAACGAAGGATGCCCTCGGCATGCGCTTACATGCCAAGAACCGACTCGGCCCAGAAGGCAATGCGGTGTGGGAATTCGAGTAGGTTGACATCACTCTACTTCCTACTTAAATGCTCCTTGTGCGTGTCGTGGTAAGGAAGATTGAGGACAAGAAGCGTGTGCTTCGAATATTAAATGAGGTGCCCATTGTGCAGAATGATGCCAATTTCAACTGTCGAGTGTGGGTCATGTTGGCCTTGAAAGCATTGCAGGGAGATGCGAAGGCGCTGGGTAATTCAAAGTTGGATTGGGATGTTGTGAGGGAGGCTGCCTTGGAGTACGTTCGGAAGAAGAAAGGTCAGAATCGGTGACAGGCGGGCTCGAACACGTATAATCCGGACAAGGTTCCTGCCTTCGATTTGTTGGAGGAAAAAGAGACAATCTCGTGAATAGCTATCGTCGGGTGCCTTGGGATCAGATCAGGCCAAGGGTCGCAATAGCGGCGACCGTGAATGTTCTTTTTCTTTATATGGGGCCCCAGTACTCAAGCCGAATCAGGTCCATTTCCCGAGCCTCAGATAGCGGCTCGAGGAAGTTGTCAATGTAATCACTCCACCAGAAGTTTCTCGGGTTTGCATACCGAGCAGAGGTGTACTCCCAGTAGGCGGGATACCACCCGGCGGTCTCCCAATCCACGATGCCTACAACTTTATCGCCTTTGACCATGATGTTCAAGGTGCTCAGATCGCCATGCGTAAATTGTAAGGGCCAATCTGTTGACCTGTGCCAATCGATGAATCGCTGCACATCGGGGATTCCACATGTGTCAAGCCCAGATCTGAGCCACCTGTGAAATTCGCTGACCCCGCTCTTGAAGGGACCAAAGTAAATTGTCGGGCAAAAAGGCATGCGCCCATCATAGATAGGTCCACCATTCACATTCTCACATCCTACACCTTCCACTGGCTTTAGGCTATGCAGATTCCGAATCATGAGCTTCAGCTGATGGAAGATTTTGGCTTTCGATTCCTCGGACAGTTTTGGCCAGCATTTGTGTAACATCTCGCCATCAATTCTTTCCATGACTGAGTAAATGAGATGTTTCCGACGAAACGCCGCATAAATCTTGGGCACAGGGATCGTTGTGTTCTTGGCAATAAATTGGATCGTGTTTGCTTCCGCTACACCATGCTTGATGCAAATACCGCCAGGTAGAAACAGCACCCCTTGCTTTCGCCAGCGAGTCGACAGCTTTAGCAGTAGCTTGCTACCGCACAATTTGGTGATCACCAGCGTTGAGGCGCGGCGGACAAAGGTGGCGTTGATAGGTTCGCTGCCTGCGCGCCGAATGTCGTTCTCGCGCGCAATCGCGCGCTTTTCCTGCTCCTCAGTGATCATACTTTGCACATGACATGAATCTAATCTGGAGCACTGATGAAGATCATGATTGTACTCGCCAGTGTACAGTCTGGATCTACTGGAGGAAATCGATACTGACAGGGAAAGTTCGAAGAGTTGCCAAGGCTCTAGTAAATCTCGATTAGCGGCTCAACGATGATCCGGTCTCCGGGCAATGACGTCATCCCCAAAACAACCCAAGACAGAATGAAGGTAAACAACTTCTTACTAGTCACTTCTTCTGCCACATCAAGCCTGTGCACTCTAGCATTGCCACCATCATGATGACTTACCACTATTAGCATAGTCTTCATCTCTTGCCACCCCAGAAGCCCACCACGTACAGGTCATTAGTGGGTCGGTTTTGAACTCAATCCAAGGCCTCATTTCCTTCCCATAAACAACGGTGCTCATCCCTGGCCAGCCAATCCAGATGGATGTTTCCTAGAGTTTTGGAGCTAAATTGATTAGTAACCCTATCAGTCACCCACTGTCAACAATAATAATCTCCTATGCGTCCGCTAGTATCGAGCGATATTCGCGCTGACCTCGTCTCTAATGGCCCTGTACTATTGATCGATGTCTCATCCTTACCGATTCCCAGGTTCATCTCGCACCTAAACTACGGAAACTTGATCAGCAAACTTCCATTGGAGATATGGAGACAGATCATAGATGAACATGCCAAACTCATCCATCCCAAATACTGGTGTGTTCGTCCCAAGGCCATTCAAGAATCCCAGCACGGGAAAACGCTGTTTTGCCAAGGCGTTACTTTCAATCTCGACTTAGCAGATCAATTCTCTGTGGCCGATGCTGAGGACTTCCTGACTTCAACCGTGGGTTTTCAGCAAGGTCGCAATGATCAAATCAATGAAATTGGCAACTTGAAAAATGATGCGCCCCCGCGTTCTCCAGATCGGAACGATTACACTGATGAAGCTTCAGACAGCGAGGATGGAACGTTCGAAGCTGAGGACACAAAGGATCGCTATTGTATCTTCATGCCTAACGAAGAGGGCCCGATGGTCCTGCCCTTTCGACCGAGTAACTACGCTGACATCACCGTCCCTGACTGGATTGCCTTCTGCGACAACGGTGACTGCTGGGTCTGCGAAGGGGAGCGCAGAATGTGTCCTGGCTGCACGGGTGGCAAGTATCAGAAATTTGATTGCTTTGGAAGCTGCGGGAGCGGGCTGGCCTGTCCCTTATGTATTGGTATGCAGTTTGCTTGGGACGACAAGGATTTTTTAGAAACATACAACCACCCTTATGCGCCACCGAAGAAGGAATTAGTGGCGCGCTTTGCAAGACTCAATAGACGACTGGAGGAGTTTGGCTATGGACGATGGGAACCAGATATGGCTTCTCTGAAGGACTTGAAGGATGCAGGTGAGACATGGGTGAAAGAATACAAATAGAGCGAGAAAATGGGGTGTGAACCAATTAGCTTGGCAGCTCAAGCCTTGTAGATGAAAGCCAGGCTCGGAAGTTGAGTGGCTACTCTTGAGGGGCAAGTCCAAACTTCATTACCGAGTATACGTTACCACTGATTGCCAGATACTACTTCAAGCCTAGTGCTCTTAATAAAAATGTCTCCTCTCCCCCTGCGTCTCTGCTCTTATATAGTCATTGGCCTGATTTCTGTACACCCCTCTTTCATTTTTATAGAGAATTCTGCGATTGATGCGAGCTTGCGTCCGGGAAACCTTCATTTGAAGCTCAAATCTCGCGGCTTTTCAGTCTTAATGAACTGCAGGTGAACTTCGTTAATAGCCCGCAAAATCCTGCGGCTTCATGAAAAGGACTTCCAAGATAGACCAAGACTATTCGGCTTCATTAGCATCTCCAAGACGAGCGAGACTCATGCCAGCTTACAGACTCAGATTTTTCGCCCCCAGACCTTACCTGGCCCAGTGAAAGGATAGCAAGGGCCAAAATTCACTCCCGGATTTCTCTGCCATAAAACGACCATGAGATGTTATAGATTTGTCAGGGCAAAGAAGACGCCAAGCCCTTATTCAATTCACAGATATCTAAGCTATCAAAGCATAACTCAATCATGCACATCGGCTAGTGCCACATGTGGCAGAGCGATCACGCACAAAGAAAGCGCCCCGTATCGGCAAATGCACACCGCCACCGCCAATGTAAAAACCCCACTCGGCTCTTGGAAAGATGGCAAACAACCAAAACCAAATAGTCTGGTCGCTGACGATCAAACCTACTTCCGCCATTCAGCGCCGTCTTGGCGAGTCTACGCGAGATATCGAAACAAAGAAAATAAAGAGCCAGGATTTCGCCTGGAAAATACTCACTCATCATTTACCCGAGCGCCAAAACAACAGCCACAGCACATGCAAACAGCCTCAAGCCTTCAAATCTAGGAAAACATCATCCACCATGAAAGTTCCAGCAGCCCTCGCCTCCATTCTCCTCAAAACCGCTGCGCTTTCCTTACCATCTCTCACCCTACGCATGATCCCCCGCTACTTCCATCTTCTCAGACCTGTCTTGCTAGCGCGCACACACCCTTTCCCATTCCTAAACCCCTAACCCATTTCCCCTCCCCAGTCCTGTCACATCTCTACCTCCACAGCACCTTACGCGCACCTCTTCCCCAGCAACTGCTCCCACACCGCCACCATCACGCCCTCCCCACCCTCCAATTATTCCATCCAACCCGCAGCAAACCCGCAGCAGCCCCGTCGGTGCAGACGATACCTATCCCTAGGCCTGCGTTTAGAAGCCCGATCAGGTTTGCATTGAGGGGGGGGTGGTTCCGATACGGGTGGAAAGGTGGGGGTTTGATGGGTTTGGTGCGTTGAGGGAGCTGGGGAGTTGAGGGAGATGGGGAGTTGGGGGAAGGAGCGGAGGAAAGAGCGGGTGAAACGGGGTTGGTGACGTGTGGAGGAATAAGGAGCGGGAGGGGAGGGGGAGGGGCGGATTATGAGGGGTTTTGGGAAGCGATGCGAGAGTGGAAAGGGCAGATGAAGAAGATGAGATAGTCGTGATAATAGACGGTTAGTTGTCACGCCTTACTGACCAACATGTTTATCTTGTTGATCAAATTGTTAGGTTGGTGAATTCATTGACTAATCAGTTATCCGCTTGTCTGGTTTGTCAAACCACTGCTGCTTTTCATACAGCAGCAGCTGTTCTGGGCATTTTTACCTATTTAGTCTCTAAAGGGGTTCACCGTTGATATACTCCGATTAGCTCTTGCATCAATATTCACAGGCTGAACTCATCGTCGAAGCCTAAGGGTCATATAGCGATACCAAGTCTCGGGAGGGTAGGGGTCAGTATACTCTCAGACTAGAAAGCATAATGTATGAACTTGGGTGTACAAAATCGGCACGATCCAGTTAGTGAATTGAAGGCTTCTTTCTTAAGAGGGACCTTTAGTGATCAGACCTGACTAATGAATCAATCAATCAGAAAGACATTCTGTATGGCTGAGTACGTATTGAGGTCCCTTCACCTTTCGCAGATATTACAATACTGTATCCGAGGAGGCCTGTGCGATCGTCTGAGTCTCCGTCATGGCGTGTTCGCTCACTTGTTGCGATGCAGCTTTTGAGACGTTTACACTCTTTTCGTTTTTCTGATTGGACCGCAATTGTGTTACCGTGAATGATGGCACCCATGGCGACGGCATTCCTCTCTACGCTCGAAGTCTACGGCATCAAAGTGCGAAATTTGGGGGCTTTAAATGTCGGGTAGGTCAAAGACCCGTCGTCGCAATATCTCGCTTAGAGCACTTTTCTTGAAATGACTGTCTTTCTGTGATGTTCGGGCCTAGTCCGATGCGCGCATTGCGCTTCTTGTAGGGCTTGTATAATAATGATCAAGGCGAAATCCGTCGAAAATAGAATTCTTCCTTTCACATTCTCCTGATCTCATGTATGAAGCAAAGCGCTCGGACAAATGGTCGTAGGGTGTATCTACATTAGTTCAATACTCCAATAGCGCGTGGGCACTATTTGAGTAAACTTAGATGGCGATATTGGCGACCTTATGATCGGATCTAGTCCGGCTCATTGCGACGCATTTGAGTTTTTTGATAACAATCATTTGGTACCAATATTTCTGCTCATTATTACTCTACTCTTCTTGTGTTGTGTCTCCGAGAAAGTGTCACTATGCATTTTCAAATCACAACATCTTGGCTACTCGCTTTTGTCCTGTTTCTAGACTTCGGAAGCTGTGGGGATGCTGTGTGGTTGGTATTTGCAGAACCGCCACCACCATCGAAAGGACAGCAACAATTTGATACCGAAATAACAAATTCCTTACAAAAGATTCTAGACTCGTCACAAGTACTTGCCATCCACTCACAGTGGCTGGCCAAAGTCGCATTTTGGAGGATAGAGGCTACGGAAGATGAAGCCGAAGCGGCGCGCAGGATTCCGGGAGTAAGTAATTACACTGTAATTGCAGACTTGAGTCTGAATACGGGCGAAGATTGAGACCGTCGAGAGAAGCTCGCCGCTCGAGGCTGATGACGACGATGAGGGAGGCTTCGTGCCTAGCAGCAGCTCGCCGTCCGGCAATGTGACAAATTTCGATACATCCGAGCTGGATTTCAATCTTGATCCCATTGACCTTCGACTTCTTTCATGGCCGCCAAACAAAGATGTTCCCAGAGCAGATCTCATCCCTCCATACAAATTCAACCCTCGTTCTAGTCGGGATCCGGCTAACATATATGTGATTGACATGGGAGTCAATGTCGGCAATGAGGTATTTCCCTACTGTCAAAACGATTCGGATAGTAAATGATTATTCCAGGACTTCAGTCATCTCGCTACACGATCAGAGGATTGGATCTACACAGCAGGTATTGATCACAGTGAGACAGACAGCAGTGCGAAGGGACACGGCACATGCGTTGCATCCAAGGCCTTAGGCTCAATCAACGGCATTTTCAAGAGCTCATCGCTGGTACCTGTGAAAATATCATATCAAACAGCTGATCTTTCCGAAGCTCTCGTGACACTTCTGGACAGAATTTACCATTCGTCTGACCAGGCAAGGGCAGTGATAGTGTTGTCGCTCACACACCCAGTATCTTATGATCGCGGAACAACAATACCCACCAGAACATGGAGAGAGATTGATTTACATTTTATGGACCTAATGACTAGCCTCGAAATCAATATTGTTTTGGCAGCCGGTAATCACGCAGACCGTAGTGCCTCCGTTGATACTTTTCCAGCACGGCTACCGAATTCCGGAGGACTTTTCATCACGGCGGGAGCAGCTACGCAAGAAGGCAATAGGGAACTCAGCTCCCAATTTCTTCCCAACGAACCATGGGCCATAGGCGAAAAAGTCGCTTGTGCAGGGTTACCGGGTCAGCCGCAGACTGTCATCAAAAGTGGCACCTCCTTTGCAGCCCCAGCTGTAAGTGAGGTTAGGTCGATCGAAAATCATTTGGAGATGCTGACTATTTCAGGTCGCTGGTCTCATAGCTTACTTTATATCCAATGGAAATCTCTGGCCTGGTTTTAGCAAAGATATATTATTCGTACAACAGACTAAAAAATATATCACAGAGGTTGCCTCGAGAAAATACAGTCCAGTCACTGACCAAAGCCTCCCTGTCATTTGGAATCTGGAAGACTCGTCGATATCGAATGTCGCTAATCAAAGCAGCCCGCTTGAAAGTGTAGTGAGACAGCCGGCAGATCTCACATCATGAATACAAGTTCCGCTGCGACTTATGTTTGGGAACGTGGTAAGGAAGAAGCAGGAGTTCCCCAGTCGATATCTCCATTGGGACCTAGCCCGGGCATTGTAAAAATTCCAAAAAAACGGATTGACTTCACTTCAAAAGATCACCAGATTCCAAGCTTTTTCCTCCTCCATTGATGACTCTTGAAGGGATTTGATGGCCTTTCCATACATCAAATCTGGGATGCAGCAAGGACCGACGATTCTCACCTGCAGTGCATTCTCTTCATCTGGAGAATCTTCCTCTCGGAGACTATCTTCTGCAACTTCTTCGGACTCGCAAGGTCTGAGAACGAACGGAAGCTTGCCTCCCCTCAAGATTACTAGCAAATCTCCATCTTGTGCCGATGAAGGAACGAGACATAAGCGCGCTGACTCAGTGATACATAGACGTCGTAAGTCACGCGAGGCGTCGAATGGGTATGTGTATTGGTCGAGACTTTCTTGATCTCGAATGCTCATTAAATCATGAGAATTCTGGACAGTCGAGTTTAGGGTGTCTCGGATCCTATCTACAGAGTATCCCACGACAGTCAATTTAACGTACTCGGATACATTCTGAGCTACAGCTTTGGTGAATCCTGCAGCGGCATATTTGCAGCCAAAGTAGTCCCAGCAATCTTTGAGCTTAGCATGGGAAGTCGGCACACGCCAATCGGGAACCCATGACGGCAGGTCCTCCGAGTTCTGGTCTCGGTGAGTGTTGAGAATACATAGTATGTCTAGATTACGGTCTCGGTTGATAATGTACTTTGTGACTTCCTGATAGACTTGAGAGACCGTCTTTTCGTAGTCAATTTCGATACATGGTACAGTATTTGTGGCAGAATCATCTGCTGTTTCCGTTGGTGTTCCCGCCATGTTGAGGACTGAATACACTTTATCCCTTGGGTCCATCGCATCAAACTCCCGTCCGACCATAAGCAAGTCCACAAGGCCACCAGCATGATAGTACCAGACACTTCTAATGTGCCCAAATGGGTTTATAACTGCCTGTCCGTATACCCAGCCCCGCTGCAGGAATTCGAGCGGAGCTTGGCTTCTTGCGAACTCTTCCCCGACTGTTTTAGAGTCCTGCTTCTGTATAAAGTTCCTGACGCTAGGTAACCTTGCTGCACAGCGCTTCAGAGCATACCATGACATTTCATCATCACCACAACGGACCTCAATCTTCTTCGCCACCGCGACTTCTTGTCGAATCCAGCTTCGTCGAAAGTACGACCGTCGATACAAAGCGACGAGAGCCCTATAAATACTCTCCAGTCTGTCATAGCAGGTCACATTGTGCTGTCGGAGTAGAACTCTCTGCCGATCTCTGCGTCTGTCAAACATTTTGAGAAAATCTACAGCCATCCCGCTCTCCTCGTCCGCCTTCCCGAGCCAAACAACGACTCGATGAGCAGATCTGTAAACATCATGCATACGACGAACTTGACTGTTTCTCTCTGGGATGTTCTCTTGATCTATACACAAGGCATCTACCCAGAGATAGCGGTATCCGTCGGAGGGCCGTAGATGGATGAGTGCCGAATGGAGATTCTTAGTGATGAATAAACGCTTTGTTTCGCATCGGATTGAGTATGGACGCTCAGAAGATCCCCAGGTATACGACAAGGCTTCATACTGCCCTCTATATATGCTCTCGTTGTTTTCACGTCCAAAGTCTTCTCTTGGGCCAAAGGTCATGGGCAGTAGCTTCCCCACCAAAGGTGATTTGTCATTGGCACCTTTGAGAACCAGTATGCGTGTCTGGCTTGGAGAGATCCTGGCATAAGTGTACGTCTCAAGCCGTGGGTCATGCTCATCAAGTGCATTCTCATTGTCTGTTGCACTGGCGACAATCCCAGACTTACCCTCTAGCCGAAGTGGGCAGTCTGGATCACAGCGTTGATTCTGAGGTGATGCTTCGTAATTTGTGACAGATATATCAGAGACGGACGATACGGATGACGATCGCTCGATATCTTTCAATTCATCAACAAACTCTCCTTGGGCCATCGAGAATGCCTTCATCTGGCGCTTGGTCTCCTTTCGTGCCTTTTTTGCGAGCTCCTCGTGGTTTTCCATCGTCAGATCCCCAGCGTTTGTCAATTGACTCTCTGGGCGTAATTCTGGCCCATCATTGTCGTAGTCTATATCGAAATTGCCGTGCATATCAAGTGCAACAGAATCGCCTTTAGGCCATCGACCCGTGCGTCTCAGGTTTGCGTAAAACCTTTCGTCCAGGTCCTCTCTAGTTATTGAAATGTTTGAGGATTTTGCGAGTAATTTCCCTTGCGGTCGTTGTAGACTGGTAGCAGTTGAGGCTAAAGGCGCCTCGTTGTACTCGGTGTGCCTAGAGTCTCCCATGATCTCACTACTTTGCTCCTCCTCGGCTAATCCCCGTCCATGCCTTTTCTGGGGCTCTTTTGGTGGGCTTGGGGAGAGACGGAAGACTTGTCGATCCTGGAGGAAAACATAGGCGAATTTCCCGCTCACAGGCCCTCCAATTACCCCTTCTTGTAACCATCGCATTCTGCCGTCGACCATGACGCCTTTACGAGGCCACTGTCGATCATCATCACTTCCGACATCTGGATGATCCTGGCGAGCTTCTGCGTTACTAGACATTCAGAATTCGAATATTAACTAGTGAGAGACAAAAAAAAGCCCTCTTCTTTGGTTAGTGATTGCGAATGGACAGTTCAGATCAAAGGAAAGATAAAATGCGGGGTTGGAAAGCGTTTGCAAATGCCAACACTTGATGCCCGGCTTTGACCTCGGCATTGGACCATCACATCCTTCTTTTTTATGACGCAAAAATGTAAGGTCAGTAGTCTCTTTTGTGTTCCCAGTAGACGTTCGTCCCAGGGTCGGGACTCCATATACTGAGTAGAATATTTCAATTGTTGATAAAAGCAATATAGTTGACCGAACTCATCTGCGCTCTCAAAAACCACGGAAACAGATGCTAATATGCAGTCAATGTATCAGAGAGTCAAAAGAGAAGGAGCATTTAAAGAATTCTAAATCGAACTACTTCAAAGCATTCAATTTTACCTACGTAGCCTGCTTTTTCCACTCCCTTTTCAGACCCATGATTCAAGTGATTGCACGCAGGCTTGAGCTTTACCGCAATAACATATAACTGTTTTATTCAAGTTTCATTTTAGCTAGTGTGGTGTGAAAAGATGATGGACAAAATAGCGGGGACTTTATGCTTCTACCAAATTTCCTGTAGAATTATTAAGCTATCGCGCATTCTATTCTTTGCCAAGGTGGGCCTCCTTGGGAAAGACACCTTAGTTGTGGCCAAATGTCACTGTGTCATCCGCAGCCAAGCTACATTCGAAGAGTCAATCGCTGATGTAGGCGACCGGATCAACAACCTGCAACCCATTGTGCCGGTGATACTATTTTGTGAAGAAACTCTTCAGAGCATTCATGTCATCACCATTTTTTCTCCTATGCTGAATCTTCCTCAAGACACGGATTTGTGACTGTGTCGCTCCCTTATATTTGGCAGTCATGATTCAGACCCTGGGCTTCTGCAGTAAGCCAATCAATTCATTCATATGAATCCTTGATATCGCAGAAGTGAAGACCAACCTATGTATTCGGAACATAGGTATCGTTAGTGACCAAAGGGAGACAGATCTGATCGACTCTAAAACGTAAAGCATTCCGCCAAATTACGCAAAAAGCGAAGGATGTTTATCAACTCACTTGCACCGCACTTCCCACCCCACTCAGACCTCCTGATCCCAGATCCTGGCTCCCCAGCGTCCCCAACGGCATCGACGCCGCACCAAACCCCAACCCATCAAACTCCCCTGGCCCACTCCCCAACAAAGCCCTCACACTAATCCCCCCCACCGGCACGCCAAGCGACCCAATATCGACACCATTCCTCCCCCCTCTGCCTGCACATCCCTCGTGACAGGCACAGCTATCGTCTCGCCTTCCAAACTCGTCTCATCCCTTACAACCGTCAAATTAACCACCTCAACGCTCCTCGTGTATTTCTCCCACGACCTGCCCCCCACCCCAGCCGAGCCATCCTTCCCCTCGAACGCGAAATCCTGCCTGTGGCTGCCAAAACTGTAGGATTGGTCGTCGGCGTCGGTGTCGAAGTACTTCCCTTCGCCGGACTGCGTAATCGTCCAGGACGCAGTCATGTCGGCGGGCGCAGTTGCGTTGATGGGGCTAAGTTGGACTTCTTGCGTGCTGGTGTCGAGCGGCATCAGGGCCGGACTGTCGAGGTTGAAATTCTGGATGCCGTTGGGGAAGACGGAGGGCCCGGTTATGGAGAGGGAGAGCCCGCTGGAGACGCTGCCGGAGAGAGAGAGGCTGCCGGCTGACGGCTTGGACCAGGTTGTGTTGACGCTGAGCGGGTAGGTGTATTCTCGGGAATATCCGGATTTGGAGGTGTCGTTGCCCTTGGTGGACTGGGTGATGGCTTGTGTGCGGCCTTCGTCGGTTAAAGAGCCGGCGTTATGGAAGGAGAGGTCTTGCGCCCAGGAGCCGCTGGACGAGCTTATGCTGAGGGAGCGGGAGACTTCGATGCTGTAAGTCAAAGACTCAGGGTCGCCTGTGGAGGTGGTGGATTTCGAGGATGAGACTTCGATCCTGGGGTTTTCTGCCTGTATCGAGGGGGGCTCTGGTTGAGAGATGGTGGGGCCGTCGCTGTTGAAGAGGAAGATGGTTCCGCTGATAACCCACCATCCTTCGACCGTGTCAGAGAGTGTCGCATTGCCTTTTCCGTCGTCATTCAGTCCGACGATCTTGATCTGGAACTCATGATCTTTACCATCGGAGAGATAACCCAGCCACGGCGTGACATCGATCTCATGTTGCTTGAGATCATAAGTGCCTATTTGGACGACGGGCTGCCAAATGCCCGGCACTAGGCCACCAGTAAAAATGTATGGAAAGGGCCACGAGACACCAGCCAATTTCCCGTCAATGAGCAATTGTACTTCGCGAAATGGCGAGTAGCGAACAAGGCTATCACCTGTCCGCCTCTTGAAAGTGTCGGCGTCTGAGGTGAGGACAGCATTGTACCAGAATTCTTCCCTTTGCTGCCCGCAAGCTGATAGAGACACGACAGCTTTATTGTACTTAGATTTGAACGAGTAAGTCACCTTCGCGACATCACTTGGTACTGAGAAGGCACTTCCCTCGTCTTTCCCAGAGTTTCCTCTGGAAATTGGTAGGATTTCATCTGCGACCTGACGATTTTGGGGTACGGTAAAGAATGTAGCAGTGAGGGTTGTAATCAAGGGTCCAGTATATGGACCTCTGACAATGTTTGGCATGTCAAAAATCAGCTTCTGCTCCTGCTTCCAGAGGGTATTATATTGGTCCATTTCCTTCACGTAAGTCCAGATTATGCCATCCGGGGTAGGTTCCGAGGTTGTTGTCCTGAAGACTTCTATATCACCCAGGTACATAATACCCATTCTATCAAATTGTTCGCCCTTCACCCTCACGGTGAAATTCATGGTCACCCGGTTGAACGCGCAAGGTGGGGGTTTGTAAGTACCTAAATTGTTTAGGAGAGTCAGGGTATAGGAGCACACGCTTATGCTGACCGACGAAAGGGAAACCATATGTGTTCTCAAACACCTTCTCCATGAGGGTCATAGTATGTACACAACCATATTTACCCTCTTCCTTTGGTGTGAAGACAGGCTCGTAGATTTGAAAGTTGACGAGTGGATCCGAAGATTGAGTCAAATTGTTCAGAGTACTGTTCACAAGGCTCAATCCTGAAAAGGCAGCTTCAATATAGGTAGGAAGAGACAGGATGTAAGTGACAACTGCGAAGCAACTGATAATGCTAAGCCTTGAAAACATGTCGAATAGATGAGAAGCTCAAAGACAGCTCGTGGATAGCCTACTGTGCATATATAGCCCATGAGAGCAGCACAAGCAGCGACAGCGCCAACATGGCGGAGCGGGTTGATGTCTCCGGGAGATCTGAGACTTTCTGCCGGCGCATGAGTTGGTGGACCGTTAGCTTGCGCAGAGCCAGCAAACGCTCCCTCCGCGCTTCCCCTCCCTCCCATCAATAAGCTGCAATGTCTCTAAAAACTCTGGTGGTCGCAGACGGTGCCAAAAAAAGATCGAAAGCCTTGTTGAGGTTCAGCCTGCGGCTCTCACGATTTATTTCCGAGCCGCGACCACCATGACCGAAAGTTCCAAGGCTGACTCGACGGGAGGCATCTCAGCTTTACTTTAAATTCTCCCACAGAAACTATCATCGTATACAAGGTTCTCATAGACCTGACTAAGATGGAAGGAAAATGAAATGGGCAGCTATTTTAACGCACTGCAAGTGCACTTCAGTACACTTCTACTAATTTATGCACGCTCTACGAAGGGTGATCAGATCTTGCGCAGCTGAACGTGAAGTCGCACGATCTGTCAGCTGGTAAATGCATGGCTTCTGTTGTTGGGAGCAGAATCAAGACCAAACCGAAAACTCGCGGCTCAAGACCAACGAGAGTCAGGCTTCAAGGTTGCAACCAGCGCCGCAGTGAAAACTCGCCATGATAGCAAGTACAAATTACCGAGAGCAATGGGTTGAGAGCATATCGAGGTTGTGCGAGAACCGCTAAGCAAAGACCTGGGAGCTTCTCATATCGCGTCTCGCCAAACGAGAAACGGAATGCATTACCACAAAGATATCATTCAGACACCCACCTGGCAATAGAATTATCATCGTATCCAAGCAAGTACGAAGGGACGAAGAGGAGACAGGACAAGATAAGGGTACGAATATAGGACTCTGAGGCCCCACCCACTACTATTGCAAGCCATTATCTAACAAAGGTACCACGACCTACCTACCACCCACAATCAACTCGGCAGCGCCTCGGGCGCCGTAAACGACCGTTTCTGCTGCAAAAGCCCCTGCACCACCGTATACGGCGCGTCCTCAAACACAGGCTTTGTCTCCGGCGCCACGACATCCATAACATTGAACGCCGTGCCCGCAGCTGAGCCCATATCGTATGGCTGCAACCACGCTCAATCAATCTCCCAGCCCCACTGACGGGATGGGAACGGTGCCATTGGAGGCAGGCGCGGTGGCGGCGTCATCGAGGCGATAGTCTGCCGCTACCTCTTTCAGATTGTCGAAGGGGGCAACGTCTTGGGGGATGAGGAAGGGGCCCATTTTGAAGAATGCAGAGATGGATTTGAGACCGGCGTCGATTGTCCAGGCGGGCAGTTTGAGTTGCTTCATCGGTAGGAGAGAGGTTGTGAGGGAGATGGGCGTGAAGGGGTCGATTATGCCGGCGAAGACGCGCGTGTTGCGCATGCGTTCTTGCGCGAAGTTCGTGGCGTGCGGGTCCGGGTAGAAGGGGGAGATGGTGGGCATGGAGCGGGAGGGACCGTTGGGGATCGGTTCGTCGAGGATGGAGCGGGTGTGGTAGGTGTAGTAGTCGCTGTAGTTGATGAGGACGCCTTTGTCGACGCTCGGGGCCGCGGTGAATAGGCCGTATAGCCCGTCGTAGATGTTGTCTTTGTCGCCGATTTTGAGGCCGAAGTTGTAGCTGGTGAGGTAGTCGCTTGCAATGCGGCCGATTTGGCGTTGGTTTGCTGTGCTTCTGTCTTCTGCCATCGGGTTGGCGAGTTCGAGGTTTATGCCGAAGACGGTGAGTGCGAGTGGGCGTCCGAG
Organism: Bacidia gigantensis; assembly: GCF_019456465.1. Taxonomy (NCBI): domain Eukaryota; kingdom Fungi; phylum Ascomycota; class Lecanoromycetes; order Lecanorales; family Ramalinaceae; genus Bacidia; species Bacidia gigantensis. Next base: position 80,698 of record NW_025408612.1, on the reverse strand, counting down.
GATGCGGAGCATGGACTCGGCGTAGCTTGTCGGGTTGGCTTGGGTGGTTTCTGTTGTTTCTGTGATGGAGCGGAAGAATCCTGCCAGGTATCCCTGGTCGGCGAATTTGGTTAGGAGGCCCTTGAGAACCGGGTCGATTGTGTTGTAGAGTACTGTGTCCACCGCAAAGGGACGAGTCATTGGATTTTGACTTGCGACGCCAAATTCTCGCACAAAGCGGCCTGTACTTGTGGTTAGCCACAATAATTACAAGGTTCTTCGATTGACGCACCGTCTGGCGTGAAGACTTGCACGCTGACATTTGCCGGATTGATAACAAGCCAGCCTCGTATTGGGTTCTCCCACTCGTCTAGCTGCCGCCATGTCGAAGGGATATCCTCCTTGAGAAACGAGGCGTTTATACGTGCATCCTGATTGATACTTGGTGGAAGCTGACCAAAGTTGCATTTAGTGTCTGTACGAGGTAGAACGATCTTTGCTGTGCCATCAACATTCTGATCTACGGAGTAGAAATCACCAAGACAGGGGAACAGAGGCGTTGCTGTTGGTCCAATAGGTCTCGCCGCGTTAGAAAGATCCGTATACGGTTGGACTCCTCGGACAATTTGTCCAAATTTGTCGATGATGTTCAGCTTTGTGAATCGGAATTGCCCGTGTGTACATGCTTTGAATGGTGATCTTTGAGCAGGGATGTCAATTAGAGAGGCAAAGGGGGTTTTCGATGTGTGTCCTTGATGTTTCGTTTTGTTAGTAACATGACTCGATGCACAATTCGGTAAACAGATTCACAAAATCAATGGTTGATCACGTAAATGCTGGGCGGTCTGACTAGTCAAGATAAGAACATACCTGCCATTAGCATAATATCAGCCTTCCCAACGAAGCCAATCTCTGCTCCTACTGTCAATGCGTCGTCTGTAGGTACGAGGCCATATTGTTGAGTCCATTGCAAAGGATTGACATGCATGCCTTGCATTTGGGTCAGCAATTGGTCCGTAAAGCCGACCATTGGAGCCGATGAGAAATCCAATGCCCTGGCGCCCGCTAGTAAGGCAGCTTTATCGTTGGCACTTAGAGAGATTTCATCCGGATTGAGTTTCGCAAATACTCGATTCAGTCTCGTTTCTAAAGCTGACCCAGCTTATGGAAGAATGGGGCAACGACCTTTCAAAATTCGATAGCTGTTCTGAATGAGTACACTCGCAGGATCTGCTTCTGCTTTAAGAGAATAGCCAATTCTAGCTTCTGAGCCCTGAGGAACAAATTCCCAACTCTCGAACGGAACATGGTAATACTCGACCTCCCGTTCGACGAACAATGGGAACCATCCATTCTTCCATACGCCAGCGTCGTGTATGGTGTCTCCATTGTGATAATAATTGGAATTCGTGCCGAGAACTGCCCACTGGTCGTCACGCAGCAGGCCTTCACCCATAGCGCTAGTCATCGCTGAGCTCAGGACCGTGGGTATCTTTCCACCAAACAGCAAATCATTCGTAAATGGTGACCAAGCAGGAAACCCCGATGATGGTGGCGGGTTGATTGAAGCTTGGGGATTTGGTCGGACCTTCAGATCCTGGTCCCAATCCGCTGGCCACTGCGAGGATAAGCCTGCAATGAGGAGTGTAGGATCATGCTGCATGTAAAAAAGGACTTTCAGTCCCGACCTGTAGATTACCAAGCTGAGCCTTCTTGGCGGCTATCTGTGTTTGAAGGTCAGTAATCAAGCCTAGACCGGCTCCAGATCCACGATCAACTTCGTCGTATATGTTGCGAATCCTTTGGAGAAAGCCTGTCGTTATTGTAGACATACCGGTTTGGTATCGTGCATTGAGTTCATCTGTACCGTAACTGTTCCTATCGGCCATGTACATCCACCAAGTAGCGAATAGCTCGCCCTTGAGGTAGTCTTGCTCTCGAAGAACAGCATTCTGATGCACTTGGAGAGCATTCAAATCCCTCAAACCTTGCGCCTGAGCATCTGTAGGGACCGTGGGTTGAGCATCGTTCGGCAGGCCATCAGGCGCTTTAAAATGCCACGTCGATCCTCCCGTATGGGGTACAAAGTTGTCCGTCGACAGCATGTCCTTGGCCATCAATTGAGAGTCAACGGTATCGTTGTTGTTGAACACTAATGTCTGAAGCTTCAAGAGATCTGTTCTGATTTGGTCAATCGTGACATTACCCGTATCGGTGGTCGATCTGAGCCAGCCGAATTTTGCGTCAATAGGATTCGTACCCACGGCGACGGGATGTGTGCTTGTGAACATTTGCTGAATCTGGTCGCCAGGGTATACGAAGGTCGTCGGAAGTGAGCTAAACCAACGATCAGCTTGAGAGTCTAGATCTCGTTAAAGTCCTATAGATGCACGCAGTGTAGACAAGGGGAGAGGCTGCTTCAAGGCCATTCCTTTGACCCTTTTTGTGTACTCAATTCAGGCCGAATATCAGGCAGATCACGAGCGATTCATTAACATTTCAAAATAATCCTACTAACGTCGAGCTTACCACCAGCTGCCCAATGTAGAGATCGAAAGGAATCGTTCCAGCGCTCGTGAGTGCTAGGAAGGCTCATGCGCAATGATCAAACAAGAAGAGAAATGGTAGATTCACTCACCCTTCGCCAGGGGACTGGGTCCACGCAACATCACATAGCGTTCCGTGGACCAAGGTTCGCATATTCTAGGTGGCTCGGCCAGCCTGAGTTGCCAGCCAAGTTGCATCGGCATTGCTAATTTGGCCGTTCAGATCGAGACCACATCGATTCAGACGATCCTGAAATGTCTGATCCGAGACATAAGTAGGGTTTAAATAGAGCGGATCGTTTTCTTCTGGGACGTGATAACCAAGAACGGTATAGGAAATATTGGCCTGGGTGATGTACGCTAGACTACCATCGCTCAATGTCACGTGGAGATCGTCACGAAAAGAAAACACGGAGGTGTTGAGAGGTTGGTAATCCGCGAAATATGGGTTTGCTGAGTTAGATACAGTTACGCTGGTGGTGGTATTTGGATCCGGAGTATTGTCGTTGCCAGTCCACTGGTTGTATCCTTGACTGAATCCGACATACTTATGTCCCTGCTGGTCTGGTCTGAGATTGTGGTCTAGGAGCGGCGAAGACCAATATTCAACATCTCCGGACGCCGGAATATCTGCTAAATCCCGTTTCCGATTCTGTTTGCCAGTCATGTTCAGTGTACAGGCATACAACCGGGCTTCGAAGGCTGCTCGGTGGAAGCCGTGTGGGGAAGTTCGTGACTTACGGCATGTACAACGAACATACTGCGAATCGAAGGACCGTCGCCAGCGACTTGGTTGAAAAGGCTGCCAGGCGCCTGAATCTCTGCATCTCCGGAGCGAACCATGACTCTCTGCGCAAAAGGACCACTCGGAAATGCTCTCACGGTTCGCATGATGATCCAGCGCTCAGGAACCGACCGAAATATCGGATTGCCGACGTCGTTACTAGTGTAAGTTGCGTCGGACATGCTGTAGCCTCCATACTTTCGAGCGTCATTTGTGGCAGCAACGCTCTCCGCCGCACTGGAACCAGCGATCCCCACGCGGTAGAAGCGTGGCAAGGTCCAGTGAAGCATCCTGCGAAGATTGTTCAGACCCTGCAGAGTTCTTCCCCTCCAGCTGACTTACACTCCTTGTCTCTGATTCAATTGACGAAGGGGGTCCGCACAGCCCATGTAGGGTGCATCACGGTGGTGTTCAAAGATGTCATGTTGGAGGGGTCCATCATCGAGACCTAAGCTATCGTAGTTGGGAGTGCTGATGGGTCCGAAGTAAGCTCGGTTCCGAGGATCTACATTGGAGACCCTCCTGGGATCGTAATTGAGATAGGCATCTATTTTCATAGGCACCCATATCGCATTACGATCTGCCGCCATGCTGGAGACGAAGAGAATGATGTAAGTCCGTCGAAGGGGAGGAAGACGTCGACGGTATGGACGATCGAGGCACTCAATATCATCTCCGGCAAATTGAACAACTCGAGATATGTTGCAGCCGAAGCAAAGGGTGTCCCGAGCTGCCGCCAACTAGGACGACGAGCTAGCTTTGAGCGTCAACGTTGAGATGCTTGTGAACTCCGAGTCGACTCCTGGCCATTGCCGCGCTAGAAGCATCTGGCCTTCTGGTGGCTTTCAGCTAGAGAGCCACTCGACTGCGAATGGGTTTCCCGGCGTGGCATCAAAGGCATCTGATGCGATCTACTCTGAAGGCGGGATGGGGCGGGCTGGCGGCAGTCGGTACGAGATGCCATGAAGTGTTGGACCAGTCTCGACGGAGAGACTCCTGCATGAGACTGAGCTGGATCGGGCAGGAATGATGCTCCGATGCGGCTGGGAAGATGCAGATGCCGTAGACGCCGTGAACGCGGGGCTGCCAAGCCTTTCCATACGATGCTAATCTAGCGTGCTATCTTAGAGCGGTATTTTACGGCGGGACGACGCATGCCCTCCACTGTGCCACCTTACCCCATTGGGCAGGTGGGCTTGGCCAGACGGGGGGCTTGGCACGGCGGCATCGCAATTCCCTGCTTTCTGCCCCTTGCTATTCACCATCACGGGAGAACCCCGTCACTCTGCGCCGTGAGTACCGCATCGTAAGCTTTTTAATATTGCACCATGGGGACTACTGGGAACTCGTGTCTCTCAGATGCAACAATGCTCGCAAATCTACATTTGCGGCACCGCTGATTGTGGAGGAAGACAAAGGCTCTGAAAGGGGCAAATATCTCAACCCCCTCGAGCATGGCCTGCCTGACTCTCGCGGCGGCGCGATGTCCTCGCCGAAACCGGCGCAGGCGAAAACAGACCCGAAAGCCAAAGCCGACCCGAACGTGAAACCGACGACGGCGAAGGTGACTTCGGCGCAGCCGGACACAACGCTGCAAACGGAAAATGCGGACTTGAAAAAGCAGATTGCCCTGCTTGCCGACGCAGTCCGCAAATTTCGTAGTTCTTCGCCTTGACCGGGCCATGAATGGCCCGTCTGGGAAGCCTGCGGCTAACCGTCCTGCGGACGCAGAGGCGACTTCGGATGCTTCCTGTAAATCTACGAAGAAACAACCCCCCCCCCCTAGCGTTCTCCCCCAAAGAAAGAGACCCCACAGAGGGAGGCGAGCCTTTTTACCAAAGGCCCCCCCCCCCCCTAACGCGCTAACGAGCTAACGAGCAGCGCAAGCGTCCGTCAGGAAGACGAACTCGTGTGACCGCGCAACGGGGGGGAAGGATTTTTTTTATATTAAAAATTCACCCCCCGGGGACCGCAGGATAACGCGCCCTCTCTTCTCTCTACACACCACCCAAAACAAAAAACATATCACACCCCCCACCCAAAACATCGGGTTATCTTTTTCCTGTCAAAGAAAAAAAGAAATACCAAAAAATAATAATTTTAACCCCCCATCCCCTGGAAAACCAAAATATATCCTAAAACGGGCAACTGGCGGGCTTTGTCGCCGCGCAGCACACCGCATGGAACCGACGGGTTCTCCTCTGGCATCTGTACGTCATGCCTCCTTTTCGCAAACGGCGGGTGGGAACCCAGATGCTGCAAGCGCTAGAGGTCTTTGCGCGCTCGGTAACGGCCCGTTGTTTGTGGCTGGAAACGCAGAATGTCAATTATCCAGCCATCGCATTTTACCGAGCAGCCGGTTTTACGTTCTGCGGTTTTGATTCGAGCCTCTACGATCCCCAACGCCTCGCGTCGGAAGAGGTGGCTTTGTTTTTCGCCCGCTCGGTAGGCGTCGCAAGTGATCCGTAACTGCCTGCCGGTTTATATCCACAGACTGCGCCCGTTCCGAAACAGCCTTCCACCGCCATTTACTTGTGTGCCCAAATTTTTGTAAAAGGATTATCACCATATCAGAAACACTCGCTTTTCTAAAATGTTTTTAACCATGAATTGACAACTTATAATATTTGCAGTATTAACATAATATGCTTGTTGTGACAATTATCACATTCCCTACGCGTCAACAATCACATACATATCGCATGATACTTTTGCCAGGCGTGGTAAAATTTATAAGTGTACATCGCCCAACTAAATGCGCTTAAAACTGTCATGCGACAACAAACTCTGGAGGTTTTACTAACAGAGGAATGGTCATGCAGTAATCTTGAGCAGCCATTAAGGGCGGTTGTCAGAATGTTTTTTCGACTGCGCCTTTCCCTGATAAACGCGCAGGGAGCGGGCAAGCCGATCCTGTCGAACCCGTCTTTCAGAAAAGGAGTTTCTCTATGAAAAACACAAACGATCTGCTGGCAAAGACACCATGCGATCAAGTGTCCCTCGCTTTCAGGCTGCGCGCCTGCCAAACACGCTTCCTTTGCAGCGTATTGCTGCTCACATCCGTGTTTCTGCTGCCCGGCCTGATTTCGGGCAGACCCGCTTTCGGCACCGAAGTGGCGCCGATGACCATCGAAGAAACCATCCACGACGCGGGAGCCATTTTCGTCGGAACTGTGCAGAGCGAACAGACTCACTGGGGCAACGCTTCCCACCGCTGGATGTACACCGAGTATACGTTCAATGTCGAAGAGGCTCCCCTGTCCGACGGCGTCGTCCAAAAGGGCGGTCAGGTGACTATCTCTTACTGGGGTGGCACGATTGGAAACCAGACGCAGCGCATCGCAGACGTAGAAATTCCTAAAGTGGGTCAGCGCTACGTGATCATGCTGCGCCCGGACTGGCAGACGCCCGGCTACACGCCCATCGTTGGCCTGCACCTGGGACAGTTCCAGGTGCAGGTAGACGCGCAGAGCAAAGCGCAGTACGTCACGGAATCGGATGGCAGGCCGCTTTTCACGGCGGCGCAGGCCCCGCAGATGCTGCGCCAGCGCGACATCGGCAACAAAGAGGCGACGCCGAGAGTAACGCTCGCCAACTTCACACAGTGGATTCGCGCCAATCTCGCCCGCATCAAGGCGATGCCCGGAAAACCAATGCCCCAGGCCGATCCCAAAGACCCGCGCGTGATGAAAACCTTCTCGAAAACACCCGAAGCGGAAACAACCGCCCTCGACCCGGCGAGCGAAATTTTTGGCGAACCGATTTCCGAACCGCAAACGCCGCCTCAGAACGATCAGGCGCGCATTCCAACGGTCACGAAAAACCAGATCGAAAGCAAACCGACCCGCGAACCCGTTTCCGTGTCGCGAGCCGACCAGATGGGGCCGAAGCCGTTCTACGTCACCTACGGCTATACAGACCCGCCGATTGTCGTCAATTCCTTCCCGCACAACTGGTATTGGTATCCCGAAGATCAATACCAGATGTCGAAGTGGAACTACTACTCCAACGATCTTTTTCGTGTCTACACGAACCCGACCGGCAACTTTGCCTGGGGTAACGGACGCTTCGACCTCGACGGCTGGCCCGACAATGCGACGATGCAGAGCCAGTACGGCTATACCTGGGGTTCCAATACGCTAGGGATTACGTTCGCCAATTCCAACGGAGGTCACTTCAGCGAAGCGGACATCGCCCTCAACCCGGCATTCTCGTGGACGCTGGATGACGAATGGTGCTGGGCAAGCGGGCCTGCTCAGTCGTTCCGCGCCACGATGCTGCATGAACTCGGACATATGTTCGGCCTGGATCACGACTTCAACTATTTATCCATTATGAACTACGCGCCGTCGGCGTTCCGCGCCTACGCCATTCCTTACGCCGACGACGCGGAAGGCGCCCGCGCGCTTTATCCCGGACGGGCTATCGGGCGCAGCGATCTGGCTATCTACCTGTTTTACTCCGTAGGCTACCAGAATTGGACTGACGCCAACTATCCCAGTTCAGTGGATGCGGGCGCGTACATGAACATCAACCACTTCCACATCGAGAACACTGGAACGGCCACGATCAACAACCCATCCATTCAGTGGTATCTGACGACGTCGCTCAATTACAGCGACCCCTACTACTATCTGGGAACCACCAACTACAACGGCTCGATTGCGCGCTTCAGCTACTGGGACCCGAACTCACTCAGTCTCAACCTCAGCGTGCCGACGTACGTGCCGGGCGGCAACTACTATCTGAACGCCTACATTCCGAACGACGACGGCGCTTCCAACTTCCCGTTCGCCAACAATTACGGATGGAGCCGCTTCCAGATTACAGTCCAGCCTGCGCCGACGCTCTCCAGCATTACGCCGACTTCAGTATACGCCGGATTGAGCAGCTTCTATCTGGACGTGTATGGAACGAACTTCCAGCCGGGCGCTGCAATTCTGTGGAACGGCTCTTACCGCGGCACCACGTATCTCTCGTCTACGCATCTCTATGCCTACATCTCGGATAGCGACATTGCGAACGAGGGCAGCGTCAGCATCAGCGTCCAGAATCCCAGCGGCGTCACGACGGGAACAGCAACATTGACGATCTACGCGCCTGTTCTCGACTCCATCAGCCCGGATTCGGCGCTTACGGGCAGTCAGACTTTCACGATGGACGTCTACGGAGCAGGATTTGACTCCTCTGCGGTTGTCAACATCGGCTCCTTCCTGTACCTGCCGCTGCCTACGACTTACCTCTCTTCGACGCACCTCCAGGCGACGGTAGATGCGGCATGGGTGGCTGCGCCCGGTTCCTGGGAGATATTCGTGTCGAACCCCAGCGGAGCCTCTACGAACGTGGCTGACCTTTACGTAGACGACCCCTCGGTGGGCGGGACGCTGACTCTGCAAGGCATTGCTTCTGGCGCAGTGGCGCAGAATATCTCGTTCGAGTTCCGCCCGACGGATGGCAGTGACCCCTTTACCAAAACGGCGTCCGTCGCTCCTGACGGAAACTTCTCACTCGGATCGGTTCCGGCAAAAGAGTACACGGTTCACGTCAAAGGCGCAAAGTACCTCGCTTCCAACGTCACCATCAACATGATTGGGGAAAACGCTTCTCTGAATGCGTCGCTGGCGCCGGGCGACGCCAACAACGATAACGCCTGCGATACCATTGACTTTGGAATTCTGGTTGGAGCCTATGGCGGTGACGCAAGCATCGTCGGCAGCGGCTACGATGCGAATTGCGACTTTAACGGCGACGGATTGGTAGACGTCACTGATTTTAGCCTGTTCGTCGGCAGTTACGGCGAAAACGGCGACAACTAAGGCGACGGAAGCCGCAAAATAAGCGAAAGGAGTACCCTGCAATCAGCCTCTTCACAGTCAATATTTGATAGTGAAGAGGCTTTTTGATAAACCCCTCTTTCCAATGCGTCTTCTATGCCCCACCCGGCGCGTTGAAACGCTCGGTTGTAATACAGCCTATCACAGGTAAGCCGCGCCCCGTGATAAAGGGCCGTAAGAGGTTTTAAGCGCTGAGAGCAAAAACTGAATAGTCGCGGCGGGAGCAGAATCCAGAAGGATTATGGGCCAAACGCGGCGAACAGAATCCCTGTGTAAATTTTCATGGGAAGTCGAAAAGGGACGCGGAATTTGAGACGGCTCACTCTCAACCTGCGCCGCGATTAGCGACTGGAGTCAGGCGTATTCTCAACGAGGAGACAGCGGGCAATATGCTCTCAGGCAAACACTATCGAATAACGCTGTTCGCGGCCCTGGCGCTCTGCGGCCTACTGCTCGGTTTCGCTGCGTTCGGACAGGGTGAAAATCGCCTGCTGATAAAGCCGGATTTCGTCCGCGATATTCAGCCGATTTTCAAGGCGCGTTGCTATGCCTGCCATGCTGGAACGCAAAAGCAGGGCGGGCTTCGCCTCGACACAAGAGCCTTCGCAATGCAGGGTGGCGCAGGCGGCAGGGCGTTCGCACCGGGGAGCAGCGTAAAAAGTCTGATGCTGACGCGCCTCACCGGGCAAGACGGCAAGCCACGAATGCCGCTGGGCTTCGCGCCGCTTTCAGAAAAGCAGACCGCTCTTATTCGCGCCTGGGTTGATGCGGGCGCAGCGTGGCCGGAGTCGGGCCTTGTCAGCAGGCATTGGGCCTATATCCCCCCTTCGCGACCCGCAGTCCCGAAGGTCAAAAACACGGCGTGGGTACGTAATCCCATTGACGTCTTCACGCTGGCCCGGATGGAACGCGTTGGGTTACAGCCGTCGCCGGAAGCCGACAAAATTACGCTGCTGCGCCGTGTTACCCTGGACCTGACCGGACTGCCTCCCACACCGCAGGAGGTAGACGCCTTCCTCGCCGACCGCTCCCCGACCGCCTATGAGAAGGTGGTTACCCGACTGCTGAACAGCCCGCATTATGGCGAACGCATGGCGCTGCCCTGGCTCGATGCGGCCCGTTACGCCGACAGCAATGGCTTTCAGCAGGACGGCGACACTTATCAGTATGTCTGGCGGGACTGGGTGACCCGCGCCCTCAATGCCAATATGCCCTTCAGCCAGTTCACCATCCTGCAGCTCGCGGGCGATCTGCTGCCCAACGCTACGCCTGACCAGCAACTCGCCACCGCATTCAACCGCTGCCATATGCTCAACGGCGAGGGCGGAGCCATTCCCGAAGAGCAGCGTCATGTCATCTTGTTCGACCGTGTGGATGTGACAGCAACGGTCTGGCTCGGCGCGACGATGGCCTGCGCACAGTGCCACGACCATAAATACGACCCGATCACGCAGCGCGACTACTACTCCTTCATGGCCTTTTTCAACAACGCGCCGGAGAGCGGGACGCCGCCGGGCGGAGGGCAGTACCGCATCGCCGATCCCTGGATATTCGTCGGCAGCGAGGCGGAAACCGCGAAACTCAAGGCGTTTGAAGCGCAGGTCGTCACGGCGCAGGACGAGACCGGAAACTACGAGCGCGAACACGAGGCCGAAATACAGAGCGCGCAGGCCCTCTGGGAGGCTGATAGCCTGAAAAATAACAGCGCTATCCTCCGGTTCAGAAGGCTGGAACGCCGTCGGCCCATTCCCCGCAGAGAGTTTCGATGCCGCCTACGACACCGCCTTTGAGGCGGAAAAACAGGTTGATCTGGCAAAAACCTATCTCGACGGTAAACTGAAATGGGTTGCGCATCCCGAATGGGAGGATGGCAAACCCTATGTTCTGAACGGCGAGAATACGGCGACTTACCTCACGCGCATCCTTCATTCCGACCGCGAAACGCTGCTCACGCTTTCGCTTGGCAGCGACGATGCCATCAAGGTCTGGCTGAACGGCGAATCCGCGCTGGCCAACAAGGTAACGCGGGCCGTTGCGCCGGATCAGGAACGGGTAACGGTTCGTCTGCATTCCGGCGAAAATTGCCTGCTGATAAAGATTGTGAACGGCGGTGGGATCGGCGGGTTCTATTTCAAGGCCGTTGGGGCCGGATTACCGGAGAACGTGCTTGCCATCATGAAAACCCGGCCTGAAATGCGCTCCGAAGGGGCAGCGAAACAACTGCGGGCCTACTTTCTTGCCAACGCGCCGCCCGCCGCGTTCAAGGCCCTGCGGGAGAAGCAGAAATTGCTGGAAATAGAGCGCGACAACTACCGCGTGACCCTGCCGAAGGTGATGGTCATGTCGGACGCCATGCCGCGCAAAACGCACCTTTTGCAGCGCGGCAACTATGAGATGACAGGGGAAGAGACGCCGCCTGCCACGCCCGCCTTCCTGCCGCCGATGCCGCAGGGCGCGCCCCGAAATCGGCTTGGCCTCGCGCAGTGGCTGATGCGCCCCGATAACCCGCTCACGGCGCGGGTGCAGGTCAACCGCTACTGGCAACTGTTTTTCGGCGTAGGACTGGTGAAAACGTCGGAAAATATGGGGACGCAGAGCGACCCACCGACCCACCCGCTGCTGCTTGACTGGCTTGCGGCGGAGTTCCGAGAAAGCGGCTGGAACGTCAAACGGATGCACCGCCTGATAGTGACAAGCGCTACCTATCGGCAGAGTTCTAAAGTCACTCCATCGCTACTTTTGCGCGATCCGGAAAACCGCCTGCTGGCGCGGGGAGCGCGGTTCCGTTTGCCCTCGCTTCTGCTGCGCGACGTCGCGCTGGCGGCAAGCGGTCTGCTTGACCGGCGCATCGGGGGCAAACCTGTCTATCCCTATCAGCCGAAAGACATCTGGGACGGCCTTTCGATCACCAAAGAGCGCGACTTCACGTATCCTCAATCCACAGGGAGCGACCTCTACCGCCGCAGCCTCTACACTTTCTGGCGGCGCACCGTCGCGCCTTCTAATATGTTTGATGCCTCGGTGCGCAATACGTGCAAAGTGCGGCTGACCGCGACGAGCACGCCTCTCCATGCGCTGACTACGCTGAACGATGTGACCTGGGTGGAAGCGGGCCGGGCTCTGGCGCAGCGCGTGATGCGGGAGGCAGGTTCCGACCCGAATACGCGCCTTACGGAGGCGTTTCGGCGCGTCTGCGCGCGGCGTCCTGCGGCGGACGAAATTCAGAATTTTGCGCCGCAGCCTGAACCGCGCTCTTGCTGTATATCGCGCTGATCCTGCCGCTGCCAGCGCCTATCTCAAAGCGGGCGACAGTCCGCGTGACGCCGCGCTCGACCCGGTGGAACACGCCGCCTATGCCAGCGTTTGCCTCGCCATTTTCAATCTCGACGAGGCCCTGACCCGCGAATAGCAGGAGGACTGCCATGAACCCGGAATTTGAACACGCTATGCATCTCACCCGTCGTCAGTTTTTTGGAAGCGCCGCCACCAGTGTTGGGATTGCCGCGCTGGCGGGTCTGTTGCAGCAGGAAGGTTTCGCCGCCGAAACGAAAACAGCGTCGAATATGCCGCCGTTGCCCGGTCTGCCGCACTTTGCGCCGAAAGCGAAGCGGGTTATTGTGCTCTGGCAGGGCGGCGCGCCATCCCATGTAGACTTGTTCGACTACAAACCTGGCTTGTTCGAGAAGCGCGGACAGCAGGTTCCCGATTCTGTGCGGGCCGGAGCGCGGCTCTCTACGATGACCGCAGGACAGAAAAACCACCCGGTTCTGCCGCCAATCAAGCCATTCAAGCAGTACGGCAAATCCGGGATGTGGCTTTCTGAGATGCTGCCCCACATTGGTTCCATTGCTGACGACATCTGTCTTGTCAAGACGATGCGCACTGACTCGGTCAACCACGCGCCCGGCGTCGCCTTCTTCCTTACCGGCAGTCAGACCCCGGGGCGACCGAGCATGGGCGCATGGGCGACCTATGGATTAGGCAGCATCGCCAGCGACCTGCCCGCCTTCTGCGTGATGACTTCGACCGACGTAGGCCGGACGTGCGGACAACTTTTCTACGACTACTACTGGGGCAGCGGGTTCCTGCCTTCTGAAGTATCAGGGCGTCCGCTTCCGAGGTGAGGGTGATCCGGTTTTATATCTGGCGAATCCCGACGGAATGCCGGATAAACTGCGGCGCGGCGCGCTCGACGATATTGCGGAACTTAACAAACGTCGGCTTGCCGAGTACGGCGACCCGGAAATAGAGACGCGCATCACGCAGTACGAGATGGCTTACAGGATGCAGACCAGCGTTCCGGAACTACTGGACATTTCAGAAAGAGCCGCCGCATATCCTCGAAATGTACGGGCCGGATGTTCAGCGCAAAGGCTCTTACGCTCGCAACTGCCTGCTGGCGCGTCGGCTGATCGAGCGCGGCGTCCGTTTCGTGCAGTTGATGCACTCCGGCTGGGATCAGCACAGCAACCTCAGCACTCAGTTGGAAGCGCAGTGCCGCGATACCGATCAGCCCTCCGCCGCGCTGGTTGCCGACCTGAAACAGCGCGGCCTGCTCGACGATACAATAGTACTCTGGGGCGGCGAGTTCGGGCGCACTGTCTTCGTGCAGGGTGACATCAACAATCCGAGTGGACATGGGCGCGATCATCTTGGCTCCTGTTACAGTATGTGGCTGGCCGGAGGGGGCTTCAAGGGCGGAATGACTTACGGTGAAACCGATGACTACTGCTACAACGTCGCGAAAGACCCGGTTCACATTCATGATTTGCAGGCCACCCTCCTGCGCCAGTTGGGAATTGACCACACCCGGCTGACCTATCGTTATCAGGGCCGCGATTTCCGCCTGACCGATGTTTTCGGCAGCGTCGTGAAACCGCTGATTGCCTGAGCGCATAGGAAATCGTTCAGAAGCAAAAACGAAATGGCCCTGCCCATTCCCTCAGTAAGGGAGGAGTTTCCTGCCGCGTTGCCAAATAAAAACGGCATGACCAAAAGCGCTCTGCCCCAAAGAGATCATGGCTTCCTAACGCGTCTTGCGCTGCGCGGAATCCTGGTGGCTTGTGCGTCGGTTGGAAGCGGCGGGGCCATCCCATCAAGCCCCCGTCCAAAGGCCGCTCAAACGAAGGAAGCATTGTCGAATGACAAGCCATGACCCCGTCAACGCCGCCGCGCCGATTTTGTCGCTGCAGGAGGTGAGCAAAAGTTTCGGGCGGCAGGACATTCTGCGTAGCCTGAGCGTTGAGGTGCAGGAAGGGAAGGTCATCGCGATTATCGGGCCGAGTGGGAACGGCAAGTCTACCCTGTTGCGCTGTATCAACGGCCTTGAAACGCCACTTCCGACAGGGTTCTGTAGCGCGGACAGGAAGTAAATGCCGCAACGCTGAATCGAGTTCGCCATGAAATCGGCATGGTCTTCCAGCGCTTCAATCTTTTTCTCATCTAACCGCCCTGCAGAATGTCATGCTGGCTCCGCGTAAGACGCGGGGCGTTCCGGACTCGCAGGCGGCAGAAAGGTTGGCGCTGCTGGAGCAGGCGCATCTGGAGGCGAAGGCGCACAGTCTTCCCGGTGAATTGTCGGGGGGCAGCAACGCGTAGCGATTGCGCGCTGGCCTTGAACCCGGCGGCGCTTTTGTTTGATGAGCCGACTTCCGCGTTTCTGGATGGGGGCGTCATCGTTGAGGAAGGCGCGCCGGAGCCGATACTCGAGCAGCCGAAAGAGGAGCGCACCCGCGCTTTTCTCGCTCGTGTCCTGAACCGTTAAGCATTCCAGACGAAAAAAGACAATCGAGAGGCAAACCATGCAAAGATTGCTATTCCTGTTCGCTCTACTCTTCCTGTTCTGTGTCAGCCCGATGGCCGTCTGCCCCGCGCCACGCCTGCAGACCGGACAAAATAACGCCTCGATTTTGATTACAGGCGGCGCTCTGATTGACGGGACGGGCGCGAAGCGACGGCAGGAGGATATAAGAATTGTCGCGGGCAAAATCGCCGCGATTGGCAAACTGAAGCCGGAACCGGGTGAGCGGGTTATCCACGCGAAGGGGCTGATTGTTGCGCCCGGATTTATTGATGCCCATAGCCACGCGGATGGCGGCCTGCTGGAAGACCCCGACGCCGAAACGCAAATCCGTCAGGGTATTACCACCTCCGTTGTCGGGCAGGACGGCAGTTCGCACTTTCCCTGCAGACCTGGTTCGACGCGGTGACCGCAAAAGGCGTGGCGCTCAACATTGCCAGTTTCGTGGGGCATGGCACGATGCGCGAGCAGGCGATGGGAGCCGATTTCAGGAAACCCGCGACCCCCGAACAAATCGCCCGAATGAGAACGCTGGTCGCCCAGGAGATGGAGTCGGGAGCACTCGGCCTTTCTTCCGGTCTTGAATATGTGCCGGGCCGCTATTCCAACACGGAAGAATTAATCGCCTGCGCTCAAGTGGCGGGCAAATACGACGGCATTTACATCAGCCATGTCCGCAATGAAGATAATCAGGCGCTAGACTCGTTCCGCGAACTGATCCGCATTGCCGACGAGGGTCACTTGCCCGCGCAGATTTCGCATATCAAGCTCGGCTCCGCGTCGGTCTGGGGACAATCGAAGACCGTTTTGCAAATGATGGCGGACGCTCGCAAGCGCGGTCTGGACGTTACGGCGGACGTTTACCCCTATCTATACTGGCAGTCTACTATCGTCGTCCTTATCGCGACGGAGGAATGGGATAACCGGGCGTTGTGGACGAAAGGGCTGGCGGATGTGGGCGGCGCAGACCATGTTCTGTTGAGCAGCTACACGCCAAAACCGGAATGGGCTGGAAGAACCATCGCGCAAATCGCCGCGCAGACGCAGCAAGACCCGGTAACGATTATTCAGGAAATTGTCCGCAACACGCATGGCCCGGAGGCGAAGGGTAAAGAGGGCGTGATCGTGACGGCGATGGCGGAGCCGGATTTAGAAACGTTTATTGCGTCGCCCTTCATTATGTTTTGCAGCGATGGCGGGCTGCGTGGAACCCATCCGCGTGGCGCCGGTTCCTTCCCCCGTGTGTTGAGCCGCTATGTTCGCGAACGAAAAACGCTCACGCTGGAAGCCGCAATCCACAAAATGACCGGCCTGACCGCGCAGCGTATGGGCCTGACGGATCGCGGCGTCCTTGCCCCGGGAAAAGCGGCGGACATTGTTCTCTTCGATGCCGCCAGGATTCAGGATACTGCCACAACAGCGCATCCGACAGCGGCTCCGCTGGGGATTCCAACGGTGTTTGTCAATGGCGTTCCCGCTCTGGAAAACGGTCAGATTACTGGCGCGCGCCCCGGAATGATTCTCAAGCGGCGTGGATTAGGACACGAAAATAGAAGTGGACGCGAATAGCGACGGATTGTATTTACCGAAAACTAAAGTTAATCATCCCGAACTTTACAGGGAAGCCGCTCCGCGCCACAGTAGTTCCGCATAGGAGGAAGCGGTCTATTCCGACCGGCAAAAATCAATGTAACTCTCGCCTTTGTTGTTCGTGTCTCCCATCGAGTATGGAAACGGGATGGTAGGGCAGAACAAACTCTTTTTTACGGCCCCCGAACAATATCCAATACCGACTCTGGGGTCTACGTCCGTATGCGACCACTTTGCATGACCGTCAAAATAAGCAAGATTGACGCCCTGCGTGTGCGCAATAGAAGGGCAATCGTTCGGCGCAAAGAAGAAGCCATCGTTAAACGTGTATTGCTCGTCTATCAGCAGCACGAACTGCGAGGGACGCTGGGCATAGGAGTCGGGCATGAATCCTGCGGCTGCGTTGGCGGAATAACTCTGCATTTTCTGCGGTAGCGGGTCTGAAGGGCAGAGAAATATCTGCGCGTTTTTTACGTAGGGATAGATTACGCCGTATTTAGGGCCAGTATTCTGCCACGATTTCGTAAGCGGGTTGGTGGTCGGGTTGAACAGGTTATGGTCGTTCGCTTCGACATTAAAACAAGGGATCCACTGCGCGTTGGCATCGAAATTCACCGGGTTAGGCGTCGCCTGTAGCGCCTGATGCGCATTTGGAACAGACGCCAGATAGGGTGGATAGGCAGTTGGATTGGAGAACCAATCGGGCTGCCCGGCGCTGCAATGATAGTCGTGCGCCGGGCCGGGTTGGCGTCCGTCGTAGTCCTGACGGTACGTTGCCATTGCAAGGGTTAACTGCTTCATATTGCTGAGGCAGGCGGTTTGTCGGGCCTTCTCGCGGGCCTGCGCGAACACGGGGAAAAGGATGGCGGCGAGTATTGCGATAATGGCGATAACCACAAGCAACTCGATTAACGTAAACGCTTTTCGGTTCATAAAATCTCCTCGTTCAGAGTGCGCTCCGGGTGGAACGCTTCCGGCGGTTCAAGGAGTTGACGCGACGCGGCACAATGTCCGCTCGCATCGGCGTTGATACGGCGCAACCACTTCTGCAAATGATTTTTGCAAATACTGGAAACAACGATATGTCGTTAAATTGGTGTTTAACATTACATTGTAGCCCATGATTGCCACAAACGTCAATAGCCTGAGGAGGCAATCACAGCAAAAAATCGCTAAATTTGCCGCTTATGCTTCAGAAGTGGCATTTTGCGCAGACGCGGAATTCCCGCGCGATTTACGCGCTGCAAAATGCAGGCAAAAAGAACATAGAGGGAAGACGTATGGGGAATCTCAGCGGGCAAACGGCAATTATAACGGGCGGTTCGCGGGGCATCGGGGCAACCATTGCAAAACGATTAGCAGCGGACGGCGCGAACATTGCGGTGAATTTTAGTCGGAACGCGGAGGCCGCCGCGCAGATCGTGGCGGAGATCGAACGGGCGGGCGGATCGGCAGAAGCGGTGCAGGGCAATTTGAGCGACCCGGCGCAGATCGAACGTTGCTTTGCGGAAACTCAGGCAACCTTTGGCCGTCTCGACATTCTGGTCAATAACGCAGGCTTAGCGGAATATCGCCCGCTGGCAGACTCCGACGCCGCGTTTTACGATGCGATTTTCGCTGTCAATGTGCGCGGAGCCTTGCTTTGCTGCCGGGAAGCGGCGCGATACTTCGGCAAATCGGGCGGGCGCATTATCAATATCAGCAGCAGCCTGACCGAATCCCCTACACCCAATGCCTGCGTTTATGCGGCAAGCAAAGCGGCGCTGGAAAGCTTGACCGCGTTTTTAGGGGCGGAACTCGGCTCCAAAAACATACTGGTCAATGCGGTGTCGCCTGGAGTGACGCGCACCGAGATGCTGGCGCAAGTCCTGTCACCAGCCATGCAGACGGATTTAATTGCCCGAACGCCGCTCGGCAGGCTGGGCGAAACCGGTGACATTGCGGACGTTGTGGCGTTTCTCGCCTCCGACGCCGCCCGGTGGATTACAGGGCAGGTTCTGGTCGCGAACGGCGGGCTGCGCTAACCGGGCGGGTTACAGCGAAACAAGGCCGCGTCTGGCCCCGGATGTCACCGCTTCGGTGCGGCTCGACGCGCCGAGTTTCGCCAGTATAGAAGCAACATGAAATTTCACGGTGTGCTGGCTGATGTTCAGCCGCGCCGCAATTTGCTTGTTCGGCAGCCCGTGCGTCATCTGCTGCAAGACTTCCCGTTCACGAGCGGTCAATGTTTCATCAGGCGGCAGAATTTCCGCGTCGGCAAGCGGAAACGCGCTTCCGGGCAACAGGCTGAAACTTCGGTCCACGGCGATTAGCCCCGCGCCCGCTGCCCGGATCGCGCCCAGAATTTCGATGCGGTCGGCTTCCTTGCGAAGATAGGCCCATCCCGGCAGAACCGCGTCTGCCATCAGTTGGTATTCGCTGTGGTCTTCGCCGAGCAGCACAAGCGCCGCGCCTTCGCCGGAAAGCGCCTCGATCACGCGAAGCGCGTCCGCTGGAGACGTGTCACACAGGACGACTTCCGGCGCGGACTCGATCAAAAGCCGCTCCATCTCCGCGCTGCCGTTCGCTTCTCCAACAATTTCGCAGTCATCCGCGTCCACCAGCATCGCCCGCAGTCCTGCCCGCACGGACGCCCAGCCCGCCACAATCAAAATACGCAAAGCGCCCTCCGGGGAAGGGAAAAGGGCTGTGGGGGAAGCGAATGCGCCTGCTCGCGTACAGTTCGCGCAAACTCAAAGCGAATCCTGCGCTGGCCTCAGTCCTGGCCCTCAGCCCTTTTTCCTAGTTTTCGGTTCCTAACGTCACGGCCAGCGTGAGCAGAACGCCGCCGCGCAGCAGGTTCAGGGCGATTTCCTGCCCCGCGTGATGCTGCCGCAGCTGCGAACGAAGGCTGTCCACATCCGTGATTTGCTGCCCGCTCACGCTCAGCAGCGTATCGCCGAGCAGTAAGCCACCCTGTTCCGCCGGACTTTTCTGCTCAACCTGCACGATCAGCAGACCGCGATCTTGCGTGAGAGGAAGCGATTCGATGAGGTGCGCAGGCAGGGCCGCCGCCTGTGTCCGAACACCCAGATAGCCCCGCGGCATCTTGCCGTGCGCCAGCAGCCCTTCCACGACGTGCCGCACAATAGAAACGCCGAGCGAAACGCCTTTGCCGCGTCCGAACATCAGATTGTTTAGACCGATGACCTGCCCCGCGACATTGACCAGCGGCCCGCCGGAAAATCCGGGATAAAAGACGGCGTCGGTATGCAGCACGGTTTCAGGGCCGCCTTCGCTTTGCGAGTCCAGCCTTGCGCTGACGATTCCAAAAGTGGCCTGCAAGCCGGAGTTGCCCGGACGGCCTAATGCCAGCGCGAATTGCCCGATTTTTGCCGCGTCGTCCGCCGCGACTTCCGCAGGGGGCAGGCCGGTCGCCGCCACACGCAGCGCCGCAATATCGGTGTCCGGGTCGCGGCCTATCAGCGTCGCGGCGAGGCGCGTTCCATTATGCAATTCAATGAAGACCTCCTCGTCGCGCTCTACGCCGTGCGATGTCGTAACGATAATTCCATCTGCCGACCAGATGATTCCCGTCGCCGTCAGGCGCGTCCCGTCGTCCACTCGCACAACGGACGCTCCTACTCTCTCTGTAATACTCACCAGTTCCGCTGAAAGGCCCGCCAGCAGGCCGTTTGTTTCGTTTGTCATTGTATTCCGGTTTCCTTAATCTTTGCGCGGCTTTCGTTTGTTTGCTATCTTCGCTATTCGGCGCGAAGGGGCGGAAAGCCTGCGGTTTTTCGCTTTATTGTTTCGCTGCAAGATTAGGATACTTTGTTTCCGCAGTCCGCGTATCGGTCATTAGAGCAGGGAGGCCCGCCGCTCTTACGGTCAGGCATCGGGATATTTCGTTTAGAATCGCCCGCGCTTCCTATGCGGGAGCGCAAAGATAAACAGGGTTTTGTCTGCAAAGGGATATACGCAGGCGCGGCCCTTGTTGACAGACAGCGGCGCTTTCTCGTATTATTAAAGACGGCGCAAAACGCTATAGATAAGGAAGGAATCAAAATCATGTTTCCGGTTTTGAAAATGAACCGTATGTTAATTTCGCGGAAGAGGCCCCGCGCCGCAAAATGAAAGAGGCGCTGGAGCTTGTTCGCCGACAGTTGGGCCGCTCGTATCCCCTTATCATCGGCGGCGAACAAATTGAAACCAGAGGGCGCGTGGAGCTTCGTAATCCTGCGAACCGCGATGAAGTTCTCGGCTCGGTAGCAAGTGGCGAACCCGCTCATGCGGAACAGGCCATCGCCGCCGCGCAAAAAGCGTTTTCCTCCTGGTCGCAGGTTCCCGCCGAAGTTCGCGCTCGCTATCTTGTAAAGGTCGCCGCGCTGCTGCGCCGACGAATTTACGAGTTTTCGGCGTGGATGGTCGTCGAGGCCAGCAAAACGTGGCTGGAAGCGTATGCGGACGCGGCAGAAGCGGTGGACTTTCTGGAATTTTATGCCCGTGAAGCCGTGAAGTTCGGCGCCCCGCATCCGACCACACCCTATCCCGGAGAAGAAAACGAGGTACGTTATCTGCCGCTCGGCGTGGGCGCAATTATTTCGCCCTGGAATTTTCCGCTGGCGATTATGGCGGGTATGACGGTGGCAGCGGTCGTTACGGGCAACACGGTCGTGGTCAAACCGGCGGAACAGACGCCGATTATTGCGGCCAAATTCTTTGAATTACTGGAAGAAGCGAGCCTGCCGCCCGGAGTCGCAAACCTGATTTTCGGCGATGGCGAAACGGTCGGCGAAACGCTGACGGGCAGCTCTGCCGTCCGGTTCATCTCGTTTACGGGCAGCCGGGATGTGGGGCTGCATATCTATCGCAAAGCGGCGCAGACCCCGCCCGGTCAAAAATGGCTAAAAAAGTCGTTCTGGAAATGGGCGGCAAGGATGCGATACTCGTGGATGCGGGCGTAGACCCGGATGTTGCGGCGGAAGGAATTGTCGCCGCGGCGTTTGGGTTTCAGGGGCAAAAATGCTCCGCTTGTTCCCGTTTGATTGTGCATCAGGACAATTATGACGCGGTGCTGGAAAAAGTGGTTTCCCGCGCTTCGCAATTGACGCTTGGCGATCCCGCCGATAATGCCAACGCGCTCGGCGCTGTAATTGACGCGGACGCTTACCGCAAAATTCATTCTTATATCGAAATCGGGCGTGGTGAGGGGCGCGTCGTTCTTGGCGGCGAACAAAGGCCGGAAAACAGCCCGAACGGTTATTTCATTCGGCCTGTGGTTGTCGCGGACGTGGAATCGAAAGCCCGCATCGCGCAGGAAGAGATTTTCGGCCCCGTCCTCGCCATGATTAAGGCCCGCGATTTTGACCACGCCCTTGCCATCGCTAACGACACCGATTACGCGCTGACAGGCAGCTGCTATTCCAACAATCGCGCGCATCTGGAACGCGCCCGCCACGAATTCCATGTCGGCAATCTGTACCTGAATCGCAAATGCACCGGAGCTCTGGTAGACGTGCAGCCGTTCGGCGGCTTCAATCTCAGTGGGACGGACAGCAAGGCGGGCGGGCGCGATTATCTACTGCATTTCCTGCAGGCGAAGTCCATTACGGAACGCTGGTAAGTTCGCAAAATCCACGCTCGCAGCGGCAAAACTCGTGTTCCAATAACTGGATATCCTCCTGCCAATAGGACGCTGGATAGGATGAAGAAGCGGCGGACAGATGCCATTTCGGGCCGTTATAGCGCCAACATCGGGCCATTTTGCGCTTGACAGGATCACTCGATTTCGCTATACTTCGGACAGTTCGAACCATCTTGCAATGACTGCAAAATCCACAACGACGCGCAAAGCCTGGCACTGATAACCATGAATACCATTGAACAAAACCTCCGCCTCGCAGAAAGTGTTTCCCTATCGCCCGCGCCGAATGATGCGGGGGTATTTCTGCGATTCGCGGCGGAAAAAGCCGCTTCCCGCCACGTTTTCCCTGTCGGCGAACTGATGGGAATTGTTCGCTATACCGCCCTGCGCCGTTATGAGCCGTTCTGGATGAAGGCTGTTTCGGGAACGCGAGGCGGCGACGTTCCGATGGAAACGCAGTTCCTGCTCGCGGAAACCGAAAGCGGCGGATGCCTCCTGCTCGTTCCCCTGATTGACGGCGTGTTCCGCGCCTGCTTGCAGGGAACCGGGGAAAACACGCTGGAAATCGTGGCGGAAACCGGCGACCCGGCGACGGTGGGAACGGAACTTGTAGGACTATATGCCGCGTCAGGCGCAGACCCGTATGCGCTGATGGCGCAGGCCGCGCCGATTGTTCTGACGCAAATGCAAACCGGGCGACTCCGAACGGAAAAAGCGTTGCCTGCCTTTGCTGACAAGTTCGGCTGGTGTACCTGGGACGCTTTTTATCAGGATGTCACGGGGGAGAACGTCCGCGAAGGGCTGGAAAGTTTTCGCGTGGGCGGCGTAGAACCGAAACTTCTGATTTTAGATGATGGCTGGCAGTCGGTCAAACCATTCCCGAACGGCGAAAAGCGGCTGACTGCGTTTCAGGGGCAAAAAAAAAATTCCCCGGCCCCCCCCCCCTGTGGCCCCAAAGGCAAAAGGGGAATATAAAATTGAAACGTTCCTCGTCTGGCACGCGCTGCACGGCTATTGGGGTGGAGTGGATGGCGACAGCCTGCCCGGTTACGGCGTTCAGAACATTGCCCGTCAGTATTCACCCGCCATCAATCATTACGCGCCTTCGTTGCTGGGGCGGGGTGGGGAAAGGGGGGGGGGGGGGGGGGGGGGGGCGTTTCCTCCCCCTTTTTTCGGGGATCCACCCCCCCCCCGCGCGGCGGGGGCAGAGAGGGGTTAGGTTGTTTAATACGGGGGGGGGTTTTTAAAATTATGCAAAATCGGTTACGAAGCAGGCAAAGGCAGGGCGGGTTGTAGAATAGGGAAGCATCTTCTTTTTTGGAGGCTTCTTATGGCGACCGAAGAACCGGTTTCACCTTCCCGCGAAGAACAAATTCAGCGCTTGCTTGGCGCGTACGAAACGCATCTGCGAAAAACATTGCCGACTACGCCGCAAACGCTGGAACAAATCGAGCGAACCGCCCAGGATATCGGCGAGGAAGTCAAGCAGGAGATACAAAAAGAAGTCGCCGACGCGCAAGGGGTGGGGTCTAGCAGCAAGCAGACCGTTTGCGCCTGCGGAAAGAAAGCCCGCTGCATCGGCCTGTACGGGCGGCAGATCGTCACCCGGCATGGCGTTCTGTCGCTTAGGCGGGCGTACTATCACTGCCGCGCCTGCGGCAAGGGGTTTTGCCCCCTCGACCGGCAGTTGCAGATGGGGAGCGGGCAATGCAGCGTCACCGTTGCCGCCCTGCTGGCCCGCTTCGCGGCGTATTTGCCTTTTGAGACGGCGGCCCGCGAACTGGAACTCGTCTGCGGCATCCGCCTGTCCGCCGCGACCCTAAGACGGCAGGCCGAAGCGGTCGGAGAACATCTTGCCCGTGAGTGGCAGCAAAAGGAAGCGCGGTTGTGGGCGCAGCCCGAACGCGAAGCGTCCGCCCGCCCGCGTCAGTTGCATCTGACGTGCGACGGGGTAATGGTTCACGTCGGCGGGACATGGCGGGAAGCGAAAATTGGGTGCGCGTATGAACGAGCGGAAGACAAAGCGGGCGTGAAGAACGCGACGTATTACGCGACGCTCTTGCCTTCACAGCCTTTTGGCAAGCGGTTGCGAACGCTGGGGCATGAAGCGGGAGCGGAGAACTGCGGCAAGGTGGGGTTTGTGGCGGACGGAGCGGAGTGGATTTGGCAGGAGGCGGGCAAGTATTACCCGCAGCGGGCGCAGATACTGGACTTCTACCACGCCTGCCAGCATTTAGGGAACGTGGCCTCGGCGTGGCATGGAGAAGGAAGCCAGCAAAGCGCGGAGTGGCTTGAGACGCAGAAGGAAGACTTGCTTGCCAACCGCGCCGAGCGGGTACTCAAAACGATAGAAGACTGGCAGCCGACGACGCAGTCTCAGGCAGAAGTGCAGCGCAAAGAAGGCGCCTATCTGCGGACGCATCTGCGGCGGATGCGCTATGAGACCTTTGCCCAATCGGGCTACCATATCGGCAGCGGAGTGGCGGAAGCGAGTTGTAAGAATGTCGTTCAGGCGCGTTTCAAGCAAGCGGGGATGCGTTGGAGCGAAAGCGGCGCCGAAGCGATGTTGCATCTGCGAACCGCGTGGTGCAACACCCAGCAGGCCGACTTAATGCAGGCGGCGCGGGGCGCAATGGGATTTGCATAATCTTGAAGCGCACCCCTAATCAAGCGGGGGGGGGGGGGGGGGGTGGGGGGGGGGGGGGGGGGGGGGTTTGGGGGGGGGGGGTTATCACGGAGGGGGGGGGGTTCCCGCCAACGCGGTTTAATGGGAATCTGATTAATTTTTTGTGGTGGGCCAGCGAAATGCTGTACGGGGCGCTGAACTCGAACCTGACTCGCACATCCACCGACTTCTGGCCTGATCGCCCGGAGTCGCATGGCGAACATCTGTACGTCAACGCGCAGGTCTCGGCGTGGTTCGGCGCATTTATTCATCCCGACTGGGATATGTTCCAGTCCGCGCATCCTGTGGGCGCGTACCATGCGGCGGGCCGCGCTGTGGGCGGCTGTCCTATCTATGTTTCCGATAAACCGGGCAAGCACGATTTTGATCTGTTGCGAAAACTTGTCCTGCCCGATGGCGGCGTTCTGCGCTGTGAAGGGCCCGGCCGACCAACTCGCGACTGCCTGTTTTGCGATCCAACGCAGGAACCCGTTCTGCTTAAAATCTTCAATCATAATCTCTGCAATGGGGTTCTGGGCGTGTTCAATGCGCGGTATGGCGGGAAGGAAACGCCAGGCGAACCGATTACGGGCGCGGTTCGCCCAGCCGACGTGGAAGGGTTGCAGGGTCTGGAATTCGTAGTTTACGCGCATCATGCGAACGAACTGCGAACACTGGCGCGAAATGAAGCGTGGGATATTACGCTGCCGGAATTAAACGCGGAAATTTTCACAGTGGTTCCGCTTGTCGGCGGCGTGGCCCCAATTGGATTGTCGGATAAATTTAACAGCGGCGGAGCGATTGTCCGCGCCGGGTTCGATCTGGATGCGCCGGAACGCTATACGCTGACGGTGCGAGGCGGCGGAAACCTGCTGCTCTGGTGCGAAACGCGGCCTGTTTCGGTCGCCGTTGACCGCGACTGGGCGGCCTTTCATTACGAGGAAACCACGCGCCGTCTGGAAATTTCGCTCCCGGAAGCCAGAGAATTCAGCGTGATCCTGCGATTCTGAAGCGTCACAGTGAACATTTTGTCCGGAAGAAATGTTTGACTGGACGCATTTTTTCTTGACAAAATGGCGTCATTCTGCCATAATCAATGTTGTGTGATAAACATTGATCGTGTCCGCCGACATGGCACAGTGGTAGCGCAGCTCACTCGTAATGAGCAGGTCCTCGGTTCAGAATCCGAGTGTCGGCTTTCCTCTGTTTACTTCCTGACCGGGTTTGCCCTGCTCTTCCTGCGGTCTTCCCCCGGGCCACCCTCTTCCGCGCCCGCTTCCTGCATCAATTTTGCGCGGAAAGCGAAGTCTCGACGAAACGGCGCAGCCCGGTGGTATACTCCTCGACGCGCAGAACTCCTTCAGGAAAAGCCGCGTTTTGCCACAGATAATTCGCAAGCCATTCCTCGCAAATGGCTTGCCAGAAACGATCTCCTCCCGGCATCTGTTCGCGGTCGGTGTGCGCCTTAACCAGTTCAACAAACACTACCGGCAACGCCACCCTGCACGTTTGCTCCGCGCCAAGCGGATCGCGCACCGTAAATGGCTGCTGAAATCCGCCGCCCATTTTCTGTCCCGCATCAGCCTGAAACGTGATACGGTAGCCATTAATCGTCGTAGAGCCGAACGTTATTCCGCTGGGAGACGCTGCCACCGGGGGTTCCAGAACGGCTTCGACCGCGCCACGCAGTGTTTCCAGCGTGAACGGCTTGCGGAGGAAATCGGTCGCGCCGGATTTCATCGCTTCTACCGCTAGATCAATCGTGCCAAACGCGGTTGCCATGATAATCCTGGCTTTTGGAGCGTGTCCGCGCATCTGTCGCAGAACGTCCAGCCCCTCCATTCCCGGCATCCGCTGGTCCAGCAGCACCAGGTCCCACCCGCCGCCAAGACCAAATTTTTCCAGAGCTTCCGGGCCATCCGCTGCCGTTTCGACCGTATGCCCGCTATGCTGCAATGCCAGCCGCACGGTCATGCGAATATTCGCTTCATCATCCACAACAAGAATATGCGCCATGATCCTCTTTTCCTTTCGTGCCTGTTGCGCCTGCCTTCTGATGAAGGGTAACTATCACCGAAAGTTGCGACCGGCCGTCCTTGCGGACGGAAATGCGGTGATAGAATGTTTTATCCCTGCAGGCGATTGGCGGAACGTCTATAGCCGCGCCTTTTGTAGGGCTGACAAGGCTAACTTGTTATTCCGCAACCGGAAGCGCGAACGCGAAGCGACTGCCCCGATTCAATTCGCTTTCCGCCGTAATCACGCTGTCATGCGCCCTGATTATGTTCTGCACAATGGACAGCCCGAGTCCCGCCCCGCCTCGCGTGGCTCCGGGAACCTGCATAAACCGCTCAAAAATGCGTGGTAGGTATTCCGGCGGAATGCCCGCTCCAGTATCCCGCACCGAAAATTCTACCGCGTTTCCTATCTTTTTCCCTGCGATAATCACCTGTCCGCCCGACTCAGTGTGGCGTATTGCGTTGTTAAGCAGATTCAGCAGAACACGCTGAATCTGGCTGCGGTCGGCGCGGACGGCGGGCAGGTCGGCTCCCGCATCAAGCGTTAATCGAATGTCTTTCGCCTCGGCCTGCGAACGGGCGGCCTCGAAGGATTCTTCCGCAAGCTGCGCCGCCGGAACCGGGGCGAAGCGCGGAAGCGTCATGCCCGCTTCCAGCCGTGTAATGTCCAGCAGGTCACGCATCATGCGTTCCAGGCGCTCCAAATCCTCCCGCTGCGCCGCCACGAGTTCCTTTTGATCCGCGTTTAGTTCGCCGACCGCTCCCTCCTGCATCAACTGCACAGAAAGCAATAGCGACGTCACAGGAGTTCGCAATTCGTGCGATGCGACGCCGATGAATTCCGTTTTTAAGCGATCCAATTCGCGCAGGTGCGTGATGTCTTCCAGCACGGCGACCGCGCCAAGCAAAGCGCCATCTTCATCGCGCATTGGGCTGGCCCGCAGACGATACGAGCGCTGCGTTCCGGCATGGCTGCGGGTCAGCAGACCGGCTTCATCTTCGGCGGCGGAAACGCGCTCCTGCGAAATGGCCCGCTCCACCGCTTCGGTCAGGCGCGGCTCGTTCATTTGCGCGACAGCGTGGCCCCGCGAGGATTGGGCCGGGCCGAACAAACCTTCCGCAGCCGGGTTCAAATGCACGATTTTTCCTTCCGCGTCTGTTACCACTACGGGGTCGTACAGGCTTTCCAGCGCCGCGTCCGACATCCGCTCCGCTCGCTTCAAGCGTTCCGCCTCCTGTTGCCGGGCTTCCCGCAGTTTTTCAGTCATATCGTTGAAGGAAGCCGCCAGAGCGCCGATTTCATCAGAGCGGTTCAGCAGAATCTGCTGATTCAGATGCCCGAAGCCGATTTCCTCTGCCTGCCGCGCCAGCGAACGCAGGGGAGTCAGCGCGGCCCGCGTGGCCCAGACCGCGAACAAAATCGCCAGACCGAAAGCGCCCGCTGTGACCGCTTCGCCAACGCGGGAAGCCCGCCACGCTTCGTTTTTAGCCTGCTCATTGGCGCGGAGTATCGCCTCCTGATTCAGATTCAGCACATCCTGCGCCCGCTGCTTGATCCGCTTGAAATCGGGTTCCAGAACAGAAAAATAGTACGTTCGCGCCTGCGCGTTCGGCATTGGCGGATTGGCGTAAAGCAAGGCCTCGATTTTCTTCCGATAATTTGTAAAACGCCTGCCGATGTCGTTCGCAATGTCCTGCTCGCCCGGTTCCGTGATATTGTTCGATTCGATTTGATAAGCTCTCTGAAACAGCGGCCAGTTTGCCTGATACTGCGCCCGCGCCTTTTCGGTCTGGCCCGCGAGGAAAAACGTCGCGGCGCTGTCCTGCCGCTCCAGCGTGTCCTTCATATTCTGCGCCGCGATCACGCTCTTGTAATTGTCCCTCAAAATGCGGTCAATCGAGCGGCCCAGTCGAAAAAAGTTAATCACGCCGCCTGTCATTCCAATCAGCATCAGCAGCGCCAGCGCCAGATGGCTTATCAGCAATTGCGCGCGCAAATTACGCATACTTTTTATCCTGTTCTACTTCAACCACTCTTTGATCTTTTTGTCACCTCTTGAACGCGCTATGCATCGGGTCTATCGGGCGCGGCGTCACAATCAACAAAAAACGGAGGACGAAGATCGCGCCGCGCATTCAGAACGGAAAAGGTTCCAAATGCGCAGTTATGAACTTCGGCCTCCGTTCGAACTGGCGGGTTCTGCGTCCCCCCTGTCTCAAGACTGCCGTTCGCTATGCGCTTGCGATGTTTTCCGATCCACTTTATCGTCGGCGTCGAAAATCGAATTTATATTCAGGCGTCGCGCCGGGACGCGGGCCTATACGGCCCTTACAAATCCTGACGCACAATCTGTTTTTCCAAGTCTGAGGCCAGCACAAAAACCTCAATCTGCTCCGCCGCTTCCACATTGACATCGCTGTAACTGCGAACCACCGCGACGCCCGAAATGGAAGCGACCGCGTTTTCTATCTCCGCATGATTAATGCTGCGCAGCTCCTGACGGGCGCTGCGAATCAGCCTGCGCCCCTCTTCGGAAACCGCGAGACGGGCTTCAGTCGGCGTAAAAATTCCCGAACAGCGAGCCAGAATCAACTCGCCGATAAGGTGGACGCGAACGTCGCCGGGGCCGCGCCCCTGCTGCTCCCGCTGGAACTTCACCACCGCGTTGGCGATTTCAGCCTCGATTGTTCCCCTTGTTGGTCGCGTCACATCGTCGCCCTGAAAATAAAAAAGCCAGCATCGCTTTCTCTCCTTGCCGTATAGAAGACACGGGGAATCTGAAAGGATGCCGACACAAAATCGTTGAACCGTTTCTACGGCCCCTCCACTCACTCCACCAGAAAACACATTACATTCGATATACCACAGAGCAAATTAAAATGCAAGGAAAATGTGAAAAATTGTCTGAACTGTGATTTGAGGCATGGATTATGAGGAGACGGCGCCATCTGTCTCGCGCTCAGGCGCACGGGCGAACTCTTTGAGAATGGGCTTTTGCTCAGCGGGACTTGGAATGCCCCCTAAAATTTAGTGAACTGCTAACATAGACTTGCAACTTTGGGCTTTGTTTGGGTAAACTCTCTGGCATGAGCCAACATATTACCCTGCATCTTAACGACACCCAGCGAGCGCATCTGACCAGCCTGCTCCGTTCTGGCAACGCGCCCGCCCGAACCCAAACCAAAGTCCGCCTGCTGCTTCTGACCGACCGCAGCGAGGGACAGCAACATACGGACGAATGCATCGCCCAAACGCTAGGCATCAGTCGCGCCACCATTATTCGCACCCGACGCCGTTTTGCCCAAGAAGGGGCCAACGCCGCCCTCTATGATAAAGCCCGTCCCGGCAAAACGCCAAAAATCACCGGCGAAGTCGAAGCGTATTTAACCACGCTCGCCTGCTCTGCCCCGCCCGAAGGCCGCGCCCGCTGGACGCTGCGCCTGCTGGCGAAAAAACGGTGGAGTTAGGCCTGGTGGAAAGTCTCTCTAACGTCGCGGTCTACAAGCGGCTAAAAAAAACAAACGCAAACCTTGGCAGGTGAAATCCTGGTGCATTCCCAAAGCGGACGCTCGCTTTGTCGCCAAAATGGAAGACGCGCTTTCGGTGTATACGCGGCCTTATAATAAGGAACAACCCGTCGTCTGCCTGGACGAAAAAACCAAAGAACTTCACGCCACGCCGCGTGGTCGGATTGCCCCGCAACCCGAAAAGCCCGCCCGCGAAGACTACGAATACAAGCGCAACGGCACGCGCAATTTGTTCCTTGCGGTTGAACCGTTGCGCGGGTGGCGCAAAGTGCGGGTGACACAGCGGCGAACCGCGCTGGACTTTGCCGAGCAACTACGGCAGTTGGTCGAGGAAGATTATCCCCACGCCAAGCAGATTGTTTTGCTCACAGATAACCTCAACACCCATACGCCCGCCTGTCTGTATGAGGCGTTTGCTCCGGCGCAGGCGCGAACCATTGCCGCCAAACTGGAGTGGCATTATACGCCCGAACATGGCAGTTGGCTGAACATGGCAGAATGTGAACTGTCGGTCTTGGGCAAACAGTGCCTGAACCGGCGCATTGCCGACGCCGACACGCTGGAGCGCGAAGCGGCAGCGTGGGAACGCGAGCGTAACGCGCAGAATGTTACGATTGAGTTTGTCGGGGAGAAGCCGAAAAGGAAATCTATCGGGCTTCGCTCCCTTTGTAAAACTTGTGTTCTGCGGGAAAAGCCCCGCGCAAAACAAAAAAAACCGCCTGCCCGCCGTTTTTCACGCGCTTTGGAGACAAATACGCCTGCCATCGACCTATCCCACCGTCAGCGAGTGTAAACGCCGCAGATTATACGCCAGACAAACCAGACACCATTCGCCCGTGACCGAAAGAAGCCCGCGCAGCGAAAATTGACGAAAGCCCATCACGGCCTTGATCTGACCGAACACCGGTTCAATCGTGCCTTTACGCCGCCGATAAATCGCTTTGCCTGCCGCTGTTGTCAGTTTGTACGCCATCTTTTCACGCAGACTGGCGTTCTCGGTTGGCGGCTGTCCCGCTTCCGCGAAATGCGCTTTCCAGCCGACGTTGTGCGCCGTCCGTCCGGTGGCGATATATGGTTCAATCCCGGCGGCTTCTAAAATCGTTACGTTCGTTTCGCTGAAATAGCCCGTTCCCCCGTGTCCAGAGCCGCCGCGCCCGGCCTGCCAAGTTCTTGGGAGATTGTCTTTAAGGTGGGAGCGACTTCGCCCTGATCGTTGGCATGGTTTGAGAGCGAACCGCCCACAATCAGTAGGGCCGCGTGATCTACGACTGCCTGCGCGTTGTATTGCTGGCTGAACCCGCCGTCCCGACTGTTTTTCATGATGCGGCTGTCGGGGTCGGTGAAGTTGTATTGGTCGCCGTCCTGGGGAGTCGCAGAGGGCGGCGCAGGCGGTTTGCCGCGCGGCTTCTTGCCCGTCTGGTCTTCCTTGGCGGCGCGTTCCTGCATCTTGGCGTCGTAGTCGGCCTGCTCGAACGCCGCTTTTTCGGCGGCGCGAGCCAACAGCAGGGTTTTCGCTTCGGCAAGGCGCTTGAGACGCTCTTGGCGGCGGGCGATTTCGTAGGGCGCGTCCAAGCCTTCAGGAACGGTTCGCAGATCGGCGGTTTCGGCAAGGGCGAAAAGTTCGGCGACTTCCGCCTGAAGTTTCGCTTCGATTTCGAGGAGGCGTTTATAGGAGACGGCCTTACTTTTGGAAGCGGCGGCGTGGAGTTTGGTTCCGTCGAGGCTAATGTTGCCGAGTTTGAGGAGGCCCGTCGCCTGCGCCAGCGACAGAATTTGCACGAAGAGGCCGCTGAGTTCGGGCAAGAAGGTCTTGCGAAAGGCGGCGATAGTGTCATGGTCCGGGGAGAGATTGCCCGCAAGATAGCGGAAGGCGGCGGTTTCTCTGGTTCCCTGTTCGATTTTGCGGGAAGAGAAAACGCCGGTGGCGTAGGCGTAGAAGAGCAGGCCCAACAGGATTTCAGGGGCGTAAGGTTGTCCGCCGCGCTTGCCATAGTGGGCGTACAGGGGCTCCAGGTCAAGTTGGGCCACGATGTCTACGATGAAGCGAGCGAGGTGGTCTTCGGGCAAGCACTCTTCCAGGCGGACGCTGGTTTTGAGGGTCGCCTCGTAATCGACGGTTCGGAATTGTCTACTCATGTTTCTATTGTGACACATTCTACGAGGCCAGAAGACGTTCTCGCCGACAGACCTGCTACCTTTTTGCTTTTTCATTTTTTTTTTTATAAAAAAAAGAAGAAAAAAGACCTCCTCCCACACACCCCCCCCGCCGGCCCCGCCGAGCGGGGGAGGGAGAAAAAGAGGAGTGCAATAACTAAAAATGCAACCCCCCCCCCCCCCCCCGCCCCCCCCCCCCCCCCCCCCCCTTCCCCCCCGGGGGGCAACCACGGGGCCCCCCCCCCGGGAAATTTTTATTTCCCCGCCGCCGCCAGTATTTCCCCCCTTTTTTTTTTAGGTGTATGCGGGTTTTCCCCACGCCCCCGATTTTGCCCGCCAAACGAACGGCACAAGTCCCACTATCGGCATCGTCAATGGCGGCTTCGTGAACGATACCCTTTATTCTTACAACAGCAGCGCGATCAACGTCAGCGGCGGCAGTGTGAACCTTCTGGAAGCCTTCAACAGTAGCGCCATCAACCTCAGCAGCGGCTCCGTGCTGCGTATTGATTCCTACAACAATAGCACAATCAACATCAGCGGCGGCATTTTGAGTTCTGGTCTGTATGGCTACAATGACACCACGGTAAGCGTCAGCGGCGGCATCATAGGCAGTCTTACTCTGACCGATAACGGCGTCCTCAACTTTTTCGGCACGGGCTTCAGTTCTTCGTATCAGGGGGATCATAGCGGTCAGTTTGTGTACGACGTGACTGGCACACTCGCGTCGGGTGACAAACTCAACACTGTTATCTTTCTTGATGACACGTCACAAGCCCGCTTCACGTTTAATGCGCCTGCTGTTGTCCCGGAATCCAGCAGTATGGCGCTGTTCGGCGGGATAGTGACGGTGGGCGTGGGAATTCTTCGCCGCAAACGCCGCAAATAGGCTTTCGCGCTGAAAATCCCCCGCGTCACGATAGGATGCGGGGGACTTTTTACGTTCTGATGAGAGTGAAGCCTCAAGTTTCGCCCCGTTTCCGCCAATAATTTCTCTGTCAACGCGCCGGATAGAAGGGCTTCCCGCCACCGCTATTTCCCTGACGCCATCTTAGTCTCCCGTGACGCGGAATACGTCTCCCGTGACAAAAGCGACTTATTTCATCGCGCAAAATATGTCGCTTTCCGCGCCGGAGACGAATTTCATCAGGAAAAATACGTCGCCTGCAATCGAAGCGACGTATTTCCTGAGGCAAGGGACGAAGACGGCGGGGCGGGAGACGAAGACCTTCCCGGCATTTTTCAGGAGATGAGACCAATGCCAGACGATTATCTGCCGAAAGGCAAGACCCAGCTGCAAGCGTGGCTGACCAACTTCGGCACAGTCGCGGGGGCGCAAGCGGTTCCGCTGGGCCTTCTGCCCGCCGATTTGTCCGCGCTCGGAGCCGCGCAGGGGACCTTCAACGGATCGGTCGCAGGCGTGAAGACCGCAAAGGCCGCGCTGAAGTCCGCCACGCAGACGGAACTGACCGCCACCAAAACGGTCAATACTACGGTGCGCGGCATCGTGCGCCGCATTCAAGCGAACCCGGCGGTCACGCCCACGCAGAAAGCGTCGCTCGGCATCAATCCGCGCAGCGCCGCCAAAAATCACGCGCCGCCCGTGACGCCGACGGGCCTCACAGCGGAAGGTTTCAGCACGGGCGTCAATGCGCTGAAATGGGACCGCGCCGGCAACAAGTCCAACACGATTTTCGTGATACAGGCGCAGATTGGCGCATCTTTGGATTGGGTAGAAGTCGGCTCGAAGAACGCCACAAAATTCGATCATGTCGGGCAGACTCCCGGCGTGAAAGTGGCGTACCGCGTCCTTGCCACTCGCGCAGGAATGGCAAGCGTCCCGTCTCCCTCCGTCACGCTCTACGGCGCTTCGACCGGCGTTGTCCTAACGCTGGCAAAGGCCGCCTGAGTCGGAACGCATGGCGGCCAGCGAAAAGCGCGAGACGCTTACGGCCTGAAACGCGCCTCACCCTGTCTCGTTTTGATGCGAAGGCGAGAACAATACAGCAAGTTAAACCCCGCCGCCGATAATCTTCCACTCACTGCCCGCCTGCGCGGGCAGTTTTTTTGCCTGTGGCGGCAGGTAAATGGTGAAACGCAAGCCTACGGCATGGTCTGGTCATCTGTAGTTAAGACAGCAAGGATTTGAACTCCAGGAAAATTTGCGAGCCGCGTATGCGCGCCCGTTTTTCATTTTATTTTCATGTTGCCATGTTATTATAATTTTGTCAGAACTGGCCGGGACGACCTCTTCTGCCCCCGACCGTTCCGGCAATTCTGACGATTTTCAATGCACTTCGGATGAACGAACATCCAGTATAAGGGAGTAAGGCACATGAAGAAGACGTTTTTTCTGCTCGCGGCGCTGCTTGCGCTTGGCACGACCTCAATGGCGCTGGCTCAGCGCGGGCCAGGAGGCGGAGGCCCCGGCGGTGGCGGGCCGGGAGGCGGTGGGCATAACAACCCGTCCGAGATAGGCGGCGCGGTTTCCAACCTTGCGGTGGATGGCAGTTCCTTCACGCTCACAGGGCCACGCGGCGAAACGGTCACAGTAGACGTTACCAGCGCGACCACAATCAAAAACGCCAGCGACGGCAGCACTGCTACGCTCGCCAATGGCGAAGACGTTTTTATCGCGGGAAAATTCGACAAGACAGACAAAGTTTTGACCGCGACCGCGATTGTCGTAGATGATCATAAGCCGCAGCCACATGGCTACTTTGGCTCCGTAACCAGCCTTGCAGCGGACGGCAGTTCCTTCACGCTTACAGGACCGCGCAAGGAAACGTTGGCCGTTACGGTGAGCAGCGCCACGCCCATTACCAATTACAGCGATGGCAGCGTCGCAATTCTGGCCGATGGCGAAAACGTTCTCGTGACCGGCACATTGGATACGACCGGCAAAACGCTGGCGGCAGCCTCCATTGTGGTGGACGACCGCAAGCCGCCCACGCAGTTGCAACTGGCGGCGGGAACCATCCTCAGCCTCGAAGCGAAGAATGAAACCTTCCTCTTGACCGTTGCGAAGGCCAACTTCAAGCCAACCGGAATCACGATCAACGTTGTCACCACAGCAACGACAGCCTATGGCGGCCCAAAAGGGAAGCTCATGTTCGCCGACCTGAAAGCGGGCGCAAAAGTGCAAATCGCCGGTACATTCGACGCGGCCTCGCAAACTTTGACCGCCACGCGAATCGAAATCGTAAAGTAGGCGAGGAGATATTGGGGGTTAGTGGAAAACCTGAACCCTAAGATATTCCCGACGCAAATGAAAGGCCCTGCGCTCCCTTAAAAGCGCAGGGCATTGCATTACGACAGTAAGGTTTCACCTTACGCCCCTGTAGGGCACAGCGTATTATTGCCGCTGTCATACTTTGGCTTACAAACCAATATTCACAGGCGGCAGCAAGGCATTCGCGGCGGTCAGCAGGGCATACGGGCGTTCGTCGGGTGAGGTCAGTTGCGTCAGCGCGGTCAGGTCATGGGGTTGTGGGCCGCTTGTCATCCAGTCTCGGACGTTCTCATTAACGGCAAATTGGCGTAATTGGCCCGTAGGCAGATGGCGGACGGTTTGCAGGGCCGCTTCTAAATCGCCTGCCTCGCTTTGGGCTTCGGCGATGTCCAGCAGTTGCACTTCCCATTCGTTTTCGGCGCTGAGGCGGGTTCCTGTGTAGGGTTCAGTGGGCGGCAGATGCCAGTTGCCTTGCTTGCCAGGCTTCATTACGCGAACAATCTGCTCCACCGCCGCAAGAAGCAGGGTTCGCGCTTCTACTTCCCGGCCCACTGTGTTGAGCAGTCTGGCGGCGTCTCGCTGCGCATAAGTTTTCGCCAGTCCCGGTGGCATTTTCGCTATCAGCGGCAGCGCTTGCCTCACCGTGAGACGCGCCGGGATACGGAGGTTTAGAAGCGGCCTGCTTTTGCGCAATACTCAGCAACACACTGGCTTTGCCGCCGTCATCAGGCGCCAGCGCGAGGCGCTGCTGTTTTTGAAGGTCATCGGTGTCAGCCTTCCCCTGCCAGACGAGATGCAGCAACAAGTCGCGGCGGGCGGTTTCGTCCGTCAGAGCGGAAACTATCGGCGCGAGGCGGTCTGTCATGCCGCTACGGTTCAAGTGGTACGCCAGTGTAAACAGCGCATCGTTCCGCTGCTGCGCCTCTTTGATTTTCAGCACGTTCTGCAACGCGCCGTCTGCGTCTCCGGCTTCCGCCTGACAGTTAGCAAGGTCTGACCGCCACGTTTCCCAACCGGAGTCCAGCGGCGCGACAGCGGCGGCGGCAACGGTTTGAGCCAGCAACGCGGTCACTTCCGGCTTCGCGTCAAGGAGAGTCAGAGCTGCCATGATTTGTAGATTGACCGGAATCCGTTCGCGAACGTCGGCGATACCCAGCGCCACTTTTGCCGCCTTGCCCAGCGTGTCCTTTGCGTTCTTATCGCCCCGCTTCGCCTGCCATTCGCCCCATGCCATCAGCATCTCGGCCCGGCTTTTCGATTCCGGGAGGGTTTCGATAAGGGGCAGGATGCGACCCGTTTGCCCCAGCGCGGCGTAGGCGTCCGCAAGATTAATGAGGCGCCGTACGCGGTCTTGCGCAGACTGCAAACCAGCAATAAGAGGCTCGAGTCGCGGCAAGACTTCTTTCAGGCAGGCTGTGTCTTTTGCTCTGGCGGCCTGAAGCGCAATATCCTGATACGCCTGAAGTCTATATACGTCGTCCGATAGATGATCCGCCACTGCCATTACGATTCGCCACTCGCCCATTGAAAGCAATGCTGTGGCGAGCCCATGAAACGGCGATGGCGCATACGCATAAGCGGTTTCCAGCGGGATTACCACCAACTGCGCAAGATTTTGCAAGATTTTTGTCGCCTGAGGGTTCTTGCGGTCGCGCAGTCGTTCGCCAACGAGTAAGAACAGGGTCGCTTCCCCTTTTCCGAGCCGTCGCGCCGCCACCGCTTTTGCGCCCGCCGCATTACCGCTCCACGCCCGCAGCGTCACAGCATAGCGGGCGGTCTCTCGCCGTTTCCCTTCGTCCTTTATCCCGGCAGCGAGCGCTTCCGCTTGCGCAGCAAGGGCAGGAGTGGCCTCGGTTTTCGCCTGCTTCCAAAGCAATTGGACGGCATATAGTCGGGCGTTATCGCGCTGCTGGCTGTCGCTGGAAACGTCGGCGAGGCGCAGCAGGTCGGGAACATTCTCTGACCACTGGAATTCGCTCAGCAACATTCCAAATGCATCATGACGTGGTTTCCCCTCCGGCAAGGTTATAGCAAATTGCAGCGCTTCCTGCCGATTGGCGACGGACTGGCGGTTCTGCCCCTTTGCCGTCTGCATTTGCGCCAGTCCCAGCAGCGCCTGCAACCGATTGAGCGGGTCGCCGGTCAGATCAGCAGTTTGCAAAGCCCCAGCCTTATCGCCCGCCTGCGCCTGCCCCCAGAGAACACTATAAAGCGCCTGCGAAACGCGTTCAGGCTTTGGAAATCGTCTGGCAGTCGTAATGGCATCGTCGAAATAATGCAGTTTCGCCTGTTCCAATTCAATCTGCTGTAATGCCCATTCCGTTGGCGTCGAGATATCATCGGCAGGGGCAACGGCGGCATTACTTGCGACCGTTGCTGGCGATGGAGCGGCGCTTTCGGAAAGTTGACGCAGTAGCGCCTTTGCTTCCGTCGCGCGATTTTGATGGGCCAGCCAGCGGGCGCGTTCTAACGCCGAATGCATGCGGTCGTATTCGGTGGCAATAGCGGGCGCGATGCTGTCAATCGCTGTGAAGGTCTCGTCCATGCCGTTCCAATCCTCAGCGCGTTCCTGCGCGTCCACTATTCTCAAAGAGCAGACTGCGCCGCGCCTGCAAGTCCGCAACGCCCGCCGCGCTTTCCCGCGCCTCAATCAGAAGGCGGGCGATTTCGGACGGATTAAGCGCTGACTTTGGCGGAGGCTGCGCGCAGCCCACCTGACACGAGAGTGCCAGCAACAGCAGACAAGTCAAGCAAATTTTTTCGGCGTAACGCATGGCTAGGCGGTTCCTTTCGCGCCGCATAATAGAAGGCTTCTCTTTTAGACGAAGCGAACCCAAAGCGCGTTACGAGAACAAAGGCTTTTCTATATGATACCGTGTGAATAGCACAATCGCTGAAACTGGATACCGGGTATTGCGAATACACGGCAGGAAATGGGCGTCCTACGGACGCGGCGTTTCTCTGTTAGAACTCGTTCGTATCGAACCAAACTCTGAGAGTCGAAAAAGCCTTTTGCATCTGCAGGACGCTCATTATCAAAATTCAGCGTGAACTGCTTTTTGACAATTTTTTGGATACGCGGATTGTTCGCTTATGAACGTGGCGCAGGTCGCCGACAGAAGACATGATCGTCCGATTTCAGTTTTAGTTTCTCAGTGCGCGTCTATTTCGATACGGTCTCCCGCAAACAGCGGACGCGGTGTGTCCAATGTGATGAGCAATGTGTTTGTGGCGGGTTCCGGTGTCAGGTGGAACCCAAGCGACTCCTGTCGGACGCTGACGTGAACGGTGGTTGGAGAAAGATCAGCGCGGGGCGGGGCGGGAACCCGCAGCGCCGCAATGAGAAGTTGTCCATTCGCCTGTGTTTTGCGATCTGAACCGGACGGCGCGGAAACGACAAGGCGATCAAGCCGAAAGGTCGTCAGTCCGCCGTGCGCTGTCGGCCTGTACTCCATCCGTCCCTGAAACGTCGTTCTGAAAATCGGCGCTACGAGACTGCGCCACGTTCCAGGCAGATTTGGGTTCAGCGTCATTTGCGCAGTCTTCGGGTCATAGACGAAGCCGGTCAGCGCGTCCAGAATTTGCCATGCCCCCGCCTGCGCCAGCGAGGGAACGGAATTTTGTTTTGCCGCCGCGACGTTTCCGGGCGACGCTTCCAGCCTTACCCAGGGCGATAATCCCGCCGCATCCCGCGCTGCGTCTCGCATTGTCAGCGCCGCAAGCCCCGCTTCAGGCTTATTCTGCGCGATCTGACCAGCGATGTCGGCATAAGCGGCAAACGCATCGGACGCGGGAGGCGAAACGTTCGACTTGGCGGACGTTGGGTTCGGAGTGTCAAGCGAATACTCCGTGTCTATCGTCCCGCCTGTTCGTTGATTTTGCAGATTCGGGAAGAACGCGGACAGCAGAGACTCGGCAGCGCCTGCCTGCTTCGTGTTTGGTGACAACGGGCCGAAAATTCCGCCTGAAAACCATGCGAATTTATCGTCTGCTGTATGAAGCGTATTCGTCTGCAATGGCGTCACGCTGTTGATAAGGTCGCGAACCAGCGGGCGCGGCAAGTTGGAGAACGTCAGCGATTCCTGCCATTCCAGCGTCAGGGCCAGCAGACTACGCCAGTTTTCCAGCAGGTCGCGGGCGGCTTTCGGCGCATCGGCCCACCGAGCCGAATCGTAACGGCGGTAGTCCACGCCCGACTGCGTATAATAGCGCGGCGTCCGCCATGCAACCGAAAATGGTATTTCCGCGAAATCATTGGGCCGCAGGGTCAGCCGCACCGAAATCACGCCCGCCGGATGCGCTTTGCCCTCCGCGCCAATCGGCGCGTTTCCTGCCACATCGCCCGACCGCGCAAATCCGTCCCACCATCCCGGTTTTGCTTCCAGCGCGTTCCATCCCGCCAGCGTCACGGTGGCGTCTTTGCGGGATGGCAGGCACAGAAGCGCTATCTCGCCGGTGGCGTTGTCACGCAGGCGTTCCGCAGGAGAAGTTCCCTTTGTCAATTCGGGGCCGGTAAATCGCAGCCCGAAAAATCCATTCGCGGAAGGAAGCGCATAAATAGCATCTCCGGTTCGGTCCCGAAAAGGTTCCCTGCCCCGCCGTGCCTCCAACGCCCAAAACGTTTTCCCACGACAGGGCCACGCTAATCTCAATAGTATCCGTGGAGCGGTTACGAAATTGAAACACAAATGCGGCGGCAGGAAAAGAAGAGTTCCGTATATCGAATGGAACCAACGGTGAGAAGGCCCGCAGTGATACACTGACCGGCGAAGCGGCATCGGGATAATCCAGCAGCGCAAGCGGCGGCCTGCCGTCGAAATCCAGCGCGGCAACGGTCGGCAGGCCATAGGGTGAAGTCAGCGCAAGAACGCGGCTCTGCGTTCGCCCTCCGCTCCGAGTCCACAGCGCCGCGAAACAGCCGTTCAGGTCGCCGGTCGGCTGCTGAAAGTTATTGGTGAGGGCAGCGGCAGAAATACCGCCGTCCGTTTGCATCTGAAACGTTCCTGCGCCAATCCCGCCAAGCGGCAGCCCGCCATGCAGTCGCCGCGAATGGATTACTCCCGTTTCCATTTCAACAGCAGGCGCGGGTTCTTGCGCGAGCGTGGCGCAATGCAGCAGACAGAGCAGCGGCAGGAAACATCGCGCGTTCGTACTAATCGAATTTTTAATCCAGGGGTTGTTATTTTTCACACGATGTGTTTCGGCGTGAGAATGAAAAAACCCTGCGTCTCCGTGAAGTGAGAGGCTCTGGCTGTCAGACAATAATGACAAAATATTTACAATTTTTGACTAGATAGGAAGGAAAGCCGCATACCGACGGATAATACTGCCCCTGCGAGAAACGCGCCTGTCGCAGATGACTGCGAAAGGCCTCGTTCTGTGCGAAATCATCTCTGAAACACTTATCTCAGGAGAACACGAATCCCATGAAGAAACTGATTGCCCCGCTCAGCGCTATTGCGCTCCTTCTCAGCATCGGCGTCCCGACCCTGGCCCAGACAACCAGCGCCAGCGCAGTGAAATCCGTCCTCGTTGGTCAGGGCGCAACGACCACCAAGAAAACCACCGGGAAGATGGCCAAAGGCAAAATGGCTAAAGGCAAGATGGCCAAAGGCAAAATGGCTAAAGGCAAAATGGCCAAAGGCAAGATGGCTAAAGGCAAAATGGCTAAAGGCAAAATGTCCGGCAGCACACCCAAGTAAGAGCGGCTCTGCGTCGCCGTTTTGTCGCTTCGGCCCTGCCGAAACGCGAACGCCCCGAAAACTTTGCCGAAGTTTTCGGGGCATCATTTATTATCGCGCGCATTGCGATGGGTTCAGGGCAGGACGGGCGGCTTGAAGGCCGCGAGTTCTTCAGGCGTGGAGGGCGGCGTGACTTTCCCCGCCTTAACCATCTGCGCCAGCAAATCCAACTTCTTTATCACATCCGGCGCAATGTCGTTTTTCGTGTACTTGAAGTCGGTCAGTCCGACGCCATCGGCCTTCAGGTCGAAGATATGCGGCCCCGGCTGAAATTGTCCCGCCTGCGTCTGTTTGATCGTGTCGTAGACCGCGACATCCAGCCGCTTGACCATGCTGGTAAGCACGCGACCGGGAGCCACATCGTCCTGATTAGAATCCACGCCAATCGCGTAGTAGCCCGATCCTTTTTCCTTCGCCGCATTGATAACGCCGAGTCCGCTTTTCCCCGCCGCCTGAAAAATCACATCGGCTCCGCTTGCAAACTGCTGATCCGCCTGACTTTTGCCCGCGTTCACATCTTCCCAGTTGCCCGTATAAGTCGCTAGAACCTTTGCGTTCGCGGCAGCGGTTTTCGCGCCCGCCGTATAGCCCGTCAGAAACTTTTCAATAAGAGGAATATCTAAGCCGCCGACAAATCCCAGAACTTTGGTTTTGCTGACCGACGCTGCGAGATACCCGGCGAGAAACGCCCCCTGTTCTTCCTTGAACGAAAGCGAGGAGCAGTTGGGCGCATCCGGGGCGGGCGCGTCAATCAAAACGAATTTCGTTTGCGGGAACAGTTTCGCCGTGTTTTCCAGCGCGTCATGCAGTTTATAGCCGACCGCGAAAATAGGATTGAAACCTGCGGACGCCAATTGATTAAGGTTGGTTTCGTAATCGGCGGTAGTCGCGGTTGGCAGGTACTTCAGAACCGGCATCCAGTCCCAGTTCCGTTTTCGCGCGTTCCAGGCCGGCCCGCGCCGCCGCATTAAAAGATTTATCGTCCGGCCCGCCCACGTCCAGCACCATGCCGACTTTCAGGGCTTTTGCGCTCGGCGTTCCGTTCGCTGGAACGCCTGTTGCTGTTCCATTTGGAAACATCGGATTTGCCGTTTCCGACTTGCCAATACATCCATTCAGCAGCAGCCCTGTCAAAATCAACCCCAGACCTGCCGCGCTTGTTCGCCGTCCGTTCACGGAACCTCCTCCGGGAGAAATCAGAAGACAGGAAATAGAAGAAAATGCTCTATTAGCAAACTACAATTACGCTTGCATTGGAAGGAAGACCTTGCAGGCGCGAATGGCCCCTCTGTTTTCTGTCCCCTGATTGCTACTCCCTGCCTACTTTTTCATTTTATGAATCGCTTCACCGCGAACGTCCATTGCCGCTTCGCCCAGCGCTTCGGAAAGCGTGGGATGCGCGTGGATATTGGTCATCAATTCTTCCACAGTGGCTTCCAGCTTAATCGCCATCACCGCTTCGTGAATCAGTTCTGTCGCATACGGCCCGATAATATGAACGCCGAGCAGTTCGCCATACTTATGTTCGGAAATCACTTTCACGAAACCGTCCTGCTCGTTCAGGGCCATAGCGCGTCCCAACGGGCGGAACGGGAAGCGCCCCGTCATCACGTCGTAGCCCTGCGCCCGCGCTTCTTCTTCCGTAAGGCCGACGGAGGCCACTTCGGGCGAAGTGTAGATCGGGGCGGGAACGGCCCGATAGTCCATTTTCGTTTCATGGCCCAT
Source organism: Bacidia gigantensis (assembly GCF_019456465.1). Classification (NCBI taxonomy): domain Eukaryota; kingdom Fungi; phylum Ascomycota; class Lecanoromycetes; order Lecanorales; family Ramalinaceae; genus Bacidia; species Bacidia gigantensis. The sequence goes on along the minus strand of NW_025408612.1, from coordinate 37,476 downwards.
CGCGTTTTCCGCCGCCACAATCCCCATGTGCGACGCCAGATGCGCCAGCAATTGTTTGCCGACGACATCGCCAATCGCATAAATGTTGCTGACGCTGGTCTGCAAATAGTCGTTGACTTCTACGCCCCGCTTGTGCAGTTGAACGCCGACTTTTTCCAGCCCCAGCCCCTCGAAGAACGCTTTGCGTCCCGCGCCAACCAGAACCACTTCGGCCTCAATGGTTTTCGTTTCCTCACCGACCTGCACCGTAACGATTCGTGTCGCGCCCTTGTGCTCTACTCCAACCACTTTGGCCCCGACATGGAACCGGATGCCCGTCCGCGATAAGAGTTTACGTAGTTCTTTCGATATCTCCGCATCGCCTGTAGGCAGAACTTCCGGCGCGATTTCGATTACGTCCACTTCTGCCCCAAGGTTGCGGAACACGTAGGAGAATTCCAGGCCGACCGCGCCCGCGCCGATAATTACCATAGTTTTCGGGCAGGCGGTAGAGGCAACCGCCTCGTCGCTGGTCCAAATTCCATTGCTGCTGATGCCGCGCGGATCATCGGGATTGCGCTCCACGCCCGGAATAGGCGGCATCACGGGAACGGAACCGGTCGCCAGAATCACTTTGTCCGTCGTAAAACGCTCGGTTTGGCCGTCCGGCAGGCAGACTTCCACTGTATGCGCGTCCACTAGCCGCGCCGTGCCGACAATCGAGCGGACATGATTGCTTTTCAGAAGAGCCTGTACGCCGCCGCGCAAATTCGTCACAACTTTCTGCTTGCGCTCCATCATTTTGCCGAAATCAAAACTAATTTCGCCGCCGACTATAACGCCCATCGTGGCGGCGGATTTCACATGGTGCAGACGCTCCACGCTTGCAATCATGGTTTTGGTCGGGATACAGCCCCAGTTCAGGCACGTCCCGCCCCATTCGCTCGCCTCTTTTTCGATGCAGACCGTTCGCGCGCCCAGCTGCGCGGCGCGAATGGCGGCAACGTAGCCGCCGGGGCCGGAACCGATTACCACCACATCGTTATCAAATTCTCCCGTAGGGGACATTTCCGTTTGCTCCTCAATGCGCGGGGCTAACAGGCGGCCCAGCGCTCTATCTATTTCCGCGTCGTCGGGCAGGGTCTCAGCGCGGCCCAGGCGGACTTCCGGCAGGGGTGGCTCGGCGACGGCGGCCTTTTCGTTTTCATTTTCCATACAGCGTTTGTCTTCATCCTCGCCCGCCGGAAAGGAACGGGCGCAGCAAAATTTGGCGTGGCAGGACGGGCTTGCGCTTTCCTGCCAATCGCAACGCAGTATAGCATATTGCCGCTTGCCGTTGCAACCCGATTTGACCTTTGCGCGCAGGCGCAGGGAGACTCAGCGTAACCTGTATTCCCATACGAAATGGGCGGCGCAATCTGCGCCGCTCGTTCTATACAGCCTTCCTCATATATTGCCTCCAACGGTTTCACGCAACTACTAACGTTTGTCGAAAGACGCAGGGCTGCTGCCAGGCGCGTTGAGTTCGCTGTCCGTTATGAGCGGATTAATTTCTGTGGCGATCTGGGTTTCTGCTCTTTTATGTTTGTGCCCGTCGCTTAATCGTGGATTAAACATCAGAAGGCGATGCGCCAATCCGTCCACGCCGATATACAAATCTATTTTGCGCAAAGTAAGTTTAGGATTGGCTTTTTTGTCTTCGATACGGACATCAATTTCAAGAACACGATAAGAGGCGCCACGCCACGCTTCCCTGCCTCTGTCGAAATAAGTCAGCGTAGTTTGCTGCCCATAGGTAGAATAGCGTTTCCCGGACATACTTTGCGCAAAAAAGTGATCCGGCGCGAAGAACAAAACAGCAAGAATAAAATCGGGATATATCAAGTTAAACATCTCGGCAGCAACTTCGGGATGCGTGAGAGCGGCGGCGTTCGTATAGATATCAGCCTCCCCCGTTTGTGTCCGGGGCTTCGCGCTGGTCTTCCCGTCGTCATTGGCAGGATGGCTGAAAGCGTTTGTCGAATGAAGGAAACCGGGTCGCTTTAATTTTATTTTGGCGACAGCGTGATAAGAACCGGGTTTTTCCGGGTCTTCCGTGACAAGCGTGGCGGAAAGTGTTTTCATGCTTCTATACTTCGCGGCGACCGCTTTAAGCAATCTGCCGTCCGCCTCATCTGCCTTCGCCGGAACTTCGCAGCAAAGCGCTGCGAGAACCGCGCCTGCTGTCAGTCCGATTTTGTGTTGAAATCTCATTCCATCTGCTCTTTCTTGTCCACTGACCTATCCGCTGACGAATACCGCCCTTGCGCGAACTTACTTTGTCACCCGATAATAGTCTCCGCCGCAATCCCCATAATGTTTTCGAGACGCCACGCTGGTCTTCCTGCCTCTCAAAAGAAAACAAACGTGGCAATGATTTTACCGCACAAGAAAGCGCTGCGTCGCCGCAGAAAATCTTTTCGGGAACGGCGACGGGAAAGATAGCGCCGCAGTTAATGCCCGCGTCGCCGACGATAAATCGTTCGCCGCTGGCGATAGATCGTTCGTCACCGCAGAAAATCTTTTCGTCATTGGCGATAGTTCCGTTTTCGCGGCTCGCGGCCAGCCAAAATCCGAGGGAGTGCGCAAAAGGAAATTTTACGGTTGCCAACGCTGAAAGCCGACGAGCGCAGTGTCCACCCCTGTGTTATTTCGACCGCAAACGGCGGGAGCGGAGGGACCGTGAACGGCGCGGCTGTGCTATACTTTAAGCACAATGAACGAACGCGACTTTGTGCAGAAAAAAGAGAAGATTGGGAGCGGCTTGCCGTCCTGACCCAAAAAGCCAATGGCCGCCGGGGACTTCGCTCTCTGTCCCGCGAAGAATTACTGGCGCTGGGGCCGCTATACCGGCGTGTGGCGTCCGATCTGGCGCAGGCGCGAGCCAGAGCAGTCAGCCCCGACCTGACACTGCATCTCAACGCAATCGTTGGGCAGGCCCACGCCCTGTTGTATTCGGCGCAGGCGAAGTCGTCGCCCGGTCGCGCTGTGCAGAATTTTTATATGACCGAATTCCCGATGCTGCTGCAGCGCTACCGCCGCTACTTTTTCGCCGCCATTGCAATCTCTATCCTCGGCGCCGTTTTCGCCTACTGGGTTGTCATCACGCAGCCGGACAAGACAGGGATATTCATTCCGGAGCAGTTCAAATCGTCGCTGGACGCCTGGAAAAGCGGCAAGATCGCCGACGACGCCCACGCCGAATTTTCCGCGCAATTGATGACGCACAATCTCCTGGTAGGTGTTCTGGCTTCCACGACGGGCGTTGCGGGCGGCGTTCCCACTGTCGGAATTTTGTTCAACAACGGCACAACGCTGGGCGCGTTCTCCGCCGTAATGACGCAGGCGCATCAGCACGCCCATTTCTGGCCCGGCATCCTGCCGCACGGCATCGCGGAACTGACGGCGATTTTCATTTGCGGAGGCGCAGGCTTATTGTTCGGTGTTGCCCTTCTGCTGCCGCGCCCGTATTCCCGCGCCGACGCCCTCCGCATCTACGGCATGGACGCCATCAAACTCACGCTTGGAACAATTCCCCTGTTCATCTTTGCAGGCGTAATCGAAGGAATGTTCTCGCACCTTGCTATTCCTCCCGCCGCGCGTTATGCGTTCGCTGGCGTCAACGGCGTTCTGTGGTATCTGTACCTGTTTCTTCCGCGCCGCGCCCTGGAAAACACTCCGTCTGCCGATACCGCCGAAAATGCGCGGAACTTGCCATCGACCTGACGCGTATCACGCAGGAGTAAAGAACAGAAAGAACACAGAAAACAAAATTGAGCCGTTCAAACTTGCAGGGCTTTTCCTTACCAATACAGGATAGTACAGGCGTGAGAAGTTTGCTAATCGGGCCTCTTCTTTTATTTTCTGTTTTCTGATTTCTTCCAATGGAGCCGGAACTTGACTGACTCGAATGCAGCGGAACGTTCGCCCCGTGAAACTCTGGCGACGCTTCGCGCCCAATACCCCGATTCGCCGTTTCTGGCGCTGGGACAAACCGTTTTCTGGGACGAGCCAGTGAAGGCCGCGTTGCGCCTTCTCCTCGACGAATCGGGGCTTGGCGGTCATATGACCGTAGGCGTTCACGATACCGATTATTTCGCTAAAGCGCAGATTCGGCGCGGTGAACAGGGCCGTTTTGCTCTGCTTGCGCATAACGATGGCAGCACACGCGATCTATGGTCGGCGGCAGGCGAAATCTCCACGCTGTTTGGCAGCGAGACGTTTCCCCGGCGGCAGGACTACGCCCGCTATGGCGCGGCTTTTGAGCGCGTCGCAAAGTCAAGCGGCAAACTGCGGCAGGAGTTCCTCGATGAAATGACCGAAGCGTGGGGATGGCGTGGGTTAGTTTACACCGGCTCGCGAGACATTATTGTAAATCAATTGCCCTTACGCGAAGTCGGCGATGGTATTATGCAAATGCTGGACTGGGGCTTTGCGAACGCCGTTCAGCAAATCGTTCCCGGCTGTTGTCAGGACGAGGCGCGCCGCGTTGCCGACGATATCATGGGCTGGTGTCAGGGCTACCGCGCCGCAAACCCCGACCGCACCCTTTCCGACCTGTATCAATTCCTGCTCCCGAAATTCTACGAACTGCTGCTTGGTCACGCGCCGACCGATATTTCCGTAGACTGCACCGCCAATTTGCTCCGTCTTACACCTGAAACCGCGGCTTTGCCCCGTTTCCGCTTCGTAGAAGCATTCCTGAATCCGCAGACCCGCGACATCGCTATTCAAGCCTACAACGATTCTCTGGACGGCGCGGAGATATATACCCTAGACAAATTCGGCGCAGGAGCCTTACCCTTTGACTTGATTCTGCCGGAGCATGGGCGCGGAACCCTGCGCGTCACACCGCGCGTCTTGTTTGTGGAAACGCGGCAGCCTGTGGCGATTGCCTTGAAGCGACCGATAGAGACCGTCGCGGAACTGGCGGAAGTTCTCTATCGCAAGTTCGGCGATTCTGTTACGCTGGTCGGCAAAGCGGTCACGCTGGTTTCCATGCTGGCGCAGGAATTCATTTTCGTGTTCAGTGAAGAGGGTTCCCTGTATGTCAGCCGAACGCGGCAGATGAACAATGCGCTGGCAAAAGCGGGCGTTCCGCTGGATATGCGGCCTATTTTGCGGATGCGCTACGATACCTGGGACGCGCTTGCCGTTTCCGAAACCACCTTGCGACCCGCCGCGCACCTCGCCGCAACGTTCGACCAGCCCACATTGCCCGCATCTGAATTCGCCGCAACGTGGCGCCATGTCGTGGCGGAACAGCGGGCTTTGTGTGAACGCCTCGCAGAACTGAAGAAGCCGCTCGACCTTATGGCATTCCTACAGGAGCGCGAACCGGATGGAAACTGGGCCGCGCAAATCCGAGCGTACCACGACGCGCAGGATTGCCTGCTCACGCTGCGCGAGGACGCCGCTGCATTGCAGGCGCAAGTCAACGCCTATTACGTTCGCCTGCGTACGCTTGGAGCACTCCGACAAAGCGTTCAGACAGCGAAGGGGCAACACCATCGCAGCATGACGGAATGGACGCCGGAACAGGAAGCCACACGGGAAGCCTTTACGCGGCGCGAACGCGAAATCGCCCGCGAAAAGCGCGGCATCTGCGCAAATGTTGTGGCATTGAAAGCGCAACGGTGGAACATTGAGCGCGGCGCGGAAGCCGTAGAATGTCGCAGTCGCCGCAGCGGTATAGCGGACCAAGCGGAATCCGCCCGGATGCGTCTGATTCGTAACGCCCTGCTCACAACCGAAGGACTAACGCACACCGCGCACCGCCCTTCTGCATGGTGGTTCCCTCTCGCGGACACAAGCGGCGCATGGTTCCGCCGCCTCGTAGACACAACGGAACTCTACACGGAACCCCTCCTCGATTAACCGCAACTCGCGCCATTCGCCATCGGCCCCGCGCGTTTGCCTGTATCTCGGCGGCGCGGCGTTTACGGAATGAGATCGGAACATTCCGCGCAGATATAATCCAGAACACCAAGCAGCCGGGGCAGATCGTTGAGGCCGTATTCCGCTGTTTCCAGCGTTTCGCCCGATTGCGCTATTCGGTAAAATTGCCACAACTGCCCATTGCTGACAATGCCGAAAACGTCTGTTTTAATTCCCTTGTTCTGATTATTCCATTAACAGGCCAGCATCTCAGCAAGGCATGGCGTCTGCACCTGCTCAAAGTCGTTGCGTTTCGCCTCCACCACGCACAGCAGCGGCGTGTCCAGATAAGCGCGTATCGGCGCAAAGAGATAATCGGCGCGGCCCATGAGATCACCGGATTCAAGCGGGATGTCTTTCCAGATTCGCAGGCGCGGATGACCGGGAACAATTTCAGTGAACACCGCATCAATCAGCAGCAGTTTCGCCGCCTCGCTTCCCCGCAAATCGAAGGCTTCTTTCCTGCGCAAATCTTCCAGCAGATGGGCGCTTGGCGGGCGCGGCGGCGCGTCCGGCGTCCAGAAACACAGGTTTTCCTGCCCCGATATCTGCATCACTTCTTGCAGCGTCAAACTGGTATTATGCAAAATCGGTTACGAAGCAGGCAAAGGCAGGGCGGGTTGTAGAATAGGGAAGCATCTTCTTTTTTGGAGGCTTCTTATGGCGACCGAAGAACCGGTTTCACCTTCCCGCGAAGAACAAATTCAGCGCTTGCTTGGCGCGTACGAAACGCATCTGCGAAAAACATTGCCGACTACGCCGCAAACGCTGGAACAAATCGAGCGAACCGCCCAGGATATCGGCGAGGAAGTCAAGCAGGAGATACAAAAAGAAGTCGCCGACGCGCAAGGGGTGGGGTCTAGCAGCAAGCAGACCGTTTGCGCCTGCGGAAAGAAAGCCCGCTGCATCGGCCTGTACGGGCGGCAGATCGTCACCCGGCATGGCGTTCTGTCGCTTAGGCGGGCGTACTATCACTGCCGCGCCTGCGGCAAGGGTTTTGCCCCCTCGACCGGCAGTTGCAGATGGGGAGCGGGCAATGCAGCGTCACCGTTGCCGCCCTGCTGGCCCGCTTCGCGGCGTATTTGCCTTTTGAGACGGCGGCCCGCGAACTGGAACTCGTCTGCGGCATCCGCCTGTCCGCCGCGACCCTAAGACGGCAGGCCGAAGCGGTCGGAGAACATCTTGCCCGTGAGTGGCAGCAAAAGGAAGCGCGGTTGTGGGCGCAGCCCGAACGCGAAGCGTCCGCCCGCCCGCGTCAGTTGCATCTGACGTGCGACGGGGTAATGGTTCACGTCGGCGGGACATGGCGGGAAGCGAAAATTGGGTGCGCGTATGAACGAGCGGAAGACAAAGCGGGCGTGAAGAACGCGACGTATTACGCGACGCTCTTGCCTTCACAGCCTTTTGGCAAGCGGTTGCGAACGCTGGGGCATGAAGCGGGAGCGGAGAACTGCGGCAAGGTGGGGTTTGTGGCGGACGGAGCGGAGTGGATTTGGCAGGAGGCGGGCAAGTATTACCCGCAGCGGGCGCAGATACTGGACTTCTACCACGCCTGCCAGCATTTAGGGAACGTGGCCTCGGCGTGGCATGGAGAAGGAAGCCAGCAAAGCGCGGAGTGGCTTGAGACGCAGAAGGAAGACTTGCTTGCCAACCGCGCCGAGCGGGTACTCAAAACGATAGAAGACTGGCAGCCGACGACGCAGTCTCAGGCAGAAGTGCAGCGCAAAGAAGGCGCCTATCTGCGGACGCATCTGCGGCGGATGCGCTATGAGACCTTTGCCCAATCGGGCTACCATATCGGCAGCGGAGTGGCGGAAGCGAGTTGTAAGAATGTCGTTCAGGCGCGTTTCAAGCAAGCGGGGATGCGTTGGAGCGAAAGCGGCGCCGAAGCGATGTTGCATCTGCGAACCGCGTGGTGCAACACCCAGCAGGCCGACTTAATGCAGGCGGCGCGGGGCGCAATGGGATTTGCATAATCTTGAAGCGCACCCTTCCCCCTCCCCCCCCAGGAAAGGGGCCCGTTTTTTTCAAAACTACGCGGAGACGCGCCACACAGAACATTTCTCTTTCACAGTTCCTGAGTATCGAGCCCAAACAAACGGTGTCTTTACCCCCGCGCCGCATTTTCGAGAGGAACCGCCGGAATGAACCCTATCCGTTTACAAAACACACTCCGAACGCTTCCCGCGCTACGCTGTCTGCGCCGCAATCCCGACCATAGCGTTCCCGTCGCTCTGCTCACGCTCTATCTCGGCGTCTGGCTGATTGCCCCGAGCCACAAACCACAGATCAAACTAGCCCCGCTCCCGCCGCCCATGATTGCCGTTATGCCTGCGCCGCCTGTCGTCGGGCTGGAACCAGAAGAACAACCTGACAACTACCAACTTGTCAGAACGTTGCGCTTGCGCGAAGGCAAGGACGTATGGCAATTGGAAAAATGGCAGGCTTTGCCCTATTCCAACAGAATAGACTGCCTCAAGATTTACTGCAACGGGCATCTTATCCGCGAAGCCGACGCAAGCGATGTTGCGGGGAATGGATTCCTCTTTGGGAAAATGCCGTTCGCCTCCCGCTACCCCATCTTCGCTATCATTGGGGGCGGCGATATGGGGAACGGGGCCATGAAGCGGTTCTATACGTTGCGGCAGGGCAAAATAATTCTCATGCTCGAAATGCCCTATTGCGCTGGCGGGCCAATCCTGCGCGATTGTGACGGCGATGGCAGACCGGAATGGGCCTTCGATGATTACGACTGGTACGAGTACATGAACAATGGCCCGGAGCGTCTGATGGTTTACAAACAGCAGACGGACGGCGCATTGAAACTGTTGAAGAAACTACCAAATCCGCACCATCGCCATTTGCCCGATACTGTCCATTGGCTAAATGACAAATCGTGAGACGCAGATAGCCACGCTCCAATAGGGCAAATTGCATTCCGCAGCATGGCTTCTTTGAAAAACCGAAAGGCAGAGCCGGCATGAACCCAACCCGCTCCCAAATTACGCAACAACCGCTTTCCACTCTGCGCTGGCTGCGCCACAACCCGCAGCACAGTCTTCCTGTTGCTATGTTTGCGCTCTATCTCGGCGTCTGGCTAATCGTCCCGCGCCATAAAGCGCAATCCGTTCCCGTACCGCTCCCACCGCCCATGATTGCCACTACGTCTGTGGCATCCAATCAGCAGGCAAAAAAACAGAGGTTTGTCCCAACTGAATCAGACATAGAATGGCAGTCATCCGTTGCCGTTGCAACCCAATTAGGGGTGCGTGATAAGTATGGAGAATTAGGAGAATACGACGCGAGATTTTTCGTAATCGCTCCAAATGGAGAGAAGACGGAACGTAAAATTCATGTCAAAAACGACCACTTTGGATATGTCACCTTTCCCGATGACTTCCCAACCTACTTTGACGAGGAAGGGATTTACAAATGGTATTGCAAGGTCAACGGTAAGCGGGTCGTAAGTGGAAAGTTTGAGTACGGTCGTCTAAAAAACGGGGCACTATTCGTTACTGTTCTGGATTCCGAATAGCATAACGGATGCGCTCGTGTCGCTGCGTTGTGGGTTCGTTCTTACCATCATGTGGGCAGGAACCAGAAGCGGGTTTACTCTACTCGCGCCGCGCTGATGCGTTCAAGACAATCCGCGATAGCCTGCATTGTATTGGGAGATTTCGTCAGGGCGAACCGCTGAAAACGCCTCATCTCCCGTTTCAATGCGGCGGAAGCGACAGGGAATCTTTCACCGTAAGAATCATAATGGGGATGAGAGCGCGCAAGTTCTTCCTGCGCGTCATGCAGCGCGTCCACCAATTGCCTGCGAACGCGGTTCCGGTTGCGCTGCGGTTTTCGATAATCGCGCAATGTTCTGGCGAGCGCCTGCTCACACGCGATTCGCGCCGACTGATAAGGAGAAAAATCCCAGGTTCCGCTGCCATTTACCGACTGCCACCAATCCCAATAATAAGCCAGCCAATCATACAGTTCCTTGCTAGTTTGTCCCCATTGCCGCCGCGTGAAACGAGAACAGGAACGTAATCGGCGCAAATTCACCTGATGCTGACAATCCCCATAGCGCGGCAGCGCGTCGTAGTGAAATCCGCCATGCGCCGTAAAATAATCGTACCACTGATCGGGCGTCATTTTTAATATGAATGCGGCAGGCCGTTTCAGCGGGTCGCGCCTGTTTGCGCGACAAGGCGACAGCGTGAACAGCAGCAGTAAAGAAACAACACACAGCCGACGGATACGCATGGAGAGCAACCCTCTCACCCAAAAGCGAAAAAAGAACTACGTCGGCAAAGTTGCCTTGAGAAGCTTAATTTAGTCAGTCAAGCGGACATATAAACCGGCCAAGCGAACATTTGGCTTGCTCTGGCGTGAGATTGTCAATACGCCCTTCATTAGCGCAATTATGTTCGAGTGTCTGGTTGGGAAGAGGGCGCAAGGCAACTTTGCCGACGTACAAAAAGAAAACAAGCAGGCTCTGACTCGGCTCCTGCTATTCGTAATAGTTGTAGCGCACAAAATCGGTAATGGCCCGCATTGTATTAGGCGATTTTCGCAAAGCAAATTTCCACAGGCGGCGGTCTGCTTCCTTCATATTCGCAATGACCTTGTGTTCATCCTCACGCTCAATTTTATAATTCGATAGGTCGCGCTGGATGCTCTGCAAAGCGCGGCGCAGACGATGGAGGTTTGTTCGACGTTTTGTCTGCGCTCGCGTATAGCCGACTAAGACTTCGGATAACGCCCGCTCGCACTCCGCGTAGGCCGTCCTCTGCACCCGGTAGAACTCAGACCCCATACCATCCCTCAGATAAATCCAGTCAAGATAAGCGTCTTGCCACTTGCGGAGCAGGCCCGCCGTTTGCCCCCATGCCTGTTGGGTGGCGCGGGGCATCTGTCGCAAGCGGCGCGCGTTCACAGTTTTTTGACACACTTCATAGTAAGGCTCAATCTCTTTGTAGAATACATCGCGCCTGTAGCAATAGTTTTGCCACTGGCTTAAACTCATTTTCGTCACGAATGTAGGCGGCAGTTTCAGCGGGTCGCGCCGGTTTGCGCGGCAGACCGACAGCGCGAACAATGGCAGCAAAAGAATAAATAACAAACGGCACAAACGCATGGCAATAAAAGTTCTCCCGCTGACAAGATACCAGAAAGTTGCGCACTTTTCAATCGCAACAAGCGGACCGCACAGCAAGTGCCATTCACCGTGCTTGCCCCTCATATTGCCCTCAGAAAAAATTATCACACGGGTATTACGCGGCAGGAAACTCCTTCCGTTTTCGTGAAATGAGTGTGAAGCCGCGCAGGATATCTCAGCGAAACCAAACGGCATCTTGAGCCACGCACAAAAGTTGGAGAGGAACATTGGAATGACGCAGAAATGCTCACGAAACATACTGCCAACGCTTTCCTCGTTGCGCTGCCTGCGACGCAACTCTCAGCACAGCATCCCTACTGCCATGCTCGTTCTATATCTTAGCGTCTGGCTGATTGCGCCGCGACAGAAGCCGTATACTGTTGCTGCGCCGCTCCCGCCGCCTGGCCCTGCGGCTGCGCCCGTACCATCCATAAAGTTGGGCGTTCCCGCATTTGTTCGCGCATTAGGCATGAGGCCGGGAATAAGTACGGAAAGGGATTTAGAGCGTCAAATAGGCGCGGGAGAAGTCTGCGTCGGAGGACACTCCAATAGCGGACGTTACTGGTCTTTCGCGAATGGTCTCGACTTTAAGGCTGATGGATTCGATAGGGCGGCAGGCAGAAGCTTGTTCTTGGATATACTTGTGTTCGAGGATTGGAACGGGTCGCTTGGCGATACGCCCGAACTGGCCAAATATGGGTTTGGCGTGTGGGGGAAACTGTGCGTTGGCATGAACAAGGACGAATGTTTGCGCCTCCTGCCAAGCGATATGCCGCCGCCTGTCATCACGCAGGATGAAATCACATGGACGCAACAGGGGCTGTCCCGGCGAAACGCGAAACCGGTCATGTTCGATTATGAAGCTACGTTGCACTTTTCCGGCGAAAAACTGGAATACCTCCGGCTATGCTATGATGCTCTTACACCCTGAAACGCAATGGGATCAAAAGGCGCATCAAACATGACACCGAAACGCTTCCGAAACACACCGCAAATGCCCAATGAAAGCGGCAGGCAATCGAATGCCGCGCTTGCCGTTCTGCGCTGGCTGCGCCGCAATCCAGAACACAGCGTCCCCGTTGCTATGCTCACGCTCTATCTCGGCGTCTGGCTGACTGTTCCGCACCACAAATTGCATACTGTTCCTGCGCTTCCGCCGCCTGTCCTTGTTGTTACGCCTGCCCCACCTGTCGCCCCGCCGGAACCAGTAAAGGCGCAATCAGGCGAACGGCTGGACGCAGCGCGGTTCGTTTCAGTAGGAAATGACCAATGGCGGATTGAGATATGGAAGGCTGGCGAAGAGTTAGGCGTTGAAGATTATATCAACTTCTATCGCAATGGGCATCTTGTTCGCCAGGTAAACGCCGAAACGCTGGGGGGCACGACGCTGGGCTTCGGCGAAGCGAAGTTCGCCACCCGTTTTCCCGTTCTCGTCATTCAAGTTGAACCTACGTGCGGAACGCCTACCATCACACAGATTTACACGATTCGGCGCAGAAAATTGATAGATATGGGGCAAATCGGAGCACTCAACGGCGGGCCGATCTTCCATGATTATGATGGCGACGGCAAGCCGGAATGGGTCTTCGATGACTATGACTGGTACACGTATTACGGCAAGGCCCCCAAGCATTTTCTGATTTACAAAGAACGGGCTGATGGTACGCTGACGCTATGGAAACGCCTGCCCAACAAAAAGGGACAACGCCTTCCGTCCAATATCGATCAGGAAAATTGGGACACATAAGCGAATATGAAAACATTCCAATATTGCCTTTATCTTGGAACCTGCGGACTGGCAGCGTGTCTGCTTGCGGCTACTGTCCGTGTCGAGCATGACGCGGCAACGCCTGCGAGACAAGGCTGCGGATGCGCGGATGAGACGCTGCAATCTGTGGCGTGGCGGCAGGACAAAGCGCCGAATGTAAACGGCGTTCTAAACTTACAGGGCGATATAGCCCGCATCCACGATCCTGCCATCACGAGAGAAGGCAATGTTTACTACACGTTCTCGACCGGGCCGGGAATCCGCGTGACGACCTCCAGCGATAAATTGACCTGGAAGCGGCAGGGCCAGGTCTTCGCGAAGCCGCCGGATTGGACGCAGGCTACGATACCCGGCTCCAATGCTGCCTTCTGGGCCCCGGATATCTCCTATTGGCGCGGCAAGTGGCATCTGTACTATGCGGTCTCTACCTTCGGGAGCAACCATTCCGCGATTGGGCTGGCAACCAATACCACGCTGAATCCGGCAAAGGCGAATTATCAGTGGAAGGACGAGGGCGCGGTCATTGTCTCGAAGCGAGGCGACGGCTGGAACGCGATTGACCCAAACCTTATCGTGGACGCGAAGAAGCGCGTCTGGCTGACATTCGGCAGTTTCTGGGGCGGCATCAAGATGGTCGAACTAAACCCGAAGACCGGTATACCCGACAAGCCGGACGCGCCGCCGATTTCGCTTGCCGCCCGCCCGGAGCCAGGCGCGGGACACGGCGCAATCGAGGCCCCGTTCCTGATACGCCACGCGAAGTATTACTATCTGTTCGTGTCGTTTGACTTCTGCTGTCGGGGCGCAAAAAGCACCTATAATGTTCGGGTGGGCCGCTCTGCCGCTATTACCGGGCCATATAAGGACAAGACCGGAAAGGCGATGCGGGACGGCGGCGGGACGCTGGTTGTGGCGGGCAACGGACGCTGGCGCGGCACGGGGCATAACGCCGTGCTTCAGGAGAAAAACGCCGACTGGCTGGTGTATCACGCTTACGACGCGGAAGACGGAGGCGTCTCTAAACTGCGAATCGAGCGAATGGCGTGGGATGCGGATGGCTGGCCGCTGGCGCTGAGCATGACCGCGCCCCAAACGCGGTAGATCGGACGCCCCGCGTACGGAAATGCGATTGCGGGTTGTCCCGGTCGCAGACAGGTTGGCGGAACGCCCCATAGACGGGTTGTTCACATCCCGGTCAGGCTCCGCTCATGCAGAGGAAGAAACAAGATAACCCTCCCCTTGCGAGGGGAGGGTTGGGAGGGGGCTTGCGAGCACAGTCAGGCGGAGCGGCTTACCGCGCCGCAGTCCACGACGAATCTACCCGGTAGCGCGTCATGGCCTTCACCCGCCTGGCTGTGTTCACGCCCAGGTCTTTCTCGTAAACGACGCCCTTTGCGCTGACCAGAAACGTCTTTACGCCCGTGACCCGGTACTCCGCAGGATAGGCCGCCAGCGCCACGCCGCCAGCGCCGTTCACACCGCCGGGGGCCGCGCAGAAATAATAGCCGTTGCGCAGCGTTTTGCCGTTCGCCGCCAGCGTCGCCCGCCCCCGCGCATATGCCTTGGCCTCGCGCATCGCGTTCATTTCGTTCGCGCCAATGTTCCGGCACGCCATCTCTTCCATGCCCGCGTCCGTGTCGAAGTACCAGCCGTTTTTGGCGGCCATCAGCGGCACGGGAAACGGCCAGTTCTCCGCGCCGACATACAGCAAGACCCTGCCGTCCGGCTCCTTCACAAGCCGGTGCATTTCCCGGTACTTCGTCAGAAAACGCTCCCGGTCGCGCCCGTCCTGAAGCCCGTCATCGGATGCGAGCAACGCCGTTCTGGTTCCGAAAAGCGACTTCAGCGCCTGCTTATCCTGGTTCTGAAGGGCCATCACAAGCGCGTGACCGGCCTGCGCTGTGGTCGCAAAAACTCTCTGGTTCGGCTGCTGCGCCGAAGCCGACGCCGCGCAAAACGTTCCCGGAAAAACCGTCAGCGCCGCCGCAAACCGCAACGCTTCGCCCATCGTGAATCGCTTCCTCGTCATGGATTTTCCCTCCTGTGGGTTCTGATGTCCGGTAAGTTGGAGCGGCATTATCTGCGCCCTCCGCCATGCGATCCGCCGCCTACGCCGCCGTGAAAACCGCCGCCCGCGCCGCCGCCTACCCTGCCATGAAATCCGCCGCTAACACCGCCCGCGCTGCCCCGATAGCCTCCGCTGACGCCGCCGCCCAGACTGACGTGGCCCCGCGTGGAGTAGCTCTGCGTCACGCCGCCATGATTATAGCCACTGAACGCGCTGGAATGACTGCCGTAGTTGAAATGCGGCGCCGTATATGGTCTTATACCCGCATAACCCGCGCCGCCGGGCCGGTACCCGCCGTAATGGTTAAACGTCGTATTGTTTCTGAACAAACGTGTTATGCCGTATGTACGTGTTACTGCGGTTGATGTACGTGTTATGGTTGTAAATAATCGTGTTGTGATGCCAGTCCGCGCCCCAGTGATTCCAGCCCCATCCGAACCCCAAAAACGCGCCCACGCCGAACCCGATGCCAAAGGAGATGCCAGGCCGGTTAACGTAAAGCCCGCCATAGGGATACCAGCCGGGGTACACAGGAATAGCATAGCCGTAGGCAAGCCAGGGATCGTAGGTCGGTACGTACACGACCTGCGGGTTCGCCGGTTCAATGATAATCGTCTGCCCCTGCGTCGTCACTTTTTCCTGCGCGTTGCTTTTCAAACTGCCCGATTTCTCGGCCTTCTTCCGCAAGTCCTGCACGGCGTTCAAAACGTCCTGCGGCTGATTGACATAAGCGTCGCCCAGTGAGGAAGTCCACGACAGGTTCGAGTCAAGGTTCGCCAGCACGTCGGGAAACTGCGTCAGCGCCCGGACGCTGGGATCCCAGCTCTGCCGGTTGACTTCCTGCGCCAGTTGTTCGCCCTTAAGGTCAGAATGGTCTTTCAGCCAGCGATTAGCCTGCACAATCTGCGCGGGATACAGCGAGGCGGCGAGTATCTGCCCCACCAGCGCATCCGGGTACAGCGCTATCGGGGCGACCAGTTGCCGCATCTGCTCCTTTGTTTGGGTGGCGGGGCGATCCGGTGAAATCGCATAGCTATCGGGCGGCTGCGCCCGCGTTCCCGGCGCGATGCCCGCCGTCAGTAACCCGCAAAGCAGCAAGGCTCCGCGTCTCTTTAAGTCTTTCATCTCTATTCTCCTGATCAGCGAGGCGACGCTTCCGCGCCGCGCAACGGATGTTCCTGCGTCTGCTGCGTCCTGCGCCCTGCGTCTCGCTGCTGATGATCTCAGCGCGTTTTGTGGGAAAGGCCCGCGAACCGCGCTTCTTTCTTTGCGCCTTCTTTGCGCGCGCTTTGTTCGCTCTGCGTTTTCTCTCTGCTTTCGCGATGCTGACTATTGTTGTCAGTGTACTTTTCTATACGTAATATCGCGCGAGATTGTGCCGGGAACTTTCGCTGCGCCGCTGCCCAATCCCCCCGATCCCCTTCCCTGATTCGTCAGAGCGCAGCAAATAGCGCCCCTGCAGGGTGCGACGCAAATTTAGGGCAAATGGGTTTTGTTGTCGAAATAGGGGCTATCTTTCCTTTTGGAGCCTGCCCTGTCCACCGAACCCGACCGTGACGCCCTGATCGAAGAACTCGTCCGCCAGTATCGAAAACAACTTGACAAGCAACTTCCTGACGCCGACCAGACGCTCGACCAGAGCGAAGACATCGCCGGACAAGTCGGGCGCAATGTCAGCGAAGCCGTCCAAAAGCGGCTGACCGAAAAACAAACGAAAACGCCGCCCGCGAAACGGCAGGCGTGCGCTTGCGGTGGCGCGGCCCGCTATAAAGGAAAGCAGCCGCGCCAAATGGTGACCCTGCACGGCGTGGTGGTTGTCCGTCGCGCCGTGTATCCCCCCCCCCCCCGCGAGAAGAAAAAAAAAATATAAAGGGGGGCAAAAAAAAAAAACCCCCTTTATGGTTAAAGAAAAAAGGGAAATTCTTTTTGCCCCCCACCCAAACATTCTACCTTGACAAACTACTGCGCCGCCTGCAAGAAAAATGTCATTCCTGCCGATGTCCTCCTGCATTTGGACAGCGGCAGTTCTACCACGCAGGTGCGGGCCAAAGCCGCCTACCTGAGCGCCCTGCTTCCCTTTGCTCAGGCTGCAAACGCGCTGGAGCGTCTGGCGAACGTCACGGTAAGCGCCGACACCGTAGAGCGCATGGCCCTTGCGGTCGGTTCCGCGCTGGGGGAGCAACAGCAAAAGGACGTTGTGGCCCATCACCATGACCGTCTGCCCGAACCAGAAGGAAAAGCCCGGCGGCGCCTGTACATCGGCATGGACGGCGTGTTTGTTTCGCTGCGCGAGGGCTGGAAGAAAGACGGCAGCGCGGGAACTTGACGTGCCGGTACGGCGAGTGCAAGGTCGGCGTGGTCTACGAACCAGCCCAGGATAAGAACGGCAAAGACACGCAAGTCCTCGCCCGCGCTTACGTGGCGACCTTGCAAAACGCCCAAGCGTTCGGCCCGCTGCTCGGCACAGCGGCCCACCAACAGGGCCAGCCTCGCTGTCGGGATGTGGTGGCAATCGGTGACGGCGCGGCATGGATATGGCAGATTGCTGCCAAGCAGTTCACAGGAGCCACGCAGATTGTGGACTTTTTCCACGCTTGCCAGCATCTGACGAATGTGGCGGACGCGCGTTTTGGTGTGGGCAGCGCGGAGAGCCAGAGTTGGCAGAAGGCGCGTCGGGCCGATTTGCTGTGCGACAAGGTAGAAAACGTTCTCCTTGAGATCAAGGCATGGCAGCCGCGCAGCGAAGGGAAGCGCAAGTTGCGGCAGACGGAGTACACTTATTTTTATAGCAATGCGGCGCGGATGCGTTAGAAGACCTTTTCGGAGGCGGGCTACCACATTGGCAGCGGCGTGGTGGAAGCCAGTTGCAAGCAGATCGTTACGCAGCGGATGAAGTTGGCAGGAATGCACTGGCGGCAAGAGACTGCCGAAGCGATTTTGACGCTTCGTGCCGCGCAGTTAGCGTCACAGCCACCGGACTTAAGGGCGTTCTGCGGAATGGCGAACTAATCTGCCCTAAATTTGCAACGCACCCCCTCATGATAACAAAAGAGGAAAAATCCTAAAAAAGCGAATAGTCTAACAAATTTTGATCCTTTCCGTATCTAAATTCTCTGGGCAATTTCACTTCAGGCCCAAGTTGCCTGGCACGATGTCGGCGACATTCTCTGCGCCGGTGGAACCAAAGTCGCTGCGGTCGGCCTTCCTTTTCGTAGAGGGGCTGGTCGCAAGCCATTCCTCTGGTAGTTTTCAACTGTGGGCCGAATGTGTCCGGTAGTGAAATCATTGAAACGAGGTATGCGATATGAGGCAACAAAACCTTTCGAGAAGACAGGCGCTTACCCTGATGGCGGCGGCAATTGCTGTCACCACGGACGCTCCGCTGGGGGCGGCAGAAGCAGGGCCGCCCAATCCTCTAACGCTCTGGTACGAAAAGCCGGCGAAAACCGCGATGGGGGAGGGGCTTCCTATCGGTAATGGCCGTATGGGCGGTATGATCTTCGGCGGGACGGCGCAGGAGCGCATTCAGTTCAATGAAGACAGCCTCTGGACGGGTGACGAGAACCCCACCGGCGATTACGGCACAATGGGCAGCTACCAGGCGTTCGGCGATGCGCATCTGTCGCTGCCGGGACATGAAACGCCGACGGCGTACCGGCGCTCTCTCAATCTGCATGAGGCGCTGGCCCAGGTTACCTACCAAGTGGGTGGCGTGACCTACCGGCGCGACTATTTTGCCAGCCACCCCGATCAGATACTGGTTGTGCGTCTGACCGCTGACAGGCCGGGCGCATACACCGGCACGGTTAATTTGACCGATATGCACAGCGGGAACATCACGATAGATGGCCCGCAAATTATCAGTCAGGGCGCGCTGCCCAATGGCCTCCAATACGAGGCGCAGCTGCGCGTTCTCCATGAGGACGGCGCCGTCCAGGTGAGCGACGGTAAACTGGCCTTTGCCAATTGCAGTAGCCTCACCCTGCTGCTGGCCTGCGGCACCAATTATGTCATGGAATATCACCAAGGCTGGCATGGCGCAAATCCGCATGAGCGGGTCTCCCGGCAGATTAAGCAGGCGGCAGCAAAACCCTACCCGGCGCTGAAATCGGCCCATGTCAAAGATTATCAATCGCTCTTTGAGCGCGTCACGCTGCGCTTAGGCGCGACGCCCGCCACCCGTCGAGCATTGCCGACGGATCAGCGCAAAGGGCTGGATACAGGCGATGACCCGGAATTGGAAGCCCTTTTTTTCAATATGGTCGCTATCTGCTGATTTCCTGCTCCCGCCCCGGTGCGCTTCCGGCGAACTTGCAGGGGCTGTGGAACGACAGCAACAACCAGGCATGGAACTGCGATTACCACGCCAACATCAATATCCAGATGAACTACTGGCCGGCAGAGGTAACCCATCTTGCGGAGTGCCATCTGCCGTTTCTAAATCTCATCACCAGCCAACTCGAACCCTGGCGCAAGGCTACCCAGGCGACGCCGGAGTACAAATTGGCCTCTGGCGCGCCAGTTCGGGGCTGGGCGCTTCGCACCTCGCACAATATCTTCGGCGGCATGGGCTGGAACTGGGACAAGACGGCTAATGCCTGGTACTGCCGTCATCTGTGGGAGCATTACGCCTATAGCGGCGATAAGCCATATCTCCAGGCGGTCGCCTATCCTATTCTCAAAGAGACCTGCGAATTTTGGGAAGACCATCTGAAAACCTTGCCCGATGGCCGCCTTGTCGTGCCGAACGGCTGGTCGCCCGAACATGGCCCCACCGAGGATGGCGTCAGCTACAATCAGGAGATCGTGTGGGATCTCTTCCATAACTACGTTCAGGCGGCGGACGCGCTGGGGGTGGACAAACCGTACCGTGACACGGTTGCGGCTATGAAAGAGGCGCTGGCGATCCCCAAAATCGGACGCTGGGGGCAATTGCAGGAGTGGATGGAAGACAAGGATGATCCCAACGACCATCACCGGCACACCTCGCACCTGTACGCGGTGTATCCCGGTCAGCAGATCAACCTCGTCAAAACGCCCGAACTCGCTTCGGCGGCGAAGAAATCGTTACTGGCGCGTGGCGATACGGGCGATGCGCGCGAATGGTCTTTTGCCTGGCGCACCGCGCTCTTCGCGCGCCTGCGCGATGGCGACAATGCCCACCGTCAGCTTCTGCATTTGCTGACGACCGACGCGACGCTCCCCAACCTCATTGGCAACCACCCGCCGCAGCAATGGGATGGCAATTTCGGTATTACGGCTGGTATTACCGAACTCCTGCTGCAGAGTCACGAAGGAGAGATCGCCCTCCTACCTGCCTTGCCAACGGCATGGCAGACAGGCAGCGTCACCGGTCTGCGCGCACGGGGAGGCTTCACGGTGGACATGAGGTGGTCAGCAGGCCATCTCGCTTCGGCAGTGATTCACAGCGCAACCGGGACGGCGTGCCGTGTGCGTCATGGCAGCAAGGTGGTTGAATTTGCGCTCAAGCCGGGAGCGAAAGCCCATTTGGATGCCGATTTGCAAAAATCGTAGCGCCTGTCTGTTGGAGGTTGGACCGCTTGGTTTGGCCGAAACGCGCAGAGGCTGCGGTCGCGTTTTGAGAGCGATACCTCCGGCAACGGCTTTCCCACCACCCCGTTCGCCACGGTGGTCAAAGCCATAGGAATCGCCAGCGCGGGCAAAAACCTCTACATCAAGCAGGGCAATTATGGAGCGGACAAGCGCCGCATCATCAAAGCCCTGCGGCTCATTAACTGGCTCAATGCCGGACAGACGCACATCGGAAAACCCTGATGTTGGCAGGGCAGGGGGAGAACGAGCGTATTCTACACCTCTGATACTGAGACACAAGCCCCCTCGACTCTGTCCGAGGCTGAAACTCGTGAGACGGCTATATCGTGCGCAGAGAGACGAAAAGAGTCAGTTTGGCACAAAAGAGGTAATCTTTTATGGCGCCATAGTCACGCATAAGTCGCTCTTTGTAGAAACTCAATAGGACGGCTGAGAGAGGCCGGGAATGTGGGACTTACTATGTTTTCCGCTATTTTGATCGCTCGGTATCTATGAACGAGCGGTCTTTATTTTATATTTCACACCAGCCAAACTCCGAAACCCGCTCCGAAATACATACCGCTCACTCGATTTCAACGAGCAGATATGTCGGGGGATGCAGAACCCCTGTAAACTCCCACATTCCTCACGCTGATAATCGCTTGAAAATAGTTTTCCGCTTTGTCCGACCGCCGCTTAGTATCTCCGTAGAGGCACAAAGTCGCCTCTTGTTCTGAGGCGCCTTCAAAACTTAACAGTTGCCGGTTCTGCGGGAGAAACGTCCCGGAGGTAAAACTGTTTGCGTCGGCGGTACACTGTCCCTGCTGAAAACCGTTCTCCACTTATGGATGGGGAGCGGTCACTCGTCAACTCAACCGGCAACATAACCGATGCTGCGCGCATCGCCCGAGAAAGGATCACACAAATGAACAAGTACTTGATTGGCGCGGTCGCCTTGTGTCTGCTCGCAGGCGCCTCCTTAAACCTGCCACAGTCGGCGGCACAGACCGAAAAGCCTAAACCGAACGAGTCGGCGGCGCAGGTATGTTTCGCAAGGCTGAAGAAGCTTGCCGGAGATTGGACGCATCAGGAGGACAAGTCCGGCAAGGAGAGGGTCACGCTACGGTATAAAGTGATATCCGGAGGCAGCGCCGTCGAAGAGGAGATGCTGCCGGGCTCGCCGGAAGGAATGACCTCCATCTACCATCTCGACAACGGCAACCTGGTTATGACCCACTACTGTAGTCTAGGCAATCAGCCCCATTTGAGGGCCACGAAGGCCAGCACAGCGTCCAAAATGGAGTTCGAGTGCGGCGGCGGCGGCGGCAACATGAAATCCGAAAATGACCTGCACATTCACCACCTCGTGTTCACATTTCTATCGGAAGACCATTTCACACAAGAGTGGTCCGCCAATAAGGATGGCAAGCAGGTCGGCTCAGCCGATAAGTTCGAGGCATATCGCAAGGCCCCGAAGTGAGTATATGGGTGATGAGGTAATGAAGTGACACCAGAGTTTTTTGTCGGCGCTCGAACATGGGCTGGAGTTAGCGCCTCATCACCCCATCAAACGATATCCACCCACCTACGCTCCTTACTCGCAGGGATCACCGCGTCTATTGCCTGCTGAGCGCGCCAATAGAACGACACCATCGCTTCGGTCACGCAGTTGATCGGACGCGCAGCCAAACTACAACAGGATCGTAAAGATTAGAAAGGATTACAACGATGGATAGCCTGATTGCTTCCTGTAAAGAGAGCGCAGTGCAGGGGATGGAGTATTTCTTGAGGAACTTTTCCTTCGTACCGGACGACAAGTTAACCTGGACGCCGACGCCAACGGCGAAGTCTGCAATCCGGATTGCCGCTCATACCGCTCTTTACGCCGGAAGATTCGCTCGCATGATCAAGGAACGAAAACTTCCGTCGAGTGACAACTTACTGGAGTGGTTGGCGCAAAGGAACGCGGAAGAAGCCGCAATAACGAGCCGCACAGAGATGGAAAGTATATTCCGGAAGGGTACCGAGGAGGTTATTGCGGCATTGGATTCCGTTCCGCCGGAAGCGATCAGAACTTCCCTAGAGAGCGGATTGGGATGGTCACTGCCTATGACCGACCTGATGAATATGCCTGGGTGGCATGCCACGCTTCATGCTGGGCAGATCGATTACCTCCAAACATGCTGGGGCGATCAGGAAGTGTATGTTTGATGGGCTGAGTGGGGGATGAGGTGGTGAAGTAATGACGAGATTTCACCGATTGCAGCCCGCCGCAGGCATTGATGAAGAGACCGAAATCCACTACGTCCACCCAATTGTCTCCGCTAGCGTCCCTGCCCGCAACCGTCGCGGTGGGGACGAATTCAAAGGCTCCGAGGTCGGCTTTGGCTCCCTGAGGGCAGACGACGCCGCGCTGGTCGATGGCGGCGAAGTCCACGTCGGGCGTCTCGGCAGCCACATCGGGCGCGGGCCTGCCAGATCAGGAGCGCCATCGTTCACATCACTGCCGCCCGTTCTCGCTTCGGTGTCCAACGTGGCGGTCGTCCGGCCATTCCTTCACTGCATCGGCAACTGTGTGTAACAATAGACCGATCAAGTCTGCGGGTACCTGTTTGTTTTCGTCGTGATCCGTGTTGAATAGCACGGCCCACGTCAGGCCATCATGTCGGCGTATGAGCAACGCGGATGTGCCGTCGAACAAACCATCGTCAGAATAGAGTGAGACAGAATCCCGTACCAAAAATAGTGTAGATTTCCTAAAGGGCGAGAAAGCAACCCACTCATGTCTGACCTGAATATCCGAATGCTTCCTGACCCGCACGTCAGCCAACCCGCCAGCCGAAGACGCTTCACCGTCGCGGATAAACTTCGCATCTTACGCGAAGCCGACCAGTGCACCGAGCGCGGACAACTCGGAGCCATCCTGCGCCGCGAGGCCATCTACTCTTCCACTCTCGCTTCCTTTCTGAAAGCAGTACGAAGAGGGAAAACTCGTCGCCCAAAATGACCCGCGCCAAAAGCAGAAGCGAAAAGAGCGAGCCGCCCAAAGGCAGCAGGAGGCGCGAACTCTGCAAGCCTTGCAGTTGGAGAACCAGAAACTCAAAGCCTTGGTCGAACTCCAAAAAAAACTTTCCGACCTGATGAACCTCACCCTGCCGACCGAATAGCGCTCACGCAGATTGAGGAAGCAGCGCGGCTCACCGGCATTGCGCGGGCCTGTCAGTCCGTCGCAATGAGCCGGGCGACCTTCTATCGCAAGCGAAACGGCGGTCAGTTGGCTTTGGGACTGCGGACAAGTTCCCCGTCCCAAAGCCTGACCCCGGCGGAAAAAGCGGAGTTGCTGGCCCACCTGCACTCGGAGCGCTTTTTGGATCGCTCGGTGCGCCAAGTCTACGCCGCGCTGCTGGACGAGGGCTGCTACCTGGGTTCGATCTCGACGATGTACCGTCTGTTGCGCGAGAATAAGCAAGTTGCCGAAAGGAGGCGGCAATCGCGCCATCAAAAACATACCCGCCCCGTGCTTCTCGCCACCGCGCCCAATCAGGTGTGGACGTGGGACATCACCAAACTGCGCGGTTCCGCCAAAGGGCAGGGCTACCGCTTGTATGTGGTACTCGCTATTTTCAGTCGCTGCGTCGTGGGCTGGCTGGTTGCCGCGCGGGAGTGTCAGCATCTGGCCGCGCAACTGATCGAAACGGCCTGCCAAAGACATGGCATCTCGCGCGATGCGCTCACCCTTCATGCGGATCGGGGCGGGCCGATGGTTTCCAAAACGGTTTCGGAGTTGCTGTGTGAGTTGGGCGTAGCCCGTTCGCATTCGCGTGCGCACGTCTCCAACGACAACCCGTTTTCCGAGGCGCAGTTCAAGACGGTCAAGTATGCGCCGCAGTTTCCCGGTCATTTCGATAGTATTGAGGAAGCGCGCGGGTTTTGCGCGGATTTCCTGACCTTCTATAACACGCGGCAGTACCACACGGGCATCGCGCTCTTGACGCCAGAAATGGTTCACTTGGGACAAGCCGCCGCCGTTCAGCAAGCGCGGCAGGAGACCTTAGATCAGGCGTATGCTAAAAAGCCGGGTCGTTTCTCCAGAGGAGCGCCCAACGTCGTGTCGCTGCACGAGCAAGTATGTATCAATCGGGTCGAACCGCAGACAGCGGGGACTGACCTGAAAACTACATAAAAAGAATTTCATCTTTTTGTCTCAAAACACTTGACACATTTCCCCCCTCCCCCCAAGCGTTCTCAACCTTTTTAGGGTTGCTCTAAGTTTTTTGACGAAACCCCCGGGGGGAGAAAATTTTTTTTTTTTTTTTTTTTTTTTTATAAACCCCGGGTGTTATCTTCGATGATACGACGGAGTACACAATAGCCGAAATTAGAGTAAGATTCTTTGCTGCCCGGATCAAAATCGAGTTGGCGGCCCATCATGTAACGGATGATTTTCTTCCCCCGCGGCGGCTTTTCTATCTGCTCCCCCCCCAGCCCCCCCCCCGGGAAAATTGCCCCCCCCCCCCCCCCCCCTTTACTTTTTTCTTCCCCCCGGCGTTTTCATTTTCGCCCCCCGCCCAGCCCCCCCGGGCGGAAAAATGGGTTCGACCCCCCCCGCGCGATCAAACCCGCCCGTGTGGCAAAGCAATTGATGGACGGTGATCTGCGCCAGTCGCGGATCAACCTTTGCGTTCCCTTCCAGAAAAGGCTTGATATCAAGAAGTGTAAATGGATGGTCGCTCAGCTTGAGTTTGCCGCGCTCAACGAGTTGCATGATAGCCGCTGAAGTAAATGGCTTGCTGATGCTGGCGATGCGGAACAACGAATCCGGCTGAACCGGCTCGCGAGCTTCCTTGTCGGCGTATCCAAACCCGCGTGCATAGATCAATTTGCCACGCCCGGGGGGGGGGGCGGCGGGCCCCGGGGTTTTTGTGTTCTCTGATTTGAAAATACCGAATGTTAGCCGCTTTGCGTCTACATTTCGGTTCTCGGCGTAGCCGTTTTCATGCGATAGGGTGCGCCTCGCGCATGGGAGGCTAAGAAGCGTTCGCAGGAGATCATCGAACCCGGATAAGGATGGAACCACCTTACCAGTGATTGGAATATCGGCCGTCTCCCCAGCGATTGCACGGCTTGGGATGGTAGACGCTAGGGCCATGACGGCAGCTGTTTGGCCTGCGGACTTAAGGAAATAGCGACGGTTGAATTGTTGTCCCGTTTGGTGTGGCATGGAAATACTCCTTGATTGATGTTCTTACGTTTCCAAAAAAATAAAAATTTTTTTATTTTTTTCGCCCTGTTTTTTTTCTCACCAGGTTTTTTTTTTTTACAAAATTTTCCCCCCCACCAGTTTCGATGTTGTTGTGTGGGTTTCCCTCGGCCACAAAAATGAGAGAGGGGGGTGGGCCTACCGTTTTTTAGAACCCCTACCCACAAGAGTCCTTTCTGGCAGGAAAGGATAGGCTTTCGCCCCAAAATAGTGGATATTGCTCAGTATAGTGGCCCAAGAAATTTAGACATTAGATATTCCGATGAATAACGGGCGCTCCGTAAAAAACGCTATATGTACCGGCAATAAATGCTTGTTCGCCACTGTAAATCGCGTAGACAAACTATTCATCGGAATATCTATTAACAATCTTGTTTTTACGTTACAATAATTACGAGTAGGTCGCTCGTTTTGGAAAATCAATAGGGCGGCTGAGATAGGCCGGGAATGTGGGACTTACTATGTTTTCCGCTCTTGATGGGCCGCTCGGCCGTTATGACCGAGCGGTTTTTCCTTGTCCTCATCACCTTCACTGCAAAGCGTACGGAACCGCATAAGGCGGATATCACCTGCAGAAGCCTTTATAGCAAGAGTTTAAACAACGATACATCGGAACGGTCCCAGAGCGACCATGATAGCCTGTTCCAGCGACATTGCGCGTCCCTTCTCCCGGGCGGCGGTAAAGAGGGTCTCCCCCAACGCCTCCCGCGCCGCAGCGCACTCAGCCTTCTGTTTCTCGCGGTCGTTCGGCGGCAGTGGCGAACCGATGGACTCGCGCAGTGAGGACGCCGCGCCCCATAATTGAGCCGCGCGTTCGACCCGCGTCTCTTTAAGGGCGAGGGAGGCAAACAGTTCAAAGAGGTAGATGATGTTATATCTGTCCTCTAACTCCCAGAGTATGGCAAGGCTCTCGTCATACAGAGAACGGGCTAAAGCGTGGTCGCCCTCTTTCTGAATCATCGCCCCCAGGCTGCCAAGGAGGTGAGCAATACTATACCTATCTCCTAACTCCTGCATTATTTCCAGACTCTCGCTATAT
This sequence comes from Bacidia gigantensis, assembly GCF_019456465.1. Lineage (NCBI taxonomy): Eukaryota > Fungi > Ascomycota > Lecanoromycetes > Lecanorales > Ramalinaceae > Bacidia > Bacidia gigantensis. The sequence goes on along the minus strand of NW_025408612.1, from coordinate 10,681 downwards.
AGAGCCCGCGCCGAAGCCGTATCATCGAGAGAGCTGGCAACGCCCCCCAGATTGCTGAGGGTGATGGCGATTCACTGCCTGTCTCCCAACTCCCGCCTTATCGCTAAACTCTCCTCATGCAGCACTCGCGCGGCGGCATAGTCGCCCTGATAATTGGCGATATTCGCCAAGTTGCCGAGCGCGTTCGCGATCCCCTGCCTGTCTCCCAGCCCCCGCCGTATCTCCAGGCTCTCGTCATACAGAGAACGCGCGGCGGCATAGTCAGACTGAAGCCAGGCCATGCTCCCCGCGCCAGAGAGCGTATCGGCGCGCGCTATGGTGCGAACCTGCGCCCCCGGATGCGACAGAAGAGACTTCAGCCAGACGCGCCCCTCGCCCGGATACCCGCGCACTTTCCAGAACCACTGCAAGGCAGCGCCGAACCGCAGTCCCTTTTCCCCTCCCTTCGGATCATGGAGACAGCGCGTCAGCGCCGCCCGCAGATTATCCTGCTCCTCCGCCAGAACCGACAGCCAGCGCGTCTGCGCCGCGCTCGTCTGATGCCGACGGCTCTCCTCGGCCCATTGCAGGAAGAAATCACGATGCCGATTGCGCAGCGCCTCCGTCTCTCCCGCTTCTGCCAGACGTTCCGCCCCGTACTGCCGCATTGACTCCAGCAAACGATAACGCGCTGTACCCTCCTCAGGCTCCTCGAACACCACCAGCGACTTCTCCACCAGATGCGTCAGCGCGTTCAGAACCTTCTTATTTCGGATGTTAAGTTTTGGATTCTGGACTTGCGCCGGAACGTCTGGCAATCCAAAACCTACAACACAAAGTCCGAAATCACAAACAGCCTCCGCCGCTTCCAGATTCCAGCTACCGGCAAAGACGGAGAGGCGGCGGAACAGGAGACGCTCTTCTTCGCTCAGCAGGTCATGGCTCCAGTCTATGGTCGCCTGCAAGGTGCGCTGACGGGGCAAAGCCGCCCGACTGCCTCCTGTCAACAGTTGAAAGCGGTCCTCCAGACGGGTGACGATCTGCGCCGCCGAGAGCGCCTTGACGCGAGCGGCAGCCATCTCTAGCGCCAACGGGATTCCGTCCAGACGGTGGCATATCTGCGCAACCAGTTCCGCGTTGCGGCGAGTCAGTCGAAACGCGGAACTGGATTGCCTCGCCCGCTCCACGAATAGCCGCGCCGCCTCGTACTCCAGCAGCGAGGAGGCGGATTTCTCTACGTTGGCCTCTCCTCGCGGAGGCAGCGAGAGCGCCGGGACAGGGTAGAGATGCTCGCCCGTCAGTCCCAATGCCTCGCGGCTGGTTGCCAGAACCCGCAGACCGGGACAGGCGGACAGCAGGCGGTGTATCAGAGAGGCGCACGGCTCCAATAGATGCTCACAGTTGTCCATGATCAGCAGCAGGGCTTGCGAGGCGAGCGTCTGCTCCAGTGTCTCCTCCGGCGTTCTGGACGGTTCCTCTCGCAGGCCCAGCGCCCGTAAAATAGTCTGCGTTAGCAGCGCAGGATCGCTCAACGGAGCCAGGTCTATAAACCACACGCCCCCGGAAAACCGCCCGATCACCCGCTCTGCTACTGCAATGGAGAGCCGTGTCTTGCCCACGCCGCCTGTTCCCGTCAGCGTAACCAGACGGCGCTTACCTAGCCAGCCACCCACTTCGTCTCGCTCCTGCTCCCGCCCGATCAAGTCCGAGAGGGGAACCGGCAGGCGGCGCGGCGGCCCGGCGGGCGAGGGCGAGGGCGCCGACAGGACGATGGGGTGGGGCTCGCGCGCGAGCAGACTTCGATAGAGAGCGTCGGTTTCTGGAGCGGGGTCGGCGTTGAGGTCGCGGCGCAATAGAAGGCGCAGGCCGCGATAAACTTGCGTCATCGCGGCTTGATCTCCGCAATCGGCGAGCGCCCGCATCAGAGCGCAACAGGCGCTCTCCCGGTAGAGGTCTGTGGCGAGGAGCAGCCGCAGCCAGTGAACGGCGGCAGCGGGTTGACCGTCGGCAGTCGCGCGGGTTGACAGGATTTCCAGCGCGGTTAGATACGCCTGCTCACGCGCCTCACGCTCCGGGAGAATCCACGCCTCCTGGCAGTCGGGCAGGAGGGGGCCGCGGTAGAGCGCAACCGCCTTTTCAAGTCCAGAGGGGTTTGCTTTCGTCCCTTCGCTCGTCTCTTTCCTCCCTTCTTGAAGGGCGTTGTCGAAGGCGACGACATCCGCAAACGCTCCTTCGAGGTTCAGGCGAATCGCGCGCGGGGTCGGGGCCAGCAGGCGAGCGGCCTCCGCTCCCAACGCCTTGCGCAGACTGGAGAGGCTCTTACGCAGGTAGAAAAGCGCCTGACTCTCCTCATTGTCGGGCCAGAGGGTAGTCGCCAGCCAGTCACGGGAGGTGTCGCGGGAGTGCCGGAGGACGAGCAGCGCCAGCAGCCACTGTTCGCGACGATAAGGCAGAGGCGGCAGCGGTTCGCCGTTTATGAGGACATCGAAACCTCCCAGCAGGCGAAGTTCTACAGCGCATTGTGTTGGGTTTTCCTGTATGAGCGCCATGGGGACTTTCTACCGAATCAAGAACAGAGCGGAATAGAGAGATCATTCGCGACAATTGTGCGTTTCTCCTGCTATTTAGGTACGGGTTTGGGTACGCCTGCCTGCGATACTAAACAGTATCCCTTGCGCATCCTGCGCCAGAAATCGCTCCGAACTCCTGAAAGGAGGAAGCATGAAACCCATCTTGCGTTCCTGTATTATGATGTTCCTGTTACTGTTGCCGGGAATGCGCCCCGCCTGCGCGCAGCAGACTGTCATCACCCCGGCAGACGAGGTAAACCGTATCGTTTATGTCGCCAACGCCATAGACCGGACGGATATGACCCAGACGCCGGAACGGGCGGCTATTGCCGTTTTTATTATCAAACTCTATTCGGTTGACAATCCCTTGCCCAGCGAAGTTCCCTATTGTCCCAATCCCAGTCCCAACAACAACCCGAACTTCCCGTCCGGCACGGCGCTGCGCCTGATCGCGCAGGCGCAGGCGAAGTATGACCGGCTGTACCGGGTCGGAGGTGATCTGAAGTTCGCGCTGCAACCCTACGATGTCGCCGCCGCGATGCTTGGACTTCTGTCCGAACAGACCGGCAATCCGGTGGCAAACACCATCACCATTGAAGCCCTCAATTTCCAGACCTGCGTGGGTCAGCGCGTCAACGACAACCAGCCCGCCTATCTGCAGCAAAGCGACTATCTCGGAGGCGGCCGCGTGGCGGGGGCTTTTCGCAGTACCGCAGCCTCGTCTTCGAAAAGATGTTCAACCTTGCGCGACAGAACCCCCGCGTGGCGTCGGTCGTGGACGCCTTCTTCGGCCCGCTTTTCCAGTGCAGCGTACTCGACAATACTTTTACGTTGCTCAACAAAAATCCGGTTCTGCGCGACAGCCAGAACTTCGCGCCGTTTGTCAGCCTGATACAGACGGACGGGAGCATTGTTGTCCCGGTAACCCTGGTCAACAATCGCCCCACCTACCCCGCCTACGCCACCGCAGCCTGGCCTTCAACCAGCGGATGAACAGCGTGACGACGACGGCCCTGAACACGCTTGCCACCATCACCGCGATCCAGAAGACCAACTATGCGGCCTACTATTTTAACCCCGACCCCAGCGTTCGGGCGAGCATTGCTGCTATGGATGCTGTCAACACCCCCAAACTTCAGAGGGCCCAGGCGGCGGCCTACGCCTTGCCGCTCTCCATTCATCGCGATCCGAAATTTGTCGCTTATCAGCAGACCGTCGCCGTCTTGAATGCGACCGCCGAGGCCGCTTTCTTGGGTGGGACGCTTTGCAAGACGTGCAACGTCCTGAATCCCATTGACGCCATCGGAAGCGCGTTCGATGTCGTCGGACACGGCGCTCTGCTTGCCGCCCGCTCTTTGGATGTTCTCGCCACCTTCGGCGTATTTGGCGCCTCGGATGACGAGGTTATCATAGATGGAATCAATCAGTTGAGCGATCAGCTGAACAAATTTCAGGTTCAGATCAATGGACGCCTCGACATCATAGACGGCAAACTCAATACCATTTACACGACGATGAACGCGCAGTTCGGCGAGGTCAAAGATTACCTGGTTAACATCAACACGAATATAGTCGAGGTGCAGAATCAAGTTCGCGGGGTGCAGTTGCAGCTCAACACGGTCGAGTCCGACATCTACCGGCTGTCTGAGTTTATCTATAACTTCTCCAACGATTCGCAGCGCAACAGCACGGGACTGATTAGCTCCCTCGACGAGATAGACGGCATTTCGCGCAATGGCAGCGCCATTGATATCAACGAATATTCACGGCTGTATGGCATCGTGAAGAGTTACGCCCTTGTCAACAGCAAACAGACGGCGGAAGTAAGCGACTGGAACACCGGCAATCGTATCTACTCCGATTCTGCGCTGATTAACGAGCTGTCGCTGGGGCCCTTCCCGGAATGGAATATCAATTACATTCTGGAGTTCGCCCGCCGCAAATGGGAATTAACGCTCGGCCCGGCAAGCGGCGTCGCAAACCCTCGCGCCTGGGCGATGAGCGTTACGTCCATGATGCGCCTCGCGGCGGCAAAGCCCGACTTCTTTGCGCAGACGACCCTCAACGACGCCGCCAGCGCCGGGGACGGATTTTACGGAGCGCGCAGCGTAGGCAACGACATCCGGCAGGCCGTTGCCGATTGCGCCGTTCGATACAACCCCGCCACCTCGCACTACGAGAAAAGCCTGCTGTTCCGCAATCTGATGGATTTCCAGCAGACAAAGGCGACCGCGCTGAACGCCGCAATCACGGCTGTCGAAACTGCCGCCGGGGGAACGCTGGCGAATCAGGTGGCAGCGGTGCGAACGCAGTGGAACGCGCAGACCCCGACCGCGCAGGGAGCCGTTCTGCAAAACGCCGTCAAAGAGTTCGATGGTTCGCGCCGCCTGCTGGAAAAGTTCACGGAACTGGCGCTTTCCCGCTCTGTGGCGCAAAACACTTTCCTGTCCGGTTTTCTCTACAGCCCGCAGCGTCTGCCCGACCCGCTTGTCGTCAATAATCCCGCAGAGACCAATCCGGCAACGGCGCAGTCGCTCTATGGCAAGTACAACGGCGGAAGCGCCAATCCCAAAGATACGTTCAACACGCTTCAGTCCCAGCGCTGGATGGCAACCGATACCCTCCTCCAGTCCCTGCTCGATTTCACTGTCGCCAACACCACTAGTGACAACCCGGTCGGAGAGCCGCTGGCGGAGGTGGAAAACCTAATCCAGCGCTTCGGCTTCTTCACGCTCTCGCGCATCGCGGGAAGGGTGCAGCCTAAACCCGGTCAGGGCCAGTTCATTCCCGGCGAACCGATCTATATCACCTTCCGCAGCCGAACCTTTAGCCAGCCCACGCTCACGATTACGACGACGCTGGACAGCAACAACGCTTTCCTGATCGCCGTGCCTGCGGACGCCTACGACGTGCTGATCCGCACCGCTAAGTACCTTCAAAAAGGCGTTTACAATGTGGATGCCCGTAACGGAGGCATTGCGCTCAGCACCGGGCGCATTGACGTGCAGCTGACGGTCGGCGAGATTTACTTCGATAACCGCATTGACACTCGCGACCTCATTGCGCTGCGCAACGCCTGGATGAGTACGCCTGCCAGTCCGAACTGGAACCCGCTCGCCGACCTCAACAGCGATGGCGTCGTCAATCAGGCCGATCTCAACCTGCTTCGCTCTCCCGGCGTCTGGGGACAGGTCGGAGACCAGTAGATTAAGTGCCTCACCCCGCTCCTTCCCTCCTTGGAGAGAAGGAGCGGGAAAACACGAAAGGAAGAACTCTTGATGAACTTATATCGAACAGCCCTTCACGGAATAATAACGGGACTGCTGGCGTTTGTTCCGGTCGTATCGGGGGCGTAATCGCTCTTTCTCACCCCGCCGCACGAGCATATTGCCAACCGACCTTATAACGGAGTGGAAATGCTGACCATCAGTCTGGTGGTGGACGGCGGCATCGCCTCCTCCGTCGCTTGGGGACGACGATTACTTTAACAGATACCAGCACGCTCCAGTTTGCGCAAAACTTCGGGGGCACGGGCAAGCCGTTTCTGTCTACGACCCCGTTTTTCGATACCGACTTGAGCGATTCGTATAACGCCAACAGCGGAACCCTCTCGCTCAACTTTGCCAACTTCACGCCGGGCGCGACGCTGGGTAACAATGGCCCGGTCACGCTGGGGCAGTTCCAGGTGCTGGTGCTGAAAGAACCCAACTACCCCAGCGACGCCTCTTTTGGCGGTCGCATCACGCTGAATCCCACACTCGATGCGCCGCCCTTCGGCAGCGGAGTGTTCGATGAACTGGGCAACAACCTGATACTGGGCGCCTATGGCGCGACCATCACCTCCCGCCCGCCGACCCCCGAACCAGCCGCCTGGCTGACAATGGGGAGCGGGATCGGGATGGGACTGCTCTGGCTACGCCGTCGCCGATCCAACGGATGAAGGGTCGAATAGACAGACAGGGAAGTCTGTCCCGCAGTTTACTGACTATTGGCTATTCTTCGGGTGTTGAAGCGCCCGAAACCCGCAGAAAGGAACGCAAACCATGCGCCGTTTTCTACTTACCATTACTCTCCTCTGCCTACTATACGGTCAGGGCTTGCCTGCAAACGCGCAGGCAGTCGCCCCCCGCCCTGCTGAATTTTCAGGGACGCCTCGCCAAACCCGACGGGACGCCCGTCGCCGACGGCAGCTACTCTATCCAGTTCAGCCTCTACAACGCCGTGACGGGCGGCGCGCTGCGCTGGCAGCAGACCATCAACCCGGCAGCCGTCCGCAACGGATCGTTCGCGGCGCAGTTGAATGTCGGCGCGAACTTCCAAAACGGCGCCACGGCGGCGACCCTGTTTAATGGCAGCCTCTGGCTGGAGATCAAGGTCGGAACGGACGGGGCGCTCGCGCCCCGGCAGCAGCTGGCGAGCGTGGCCTACGCTCTGAAAGCCGGAAGCGTGCCGGACGGCAGCATTACCGCCGCGAAACTCGCTCCCGGCGTCGGCGGCGCGAACGGCGCGGCGGGCGGCGACCTGACTGGAACCTACCCGAACCCGCTTCTGGCAACCCTGACTTCCAGCCTGTACAAAGTCTCTGGAACGCTGTTGTCCGCGCTTCAAGGCGGCGTCGCGGGGGTGGATGTCGCGCAGACCGCCATCACGGCGCAGAATCAGGACGAAGCGTGGCAGTCGTTCACCCCGACTCAGAGCGGCAGCCTGACGGCGCTCGATCTTTATATAGGCACCACAACCGGGATAAACAAGACGATTCCGCTGACAATCTATTCGGGCGAAGGCACGACAGGCGGCGTCCTACGGCAGGTTTCGGTGACGATAACGCCGCCTATGGGCTTTCAGAACCTCACGATTTCGCCTCCCGTCGCGCTGACCGGCGGGCAGAAATACACCTACTATATCGGGCGCAGTTCCAGCCTTCAGTTCGGTTATGCCAGCAGCGATCCCTATTCGGGCGGCACGTCCGACATCGGCGCGCCCATAGATTACGCCTTCCGCACGTACATGAACACCGGGGCGAGCGGGCGCGTGAATGTCAATGGCGATTTCACAACTAGCGGTTTTCTGGGCATCGGCGGCAGTAAAGTCCTCGAATTCGGCTTTGGCGTCGCGGGCAAAGAGCCGAACGCGGGCAAGATCGGCTATCAGGCGTTCACGGTGGACGCGCTCGATATCTTCGGCGCGGGGCCAGACACTACGAGCCGCAAGATCAAGTTTTGGAATGAAGGCGGCGCGGCCTTTACCGGCCCGATTCAGGCGGCAGCCGGAAGCGAGCTGTTTTTCGCGGACAACGGGCAGATTCGCAGTTTTGACAACAACCATCGGATTATATTCAACCGGGCCGGGAATCAAATGGAGATGCGAGAGTTCGGCGATCTACTCTTCTCGCCCGGCGCGACGGTGAAGGTGATAATGCAGGCAGGCGGCAACGTCGGCATCGGCACGATCACTCCGGGGGCGAAACTGGATGTCAACGGGAACATCAACAGCGCGAACGCCATCACGGCGAATTCTATCACCGCCAGCACGATCACCGCAACCGGCGCCCTTAACGCCGGTTCCATCACCTCCGGTTCGCTCAGCGTTTCGGGCGGCATCACTGCCGGGGGGCCGTGACCTATGGAAATGTTGTCACGGTCTCCAACAGCGGGGCGGATGGAGCGATAGGCGCGGCGGCGACGGTGGACGCGACCTCCACTATCCTGATCAATCAAACTGCGGCGTTTCGCTCGCTGACTCTTCCCAACCCCACCAATACCACGCCGGGGCGGACGGTGCGCATCGTAAACACGGGGAGCGCGAAATTCCAGGTTCAATCGGCGGTTCTCATCGCGCCTCAAATGTCAATGTCGTTCCTCTGGACGGGCAGCGCCTGGGTTCCCGATACAAACCAGAAGCGGGTGCTGACCGGCACGGTAACTATCGGAGATATAGGAGCAACATCGACTGGTTCTTTGCCATTCACAGGCGATTTCCAGAGCGTAACTTCTAACCACGTTACGACGCATATCACACTGGGATGGGGTTTGCCCAACTACGCTGTGGTGGTATCCGCTTTTACCACGGATGGAAACAACTTCAATGACACAGCCGGTATGAAATATCCGATAACCGGCAACGCCACCTCCGCGGCTTTCGACCTCTACATAGCCGAGAATTACGGTGTCCAGACTCTGCTCGTAAAGATCATGGTCATCGAACTGTAACAAGAGCGATTCAAGGAACGGCTTCGATCTCACTATCGGTTTTATCGAAGCCGTTCTGGTTCTGCGCGGCGGCTTTGACTGGCAGCGCGATCTTACGGGGATAAACGTCGCGAGGACAAACAATCCGCGATACAAAAAAGTTGATCCTTACCTTGTAGACATCACCCATAGGTCATCCGCCTCAGAAACTCAATAGGTCGGCTCAGGTAGGCCGGGAATGTGGGGCTTATTATGTTTTCCGCTCTATGTATACTAATGTCTGCTTAAAAATCAAGGTCTACTTGATGCCATATATCAGGCAGGCCTTGATTAGTTCGTGGCACGCACTTTCCCCTCGCAAGTAAAAATGATAGGCCGCAGGATCATCAGGTTCTGCGGCCTGTTGTTCTTTGCTTCCAAGTTTCCGAAGCGTAATTTGCTGCTGGTATCGAACCAGTTTGTCTGCTGGGCCGTTTTGCGTATCCAGCCAACGATAAATGACTTTTCGAAAGGCCTGAAAAGCGGGGCAAAGGTCATTATGCTGCAAAGAGTACGAAACCTATGGGAACAAGCGGCTATAATTTAGACAGAGCGGGTGGCAGGCATCACCCTCCATGGCTTGGGGCGAGAACCCGGAATCGGCGTGGCAAAGAGGAAGCGGGGGCGAGCGTAAAGCCGCGAAGAGCGCGAGCTAAAGCAAAGTGAAACATGAGAAAGGTTCCTTTCAGGCAAGCGCAGCTGGCGCAGGATCGGGTTGAATGGGCAATGCGGAAGCGTCTGGATGCCTCATAGATGTCTCTTGCAATAAATATTACAAGGGTGATAAAAAACTAAAATTAAGCCAAGTATTTTTTTCGTAAAGTGCTCGGAATTCTCGCCTCATCCCCGCTACGCTCATTGCTGGAAGAAAAATTTATTTCCCTCTCTCAGATCTGAAATGAAATCGCTCCGCCTCCGTCCCAACATCATCGCCCTGTCAAGTGGCGGCGGGCCTCACTGTGCAGAACGCCATTGCGCGTCAGACCGTCTATCCACAATGCGGCGGCGCAGAGGGGCAACCGCGCCGCCAGATGCCGCCGTGTTTCAGGGTGTCGCGGAGACGTTCGCGGGTTCCTGTAGCGTGTTTGGAAGGTCGGGCATATAGCGTGGGGCGGCGTTCCACAACGCGATAACCGGCGTTTCGACGTGGTGCAGGCCGTAGCCGAGGATACTGAGCGACGCGGTGCCGAGTGGGAAATGTTGCGCCACCATCAAAGGCAGACCAATCCAACGCGCCGCCAGAACGCCCCCGAAATGACCGTGCGAGAAGAGCGCGATATTTCCTTCCAGACTGCGCAGGCGAGCGATAAGCCGGTCGGCGCGGTCAGATACCTGCGCGGGCGATTCCCCGCGTGGACTGCCATCCCGAAACAAGTCCCAATGCGGCTGCTCCCGGAGTATATCCGCCGTTATCCGCCCCTCGTAATCGCCGTAATCCCATTCCGCCAAATCCGGTTCGATTGTGGCAGCGCTGTCGGGCAGGGCCAATGCCCGCGTTCGCTGGGCCCGCTGCCGGGGACTGACCAGTATCGAATCAAAGGGAATATCGCGCAGGAGACTTATCAGCGCCCGCGCCTCGTCCTCGCCTTTCGCAGTTAATGGGATGTCCGCAAGGCCGGTGTGCTGCCCGGTAAGCGACCACGCCGTCTCGCCATGCCGGACAAGGTAAAGGCGCAGGAGTCGCGTCTTCGGCTGTCCCGCCGCATTACCCGCGTCCAGCGTTCTCGATAGAGCCGCTGTATTTTGCGCGTCCATTAGAAATTTATCCCCTTCCCATTGCGAATTTTGGCCCAATCTTCGCCGCGTTCGACAAGACAACATTCCGGCGCGATGCGTTTGTCCCGCCCCTGCAGTTTCAGAAAGGCCCTGCGAATTTTAGATTCGGCAGGCGGCTCGCTGCGTCCT